>NC_059105.1:12115000-12740000 GCF_020740685.1 Jaculus jaculus
TTATCTCTATGGATTAACCCATTTAGGAAATCTTTTGATTTGTTATTTCTCTATCTTTATCAGGTTAAGCACTAAAATGACCTCTATGTTAAATATGAGTCTTAGTATTTGTTGAAACCAATCAACTCAAGAAGAAAATTAGTTTATCAGTTTGTAGTAATTTTTTAAAAAGATTATTTATTACTAATGGCAACCAGAAAAAGAGGAGAGAAAGAGAGAGAGAATGGACATGCTATGGTCTCTTGCCTTTGTAAATGCATATGTCACTTTGTGCATCTGGCTTTATGTTGGTACTTGGGATTTGAACCGGGATCATCAGGCTTGCAAGCAAGCACATTAACTGCAAAGCCAATTCTGCAGCCCAATCATTTTTATGACAATGCTATTGACCGGATTTAGAGTTATCTTTGTAAGGGCTGATACTTTATCACAACATTTCAAAGGGACTTTTTATAATCTTTCTCCTTGAACACACTGACTCAAGTCCCAGAAGTGATGAAATATGTGTTGATAGAGTAATTTCAGCCCTTCAGTGGAGGGAGAGGGAGTACTAAGTTGTTGATTACTGTTACTTGCTTCTAATGGCAGGACATTCAATGAGGACTGTTCTTACAGTAAGTAAAGAATCATGTCTTGTCTCAGAAATTGACTATTGGAAAAATAATAATAAAGCTGTTACCTCTTTTATCACCAATTAATTGCAAAACAGATGCCATGTGGTACATTTGCATTTCCTACAGTACTGGCAATGGAAGTGTTTATGAAAGAAATCTCTTTTATAGTTGGAAAGGCCAGTGGAACAGGTGCACTTGAGCCAAGCTAAAACAGAATAAAATAAACAGAAGTTCACATAAGGACTAATGTGTGGCACAGAGAAAATGGGAAATGCCATTGTTAAGAAAGTCTGAACTTTTGCAGTCTCAAGTTTGTTCAAAAGTTAAAATGTTATATATTATATAAAAACATATTCAAAATATACATTGAATTTTATCTGAAAGAACCAAGATATCAATGCAAAATACATGCCTTTACATAAATATTTGGTTGTCATAGCCACAACTTTTAATTGGCTGAACAAGAGAATTTTGGAGAACACACATCAACGATTATATTTAGCTATTTTCAAAATTATAGTTGCTGATTCTAGAATCGTAAGTATTAACCATAATCTAACACATCATTGTGGTGGTTTGATTCCAGTGTCCTCTATAAACTTAGGTTTTCAAAATGCTTGGTCCCTAGCTGATGGAAATTTAGGAATTAAAGCCTCCTGGAGGCAATGTACTGTTGTGGGTGGGCATATGTGTTACATCAGCTTCTTCTTGTCAGTGGTTGACAAACTCTCCTGTTGCTGTTGTCCATCTGATGTTGGTGAGAAGATGATATCCACCCTCTTCTCATGCCATTGTTTTCCCTGCTGTCATGGAGCTTCCCCTTGAGTTGTAAGCCAAAATAAACCCTTTCCCCCCCACCCCCACAAGTTGCTCTTGGTTGGGTGATTTCTGACAGTAATGTGAGCCTGATTGCAATAATCATAAATATTGAATCTATAATATCTTTACAATATATAAATAATGAATTAATGATGTGGAAACATAAGCAAGTATATACAAAGTTTTAAGATGATATTTATTATATTCATTATATAACATTTATGGTAGATTTATATATTTTTTGCACTAAAATGCCTGGAAAGAAATACTGAGTTAATAAGAAATACAGAAATCAAGTTGTCTGTGAAATAAATATAAGTAGATTTCTATACATCTTATCAACCAATCAGAAAATAAGATTAGCCAGAGAGGTCCCTGATGTCCCCAAAACATTACAGGCCATTGCTGAGGCTCTTGATTTCCCACCAGGAATAGATGGTAAGCCCCTATTGCTAAAGACTCCACATGCTTGAGCTGCAAGGTCACTGAGAATCTCTGCTGGAGCTGAGATGAAACCTCCTGAATGTAGACCAGCTGACAGAAAGCTAGAAAAAGCCATGCTGCAGGCAGTTCAATGTGAAGATGCTCAACAGTGGACACTGCAAGCCTTATATTTGGCCAGCCAGGCCAAATGAGACAATGGGTGCAATAGTGGCATGTCTGTTATGGGGGAAACCAACCACCTTCTAATTCAACTGGAGGCCCACTCCATAGGAGAGAATACATTCCTGATACTGAAAACCTACAACCAGGGTAGTCACAAGACCTAGGGGTATAATGTCTGTTGCTATCTGGCTAAATATTTATTGTATGCTCACCAAATTGCCCAGTAAGCACTTCTCTTACATTCATACCCATATATTAATGCTACACTCACTTTTTTAAAAAATTTATTTATTTGAGAGCAACAGACACAGAGAGAAAGACAGATAGAGGGAGAGAGAGAGAATGGGCGCGCCAGGGCTCCCAGCCTCTGCAAACGAACTCCAGACGCATGTCCCCCCCTTGTGCATCTGGCTAACGTGGGACCTGGGGAACCGAGCCTCGAACCGGGGTCCTTAGGCTTCACAGGCAAGCACTTAACCTCTAAGCCATCTCTCCAGCCCTACACTCACTTTTTGTTAACTTTTATTTTCAGATGGCCGTGACCTTGGGATGAAGCAGAAGGCAACATGGTGATGAGAAGTGACCAAATAGAGCTCAACACTGAAATATCTCAATTTCACCTTCCATGGCTCAGGGTCCATTGCAGAAGAGGTGGCTGAAAGAATGTAAGAGCCAAAGGAAGGATAGGAATCCTTACACCGTGCTCCTCCAGGCACAAAATGGTCTGGATATCCATGACCTCACAGTGCCTGACACTACCTATACAAGACCATCATAATAGGAAGAAAAAAATCATGACAACTAAATAAAAGAGAGACTGATTGAGAGGGGGAGGGCATATTATGTAGAGTGGAGTTTCAAAGCAGAAAGTGTTGGGGAGAGAGGGGAATTACAATGGGATATTGTTTACAATTATGGAAGTTGTCAATAAAAACAGAAAAAGAAAAATATGAGGAACAAGAGTGACAAGACATATTCCCAAAGATAAAAAGTAGCTATTAGAAAAATTCTTATTTTAAATGAACTTATTCATTGAATTAAACTGCAAATGAGTTGAAAAGATTTTAATGGTGAGAGTGTAGCATGTATGTAGAGGATATGAACTTTCAGTCAATCCAGAGTACTGTTACAAATATCTCCAAGGGAGTGGTTTATAAATAACCTCCAGTTTTATTTTCCACATTGTTCTAGAGACTAGGAATCTCAAGGTCAAGACATTAGTAGAGTCAGTGACACATGAGGGTGTACTTCCTGTGTGATTTAAGGTTCCTTGGTGCCATGTCCTTTAGCAGAAAGAGCAGCTGTGTTCCCTAAGGTCTCCTTTATAAAGATGCTAAGCCCATTCACAAGAGCATAGACATAGTCACTTCCCAAATACTTTACAGTTTAATGTCATCACCTCCCAAGCTGGTATTTTAATATGTGTTTTCTGGGGGAAACATTATTCTGATAGAAATTATGATGCAAATTATCCAATAGATTCATTTATAGAAGATTGCATTATATAAAAGATTGGCTATTGCCTTAAAACTAAGAAGATAATGTTAGTGTTCTTTCCTCAGATTTTATCAGCATAAAAATTTATTTTAATGTAGCTGTTTATTCAAATTACTTGATTAGTATTATTATATATAATATTTTTAGGTATGGACATACTCAGTGTGTAAACAGCAAATGTTATTACCTTCCTTACCCTCATCCCTGTCCCCCTTTCTGAAAGCACCCTCCTTGTTGGGGATGTCAGTTATCCCCATGGGGATAGTAGGTCGTGCATTTTGTGGGTAGCCATCACTTATGGGGAAGAGGCAACATATCTGAGCATAGTGTCTCAACTTGTGGCTCTAAAAATCTTTCTGCCCCCTCTTCTACAAATTTCCCTGAGCCATGTTGGATTCATTTTAGGTCTACTTCAGTGATGAGGTCTTAGGATCTTCTGTGTCTCTGGATCTTTGGTTTTGTAGGTGTTGAGTGTCCTCAGTGTCTATCTCCTTCACCCTTGTACTGACATCAGGTTATCAAGAAAGCAACACTCTTGCTCATTTCCCAAATTACTCCATGTTTTCAGCTGGGGTCCTGGTGAGATGTGATGGGCTGATTCTCTCCTCAAGTTCTGCGTTCATCTGAAAAGAGAAACAGGTTCTCCAACAGAGAGTGAGATTGACACTGGATGAATAGAATTACCATTATTAGTTTAGAGAGAATTTAATAGGTGGAGGCCATCTTGTAGCCCAAGAAGTTGGTGGGAGCTTGATATTGGAGAGTGAACTATTTATTTGGATATGATTCCTACTTGTTACCCAGTTCCAGCTATGGGTTCTGTTCCACTGAGTGGATCTGCTAGCCAATCCCAGAGCAGTTGGTTACCCAGCATAGGTGTGTGCCACTATTGCACTTGGGTGAGCATCAAGTCAGGTTGTTTGCTGCTCAGGAGCTTAGACCTTGAGTTTCTTGGACAAATGTTGGCCAATTTTCCCCAGTAGCTCATGTAGCACCTTCCAGAACTAGATGGGCTGTCTGGGAACTGGCTCTCTTCCAGATTCCAGGCAGGTCTCTCCATGTTCCATACCAAGAGCATATGGCATCTTCATCAGTTGGGTCTTAACATAAACCTTTGGTGGGTCATCAACTGCTCTGACAGAAGTCTGTCTTCTTTTGGGAAACCTTGTCAGTCTCTGTGATCAACAGCTCATTGTGGATGTTAGCCACATTGTGGTACTTGGAGTTACAGGCCAGTGCCAAGGAGAAAGAAGGAAGAAAAAGAAAGGCAACATAAAAGGAAAAGAGAGAGAGAAAAAAAAATACAGGAGAAAATTAAGGCTAGGCTTCATTTTACCCTCTCCAGGGCCATTTGTTTCAGGTGTTCTCTCTAAGGTCCTGATGAGGCTTCAACCCTTTAGTCTATCTTCCAGGATACAGGATTTTATGGTATCATTTTCATTTTGGTCCAGTTTGTGGACCCCCCACCTTCACCCTCCCCATTTTCCAGTCCTGGAGATACCTATTAGATATGTCAAATAGGGCAGAGGGAGGGGGAAATGGGGCAATGCAGACTGCTGTTGCAGGAGGCTAGGGGAGTGAGGAGGATGGGACCGCATGCTTCTGTTGCCAGGCCAGGCAAGGGGATGAGACTGCAGGTTCCACTGGCCCAGCAAAGTGGGAGGGGGATGGGACTGCTGTGCAGTCTGATGACATGGCAATGAGGGGGATTGCTGAGAGGGTGCTGTGGGGCAGCATCTGGGAGGATGGCAGGAAAAGGGAGGAAAGCCAGGGTAGGGAGGGAGGGAAAGAGGGAGGAATGGGGCCAGCTGGTCTGGAACATGTAGCCTTCAGGTAGTGCAGGAGGTAAACCTGGTCCCTCGGCCTACTGGATGGCTGCTGGGACGTTGGTCGGAGCTGGAACGGGGTGTCTTAGTAGCAGGAAGAGGAAGGGAGGAATGCGGCCGGCTGGCCTGGGTCCGCGTAGCCTGCAGGTAGTGCAGGAGGACACTGGTCTGTGGTTCTTTGGGGTAGCAAATGTGTCAGAGGTCCCAGCTGGGAAGGTGGTTCTGGTGGTGGACAGAGGGAGGTAGGGGTGCGAGCCAGGTGGCCTGGGTCTGCAGGCAGGGCAGGGGTGAACTTTCCTCAGGTATTTTAAACAAATTGTTAAGACTTTCTATTGCTATTGCATACATGCACTATTGGATCACTGAAATTGAATGGACGATTGAGAAAACACACACACACAATAGTAAATATATACTTAGTGTATATGAGAATATGGTTTTTCCTTTACATAGTTTTCATGTATAGGTAGTAATGGTTACAGGTATTGTGAATAGAAATGTTCATACATGTTTTCATCTGTACATTATCAAGTATACATAATATATATAACATTAATTAGTATAAGTTAGGTTAATTTAAATACATATTTATGTTTAGTAAATATACAAAAGAAGGGAAAAGAAATATTGGTTAAAAACGAGCTACTTAATAGATTCTGTGGAAAATTAAATCATGTGGAAAATCTGTCCAACAACATATACTAAAGAAAATTCTTACATGAAAATAGTTAAACCACAAAATATCTCATTTATTTATTTCATGTACATAGATTTATTTCAGAAATATAAAACAATAATGAATTATTATGCAACAGAGACCTTGATCTATTTATTTATTTGAAAGAGAGAGAAAGAAACGAGAGAGAGAGAGAACACTAGGACCTGCAAATGAACAGTCACTGCAAATGAACTCCAGATGGATGCGCCACCTGGTCCATCTGGCTTACATGGGTCTTGGTGAATCAAACTGAGGTCATTTGGCTTTGCAGGCAAGCACCTTAACCACTAAGCAATCTCTCCAGTCCTTGATTTTTTTTTTTTTTTTTAATGTAGGGTCTCACTCTAGCTCAGACTGACTTTGAACTCAGCCTGGCCTCAAACTCATAACAATCCTCCTAGCTCTGCCTCCCTAGTGCTGGGATTAAATATGTGTGCCACCACGCCCTGCTCTGAAATTTTAAAAATGGCATCAATATACTGTAAGAGGTAAAAAATATGAACCATTAATATATATGGATTTAAAATACAAGGAGCTGGGGAGATGGCTCAGAAGTTAAAGCACTTGCTTATTATGCATTGGTCTGAGTTCAGTTCCCCAGTATCCATGTAAAGCCAGATGTACAAAGTGGCACATGCATCTGGAGCTCATTTGCAATTTCAAAAGGCCCTGGGGTATCCATGTCCCCCTCTTCCTTCCCTCTATCCCTTACTATAATAGATACACAATTATACTAAAGAATTAATTATAACGGCTTATAAACCTCAACTGAAAAATACCATCCTCCTGAAATCTAAGTAGACAATTCTCCAGGCATATTTATATGAGTAGCCAATAAATAGTTTCCAAGAAAATTCCAGTTTAGAAGTCAGCCAGTCAGCCATTAACTTTTGTTCTCCTTCTTCTTCTTCTTCCTCTTCTTCTCCTTCTTCTTCTTCCTCCTCCTCCTCCTCCTCCTCCTCCTCCTCTTCTTCTTCTTCTTCTTTTTCTTCTTCTTTGTTTTTGAGGTAGAGTTTCACTCTAGCACAAGCTGACCTGGGATTTACAGTGTTGTCACATGGTAGCCTTGAACTCATGGCAATCCTCCTATATCTGCCTCCCAAGTGCTGGGATTAAAGGTATGAACCACCATGTCCAGCTCGGCCACTAATTTTAAATGTAAAATTAACACAGTTAAATCATAGTAATAAATATTAATGAATAGGCATGGATATTGGTATAATATAGGTGAAAGTATGACTTGGTTCTGACTTCTCTAAGACAGTTTGGCAAAGCATCATTTAGAGGATCCAAAATATAATCAATATTTTCTTTCTGAGGCAGTAATAATAATCTCTTGTAAATGTGGACAAATCACATTTTACAGAGAGACATGTACCACAAATTTATAACATATATATATGTGTGTATATATATATACATATATATATGTATATATGTGTGTGTGTGTGTATAGTATATATCAAATATAAAGTTGAAACAACAACAAAGAGCACTTGTGGATGCTTTACACAACTTATAGGAAGAAATATATTAAATGTTTGGAGTTTTCCAAAAGTGGAAAGCAGCTGTTTATGATACAATGTTGATCCAAGGAAAATAATACAAAATTTATCTCTCTCTCTCATACACACACACACACACAATGTAAAAATAGAATGTTCTATACATTTGATCACAGAAAATGACCATAGGGAAATTCTGCAACTGAAGAGTAATCATTTGTCTGAGTATAGTATAGGTCATTATTTGCATCTCCCTTTATGTTTTTCTGATTCATAAGCTTTCTAGAAATTATGATTTATTGTACCTTTTATACAAAATGACATATTAACTTTGAAAAAAATCAGACATACATTCATCAACCAATGAAGATACCCTTCTTCATTTACCCTTACCTGGTGGCTAAATGAAGTAGAAGATTTCAGGGGTCTGCATCCCCAGAGTTTCTGAAGGTGGGGCCTGCAGGGGGAAGGCGAGACTTGATGGGAATTCCATTATGAGGATGATGAGAAACTTGACTCTTTTTTTTTTTTTTTTTTGACTTTCAAGGTGGGATCTCACTCTAGCCCAGACTGACCTGGAATTCACTATGGAGTCATAGGGTGGCCTCAAACTCATGGCAATCCTCCTACCTCTGTCTCCCAAGTGCTGGGATTAAAGGCATGCTCCACCACGCCTGGCAGAAACTTGACTCTTCAGAGAATCTTCCAGTAGGACACAGAGACAGAGCAGAAGTGTTCATTATGGATGTGTGGCACACAGATTTTCCCCTGAGCCAGGACACAAAGGAAGCCAGAATAAGCCAGACTGCAGGAGTTTAATAGACGGGAGCAGAAAATGAGGGAGCTGTATCCTGCAGCTGTGTTTTCCTTTTTGCGTGCAAAATTAGCTGGTTGGTGGCTATTATATAAGGATATTAGCAAAACTTGAAAAGCTGAGGAAAGAGGTCAACCTGGGGATGGCCAAAGGTGTGGAGCAGCCCCAGGTGCTGCTGTTCACGGAGGGTCCCATTTGAACAGCAGGTGCAGCAAGCTCCGTTGAATCCCCATGACTTAGCTACTTTACTGACGTTAAGCACATAATCTCCTCTCCCACCTGGAAAGCATGCAAGCCATGTGTGTCTATTGAAAACAAACACTACCATTGGATCAATTGTTATAATGTTCCCTTCAGTTGCTACTGCTATTACAAATATCTTGATATGAAGCCCCCACTTGGAAAACATGTCTGGAAGCACCCCATACTGTGTACAGCTCATATCTACAACTCTCTGATGACAAATAACAAATTTGAAGCCAGCAGTTGATTCTCAAGGTAAAAAAGTAATTTGTGCTGCTTTCAACTTTCTATAATCTTGTTATTATGAGTCAAATGTATATGCAAAAAAAAAGATCTCCAAGACTGATTCTCTATGATGATGGGCAGGAAGAAAATGGCATATACCTTAGTCATCAATTTTATAATGTCTTGTAAGGTAATCTCTTTAGGTTTCCTAATTTTGCCTGGCCAATGGCAGTTTGTTAATTTCATACTAGGTATACAGTTCAGATTCCTTTCTAATCCCTGAAAGCACTTGAAACAGAGCCAGTTCTTCGGGAATCATTTCTCTCTCTACTTCCTAAAGCTCAGACTAATTAGAGAGAGAAATGGAGCTAGTCACTGTTTTGAATAATCTTTGTTGCTCCTCTTTTCCGTTCAAGTGAAAAATTATGCATTTCAGTCTGCTGAAAGCAGCGTTGAGCACTTTTCTCAGTGCAAGACATTAAAGTTCATTTTTAGGGGGAGCTTCCTTACTATTATTTCAAGATATTTATTTGCAAACAGGGAAGGACACAGAGAGAGTGTGTGTGCCAGGGTCTCTAGCCCTAGCCACTGCAAACTCTAGATGCATGCACCACCCTGTACATCTGGCTATAATGGGTACTGGGGAATTAAACCCAGGTCGTTAAGTTTTGAGTAAATGCCTTAAACACAGGACCATCTCTTCAGCCCATTCTTAAGGTACTGACACTGAGCTCACACAATGGAGTGTTGTGCCTTAGGAATTGTGAGGTAAATTAATCCCAGAGTTTGTATGGAAGAGTGGAATGAGTCAAAGAGGGAGGTTAGGAAGGAAAGACGTTGTTTATAAACATCTGGTTTTACCTGAACTTACCAGCCAGATTTATAAATGTTCTGAAGTAGGTGATATCCATGTATCATTGAAATTCCAATCCATCTTTAAGATTCAAACAAAATTACTTCCTTTCAAAGTCCTCCTAACACTTTGCACATACAGTTCCCCTTATTTGGATCCTATGTTATCGGATTGAAGAACCTTTTGTTGATACGCACCTTGTACAAGACAGAGGAGAGAAGGGGTGAAGGGATGCTTGGTGGTCAGGGAAGCTGAGCAGTTCCAGACTCCATCATTTGCTCAGCCCACAACCTGATTTCTCAATCTGTGGCTACGCTGGGCTCTGCAGCTTCATCTATACACACTTAGCTCCACTGTGTACTAATAGAGGCAAGAGGTTTTCGAGGTCAGGAAAAAAGGCACATCATCTCACGTAAATATATGTTCTGAAGAAGAACTGTCTTATACCAGGAACAAGAATGTTTTGTATAGGCCATGTTGGTGCTGAGAAATCATTGTTTAAAGAATAAACAATTAGCCCTGGGGGACAGAAATGGTGGCCATTGGAGGAATTAATGTGTTTGGGAGAAGAATAAGGGGAAAAAAAAAAACCCTGAAAACTGACAGAAATTACAGGAAAGATACAACCAGGAAAAAGGAGTAAAAGCAACTTAAGTAGCAGGTGACACAGTGCATACATGTAATCTCAGTGCTCAGGAGGTAGAGGTAGAGGGACCAGGAATTTAAGGACAGCCTTGGCTACATTGTAACTTCAAGAGCAGGTTAGGCTACATGAGGCCCTGTCTCAATACCAACCCAACTACAGACAGACAGACATTGTTGAAGGCTTAGAGTCTATCATTAATGATGTTGCCTCCAAAAAGGAAAAAGAATAGGGGGCTGGAGAGATGGCTTAGTAGTTAAGGCACTTACCTGCAAAGCCTAAGAAGAGAGGGTTGGTTCCCCAGTACCTACATAAGCCAGAAGTACATGGTAGTACATGGTGGTACATGCAGGCATCTCTCTCTCTCTCTCTCTCTCTCTCTCTCTCTCTCTCTCTCTCTCTCTCTCACACACACACACACACACACACACACACAAATAAATGAATAAATAAATAAAAATAAAGTATAAGAGCTGGAGAGATGGCTTAGTGGTTAAGCTCTTGCCTGTGAAACCTAAGGACCCTGGTTCGAGGCTTGATTCCCCAAGACCCACAATAGCCAGATACACAAGAGGCCACACGTGTCTGGAGTTCGTTTTCAGTGGCTTGAGGCCCTGGCATGCTCATTCTTTCCTCTCTCTCTCTCTCTCTCTCTCTCTCTCTCTCTCTCTCTCTCTCTTCCTGTTTCTCTGTCCCTCTCAAATAAATAAATCAAAATAAAAAAATAAAATAAAAAACAAAATTTTAAAGGATTAGGATTGAACTATTTTCCCTTAATTAGTGAGTAGATTATGTTTATACTTTACTGACTTTTAGCACTTTACCTATATATTAACAACAAAACTTCTGGTGCTTGTTTTAGTTTTATTTGTGCATGTATATATGCCAGGGTCTCTTTCAGTTGCAAATGGATGTCTGTCTGGCTTTACATGGTGTGTCTGGGAATTGAACTTGGGCTACCAGGATTTTCAAACAAGTGTGCTTAACCCTTGAGTCATCTTCCCAGCTCTGCAAACTTTCCAGAAATGTTCACTTTCTGGAAATTTTGTCCAAATCTTTGGTCTTGCATGGAAGTCCAACTCCAAACAACAAATTCTAGTCAGTACATCTCTATGTACATTTATATACACCTGCATATATGCATGTGTACGTGCAGCACAAATATGTATTACAATGCGCTTATGCTCTTAAAGGTCTCCTAATATTACCTTTATATTGTATTTCAACTAACAGACTAAAACAGAAAACAACATGTGAATAAGGGTGTGTTATTGATAAACAAGACCCAACCAGTTGAAAATAATCTCAGAATGGCAAAAACTGGGACAATTTAAGCAGCAGAATTAATAAGCCAACCCTAGGCTATAATCTAAGTACAAGTAAATATCCATTAGCTTGCACGAATATAAATAAATGATAAGATAAGTGGGTGAGGAAAATAGAAATGTCCCATGCAGATTTTCATAGTATTTCTATAGATACTCCGTTCCCATAGAGAGGGAATTGCCCACTTCTCAAGCACGAACAATACAAAGTTCTGTCCTTCCAAAGTGTGCACTGTGGAGCAAGGTGGGGCGAGACTTAAAATGGAGAGACCTGACATGCACTGTCCTGGTCAGGAGATCAAGGCCAGCATTAGCTGTGCTACTGCATATTGGCAGTGCAAACCCTGGATAAAATGCCATGTGGGTGGCTCTCTATCTCTGTGGCTTTCTTCTGCAAAACCCATAACCATAGCCTAATCATGAGAAAAACATCCAGCAAATCTAACTGGGGGACAATTTGTAAAATGACTGGCAAGTATCCCTTGAAGTGTCATAATCATCTAAAACAAGTCTAACTTGAAAAAAAGGTCGCCTCTATCCAAAAATAGCCTAACACGATGACGAAGTGCAATGTGGAACCCTTGGCTGGATAAAAAAAAAAAAAAAGGAAGTCAGGTAAGCTCTCAGACAGTGTAAATGAGATATAAACTTCACTTAGGAATAACTTGAAGATCTGATACGTTCATTGCGATACACGTCCCATGTGAACGCAGTGTAAGAACAGTATGATTCTGTATTATATTTGCAAGTTTCTGTAAACATAAATCTATTCCAAACTAAAAGGTTTATTTAAATATTAAAGAGAACTTTAGTATTTTTGAAAATTATATTAAAATCATTTAAATAGCTTTGAGAAAGTTTCATTACACTGTTACATGAATGCCCACATGGGCTCACTTATTCAATTCCATTTATCATCATTTGATTTGAGAGCAGACTTTCTGATATTTCAGCCAATGAATATATGTTGAAAACAAAAAATAGCCAATTTTTTTAAATTTATTTTTATCCAAACTTCAGAAAACATAGGTTTTAGTAAATTTTCAGGCCTCAAGTAGGAATTATCTATCCATTAGAGCATATGTTATAGAGTGAACCTTTTTTATAGAAAGATAGTCTAACTACAAATCTAAAATAGGCGATAAGGTTACATATATAAATAAATTTGGCTTTACTAGTCTCTAAGGCACAGGAATGGAAAAAAGATACTACTAACCACGGGGTAGCAAAACACATTCAGCTTATATTCTTAACTAATATCTCTTAGTGATCTTTTCCCTCCTGGTGTTTGAAAGACATAAAATTTGAAATTTAATTGAAAATGGACATTACTAATGTAATTTAAGTTCTTAACTGAAAAAATAGGTATATTAATAAAATTTTATCTTTTTATGTTGCTAAATATAAGAAAAGTTAGTGCCCTACTGATATTATGAACCAGTCTTTTGCTTCATGATGGACTAAAGCAATGCATGAGAGAATCCACATCCATGGGTAAATCTTTTCTCCCACTCCTTTTCCTGGTGAACAATTCCAAGGAAGAGATGATAAACCAGTTCCTTTGCCACTTACAAGACTGGATATTGCATTCTATTCTTTTCATAATAGGAGATATGTTGCAGTCAGGTTTCATTGCTGGTAGAAATCACCCAACCAAGAACAGCTTGTGGGAAAAAGAGAGATTGATTTTGGCTTGTAGGCTCAAGGGGGAAGCTCCATGACGGCAGGGAAGACATTGGCATGAGCAGAGGGTGGACATCACCTCCTTGCCGACATAAGGTGGACAATAGCAACAGGACAGTGTGCCAAACCCTGGCAAGGGGAAACTGGCTGTGACAGCCATAAGCCTGCCCCCAACAATACACCCTCTACAGGAGGCTTTAATTCCCAAGTCTCCATCAGCTGGGAACCTAGCATTCAGAACACCTAAATTTATGGGGGACACCTGAATCAAACCACCACAATTTGTTCAGTTCAGCTGATGAATGTGCTTGTGTTCCGCTAAAGCAGTGAAGTGTAGAAATTTTCTGATAGAAATGCCACCTGGAAGACTTTTCTGCTCAATTGAGTTAAGGAAAATGGTCCATACATGAAAGAATAGACTCTTCCAAAGAGAGGAAGAGGAACCACATTGGGAATTCACAGAGGTATTGATAGAACAATGTAAACATGCCAGGACAGAGATGGCTAAGAAGACAAGCTAACTGAACCTCCAGCTGTGCAGCTCCGCAGTGGGGACGAAGGGCAGAAGCGGCTCAAACAATCAGCCTGGAAGCCTTGGTGTCAACAGAACAGAAGTCCATCCGTCTATACAGCCTGCAAGCCTCAAATCTAGTTGTAGGTTTTGGTGAGATAATTTCCCCTGTGTGCATGTCAGCATTGGAGAGGAGTCCCACTTTGTCACTCTATGATTTAGAGGACAATGACTAAGAGCCATCTTGGAAGGAAATCTATTGCTGAAAATCTGAATGTTAGGACATCAAATTTCATACAGTCATAAAGGGCCATATAAGTCCTGCTACCATATTTGTGGGTGATGTCAGGACCACAATTTCATCTTTAGATGGGTCATCCAAACTAAAACTAAGCATAGAACTTCATAGTTAAACTACATATTCCATGCACTTAGCAGATATCTACTTAATGTTCCATCTGACAGATAGTTAACGGTCTTCTCAGAGCCACAAATAAAGTGTTATGTAACATACGAGACAATCAAAATAATGCCCTCTGTCTTACCAGAACATAAAGCAAACCTAGAAATCACTAATGAGAGAAACTATTAAAATGACACAAATACTTAGAAACTAAACAATAGTATCTCAAATTACCAATGGGCTATTGAAGAAGTCAAGAAAAAAAATTCAAAATTTCCTAAGTTCACTGCAAGCTCTCCCTCATGAGTTTCCTAACTTATAACAGCTTGAGTTGTGGGAACACTTGACAAGCAACATGGGGAACAATAATAGGGGGCAGGAGGGTCTTGGGGGAAGGGGGAAGAAAGGAGTGGTAGTTTAAAAGTGTGTCCCTCATAGACTCAGGTGATTTATTAAGCTTGTAACTTGGATCTCCAGCCACTTAGCTGGAGGAAGTGTCACTGTGTGTGGATCCTGGGATCCAGCCCTAAGTTGTGTTTGGCGGTGGATTCCAGGCCGCAGGTGTAAGAGAGGAGTCTAAACTCTGGTGGTGCTTGTTGTTTCCCTTGTTTCCTGGATGGTGATGGTCTTTCTCTGCTTGGATGTATGGAAACAGCTTCTTTGGCCACCAATAGAACTTCCTCCTTGTTCTGTAAGCTTGAAATAAATCCCTTCTTCCCCTGAACTGTGCCTGGTTTGGATGTACATCCCAGAAACATGAAGCTAACTACAATACAAGGGTAGGGGGAGAATTACACAAAACTAAAGTCCACATGAGTAAATCCTAAAACCATGGGCTCAGTCTTATAAATTCCCAGCCCCAGAAATGTGTTACACCCCATAGTTTGTCAAAGAGATATATCAGGCCCCCAAAACAAGTCAGGCTTCTAGCAAACCACTTGATTACCCACCAGAGCTAAAAGGTAAGACCCAATTACTTAAGACACCACAAGCAGCCCAACACAGAACATCAAGAGATCATGCTGAAATTTGAAGGACGCCAGCTCCCATGTGGCTAGCCCTCATTATGCTGGAAAGTGCTACCTGAGCTTCTGTGGGATAATGGCCACCAACACTGTGAGCAAGCACGAGATCCTGCTAGATACAAATCAACCAGCTGGACAAGATGCACACACTTGTGGTAATGGCACTAAGCCTATGTAGGTCACCAATGGCCCTCTGATTGGATAAGATGTCTGCTCAATGGGAAGGAGCTCATAGCTGACACTGAAAACCATGTCAGAATCCTGTGGAGACAAGGGACATGGACTCCAGAGAGAACCTCGTACTAGACTTCAGCCAAAAGAGAGAGGCTGCCCTCATCAAAATCTCTCTTAATTATCTTTCTTCCCTTTAACCCATCCTGCTCTCACTTTCAATTAGAGAATCTGTTTTCTTTTTCACAGAATGCAGCAAAACCTAGGGAGAAGCTAAGTCCATCAACATGATGAGAAAAGGTAGCTGACTCCTTATCATGATGAGATGAGCCACCTCTTACACATCAGCCAGTATCTTGGTGAAACCACAGAGGACTTGCCAGGCTGAGCGAGAGCTCTGCTGTCAAGGTGAGCCTGACAACTTGTTCCAGGGCTAGGGCACTAGATACTGAGGATACTCAAAATGCACGAAAGCAGAAATCCAAAAGTGGCTGAGAGCTCAACACTACAGTAGACTTATGAAAGGTCCAGGAAATATTGCAGAAGAGGGGACAGAAATATTGTAAGAGCCACAGGGTGGAAAGGGGTATCCCGAGGTATTGCCCCTTCCAGCAGTAACAAACTGCTGCATGTATACCCCATAACCCCATGATGAATACCAGCAACCCCACTGAGGAGTCCCCTCAGCAGAATGGGAGTGGGAAGGAGAGAATATACTAGGATAATATGAGGAAACAGGACCAACATAGTTATATACTTAAAACAAAGTTTCTGATTAATAAAAAAGTAAATATAAAAAAATTCCTAGGATCAAATAAGGATGACATCACAACTTCCTACAACCTTTGGGGCATAGCTAAGGCCACTTATGAGGAAAACTTATGGCTACAACTATTTACAAAAAAAAGAATATCAAAGGGATCTGAAAATAAACAACTAAATGATGTACCTCAAGGTCTTAGGAAAATAAGGACAAGCCAACCCCCAAAACAGTAAACAGAAAAAGATAATAAAGATCAAAGCACAAAAGGATAAACTTGAGATAAAAAGAACAATACATAGAATCAGTCAAAGGAAATGTTAGTTATTTGAAGGGATAAATAAGATTAACACTCTCAGCTAAACCAATTAAAAGAGAAAGAACACAAATTAATAAACACAAGTTGTAAACAAGAATTTTATAACAATTTGAAATAACATCAAGAGGATTGTAAGAGAACACTTTGAAAGTTTGCATTTGAAAATAAATGGGAAATATACAATAAATGTATGAATTTCTAGACACAGATGGCCTAACAAAATTAAATCATGAATATACAAACAATTAAACAGATACATAATAAACAATGAGCTTCAATAATAATAATAATCATAACAATAAAAACTCTATACAAAGTCAAACCCTGCCCCAGACAAATTTACCACAGAAGTCCAGGAGACATTTAAGAAAGAACTAATACCAATACCTCCAAAACTGCTCTAGAAAATCCAAAGAGAAGGATGAATACCACATTCATTCTATGAAGCCAGTACTATCCTGATGGCAAAAACAGATAAGACACGACAGCAACAACAAAAATACAAAACAATAGATCAATTTCCCTGACTAACAGAGGTTACAAAAAAAAAAAAAATCACAATAAAACACTCAAAAATCAAATGCAGGAACACATGAAAAAGATGATTCACATTGCTAAGTTAGTTTCATTCTAGGGATACAAGTTCAGTTTAACATAAATAGACTTAGGAAGAAAAACCACCTCCTCCTAAAGTCTCAGAGGAAATAGGAATGGAAGACAACATTATACTAAGCGGGGACAAATAGAGTATTTCCTCTAAAATCAGGAGCAAATAACTTTCGCTGCTATTATTCAACATGTGTTTAAAGTCTTAGAGAAATAAGAGTAAAAGATGAATGGGCTGGGCGTGGTGGCGCACACCTTTAATCCCAGCACTCGGAAGGCAAAGGTAGGAGGATTGCCATGAGTTCAAGGACACCCTGAGATGACATAGTTAATTCCAGGTCAGCCTGGACCAGAGTGAGATCCTACCTCAAAAAAAAAAAAAAAAAAAAAAAAAAAATGAATGGGATTCATCTAGGAAAGACATGAAAATATTCCTATTTGCAAATGGCCCTATCCTGTATGGAAGAGAACTTAAAAACTGCACCAGGAAACTAAGAGTCCTAATGAACAATTTCAGCAAAACAGCAGGATACATAATCAACATGCAAAAAAAAAAAAAAAAAAAAAAACCACAGTAATCTTTCTACATACCAACTATGAAAGAATGAGTGAATAAGTAAGAAATAAGGTTGAAAGTAACAACTATTCACAATATATTAAAAAGGTCAAATATCTAGGAATAAGTCTAACCAAATTCATGAAAGAGCTCTGCAATGAAAACTTGAAGGCATGGAAGAAATTAAAAATTCTAGAGAAAAGAAAGACCCCTTTGCTTATTGTTACATTACTATAGATGATCTATAGAATCAATACATTCTCCATCAAAATTCCAATGACATTTTTTCACAGAACTAAAAAAAGAATTCCTAAAATGAATACTGAAGCACAAAAGACCCTGGACATCCAAAGCAATCCTAAGGAAAGAAAACAAAACAACAACAAAAAGTGAATACTACTGGAGGAGCCCTGATGACTCAGTTCTGCATGGGGTTTCCAGTGAGCTTTGTCCAAGGGCTGAATTGGGCTTACGACCTTCACAAAGCATCTTCGAAGTCCAGGGGAAAGAGACAGTGTTAGTTTCTTCATTGTAAACCTGCAAATGGTGCACTGCTTCCACTTTTCTCTCCTTTTCCAATTTTTTTTCTAGGTCCTTTTTATTTCCACTAAGGAAATACTAATCACAAAAATAACTGGGGCTGGAGAGACTGTTTAGTGGTTAAGATGCTTGCCTATGAAGCCTAAGGACCCAGGTTTGATTTCCCAGTACCCCAGTAAACCAGACGCACAAGGTGGCGCATGTGTCTAGTATTGGTTTTCAGTAGCTCGAGGCCCTGCTGTACCCATTCTCTATCTATCTCTCTCTCTTTCAAATAAATAAGTGAAAAATAAAGCATATTAAAAGTTACTAATACAATTACTAATAATTTTTAGAATTAATTTGCCGATTTCAATAAAAAAAACTGTCCATTAGGTTTACAGGTGATATAAAATTTTATTTTGAGGCAGAGGCAGGAGGACCACTGTGAGTTTGAGGCCACCCTAAGACTCCAGAGTGAATTCCAGGTCAGCTTGGGTTAGAGTGCGACCCTACCTCGAAATACCAAAAAAAGAAAAAAAAAAACTTATTTTGTTACAACTGATACCTTAATTCTCAATGAAATTGAATATTTCAATCCATGCATATACTACCTGGGCTAGACACTCACTGCTTACCAAACTGTGGCAAAATTCCATATCACTGTTAAGTTCTCAGTGCTCAGGCAAGCATTGCCTCTTCCTCCAGGGCTTTGAAGGTGTTCCATACACTTTCACAAATCAATCCTTAGCTGAGTCCACATGCAGACCCCAAATCATACCTTTTTTCTTAGATCTTTTCTCTGATAACATGTTTCCTCCTTTTTATTACCTTTGGCCAGTCTCAGTCATCTCCCCTTAGCAACACTACCTATGCAACGTCCTCTTCCGGACCTCGAACATGTTTTCAGAAAGAAACTCAAGACAAACAAACATGCTTCTCTAACCTTGTGAGTTTTGTGTTAACTAAGGAGCTACCGTCTGATATTGCCTGTGTATGTCAAACTTTAAAGCTGTGGCGAGAGGGCACTAAATTTATTTCTGCTCACAGTCAGCATGGCAGGTAACATAATCCACACAATTCATGGTAGTAAAGAGTCCAAAACACAAATGTAATTTTTTTCAATACCATGTTTATTTTCTCTCAAATTATAAAGCTATAGATACAAAACATGCCAAAATAAAAAAAGAATTTAAAAACCACAACTTCCTAAATTTCAGAGCTGCTATTTATATGCATTATAGTTCAATATGCATACGCATTTTTCCTGTGTATGGATTTTATCTTCTTAAGCAACATTATCAGTGGCATCTACATTTTCACAGGGAGGACTTCAGTGTGGTTTCCAAAATTGAATTAGGGCCGAGTGCTTATTCTTCTTGTCCTATTCTTGGTGACCTCCATGTGGCTGTGCGTTATAGATTTCATCTGTCACTTATTTTCACTTGAGGCCCGCTCAAAGCAGGTGAATCTGTCACCTGCCTCACAATTGATACTGGTCAGTCATCCAAGTACCACTGCTTCTATCACCTCTGTGTCATCTCATATTCAGTAGCAAGTGCATTCCTTCACATTTTTCCCGGGAGCTGAAGAATGGTCAGGTGAATGCCATTTTGACCAGAAACCCTCACTTTTTTCAAATTTAATATTCCACTATTATTTTTATTCAAAATGGAGAGAGAGAGAAAGGGAGGAAAGGAGCGTAGCCACCACAAATAAACTGCAGGTTCATGTGCCCCCTGTCCATCTGGCTTATGTGGGCATTTGGTATTTCCCTCATTCCAGACATAGCTCCTAAAACCCTGATGATAGCCTGATCATGAAGGTATAGAAACATATTCCACAGGCTTAAGAGATGGCTTAGCAGTTGAGCTGCTTGCCTGCAAAGCCTATGGATCCAGGTTCAATTTCCCAAATACCCACATAAGCCAGATGCACAAGATGGTGCATGTATCTGGTTAGCAGTAGCTAGAGGCCTTGGTGTGTCCATTCTTTCTCTCTCTCCTTCTATCAAATAAATAAAATTATATACATACATCTATAATATATATTATAGTTTATACATATGTATATATATTATAGTTTATATATATATATGTATGTATGTATGTATATACATATATCAGAATTAGTGATGCATCTCTACAATGGACCAATGGTTTAGCAATGCAAACAAACTATTAGAATATTATAAAATACTGATAAATCTTGAGAGCATTACACTCTATGGAAACAAATATTAAACACAAAGGAGGACAGACTTTAAGAGTTTGCCCCTGTACATTTCTGATAAGTATCAAAACCACCTGTATTGGTGGAAATGTTTCCCATGAGGAGTGATGACTGGTTGAAATGAGCATATGGAAATGCTTCAATGTGGTAAAAACCATTTGCATTTTCAGTGTGCTTTTGGTTATTGAATGAAAGCTATTAATCTACTCATACTTCTCACAAAGGTGGAGGATTTCTCCCATGGTAGCCAAACAGCTGGGTGTCCACAAGACTGGCTCCAGCTTCAGATGGACACACTTCTGTCCAGCCTACCCACAAACCAGTACTTTTGGTAATTATTCCCTCATCTTCCATAATTTTATCTAATGGTTATCACACTCAAGAATGTCATTGACATTATAGGTTATTAGAAATGCTACCAGTGAAGAATGATCTAGAGTGTTATACATGTCAAAGTTTGGAAGGGCCTAGAACACAGAAACATCCCTTCTCATGGAGCTGGGATGTATCACCATCTTGGCATGTGAATGTATTCACCAATCCAGAGACTCACTATATCTACAGGTTAGGGATTTTTATGAAGACTCCATCATGTCGATATAATCCATTATTAACTCAAATCACTGTCTAGAACTATTCAGTGTTAAGAAAGAGATTGTGCCAAAAGTTCTTACCTTTTATTCATGGCCTGGTTTTTCTTCTGGACAGTCCCTATTTGGGGTCTACCACAGGTCATATCACTTAGGAAACCCCAAAGAGTTCAGGAGCCCTGTGGAAGATCAGGATATCATAATCGTTTTAGGAGCTGTGTCTTGAATCATGGAGATACTGAATATGAGCTTCTTATTGTATAACAATCATGCAACTGCATAGTCTTGTTAACTTTAACATAATTACATATTGAATATCTGGACTTTGTAGTCTATTTAAATACAATATATCTCCTCTGATATTGCAAGAATCATTGAGGTGCTTGGTCCATATTAAGTATTTGTTCACACATGTGGAATAAACCATTTTGTTAAGATAGAAAGTTCATGCCTAATTTTTATCAGTGCATTGAAATTTATAGGAAATATGATGATCACATCTACTTAGGGGTTGTGAAGATAAATTAAGGATTTGTGACACTGTTGGTTCCAAGAGTTTTTGTTCAATATTTTATTTATTTATTTATTTATTTATTTATTTATTTGAAAGGGACAGAAAGGCAGATAGAGAGAGAATAGCCACACCAGGGCCCATAGCCAAATGACTACAGACTCATGAGCCACCTTGTGAATCTGGCTTATGTGGGTACTAGGTAATTGAACCTTGGTCCTTAGGCTTCACAGGCAACCACTAAGCCATCTCTCCAGCCCAGTTCCCAGATTTTTATAGCTTGTTATATCATTGAGCACTTACAGGAATCAAATTAGAAGAGGACATGTAAAAGTGGTTCAACTTTCAGTTTAGCATGGTTTCATTAAATGGCACATAAAATTCATAACTAATGGCATTTACTTTGATTATTGATAAAATAAATGGTATCCTTGAGGAATAATTAAACAGAGAGAAAATATTCTGATGGCCAAGAGGTCAACATTTATAATTAACAGGAAATTATAATGGTTTACAAAATGGCATACTCTGAAATTAAAAGTGATTATCTTAATTATTTTGATAAATTTTTAAATTAAGGCTTAGCAATCAATAATGGTAAGAATTTTTAAATAAATTCTGTATAAATATGTATTTAAAAGAGATCTTTAAAATTTGAGTCAGTGTATGTTAATTCAATTTTGGAAGGCTTCATCTTCAAGTATTACAATTTTATTCATTCAGGAAGTGATTTAAGTCTTGATAGGATATATTATAAAAACCTAATAGAGTATTTCATCAGTACTGAAAGCCCAAACTAAATGTCAGGATTTTATTACTTTGAATATTGATGACATATTCTATGAGTTGTTTATCATGGGGACCAAGAATACCTTGCTTATTTATGGTAATTTCAATTTTATTTTCCAAGGGACCTTTACATACACATTATGTCATAACCTCATGCTTTAAATAAGAAAACTGTGGAAATATAAGTCTTATTTATGAGAGAATTGCACTGCAAAGTTACCTGAGCTATCTAAAGTTATAGAACTACTTACTGGCAAAAGGCAAGAACTGAACATGACTCTTCCTTTGCCCTGTTGGATGTTTTTCCTCCAGATCCTAAGGCTTGTGGAGTAACAGAATGGTATGCCAGTATTCATTTCTGCAATATTAGTGACTATACAGCTGAGATTAAAGCCATTTTGATTGAACATATTCCTTCTCTTTATTTGTGATGACTATCATGTTTATGCTGCATTATTAAATTAACATGACTGGGTGTATCCCTGTTTCTCACTATCTAAGGGAAATTTCAAATAGTAAAAAGGCCACTTAAATCTATGCCTAACAAAAATGTTGAGAATAGTCTAATACTAGGTGCTCACCTTCAAAATGAGACAGCGAAGCCACGTCCCTCCAAGACTCTGGGAACCTTACAGAAGATGGAGCAGAAAGAATGTAAGAGAAGATTGGGAGGAGAGCTTCAAAACACTGTCTTCTCACTGAGATATGGCTATGCTACTCATGAATTCACAGCAGTTTTTTTGTTTTTTCCAGAACAAGAAGTGATGAGCCTCTTAGTACTTCACCATTGATGGGGGATAGATATGTGAGACCCCAGACCTCCCAGAGTAACTAATGGCAGCCAGTGCTTTCTGGGAAAGGGTTGTTAGATTCATAGTATACAGTTACTGGCAAAGATCCTTCCACTCATAATCATATAAGCATTTTCTCAATTTTCTCAATGGATAAAAAAGGAAGGCATAAAAATAATATGAGAATTAATTGGAAAGAAGAAGGGGAGGGAGGAAAAAAGAGAGGGTAATTGGAGTAATAATATCACAATATATCTATGCATGAAAATATCAAAAATGGAAAAAAAATAAGTAACTGTGGTCAATGACTTCTTAGATAACATGGATAGTGGACTGGATTGAGGTTTGTGACAGTCAGTAATGATGGGTACAAAATATTCTGACTCTTTTTTCTTGGATACAGTTGTCAACGCGTCACACGTTCTGTTCTATTCTGAGAAGTGGTAGTGGACAGTTGAAGTGATTGCTGTCATCTGGTCTCCCATCCCTGAAATCTTCCTTGTGCCATTACATCTAAAAATAATTGAGCTCCTTTTTCTTAAAAAACAAAAACAAAAACAAGAATGCTTCTGATTTGTGAAGTCGTCACTTTGTTCCACTTCATTGAAAATAGCCAGTCAAAGAAACGTCAAAGAAATATCCATTTTTCAAGTAATTTATTTTCATTTTTTAAAATCTTTTCAGTTTTGTTTTAATAAGTATTGAATATTTCTAGGTCGATAAGGATAAAGACTGAACCATGAAAACAAAGACATCTCCTAAGTATCAGTGACTGAAACAAAGCGTGAGTTCACCAGTCCGTACAGACGTCTCCTAAGTATCAGTGACTGAAACAAAGCGTGAGTTCACCAGTCCGTACAGACGTCTCCTAAGTATCAGTGACTGAAGCAAAGCGTGAGTTCACCAGTCCGTACAGACGTCTCCTAAGTATCAGTGACTGAAACAAAGCGTGAGTTCACCAGTCCGTATAGACGTCACCTAAGTATCAGTGACTGAAACAAAGCGTGAGTTCACCAGTCCGTATAGATGTCACCTAAGTATCAGTGACTGAAACAAAGCGTGAGTTCACCAGTCCGTATAGATGTCACCTAAGTATCAGTGACTGAAACAAAGCGTGAGTTCACCAGTCCGTATAGATGTCACCTAAGTATCAGTCACTGAAGCAAAGCGTGAGTTCACCAGTCCGTACAGACGTCTCCTAAGTATCAGTCACTGAAGCAAAGCGTGAGTTCACCAGTCCGTACAGATGTCTCCTAAGTATCAGTCACTAAAACAAAGCGTGAGTTCACCAGTCCGTACAGATGTCTCCTAAGTATCAGTGACTAAAACAAAGCGTGAGTTCACCAGTCCGTATAGATGTCTCCTAAGGATCAGTCCCTGAAACAAAGCTTGAGTTCACCAGTCCGAACAGACGTCTCCTAAGTATCAGTGACTGAAGCAAAGCGTGAGTTCACCAATCTGTACAGATGTCTCCTAAGGATCAGCCCCTGAAACAAAGCATGAGTTCACCAGCCCGTATAAGGATGCAGGTGCAGCAAGGCTGTTTCCAAGTTTTCATGATTCTCAAGGAAGGATAAAAAGAACAAGAGATGACAAACCCTGAGTCTTCAGGTATCTACCTGAATTAGAAATGTAATTTGTTTGCTAAAGTAAGCTTGGGCTGTTGAGTAAATTTATGGCCACACTTAATTTCAAAAACTTGTGGAGTATAATTAAACTGGGAAGAGCATCATAGGGATGATATCAGGGATGGGAGAGTTGATGACAGCGGTCTCTTCGACCGTCCACGACCACTTCTCAGAATAGAAGAGAAGGTGTGATATACTGACAAGACTGTGAGGAATTTGGTCAGCTCATTATGTTTATATGGTGTGTCCAAACTGATATCCTAAATCAGTTCTCTGCTCTTTCCTTTACCTTTTAGTTTTTCTACATTTTTTTTCCTTTCAGACAATCTAAAAAAAACAAAAATAGACTGAGTGACATTATTCTTCAAATCGAGGAAGACACTGGACTCATCTACAAATTCACAATCATTACAACATTAAGTTTTAAAAAACTACAGTGGGAGAAAATAAACATCACAACTCCCTCATTTTCCTTGTTCCCGACTAGACAAAAATGTGCAAGTTATAGTACACTCTAGGAATACTTATGCCTTGGGCCATGACTTCCAGACAAGGAGACAATCAATATCTCAATATGCCAATGGGAGTGTATCAGAAGTTGTTTGCAATCTCCAGGCACTTGGCAGATAGAGAAGGACAGAAAACTCCCTTTTCCTTTCTCTGGTTCTGCATGTATAACTAGAAGCTCAGCCTCCATTGTTTATTATACACAAGCTCCTGTTCTAATAGAACTGGATTCTAACATTAGGGTGAAAAAAATTGCTCAATTTTTTAATGAAAAAATTCCCAGCTTTTTACAAGTTTTCACTGGTAGTTTTTTGGTGAGTGCTGGTAATTAACCACCTTAGTGGTAATACCCACTTATATTTAAGACAGGTGATGTGACTTGAAATTTTCATGCTGGTATATTAGGTGTATTTTTTTCCATCGAAATTGTGTTCAACATGCTTTGTCATGGACATTGACTCATTCTCAGAGAGCACATCCAGGCATGAAGTGAACACATGTGTTACCAACTGCTTTAATTAAAAGAATGGCATGCATATTTCAGTGCCATTAACAAAAACAAAATCAATTTGCTTTTCTGGGTAATTGAATATATTAAATCCTCAGTGCTTTTTGTCCCTGTAGGTTAACTCTCTTAAATTCTGCAGCAGTTTCATACTATATGTAGTGGAATGTGCTGTGAATTCTCTTATAGCAAAAATGACCTAATGGTTTGAGGTTTTTAAAATATTTTATGTTTTATGTATTTATTTGAGAGAAAAAGACACACACACAGAGAATGGGCATGCCAGGGCCTTCAGCCACTGCAAATGAACTCCAGACATCTGTACCATCTTGTGCATCTGGCTTACGTGGGTCCTGAGGAATTAAACTTTGATCCGTTGGCTTTTCAGGAAAGTACTTTAACCGCTAAGCACTAAGTCATACTCCAGCTTCCTTAATGTTTTAATATTTAGTTTTTTTTTTTTTTTTTTACATTCTAGCACCAAGCATTTACATGTGTGAAATAAAAAATGTGGCACAGTAACCAAAATGATGAAAATCTTTCCCATAATGTAAACTAACTTATTTTATGATGGTAGATAGCACTATCTGAAGGAAACTTTCCCCATGCATCCTATTTCAAAGACTGATGCATATGGAATGTATAAAGCAGAAATCAAATACCCAAGGTAAGTCACTTTCTTTTCGTGGTTACAGGAGTTTCCAGACGGGCACTTCTGTTCCTGTTCCAAGAGCTATGACTAAAGTATGTCTATCTGGATGGTATATGAAGCAAGAGCACTGATGGTCCCTATGATACCACCTGAATTTCTTATCACCTGCCTGTGTGTTCCCTAAAGAAGTATGCATCATATATCTACCACATCCTAGTGATGGAAAAGACAAAGTATAAATCAGATCCCTAAAATGAAGCTTTATTCCTGGAGCTATTTTGATATTAATTAAAAGAAATCATGACACAAAACAATAAGTGTAGTGGTCAGCTTCCATCATTACCTCTAGCAATTTCCTTCTGGCATTTATGTTTGTGCACAGTTCTCTCCCTTACTGAATATTGCTGTCTGAGTCACCAGTTAAAACCAAGGAAATTACAGTATCCAGTTATGAGACTTACTCATAAAGGACATTGAAGTCCTGCTTCATTCTTTCTTCTCAGATCACTCTCTCTGGAGGGAGACAACCATATGTTGTAAATAGGTGCTATGGAAGCATCATCCAGAGAGAAGTTGAGGTCTATTGTTAACAGGTAAAACCATCTGACACCCACAATGAGAAATTCACTGAGGAAGGCAATACTCCATGTCTAGCCAAGTATATTTCCCAACTGCAACTAAACCAGAGGGAGAATTACCCAATCACCTTTTGTATACCTCGCCCACAGACATTGAATGTTCTCATCATTCCAAGCCTGTAATTTTAGAGTAAAATTTTACTACTGGCCCAGGATGATGGCACACATGTGTACTTGGAGCACTTCTTAGGTTCAGGCAGACAAAATTACCACCAATTCAAGGATAATTTGACCTTACCGTGAGACTGTCTTCAAACACAGTTTTTTTAAAAAAAAAAAAAATAACCAAATAATCGTTGAAAGCTATTATAGTAAAATATTATAATGAAAATATTGTAATAAGTATTCAGTGTTGTAATGCAGTATTTCATAAAAGAGAGAACACGTGGGTGAAGTTCTGAAGAAACAATAGGATTTTGAATTGAAAGAAGAGAGAGAAGGCAATTCTAAGGAGAGGGAGAGAGAAAGCATTGCTGAATTGTACTCACAGAATCTCCATTTGCTTTAGCATTCTGAACTTTACATTATGGAAACTGGAGCTTTCCTTTCTTTGGAGCACAGAGAGCACTAAACAGATGCACATGAACATATGCACTCATTAGAATGAGTGGCAAGTCAATAGAAAAGGAGGAGCCACACAGTGCCCAGGAGCAAGTCAGGCTAAGACAGATATGCAGACTACAACACCATTGCAAACAGCAAGGGGCATGATTTTATATGCTAATATGCCATTATACCAGTATCATAGAAGACAACCAAAGGAAAGTAAAGTTATAATGTAGGATAGCATTCATCATGAATGGAGATACAAAATGCATAAATGAAAACCAAATCTCGTTTACATATAAAATGGGGCTTATTTAATAAATAAGAAAATAATTTAAAAATGGTAAATCAGTGAATGCTGACTCAAAAAAAGAGAAAATGCAATTGTATTAAGTACTGCAGAAAAAATATGTTGGTAAAATTCAACATGATTTTATGCTGGTAGTATAAAGAAACTTCTTTAACCCAAAGTGTAGTAGTTGTACAAACTCAAAAAGATGTGACTTTGGTGAATTTCCAGAAATATTTATGGATATGTGAATTAACCTGTTCGCTGCTGTTAACAAATAAACAAAGTAAAGACTTGCATCTTATTTATATCCTATATCTGTATACAAAGTTGTTTCTGGTCAGTCTGCACTCATTCATCAAGGGCCTTTCCATCTTGCACTCTTTCAGTCTTCATAGTTTTCTCTTTCAAAGGCAGGAAGAGAAGAGAAGAAAAAGCACAAGATGCCTCTGGGATTCGAATCTCCTGGAAGTGCCACACACCCACAGTGCATTTTCCCAAGTCCCATTGCCCCATCTAATTAAAAGTGTTTGGGAAATTTATACTGGAAGAAAATTTCAGAACAATGAGCAGATGAGTTTGTTGATCAGCTAACATTGCTGACAGTCTCCTGCAGTTACCAAATACCTATTACATCCTTACATATTAAGTTAAATTAAACTATTAAATAAAACTCTTAAATGAAACTATTTTATTAAAGTCACACATAAAACATATCCCCTTCCCTGGGGGAAACCAAGCAGAGGCCTATCTTTTGGGAATTCAACTTAATGCTAGGATTCCAGAGGTGAGTATTACTTTGCACTAGCTCTCCCTGGGGCTCCTTGTCATCCAGTGATTTATGAATTAGGTAAGTCATACTCTCCCTCTTACCCATACCTCCACTGTTAGCATGAAGGGGCATGGTTGGAATAACTATAATAAACATGTCCATTCACGAAGGCAAATGGGTAGAAATATACCAGGCACCTCTTCAAAACAATGATCACATCCTACTAGGCAAGTATCATGAGAGTCCTTCTGCCCAGTGGGAACTTCTTTCAGAGGACCCAGCTTTCCCATGGCCTTCATACAGAAACACCTGTGGACATCATCCTATATACTCTAACTGGAATAGGCGAGGAAGTGGACAATCAATGGGACTGTATAGATATTAGACTCTGTTTCTTACATTACTTTGGGAGCTCAAGGTTTGTGTTACATCTCTGATAATCAAAGACTTTGTCTTTTTGTAGTTGTGAGTATGTTTCTTTTCAGGTATCACCAAAATAAAAAGCTTCAGTAGAGGAAAAATATGGCAGTGCCTTACAAAGTTAGGCACACATTTACCACATGAACTAGCCATCACGCTCCGGAACATTTTTTTCCACAGAAGCAAAAATGAGTGTTTGTCTACTCAAAATCCACATACAAATATGCATACTAGGCTCATTTTAACTTCCCAAGCCTGAAGTAGCCCAGGGTCTTTCAACATTGTAGTTTAGAATGGCTTTGGAATACCACTTAGCAGTTAAAAGGAACTACTGATACATGTACAACATAGATTGTATCTGCATTCATTTGCTATAATTTCTATAATAACATATGCCAATATTATGATTTAAAGACATAAATTGGTTCTTATACTTCAGAAATTGGAAGCATAAAATGAAGATGTTAGAGATGTTATCTTTCTTTTGGAGGCTACATGGAAGAATTCATTATTTTTATTTTTTCAGCTTTTTGAAGCTGCCTAAATTTATTGGCTCAATATTTCACTCTAAACTCTTGTTTCCAGGAGTGATGTTTTGTGCCAATATACTTCTTAATGAAGACACAACCCAAGAGGATAGCTGAAACAAATGCAACACTTTGGCAAAGGTAACACCCGTAATGACTTGCAGCTGATAGCTAGTGTTTTCTGCATCAGTCCATTTCCAAGTGGAAGAAAGAGGAAACTGAGCTTACCATCCCAAGGTTCTCTAGGTTGCTGGCTATTTCACCCCAGAAGTGTGGGAACCATGTTGAGTGCTCTTGAATAGCATTATTTTGGAGACCACTGCTCTGTGCTTACAAACATGAGGATGTGAGTCTCTTAATGCAATTGCATATATTTTCTTTGCATAACTTAATGCATCAAATAAATGATCTCATCAAATGCAATGGCTTATTTCATACTTAAACAAAAAAGATAAAGGAAAGATTCATTTCTGCTAACACATGCAGTGCACCACTTTGTGTATCTAGCTTTTCGTAGGTCCTGGGGAACTGACCTCAAGTCATTAGGCATTTCAGGTGAATGCCTTCATCATTGAGCCATCTCTCCAGCCCACATAGTGCTCAACTTTGTTGGCCTTAATAAGAAGCACATAAGTATCCTATACTTTTTTAAAACTTTTAAAAATACCATAAGAAGAGCCAGGCATGGTGGTGCACACCTTTAATCCCAGCACTCAGGAGGCAGAGATAGGAGGATCACTGTGAGTTCAAGGCCACCCTGAGACTACAGAGTTAATTCCAAGTCAGCCTGAACCAGAGTGAGACCCTTCCTCAAAAACAAAACAAAACAAAAAAAAAATAAGAAAATTAAAATTTAAAAGAATCAAGAGATAATAAGACTGTAGGAAAAACATAGTATAGAACATTAACTGTTCTCAATTCTGAACTTTGGGGGCTAAGAAACAGAAAGCATGTTAAACTTTGCCACCAGAGGAGTAACAAGTATATAGTTACATTCTGAGGGAAATCAATAACTGTGCGAGGAGAAGGGCGTAGGTGGGTGAGTGGTCACATAAACAAGAGTATGGCAGCAAGTAAGGTCACCCAGTCTGTACTCTGTGACCACAAGGAAGGGAGGCATGCAACTGAGAGCCTTTTCTGATGAAAGAGTTAGGTAATGACAATTCATTATTTATTCAATGCAGCCTCTGGTAAAGAATAAGTGTTTAATAAGACATGGAAACAGATTAGTGTGTGAGGTGAGAGAGAATGTAGCATTTAAGATAAGGTTGAGATTTAATGATCTAGGAAATATTGAGGCCATTAATCTAAAGAAATGGGAAGGAGGGGTTTTAGTGCATGAGAAAACTCACTGTGGTTTCTAGACAGTCTTTGCCAGCTTAAGTCTTCATCCACCCATGTAGATAAATGGAGCATCTACTTCATTATCTTGAAGGCATCAGAACCTCCCCTTGTTCTTTAATAATCCTTCTCATATATCCACTGCTTAAGACCTTTGATAAACTTTCATAGTTTCAGAATTTTCAAGATTAATTTTATTTCTATATATTATAATAATTTCTACTAGAACAAGAAATAAATTCCTTGTTTCATTTCCAGCTTGGGCCTACCATCCACAATGAGCTTTTGATCAGAGAAACCTACAAGGTTTCCCAAAACAATGACGGACTTCTGTCAGAGTACTTGATGACCCACCAAAGGCCAGTGGTAAGACCCTATTGCTGAAGACTCCATATACAGCTGACACGTAAAATGGAATGGCATGGCTGGAAGCCAGGAGAGAGTCAGTCCCCAGACAGTCAGTGTGTCTAGTGCCAGAAGGTGCTACATAGGCGACTGGGGGAAACGACCAAGATCTGTCTAATCTACTATGAAATAATATGTAGTGATCTGTGGTCTTTGGGTGAAGTCTCGGTGTTTTTGATCTATGTTAAGTGACACTCTGTTTGGCCTATATAAGAACATAAGTAAAACACAATGGTAAGGCCAAGTATGAAGAGATGCTGGAGAGATAGAGAGGGGCAATGCAGGGGTGTCTGAAGATGTGAAGATTTTTGTACTTTTGTTAGTCTTGGTAACTCTAAGGATCCTTCCTCAACACTAAGAATGAGTACATTGTCATTGATGTACCCAGACACGTGAAAGATAGAAAAGGGCTTCCTATAATTATGGGTCTCGGAAAACAAAAAAAAATGTATGCTCTTGTATGTGATCCTTGAAGCCTGTGATAAACAGAGTGGTATCTTTCCAGGTGAGTCCTCAGTAAAGCTGGCATTGCCAAACACAGTGTCATGGGAGACTGCTTTGCCAGGGTGATCTCTGGACTCCTTTGGCTTTGATTTCTCAAGGAGTGGCTGTTGTCTGAAAGCAGAAGTCAATGCATATTTTCTTTCCTCATCTGGGTAGAAAATAACTCAGATTTCATATTCCTAGTAACGGTAACAAGATCAGAAGAAGTAGCAGTGGTTGAATGAGAGAGAAAAGAGTAATTTCATAGAGTATCTCATTCTCACCAGAAACTATTGAGTCAGGGATCTTTGTCTCTATTTTATGAATGAACAGACTAAAAATGTCCAATAACTTACCTAAGTTCAAGCAAGAGAGTTGGGGGCTGTATGTTAAAGACTGTATTAGTCAGGGTTCCCTAAAGAAACAGAACTGCTAGAATGAATTATTTTAATATATTTTTATTTACTTATTTATTTAACAGAAAAAGATGGAGAGAGAGAGAGAGAGAGAGAGAGAGAGAGAGGGAGAGAAGGAGAGAGAATGGACCTGCCAGGACCTCCAGCCACTGCAAACAAACTCCAGATGCATGAGCCCCCTGTGCATATGGCTAACATGGGACCTGGGGATTAGAACCTGGGTCCTTTGGCTTTTCAGGCAAATGCCTTAACTGCTAAGGTGGCCTTCCAGCCCTGAATTATTTTGAAAAGGGAATTTATCGTATTAGCTTACTGTAGTCCAATAGCAGTTGCAGGCTTGAGCATCAAGGAACCTGGTAACTTCTCAGTCCACTTGGCCAGATGCCTCAGCATTCCCAATCTGTAACTGAAGGCCTGGAGGCTTCCTGAGGAGTCGCTGGGCTTCGATCCATGAAGGTCTTCAGTTGATGCTGGTCTTAAGTCCGTGCTGGTCTTCAATGCACACTGGAAGACAGCAAGCAGTTCCAGCAGCCAAGTGGAAGGAAGGAAGGAAGGGGCTCTTTTCATGCAGAGCTTCCTCATATAATGTCACCCTCTGAGGGAGGCCACCCACTCTGGGGGAAGGGCTCACTCTGGGGGAAGAAATTCCTCCTTCAGTTAACCCTTCCTGGAAGCAACCTCAAAGAGCCACCTGAAAAGAATTTCCATGGATTACTAAACAGATCAAGTTGACAACATCTTAACTATCACAAAGACCAAGTTAGTCTGAATTTAAATCTGAGATGATGAAACACTGTGAGGCATTGAAGTGGTTTATTTCTTAAGTGCCGACATTTCCATATTGTGTCTACCACTTAGTACACGCTCAGTACTCAGTACACATTTGTTCTCTCCCTCTCACCTACAGAAACAGTCAGCCATATAACAAATAAAACAAGGAAAATCTGATCACAGTTCCACTTTCCAGGGGTATATGGAATCCAAGGTAGGTGCTTTGGGCTAGACTCACATATGTAAGGTGGGTGTGTAATGGCAAGTGGAGAGCCTGATGTGTGAAAGGCTTTGGGTGTGTGTTTGTCAGCATGGGGACAAAAACACATTTTGGAACTTAGGAGTTCCAGATGGCAGCCAAAGAGTCTGTGGTGGAGATTCTTGGCGCTTACCAAGAGGTACAACTATGGGAGAAGTGTTTGAAGCAAAGAATAAAGAAGGCAGCGATCCGTAAGGGAGGAAGTGTGCAGGGAGAAAAATCAAGGTGTCTAGACAAAACAAGGAGCTTGAAAAGACAGCCAGCATATAGTGTGTACGGCTATGGTGTCTACAGTTCTGAATGATCGAAAGGTTCTTCACTGAGGTCTAACTTTGTTATTTCCCCTTGCCAAACAACTAGTGAAAAGCTAGCTACAGGCCAAGGCCCTAAGCGCATAGAATTTCCCTGGTGTGTGAAGGAGGCTGGTTGGCACTAGGAAAGCAGTCTATTTCCTGGTTGCTTCTGCAGCTAGACCCTTCTGCTCATCAGCAAAGCAGGCACGAGGCAAGGATGTAGTGGGAGAGTACTGGACTAGCACCCACAGTGTCTTAGGACGGGCCCCCAGTTCCTCAGTACTGGCCAAGAAATGAATACAATTACTTTGAAAAATTGAAAAAAAACAAAGGTGACAGTTTCTATTGCATGAAAGAAGGCATGTCTTTATAAGGGAAGCTTCTGAAGAAAGCTATGTATCATCCTCGTGTGGCACCCGCTCACAGGACCTACCATAGAGGGAAAGCGTGTAAGCACTCAGGGAACTAGGATGCCTTGTTCTCTGACAACCTTGAAGGAGCGGAGCAAAATGATTTGTCAAGATGACCTCTCTGGGAATGCAGAACTCAATTCCACACTATGGCTAAGTGACTAGATCCTTCACACAGTGGCAGGGTTTTCTTCTCTTACCTGCCACTACCATCTCCAAGGGCAGCCAGTAAGTAGAGGAAATGGAGACTAAGCTGGACCTAACCATGAACACCAATAAGACCCTTGATCCTTCTCAACAAAAGCAAGTGTGCTGGGGCCATCTCCTAGCCATTTGAGAGACAAGGGGTCATTATCCCTGTGGACTTTATTTCACCTCCTGTTCTGTACAGACAGCAATCACACTTGGCCATAATTCCACTAGTTAATGAATACTTGAGGAATTTGTTCATTGTAAAAAATGTACTTTGAAATTCCTCAATCAATTATCTCTTCTGTGAGATTTTCCTCTTATTAAAGGGTCCCCAGTTAACTGAGACCCACATAGAGGAAAGATATGATTTTAACTTTTGCAATTAGCATTTTCTTATCCTACAGATAGGTTGGGAAAGAAAATGAATATTGTTGATTTGATTCAAGCTGGTCATGCCATGTTTCCTTTTTAAATTTTTAGGGTAGTTGGCTTCAGAAATTAAAAAAAATAATAACCTAAGGTGAGAAAGCCACTTCTAACCAACACCACTATCCATGGCAGACTGCGATTAGCTGTGCTCCTTCTTACTGGCCCTACACTTACGTTCTGAATTGTCCTTGACACAGGAATCCAAGAAACATTTCTAGAGGTGGAAATAACTCAACAACTTCCATCAAATATAAAGAAAAGTCGGGAGCTCATTTCCTTTAGTATCTGGCCATGACTATACGCAAATTGTTAAATCTCACCCAGCCTCCCTTCACTCCCATTTGGAAATGGAGAGACTTTGGTGGTATGCTGCCATATGAACATTTGGCTGGTGCATGTTTAACTGTACATATAATCAGCAAGTACACAATGATAATAACAGTTTACTACTCCAAGGCTTCAAATGCATATAAGCTACTTCGTTATCAGTCAAAAATTTAGTGATCTTTTTCAAATCCACTTGGAAAAGTGGTTGCACTGACCTTATAGGCAAGATGAACTGAAGGGAAAATCATGAATATTACGTTTCATAAGTTTATAAAGAAAATTTTTGAAGTGTGTAATTTTAATTCTACAGAAGTTTTCCATGATGTGATCATGGTAGATTTAGTCACATCTGAAGACTTATTGGACTCTCCTTAGTGTCAGGGCCCTTAATTATGAGGTTAAATAAAAAAGAAAGAGGAGTTAGAACAATTATGAGAGTCGGAAAAGTATTTCCCAAATATATGGCAGTAATGTCATGGTTGAGATGATAGTAATATCCCCTAGGTGCCTTGTGCATCTAGAGCACACTAGCGTTTGTTAACGAGAAATGTTTTCTGTGATTCAAAGGTGTCCCTCCTGCCCTGTTGGGCTTTCTTTAATAAGTGATCTTCCTGTGGATTCTGTTACATTTGCCTGTGAAGTGCATGGCATTCTGAAGAGTTCTTAAGGTAGAGTCTCAGCAGCGCACAGTCATTTTAGACCATGGGGAAGTACTGCAAAAGACAACACTAAGGGAAGGGGGACATGTTAGAGCCCGGGGAGACTTCCGGATAGTTTCTGTGCTGCATAAGTTCCATTCTGGTCAAGAAAGAGGGCTCAAATTACTTCCCTGTCAAGGTGGCAGCAAGGACAGAGGAAAGGTGAGTTGGCTGATTCAAAGTCTGGGCTTCTGTGGGAAACAGCACTGGGAATAACTCTTGGCACAAAGTAGATAAGGCATGATTTAGGAGACATGGATGACATCATTCACATATTGTGAATGGATCAGTAAGCAGATACCAAGATTTCTAAGATGATAATTAGGATTGATTGATAAGGTATACTGAAATCAGGAAAAAAAAAATCTGTTATTGGTTTAAAGACTTTAGGATCCAAAAAAAAAAAAAAAAAAAATCTTGGGCTGAAATTAGGCAAGATTAGATGGATGAAAAGATGCATCTCATTCCCTTCAGAGAAGCTTCCAAAAAACCATGATCAATCACAAAACAAGTCCAGGGACTGGGGGCTGGATCTGCAGGTATTTTTATGCAAAGCCTCCTGGTCCAGGTTCAAATCTCCAAAACCTATGTAGAGCTGGATGCAAAAAGTGGTGAAAGTGTCTGACATTCCATTTGCATTGACAAGAGACAATTGAATGCCCTCCTTAGCACCACACAATCAAATAAATAAATGAAAAGTTTAAAAAAATATTTTGAAGAAGGAATATATTGTGAAGTTCACAGAAAAGTCAGTCCAAAGTAATATGGGAAAGGATCAAGGAATGAAAATCAAATGATGTCATCACTGGTCACTAATTTTCTTTATTTCCTTAAATAAAACAAAGATTTTTCTTACACCAAAAGTTCTTATCACATAATTTTGACAATATGGCAGACATTATAATCTAGTCCTGAGACCGAGGGAACAAATTTCCCATAATCAGTGGTTGGGTGGAAAGTGAAGATAACTGGATGAGGAACAAGTCTTTTGACTGTGTTGATATCAAGGAATGAATTCATGTTTTTGAGTACTTTACAAATCTTCTGTGTATAAAGAGTACATTGCTTGCCACCCTAATGCCTGTCCACACACCAGTGAGCAATGAGGAAACAAAGGAATAATGGAATATTAGACAAAAAAATAGCATTCAGAAAGTCATAAATTGAGGTTTACATATTAAAAACCTGCCTCATGAAAATCTCGTCTCATCCCCCTTACCGATATATTTCCTAGAAGTAAGATGAGGAGGGGAAGCCTTGATTTACTCCACTTTTCACTTTGCTTTACTATGTTAGAATGTCCGTTCTGGGGCTATCCTTTAGCAGCAGGACTCAAAACTATTGACAGGTACAAACTTATCTCATTGACTAGGAAATCTTTCTTGGGTTTAAGCCCTTTCACAATTTGGTTTCCTATTTCATAATAGAGAATTTCCAGTAGTGGGAAGTTCTGTCAAAGCAGAGCTTATCTGAATGTTCTATATATATACATGCATGCACATGTGTACACACACACACATACACACACACACACACACACACACACACACACACATCACACTCCACATTAGTAACTTCTATTGTAAAGAAATTGCAATGAGCTAAATCTGTGCCCGAATGACATGTGAAATCTTATTTTGAGAAATTGTGTTACGTTGTTTAATGTGCACTTATCCTTTATCTTTCTGAACTCTACTATCTCTCCTTTAATAATTATTGTAACACATTTGAAAATATTTCTCAGTGATTTCCTACAATATGGCATCCAGTTTACACAAACAGGTATATTGCACTAAGAACCCAGCCTATGAGGAATGCATTAACAATTCTGTATACTTCCTTCCCTTGAAGACTACTACTTCTAATGTTTAATAATTCATTAGTTTTTGCATAGAGATTCAATGTTCAATGTGCCTCTTTCTGTTTGTTATTGAAGATCACCACATTTATTCAGAGTTCTGCTTTTCCATATCATGCATGTCGAGTAAACATACCAGTTTTAATTAAGTAGAAATGTCCTGGAGCTGTCAGTGGTCACACAAAAGGAAGAACCACAGAGACACCTCACAAGATACTGTCCTATGCCCACAGCTCATTGCATTCAATTTTATTAAGACTATGATGACTCATTTCTGTTGCTTGGATATTTCCAAAAATGTGGTGAATATTGACCAATGTGGTCCAAAAATTCATAGCACTAGTTTAGAAACTTGGTTGTAATGATTGTTCACTTAAAATCAGTACTGGCAATGTCTTTTTCTAAAATACTTAAAGAGATCATATATTGATCCAGCACGCAGGTTGATACATAAATTACTGTGGCATGAGATTGATGTAGGGTATCTCACTGGATTTTTAATCTGCATTTTTACCAAGTATCCCCAGGTTGTTTCTGGTACATGCAATATTTCAATAGCAAATTGAGAAAGCACTCAAACATACTCCTTTCTTAGAAAAGTTAAGATAGAGAGTTATGTGAGATTTTATATTGAGTTTTCTAAAATGTTTTCCTGCTTCCTAGATGTATCATAGTCCAATTATCCCACAAGAACAAAACTCCATGGAAACTTAAACCAAAAATAAAAGAAAATGAGTGACAGAATATGAAATATTTTTCCTGGAGAAAATGCCCAGTTTTCTCTTGGTCTGCCATGTGATAGCTTTTAGATCATGTTCTTTTTTGAGCTCTCCAGATTAACATTTTTTTAAAAAAAATAAAATGTTTAAAAGCATTTTGAGTTAATGGAATTCTTCAAGATATAAAACTTTAAATGTTCATATTGTTTCTGTCAAAGAGCCTGAAAATAACTTTGTCTACATAAATCTTTTCAATTCATTTCTATTTTTCCACTTTCATTAGCAGATGATCTCCATGAAAAGCTCTTTTTAAGGAAATATTTATGCTAATTTTTATATATTCTGCTTCTCAGAAAGTGTTCATGCTTATATTTTCAGTTTAGTTTTGAGCAAATGTATGAAAATGAAGCTGTAATAAACTAATGTGATATCAGCAATAATTTCATTTTTTAGAATATTATTATTTTCAAGGAGGATTGTTAACTACTTTGTATATGCTACCTAATGTATTCATTGTACCAAAAAATAAGAAAAACAGTATCATGGAGAGGCTAAGTAACTTGACAATGCTCACAAGGGTTGTAAATGACACAAGAGGGACATAACTCTTATGCCAAATCCCTCTAACAGCCATGCTTTAAATCACACTTGTCATCCATAGCACTGAAGTACTTGTTAATCCAGGTAAATTGTTTTATATTGTGTGTGCAAAGACATTCACTAAATATCTTCAGCTGATAATGATAGTGTAGGGTTTTTATTTCACTCCTAATTGATCATTCATTTAGACATTTTAGAAAGAGTTGCATTTGGTCCTGTGTAGGAAACAAGTTTCTACATATTTTTATTTTTTAAATTTATTTTTATTTTACTTTTTAACTAAAGGAGACAGGACAGATATTTCAGTTTCTAGTCTTCTTATCCCTGGATTAGGTGCTCCTTATTGGCAACATTGGGGTAGATAGCATGACAGGCAGGGGGCTGCCAGGAAGGTTTGTCAACCCCACTCCAAGTGAATTTTCACCAAGACTGAATGGCAATGGGGAAAACATTCTCATTTCATATAGGAGGCCAACCTTACATTCAAATCTCCTGAGCAATAGATTATACCTGGCATTCTCCTCTGACCTCCGCATGCCTGTGTATGGAGCACACATCTGCACATATGCCACACACAGATCACATCACAGACCATGTCACACATAGTCTACATACACTCTGTAGTAGTTATGTTTGCATTGCTTGCAGAATACACCTGAACAAGAGGAGCTCATGGGAGTAAAATGTATATTCTGGCTTACAGACTAGAGGGGAAGATCCATGATAGCAGGGGAAATGATGACATTGGCAGAGGGTGAACAGCAGCAGCAGGAGACTGTGCCAAACACTGGCAAGGAGAAGCTGGCTGTAACACCCATAAGCCTACCCCCAACAATACACAGCCTCTAGGAGGCTCCAATTCCCATATTGGCATCAGCTGGGGACCCAGCTTTCAAAACACATGAGTTAATGAGGGACACTTGAATCACATCACCACATACACTCATGCCAAAAGTTAAATAAATAAATAAAATCCTTCATAATTATAAAATACAAAATAAAGTAACATTCAAATATTTCTTGGAAACAAATCTGGATGTGTACATGAAGAGAAATTATATAAATGAGAATAGATATAGAATGTCCCCTCTAAGTTAATCAGGTGACTAGTACCCTTCAATTGACTTCTCAGAGCAATTTCAGAGGCATATTCACACAAGTACTTGTGATGGCTTTTCTCTGGAACAGAGAAATCCTCTAGACAGGATTTAGCATCACCATGAAAAGAATCTCTTTGAATGTCTGTTAAAGGTTAGTCGAGGTGCAAAGAATCACCCCAACTGCCAGTGGCACCATTCCCTGGGCTTGGGACTGTAGACTATATGGAAAGGAGCAAGGTGGCAGAACACCAGCATCCATCAGTTTGCTTTCTCTGTGCTGATGTGAAGATGTGACACCAGCTGTCTGTTCCTGCCATGCTTTTACCACCATGATGAACTTCCTCACAAAACTGCAAACCAAAAATAAGCCCCTTCCTTCCTTATGCTGCATTGTATCAGAGATTTCGACTCAGCAATGAGAAAGTAACTGGTAAAGTATTCAAAGGTATCATTCAAGACAACAGAAGAAGTAGACACAATTTTTGTTTTTTTAAAATTTTACTTTTCATTAGAATACAAAGGATTCGGTTTTATTATGTTGTTTTCAAACATGTTTTTGTTCCCCTTCCTTTTTCCCATTCCTGTCCCTCAAAATGCAGCCTTTTGTCTGCTCTCAAACTACACATTTCCATCAGACATATTTCTTTATAGTTTGAATTACTTTCCTCTGGATGGCAGCCTATTTATTTTTATCACAATGTCAATATCTTTTTATAGCATACAACTCAATGAATTCCTCTTGAAATATGATGAGTATGAATTTGTCTTTTAATTCATTTTTATCAAATAACAACTATAGATTGACTATCTTTTCTTTTTTGCTTTGCTGGCCCACTAGAATATTTAAATGATTGTATCATATTTTCCTGGTACAATTATCTTTCCTCTTTAATGACTTCAGTAAAGTTTGTTTAACTGCCTTGTGTTAATTACATCAATATTCTTAATTAATTTGAAATCACTTTTGGAAATGTGAGTGTGTATAGACATGTATATCACTGTTGCACAAATGCAATCATATGACAAGGCAAGTCCATGTATAGAATAAAATGGGAAACAAGTGAGAAACACTCAGTGACATACATAGTTATCTGTCTAGATGTTACCATGGCAATATTGTAGATTTATTACAACATAATGGGTAGATAGCAATGTAGGCTGGTGAAAGGATAGACACACTTACTAGCTAATGGAATTCCTACATGTTTCTTTATTGTATCTAAGAACATGTACTATTTGGTACAATTTAGAATTTGTAAACGGTTGCCAAGTAATTGTTACTTCATATTTGTATATAAGGACACAGTAGTGGTGGTAGCAATTTGAGGCAAATCTTTTAACTTAGTCCTTAGCCATTACTTCCTCATTACTGGTTGCAATACAGAGATCAGAATTTGTGAAGAGAGTAATTTTTCTTGATAGATTATAATTTTATCAGGGTAACAATAAGGTGAAGACTCGCTCTGTAGGCCTGAAGATTTTCTTCATCCTCCCTTGTGGCTCATTTGTAACTTTCATGTTAAGCTCTGGCATTTTATGCCTTGTGGAAGAATGACAGTGCTGATATCTGGATGGTTTCATTTTCTGTAATTTCATACAAATTGAGCTCTTTTTCACAATATCAGAAGAATATCCTTTCAATATGTATGCTATGCTCTTGCTGGTAACATAGTTCAAGAGAGGTACCCCTAGACTTACACAGGAAACCAGAGATGAAGCCTTGCTTCCGTGTTTATTATCACTATGTTTACAGGTACCAGAATAACTGGAAACTTTACCCTGTAGCCTCAATTAACTAAAATTTAATTTTTCCAGTAATGTGAAGCATATTGCTCATATTGACATTAATCCTGCTTTTTGAAGACTGGTGTGCTATAATCTTAGGAACCACTGATCTTCTCTCATCTCCAGGTGTAGCCAAGTCCTGGCCAAGAAAGGATACTTTTATAGCTGCTAACACAGGGACCCTTCATCACTTGACACCCAACCTCTTTTTTTTCTTTCTTTCTTTTTATTTAATTGTTTGAGAGCTACAGACAGAGAGAGAAAGAGGCAGAGGGAGAGAATGGGCATGCCAAGGCTTCCAGCCACTGCAAACAAACTCCAGATGTGTGCGCCCCCTTGTGCATCCGGCTAACGTGGGTCTTGGGTAATTGAACCTCGAACCAGGGTCCTTAGGCTTCACAGGCAAACACTTAACCACTAAGCCATCTCTCCAGCCCGACACACAACCTCTTGAATACCTGATTGCTCACTTCTCCATGGGTCTACTTGGTCTTACAATGAGTAACATGGTGGCTTATGTATCTTCCAATAACAAGGTTCTGTCATCTCTTTTCCATTGATTCCACCTGCTTGTTCAAACCTATCAACCATGAGGAGAGCTTGGGTATTAGTCCATTTGTGCTGCTATTACAACATGCCTAGTCATCTCTTAGAGCTCTTACCTCTTAATACAGTCACGTTGGCTATTAAGATTCAATGCATAGATTTGGCAGGAGAGCCATTCAAACCATAACAGAAGCTAGGGATAGAAGAGTGGGTGAAAAAAAGAACTTTAATCAGAATTCACTTTAGTTCACTCAGATCTTCTATATTGTACCACAAAGATCCTTCTTTCTTTTCTTGTGAGATTTCTTTTCTTAAGAGATTTTCTTTCCTAAAAATTTTATCTTTACTTGTTTATCCAAGAGAGAAAGGGGGGGGGGAGGGTGATAGTATAGACATTCTAGGGTTTCCAGCTGCTGCAAATGAACTCCAGATACATGTGCCCCTTTTTGCATCTGGCTTACGTAGGTACTGGAAAATCAAACCCGGGTCCTTTGGCTTTGCAGGCAAGTGCCTTAACCAGTAAGCCATCTCTTCAGCCTGGCATTTTTTTTTTCTATGACATTACCACTGCCCCTATCACACACTCATGTATCCAAATATCAAGCATATTTACTAACAGCATTTCTTTCTTGTTTATAGAAATCAACTTGAGCCATTCTTAAAAGTCAAGTAAATAAGCTAAGAACCAAAAGGATTATTGGTCAATACCCTAAAATTCCAATCATGGCAATTTAGTATTAAAAAAATATTAACTATGATTAAATAAATCCTTCAAAATTAAGATTAGATTCATTTTATAAATTTAGCATTGTTATTTCCAAAGTCATTAGTAGGAAAAAAAAAACATTAGACTAAGCTAGGACTGCCACAAAAGTTTATGAAGACATACATGTACAAAACTATGCAGCAATATGTTTCTGAAGCAAAAGGCTTGGAGAATTCTCTCTACTACAGTGATGTACATGCAAATCTATGAGCATGTCTCTATCAGAAGGAGTGTGTATGGATTAGCAGTAAGGAAAATGGCAGCATTTTCTCCATGAGCTTCACAATTCCTTTGGTAATAGGAAGCTTCTTACCCATGCAATTATTTGAAAACATGAACAATATTTGTACAGGGAATGAATCCAAGATGCAGAACCAGAAGAAGCAGGTTTAGATAACACTACTACATCTATCTTTTTCTGGCATGTACCTTAAAATTACTCTGTTTTTTTTTTTTATTAAGTAGAAAATTGTATGGAAACTTCATATGATAGTACTCTCATTTCCCTCTTATCTTTTTAAAAGTGACATAAAACCCTTGTCCCAGTATTATAGCAATGATAAGCTACATGCAAAAGCCTCTATAAGTGATGCGTTTTCAAATTACTATCATTAATAATATATTTTGTATGACATGAATATTAATTTTGCCTAAAAATGTCCTGTTGTTTTGTGAGATGATAAATAACAGTACATTAAAAAAATTTATGCTCAGATAGAAAATTAGAATACCATTAAAATTAGTTTGAGGGCTAGAGAGATGGCTTAATGGTTAAGGTGCTTGCTTGCAAAGCCAAAAGACCCAGGTTAGATTCCTCAGGACCCACATAAGCCAGGTGCACAAGGTGGCACATGTGTCTGGAGTTTGATTCTAGTAGTTGGAGGCCCTGGCACACTAATTCTCTGTCTCTCTCTGTCTGTCTCTGTCTCTCTCAAATAAAGAATTATTAAATTAAAAAAAATTAGATTAACTTAGAAAATAGGTTATCAACTACTTAATAATAAGAGGAAAAAATAAAAGCTTGTAGGGAAATAAGGAGGGACAATGAAACAGAAGGGAGGAAAAAGAAAGCAAGGAAGAAGTCACTTGGCTAACCCTATGCCACAATAACATGCAGGACACCTAAATACATTCTCCACAAAATCTTACAGGTTGTGATTTTACCTCTTGTGACTGTCAAACAAGCCAAAATCAAGAAAGATCATTTGCTGAGGTCAAAGCCAAAATCGAGCCCAATCTGTTTATTCCAGAATGTTCTTAGTCTTTGTAACACACTGGGGGATATGGAACATGCAAATACACAATGCAGTGGAGTTTCTTAAAGGAGCACAAGGTGCTGAACTTTCCTCTGTCCTCAAATGAAACAACCTCACAATGTTCCCCCTGTTGACACTTCAGTTTTCTGGGAGAACCATTCTGTGCATGATTTCTCTATAATAAAACTCAAGACTTTCCTCCCTGGGGGTCTCACTGGCTCGTTTCCTGTTTCACTGCCCTCTGTTTCATTCATGAGGAGTCAAGAACTATCTTAGATCCCTTCATATCTAGTGGTGCTTGCTGAGATATTGCCATCAGCCTCTGAAATTTCAGATCCAGTTACTTTACTCCCAACTTCTACAGCCTTTGTTTTTGATATGCTAAATTTTTTTTTTCTATCAGTTGGAATCTTGGTTGGATTGACAATCATGTGTTGGTTCCATTTTCCTCCTCCCTACCCCCATATCACTGAGGATCCTCCTCAGCAGGGTTGCTGGTATTCACCATGGATTATGGTTTTGCAATATTTTTAAAATAATTGTTTTACTGTTTAAAATAGACTGCAAAGCCCATGCCTCTATATGATTTCATTCAAACTGAAATGCCACACCTATAAGTTTAGGTACAAAAAAATCATACATGGGTAATGAATTTCAAGAAATAAAAACAAAACATAATTTTTTTTTGTCTCCATACCCATGTACTATTAAGATTATATCAGTGGGCTGGTGAGAAGGTGCTTGTTTGCAAAGCTTGCTGTCCTGAATTCAGTTCCTTAATACCCATGTACTAAGGAAGATGCAGGATTGGTGCATATGTCATGCAGCAACAAGACACACACACACACACACACACACACACACACACACACACACACACAAAATTAATTATTTTAAAAAGATTCTATGACTTATACCCATAAAGGCTCAGAAAACGTTGAAAGAGGGGCAAAAAGATTGTAAGAGCCAAGAGCCACAGGGAGAGATGAAGTGTCCTGAGGCATTGAAACCTCCCCAAAGACTGACTGCTGTTTTAATAACACCATGGTGAACACCAGTAACCTCAGTGAGAAGTGCCCTCAGTGGAATGAGGGTGAGGAAGAGGGGATAGAAGAGTATGACACAAGGGGAATTGGTTTAACATATAATTTGTTCATACAATCAATTCATAGTTAATAAAACCATAAAATGAAGCAACACAAAAGAGAAAAATAGTGTAGAAGAGAGGTAGCAATTGGATGTAATATAAGAGGAAGTACAAGAGACATCTTAACTTCTAAATGAGTAACATGCATATATTAGAAGAGGAAAGGTTCAGACTGGAGAAATGTCTTAGCAGTTAAGGTGTGTGCCTACAAAGCCTAAGGACCTAGGTTCGATTCCCCAGTACCTATGTAAGTAAGATGCACAAGGTGGCATATATGTCTGGAGTTCATTTGCAGTGGCTAGAGACCCTGATGACCCCATTTATCTCTCTCTCTCTTCCTCTTCCATCCTCTTAAATAAATAAAAATAAATAAAGCATGTTTTAAGTAGATGAAAGATTCTACTGTCACGGGACATAATGTGTTACAATGGCATAAGGATAGTCGTTGGGTCTTAGTCATGCAGGCATAGTAATCCCCAACAAGTTTTCTATATTCAAGAAAAGTCACAATATTATTTAGTTTTCACCAGGGAGATAATAAATTGAAAAGGCAAATCTGACAAAAGATACCAGCATGAAGTAATGGAAGGCAACTGTGAGCCTGTAAGGTTTATGAGGGAGGAGCATCTGCACGCTCACCATCACATCCTGTGTCCAGCATGGGAGCAGTGTCAATGGCAGCCCTCGTTAGCCCTTGATTAATGAGTAAGTGCATAGCAAAAACATGTCTCACCCTCAAGACCAGTCATGTGAATATATCGGTCGTATAAGGAGATTCCTTCCCCCTTCAGTGTTAGTCCAGATAAAAGGATACCAAGAAAATAAATACCAACATTCAGTCATCTTCTATGGCAGTTAAGGGGCAACAGAAATCCGCTAAATGTGCTCAGTATAAGGCAGATGGAAAGCCATATGGGGACAAAGAAAAAAAAATAATAATAGCTCTCCAAGAAAACTTGCAAATTGTCAAAAAGATCCTACCCTCATACGGGAGGGACTTGGGTATTAGAAGTCCAGAATCTTACTGGTGATTTGCAGGGCCAATAGTTTTTAGTGAGAAATATACACATTGTATCTTGCATCTTTCTGCCTTTTATACTCTGGGAAAGACATACATATATATTTAATTCAGTTGAAAATGACTTCCAATTGGCAGATGTTTGGATATTAGCTTCAGAGCAGAGAAGTATTAAAATACTCCCTAAACACATCAATATGTTGAACCGTCTGTGGGCTTCAAAACTGTATCATGTACTCCATTGTGGAGCTAAGCATGTGCTACATTAGGTAATGAAAGCAAAACTACCAAACCATATGCACCCACTGTTCACAACTATGTAAACATGAGAAGTTAGAGATTTTTAGAGTGAGAAGGAGCATATGATCATTGGTAAGGATGTAAATATTTGGCAATATAGAGCTTACAGAATAATTGCCCTGTAAATTTGAAAGCAGTAACCTTCATTATGAAGAAAGCAGCTGCTTCATCTAGCCGTACCATGAGTCAATGATGTTCCTTGAAAGGGTAAACCGTGCGCCGTTCCCACATTAACATCCACGGACTATAATGCAGCTCCTGTAGCCTATTGCATGCTTCTGTAGGACTGTAGCACTGAGGTCAAAAAGATTTGCCAGCAAACATACAATGTGAGGAAAACGGTGCTAAAAAACTTTAGAATGAGTTTCCTGAGAAGAAGGTTTTTTATTGTCTTCCTGTTTAGATTATATGAGTAAACTGTAGACAAGTCACCAAAATTAAAATCAGGATTACCATTCATTAGGAAACCAATTGTACATTAGTAACTTCCTGCATTTCATTCAGGAAAACTGAAGCTTATATCTTTCTTTTGCTGGTTATTGGCCTCTTAACAAAAGGATGCAGAAAGCTCCTGATGCCTAGTGTGGAAAAGGATGACAGGGACGGAGTGCCAATACAATTAGCAGTGGTACTTTGCATATTTTACCACTTCCTTAAACAGATATGTTGTTAGCTGGCCCAATTGCAAGTGCCTGACTCATGCAAGGAATATACTTGCTAGAAGCCTTTACAACAAATAAAATCCAAGGCCTGTTTTCTATAAACTCCTCTAGAAACCTTACACAAGCACAGTCCTCACTCATGTTTCTGCCTCTTCTCTTTTCCCAATAGTCCTGGACTCTTCTCTCCTTTATCTCCTTTCTTGGGCTCAGGAAGATTTTCAAAGGGACAACAGGATCACTAAAATGTTTCTTTTTAAACCCTCTCAAAGTCTGTCTAGAAAATTTAGGTCTTGAATTACCAGGGATACTCATAGTTTGGATAGATATTTTCTGTTTGGCATTAGTGAGAAAGAGGCAATAATAATTTATAGCTACCACTGTTAGATTCAGTGTTACTTGTCACTAGTCTGACCAGTCATTTGGGACAGCACAGAAGGATTCAGAATACAAAAAGAGATAGAAGAGGTTTGTGGCCCTTTTTCTTTTCCAGTGCTCACATCTATGCACCTGTGGGGTGGCCGTGGGAAAGATGTGACAGAAAGAGTCAACTAGACAATAATGTCCATGAGCATTGCTTAGGGGGATTGAAACCACTGGCTCTGGGAGCAACTGGCTTTCAGTTAGCCTTGAGTTGGGGTTATGAGAAATTAAGTCACAGTTTTCTCAGCTGCCAAGTCCCAGGTGTCTATCAGACACAAATAACTCCTCCTTACAAGAACTTACAAGAACTTGGTGGGAGTTTTATTTGTTTCTTTGTGTTATGATTTATTTATTTTTTTTGACAGGGTACCATGTAGTCAGGGTAGAATTGAACTCTTTATTTAGGTAAGGATGACCTTGAACTTCTGCGCCTACCTCCTTCCCAAGTGCTGGGATTACACGGATGCACTATTATTCCAAGTTTAGGCAGGGCTGGGCCTCAAACCCAGGGCTTCTTTAAACATGCTAGGAAAACACACTCTACCAACTGAACAACACCCCAGCCCTCCATTTGGTGTTTTATAAAACCCTTTGTGCTTTGGCATGAATCAGAACATTTTACAGATTGATTCAAAAGTCATTACCTTACAATGTTCGTTTCTTATAAATCTTTGGGGTTCTTTCTTAAGAATTAGTTTATTTCAGCACATACTTGTCCTTAAACTTTTGCTTAGCATTACATATGCTTAAAAGACTACATTGCTGTTGTCTGATATGTCTGCCAGAGCAGATCATTCCAACTTTTGTACCTCCTCACAAGCCCAGTGTCAAGAGAATTTCCCAGCCCTCTTGGCTGAGTGATCAACTCAGGAGATAAATTGCAAGGTTTCAGGCTGGCCTTCTTTATGGCAGTGTTTTTGAGTGGTTATACAAGAGTTGCCTCAGGAGTTCAAGCTGTTCACAAGCCTTTACTAAGGGAGGAGCTCCATAAAAACCAGCTGCAAACAGGAAAACCCATTGTTACTCCAGAAGGACTGTTTTAAGTCTTATTGTATCTCCCAAATGCAGCACATTGGTGCCTGACTTACAAAAAGGTCTTAGCTAGAGGCTGAGGCACCATGGTACTGAGTTTGCAATGAAAGCATTCGGCAGTCATGAGCCCATGCCTGATGATTTTGATACAGTCGAAATGAAGTGACCAAAATAAGATTAATAATCCATATCAGATTTTTTTTGACACTTAAAGAAAAATTTTCTTTTCATTTTGAAAGATTTCTTCAAAATAGCCTGCAAAATCCTTGCAGTTTTCCCTATATCCTTCTTCAATCTATAGTCTTGAGAGCTCTCAACGAAAAATACTACATTCTGTTCCACCAAGCCCAGGGGATAAGAACCAATAGTCCTAGCCAATCTTTCTCATCATCAGGTCTCAATCACCCACAGGAGCATTCATTAGACAAATTCATGGAGCATCTCACCAAGAACTTCCCTGTTTTTATAATCACTGTATATTCCACTGTCAATTCACTCCTTCCTGTCTGGACTCTGGGGACCAACTCTCACCAGACACTCTTTAGTATGCATCTTTAGTATCTACCACTGCCCAGATCCAGAATTTACAATTTCAAAACTAAAGATATACATGTTGAAAGCAAATACTTTTAGATGGCTTTAAATCTTCTGATAAATTCATGCATTTTAATATTACTACTATGATAACCATTGTTATTGGAATTTTTTTAATTTACACTTTTAAAAGGTGTGACATTTTCTATGGTTGGTAAAAGAAAAAAAAACAACTTTGTTAAAGAGTACTTTATGCGCTTGCAATATCATATTGGCAATGACTGCCTGGATTGGGAGATATGAAGAACTCAGTGGATAGATAGCTCTGACCTGGGAAGGTGATACCAGGTTAGAGAACAGATGTCTATTGGCTCAAGGTGGGAAGCTCTGGGTACAGTTGACATCCTTTTACCATTTATCTTAATTGTTTTACAAAGACTGCTGTAAATGTTTTATTCAATAGCACAATAGAATTAAAGCTTCTAAATAAAAAATAAGCCTAGTACAGCTTGTGGAGTACTCCAGCCACTGCCTCTGTTTATAAATAAAAGTTTTACTGGAACACAAACAATTGTTTGCAACTTGCCTATGGCTATGTTTGTGCTACCACAGACATGTTGAATAACTTGTGAGAGTTATTCTAGTCCCAATGGCTAAAGTATTTGTTTTCTGGCCCTCCACAGGAAAAAAAAAAAAAAAATTGTTCCATCTCCTAAGTTAGATAGAAGCTTTAACTCATTAATCCACAGACTTGCCTATTGGGACACGCCATCTGTTACTGCTGGGTCAGCCTTCAGGGTCCTTCCATCAGGTTAACTTTGCTTCATGACCCCAGAAGACTTCGTGCCCTTAACTTTAATTGGGGTATCTGTGCACTCTCTGCAAGCCAGTTTCCACTTTGTATTCCGATCCCTTCAAGCTGAAAGTGTTAACACCTGTGCTTACATTCCCACTCCACGTCATCCTCACTCTCCCTCAGTTCCCCTCTTTCACACGTTTGTCTTACACCCGGTAGCATCCATCCCCACTATAACAGTGGTGGTTTCCAACCAGCAAAGCATGACCAATCATTATTATCACTTACTGTTAAATATTTACTTATTTGGACAGAGAGAGAGCATTTCAGCATGCCCAGACCTTTTACTGAGGTAGAGAAACTCCAGACACATGCACTACTTTGTGCATGTGGGTTCACGTGGGTACTGGGAAATGGAATGTGGACCATTAGAGTTTGCAAACAAGAGCTTTTGACCACTGTGCCATTTCCACAGCCCCCCAATTATTATTATAATTCATTTGGTCACAAGGTGCTGGGCTTTCTTATGGGTCTACAGACCAGCCAGAGGCTGTATTTGAGGTTGGACTGGGCTGGTACAGCTTAGCTGGGCAGCTCTATACCACATTTCTTCTCCTTACTGCTAAGACAGATATACTGTGGCAGCATTCTTGTCCTATTATGGTATAAGTCCAGGAGACCAAATGCAACCACACAATTATTTTTAAGCCTCTGTTTCTTTCTGTCTGCTAACAACTCATTGTCCAAAGTGAACCATAAGGCCAGATGCTGAGTAAAGGTGTAGGAACAAAATCCCATTCACATGGAGGGAGGTCTAGCAAAGTACATGGTTAAGGGCATGAATAGACAGCTCAAGGAGATTTAAGAAGTGTCCAATGACCCATCTATACCATCTCCAGTATCTCCATCAGCCTGAGTCAGAACGAAACAAACCTGCCAATATAATGAACTACCAAGCATGATACCAGGCTAGTCTTTTGATCCACATTTGTAACCTATGAATGAGAGGACAGCAGAAACAGAATTACAATGAACCCCATATTGTACCAGCTATTAAGACTTCCTAAAGTATAGTGTCCTTCCGTGCAAAGCTCATGTGCCCATTAGTCAGAGCCACATCCTTACCACAATACATGGAAATGGGATGACAACAGCAAGACATCAGAAAAAGTGTGTGATGGCCATGAAGCCAATGGGTGGTCACAGCTCTGGACTCAATTTGACAAACACTATTCTAAAACTGCTTTGGTGATAAGCATAGGTTAACATGCAGATTTCAGATACCATACAGAGAGACACTTTAGACTGTTCACCAGGTTTTCTGTAGTGGTATGTTCTAAAAGCAGTCTTCTAATATCATAAACAGAATATTTAAAAATTACTGAGAACTTTAATATATGAACCACCTGGATATTGATACTGAAACAATCAACCGATCTTACTCAGGTTAAATTAGTTTTACACATAGTCATTGCATGTGTTCATGTGGTGTGACATTGTGCATTTCGTTGTATGTATTGATTTGTATAACCACAACCACAGTCAACATGCAGAGACACAGAAGAGCTCCATGAAACATATTTATGAGTAGTCTGTGCTCAGCAAATTCTGCATAGGCACTCAGATTAACATCCATGTAGAACTCGCTAACAGCCTCCAACATTATGTTCCTGCCATACATGCATAGCCTCTGTCGTGCACAGGCTATTTGTCCCTTTGTAAAATAGGTAATTGCCTGCTAAGTGAGTCACATAACTCCTCGCCTCTCAAGTGACTGTGGAGTGCACATGTAGTGTGTATCTTCTTACAAATTTAATAAGAGCTGTGTGAAATGAATTTAAGTGTTTCACTGAAATGCTCTCTCACGGAAGCCCAGCTTGCCCATTGCATCCAGCGCTGTGAAGGAAACTGAAGCACTGGCGAGAGCCCCGCTTAGAGCATTTTCGAAGGGTGATGGCTTCAGCTTTGTCACTGGGGAAATCTCATCAGAAAGGATCCGGCCACACTTGCTTTGGCTCTGACGTGTCAATTAATGAATCACAATGACAAATGCTTTGAGTACCAGATTCTCCAGGATGTTTTAGAAATCAGAGGTTGCACAGTGGATTTAAAGAGCATGGGGTGGAGTCAAATTCATTGCCAGAGAGGGTGCTGTTGTTTCTTTCCTCAGACTCCGCTTCTGACTTTTGTGAATAAAGACACCATAAAAGTATGGTCTTGACAAGAAGCATTTATGGATTCACAGTTGGACGCTTGCCTAGCACGGTGTGTGAAGGCTTACTGTGTTGGAGAAATACACTGTGCTTTCCTAACCAGCCTATTGCACAGAAAGAGGTCACAGAATTGCAATTCTGAGACTTTCATTTAGTCAAGGGCTTCACAATATTCATCATTAGCACTTTTTGTAAAATGCATCCTTTGAAACATTTCTTTTTAAGTCTAGGTCTACTTCAGGAGGTCATGACCCACAATCCCCAAGAAAGAGGATCCCTTCAGAGGGGGGAGGACAGGGAGGAGGCTAATGATGGTACCAGCATGTGCTGTTTATACACTGAATACATATATAACTAATAAAGAAAAAAAAACAATTTTTTAAATGTTATTCTTGAGTTCTGTCTAAAGACTCGATGATTCCCACCTACAAGACTTGATTTGGTACAGAACTATAGTGAAGACCTCTTGAGTATTCTAGGGCCCCAGTTCCTAATCCTTTATGCTCCTAGATTGCTCTTTCCTCTTGCTGTGTGCATGCTTTTATGCCTTAAAAAGCTCTTCCATATTATTTCAGCAGCAGCATTCTGGAAAGAAGCAGACAAAAAAAAAAAGTCAAATAAAAATAAAAAAGTCAATCAAATCTTTAGTCCCTACATTCTGAAGTCCCTCTCCTTATCACCTATCCATTTCATCTTTTCAGAAGTTACTTGAATCAACTCACACCAAACTCCAAAGGCTCTTTGAAAAAGTGTGAAAAGAAGCAATGCTGTAATCAAACCACAGTGTTTTATAGATGAGGAAACAAAGATTGAAGGAAGGAGAGAGAATTGCCTAAAACTAAACTGGCAGTAGCAGATTTAGACTATAACCCCTATCTCCTCCCTTCTGAACACGTTACTCTCTCTGTGATTCCATATTGCCTTTATTTGATTCAGGAAACAATGAAATGAGTGCAGATATCATGAGACTGACCATTCACGCATCCATTCATTATTCAGTTTTTCATGCTGCAAATGTAGACACCTGCTCTGCACCAGGGGCTGTACTTGGCACTGAAGATAAAGACATAAATATAACAAGCACAATCTTTTCCTTCCTCTGGTCAGTGTTCACGGATGCAGAGGTCTTTATCTGGCAGTTCACAGGCCAGGTTTGGCCAGCAGATGTGCTTTATTTGGCCTGTCTATTGTTTTCTAAAGAATATATAATTTTATTGCCAACATCCAAACATTGAAAGAACTGTATGAAAGACAATCTGGAAATCTGGCTTCTCTGGAAGGATTATATGATCAGGAAAGATTGGCTTTTTGAATTCTATTTCACCACAGTGGGCTAGCGTGAAATGTAGCAGTCCCTCGTGACTGTGTGTGCATTACTCACATAGCGCAGTCCCAACAGAGCCTTCCTTTCTGTCGCTCACCTTATACTGCCAAAACCTGGGTTTGCAACTTTTTCCAAGCAGTGTTCAGATGATGCTCCTGTGGAACCCTAGAGCTCTGATGAAGCTCTCCTCCAGTTGGGTCTGTTAAGTCCCCACTGGAGCCGTCACTGTGTTATGTATTATGTATCCACTTAAAGAGTCTGTCCCTAGTGCATTCTGCTGAGGGGGAAACTAATGGAGTTCCACCGCTTGATTAGTGGTTTAGAAGGTGGCACAGAAAATGGTTGCTGTAGAAATATGAAAAGAGACCATTGCAGTATTTGATTCAGTTTTCAAGGAAGGAACTGGGGCAGAGCCCGCCCGCAAAGAAGCTTAAATGTAGACAAGAATTTAAGATGTGCCAAAACACCCTAAATAAATGCTCAGCTGAATGAACCAGCACCATTTCTCACAGGAAAACGTCTACCAAATACACTGAGTAACCCTGAATTGCATCAAATCATTGATAAGTATGTAAATAATTATGCAGATATCTCTCCAAACATAAGAGCAAGAGTATTAAGAAAACTCTACTCATTTTATTTACCACTGTCAGCAAGCTGTGTGGATTCCCACGTACTTCTTTGCATAACTGCTCTGGCTTGTATGTGAAGACAATAAAATAGAAGCTCATTTTCTGAGGCACTTGGCAATAGCTGTGTGTATCTGGAAAAGAGATGATGACTTTATTTCAGTGACACATGCACGCAATAAAGGCTTTGGGAAAATTTGGTTGCTTTTAGTTAGGATACATTTGACATGCTTGTGACTAGCACGTGACCATGACTCTTGGTATAACTGAGAGAACATGTGCTTTTACGTGTGAGAGAGAAAGAAAAAACAAGCCTCTCAGATATTCTGAAAACGAAGAACTATTTGATTGAGCATTGCATTAAGATGCAAATATTATTGCTTTTCAGCTTTTTAGACTTTTAGCTTTGAATGGCCAAGACTCACATGGAAACATTTGCTTTTCCCATTATAGCCTTTATTAGTAAATACTGAAATAACCCTGCATAGTGGTTGGTGCTTTTAATCCCTTCCTATATTATTTTCATGACGTTAATTCTCTCTACATTCAAAAACCTGATGATCACAAGATATCATCTTCTACAAAATAGCAAGCAAGCAGTCACCAATGGCCTGTTTCAGGTTTACATGGTTTTATATGGAAACCTGTGTTTTAAATTTTACAAGGTTCCCAATGAAGATACTCATTTTCCATAACAAAATATCAAGATAAAACTCATCCTCTGACTGTACAAATAACCCAAAACCACTTTATGAGGACTGCAATGATTTGTTCAAGGTTACAAAGATCTCTGAGTCATTTGGACATATTGGCTGGCTCTATTTGGAGGACCCATCATCCCTGGAGTTTTAAAGGGACATTGAAAGAGTGGCAAGCCCACAGTGATGTTCAAAGGACAAATGCAATAATCAAAAGACAGGCTAGGTTGAGAAATCAGTACTTTGGGAAGGCATGCACACTGTTAGCAACTGCACAGGGATTTATTTAAACTTGGTTATCAGCATTGCATTTCACTAGCGTTCTTGCTTATTTTAATGGTGTCAATGTGGTCTAGAATCTAGACATGTTTTCCAAATGAACTTGACTCCAAATAGCAACCAAATGCCTTGTGGCTAACTGAACTTTTCAGAAATGATGGTTTCAAGGACCCACTGAATCTTTGTGACACATAATTTGTTTTACTTCCCAAAAGACTTACAAAAGTGTGTTCATTTGTAAGAAGTTATAGTTGACAAAAACACAGAATTCCAGTCTTATAAGTGATAACCTTTCAGTCCTTTCTACATCAACCCCCTTTGTGTAGAGCCCTCTGGGGATGGCAGTCCTGTGCGTGTGTCACCTTGTGCGTCTGGCTTACGAGGTATCTGGGGAGTTGACCATGGGTCCTTGGCTTCATATGCGAGTGTCTCAACTGCTAAGCCATCTCTCCAGCCCTCTTAGTATCATTGTCAAAATGTGAAAAATGTCACCCCTCTTATCAATCAAGTTGCCCCCATGTTATTCAACCATCCCTTCTCCATTGCTGGTCATTTTCTGAACTGCCTCAGTGTGTCCTTATCATTTGTAATATCTAGTGTTCCGAACTGAGCATGGACTCATAGTTGAGATCTCTGTTATTACCTTCTGTGGTGGTGGGTGGAATGCAAAACGGCCAGCATAGTCTCAACTGCTTATGACTAAGCCTCGAATGTCGTCCCCAGCTGATAAGAGCGTTGGGATTTGGTGCCTGACTGGAGGAAGTGTGCCACTGAGGTGGCCCATAGACTTTGTAGTGTAGCCTCCTTGTGACTGCTAGCTTGCCCACTCAGACTACTTCCCTGCAGCTGATACAACATGTGATGTCCTGTTGTCCTTATCCTGCTGAAATAAAATGTCCTCTCCAAATCGTAAGCCAAAATAAGCCTTCCACTCCCCGAAGTGGCTTCTGGCTGGACATTCTATCCCAGGATCAAGAAAGTGACTGCTGCACCCTCCTCATGCTTCCTTCAGGGCTTTGATCAAGGCTCCCTGCCAGCGAGTACTGCCAATTCCCAGTCGGGTCACACGTGTAAGGCCGGCCCTTCCCCATTTAAACAATGGGCAACAGTACTACTGACTGAAATCTTTATTCTTCTACCAGCACGACAAAGATTTAGAAGTACAATGCCTCACAGGTGCTAAGCAGTCCAGAGAGAGAAAAGTAACCCACCAACCCAGTTGACTTGTATGTAGGGACTTGACATGTAAGTGTCTTAGCAGCACAATGAAGCATGCATCCGTGGGCTACCTACCCTGTCACCCTTAGTGGGTCTGAAAAATGGTGACTTATCACTGCCAATGAATGACCACAGCTGCCTGGAGCTAAGTTGGTGCCTGTGTCTAAGGAACACATTTATTTCAGCTCCTCACACCTCCCTCCCCTCCCCTCACTGACTTCCAGTCCTGCTCTAGTTTTAGGGGATGGGCTAGCAGACCGGGGGGGGGGGGTTTCAGTGTGTTCATCTGATTTCTCTCCAGAGTCAGCTTGTCCAGTGCTCTTAGCACAAGTCCCTACTTCCACCTTTCCTTATCTGTCCAGATTTTCTCTCTCAGTTCCGTTGCCTAAATCACGAAATACACCCTCTGAAGGGACGATCCCTTCCTCTGCAGCTGACCTCCAGCCTCCAATCAGTTCCCTGTCCCTGGCATTGCTGTGACAGACCTTTATTTTTATTTTTTATTTTTTCATTTTTAGGTATGTGTTTTCTCAACCTAAGTTTCACTTTACTCATCCAGAACAGTCCTCCAGCTTCCTGTCTGTCCCGACTGTGCCCTAAGCGCAGTCACTCTCCCTGGTCATCTGGAACCTGGCCCCCAAGCTCACAAATGCCTCCGTTACACCCAAGTCCACCACTGTGTTCTACATCTCTTGTCCAGAAAGCACCTCTGCTTCTTACCTTGCTTCTGGCCTGCTCTGGCTCTTGGTTCTATTCTCTCTTTCAAGTCACCGTTCTGAATGTGGTTCCAGGGATAGCAGCATTTGCATCAGCATCAGTGGGAAATTTGTTAGACATATATTTCCAACGTCCTAGCCCAGACCTATTGGGCCAGAACCTCAGGGAGGAGACTCGGCCATCAGGAGGTGATGAATGAGCCACCTCTGGGATTCTGATGCATGAATCTGAGAATCCGTGCACTCTATCAGCTGTAATTTGTTCCTTTCCAGAGGCTTTTATAAAATAACCCTGTCTGGAAACCATACGAAACTAATGCAATCACTTTTTTAGGATAGGACATAAATATAAATATATACTTTTAAAGCTCTGTATGTGAGATCAGGGTTGTCTCTAACTTGCCAAAGTGGTTCCTGTGTTAAGGCCTTTTCTTGGTCCTTCTGTCTTGGCAGTTCTTCCCTAGCTCTTTATATGTCTTTTAAAAATGTGGCACGCCTATTCTCTCTCTCTCTCTCTCTCTCTCTCACTCTCTCCCTCCTTCTCTCTGTCTGTCACTCTCAAATAAATAAATAAAAATAAACAAACAAAAAATTTGTTTGTTTAGTCCTCTCTCCCTCTCCCTCCCTCTGTGTGTGCGTGGGGGGGGGGGTACATGCACATGTGTATACAGATGTGACTGCCCTGTATACACACATGCAGAGGCCAGAGAAAAGCAACAGGCTTCTATCACTTTTCTGCCTTATTTCCCACAGTCTCTCAGTGAACCTGGAGCTCCTCATTGGTCAGTCAGACTGACTGACCAGGATGACCCAGTGATCCTCCTCCTAACATCCCTCCCCTCCGCACTGGGGCTATAGACAGGTACAGCCAATTCTGGCCTTTCATTTGGAGGCCTCAGGACTCCCATGTTAGAGCAGAAGCACCTTGATCCCCTGAGCCATCTCCACAGACTGTTTAATTCTGTAGGTTCTGGTCAGAGCACCTTCTGTCACTTTATTCTCTATTGTTTTCTTACTTGTACCTGGCTATAATTGAAACTTAAAATATTCATTCATTCGCACTGGAAAATGTACACTAGAAGAAAAGCATGGTTGTTCTTCGCCCAGCTCCTGAGGCAGTGGCATGAGAAAAGCTGCCCCTGCTCCATTTGCTGAGCAAAATCCCAGACAGCACGCCCACTCCTCCTGCTGACTTCCAAGCTCTGTGCTTTTAGAAGTCATTTTTCCTGCCATAAGCTTTCTTTTCCTGTCCTCCCAATGTTGTTTTAGGTTAGTGGCATGGCCCAAAAGGGTCAAAGCCCCTGCTTCAATTCTTTCTCACTCTCAGTGAGCCCTTCTCTGCCTGAGGTAATGTGTGACATAGGAACATCATTTAACGCCTCCCATTTTAAAGACCATACAGTGGGTTCAGAGCCTAGCCTGAACTGCTGAAGCAGAGACCAAGCTATGTGGTTCTCTTTGCCTATGCCAGTGGGGAGACAGAGTTCATTTCTGTCAACACAGAAAAGGTGGAAGCTTCTGAAGTAAATGGACTTGAGGAAGGGAAAAAAAAAAAAAAAAAAAAAAAAAAAAAGCTTTCCATCAATAGTTATAAAAGCCAAGGGACCATTGAAAGGAGTGAGATAATAGAAACGGATCCAGGAGAGAATATCCAGTTCAATATACCGATAACATCCTTTCCAAAGAAGCCAGGCTGGATGGTTAGCATACGACTATGCCCCAAGAATGCCCAGGCTGCTGCTTCAAGTTCTGTTTGGCTCCTCTTTCTAATCCAGCACTTTTAGTGTCCTAGGTCTGAACAGAAATTCCCCTACACACCGCAGCCCCTTTGCTCTGAAACTTGTAGAGAGCACGGAAAGTAGCATTCACATCAGGGAATGCTGGATAGCCACTGGCAGTCTTTGATTGCAAGTAAGCTGCCACAGACATTCCTCTTTTATGATGTTACATTATCTATATGAGAGCAATCAGAGCGACCAGCTGGAAATCCCTGAACACTGAGAAGGAACTGACTGACTTCCACACTGCTTCTCCTTGAAAAGTCTTGCTGGGAAACCTGTAGGGTTCTTAAGCACAAATCAACATCCCCATCCTAAGAGATGGATCTGTTCTTTCCTAGCAGGGGATGAATGCTGGCTTGGCTGGGAAGAGCCAGGCAGAGGACAGAACTCTCAAATGATGATGTAGTCTGTGGGGAGAGGATGCCTGCATCCTGCATTGCCTCAGGCTCAGGGTCTTCATTTCTGCATATTGGAACTGCTAATGAACCACTGGTAAAGTGACAGACATATTCACTCTAAGACTTGCCCTTTTGTATTTGCTCTAGGCTGGCTCCTGCAAAGCTTTGTTGGGGCATTAAACTTATTTATTTATTTATTTACTTGTCTTTCTTGATGCAGTCTCTCATGATCCAAAACCGTACTTGGATAATCATTCCTGGCTCTCAAAATATCAAGTGCTGAAATGCTTTAATTTTCTGTATTTCCCATTGTCTTCATTGTTGCATTAGCCCTGCATTCCTTGTCCTTTAATTTTCTCATTTATCCAGAAACCAGTTATCCCCTGGCTGCCCACTATCTATCTAGTGCCTCCCTCTCACCCTCACATCTGTACCCACCCTTTCTTGGATAAAATCCATACCCACAACTTTCTTTGGCCACCTTCTTGGTCCAATTTCCAATTTAAAGCAAAGATTTTTGCTTTGATAACATAGATTACCTTGTGTCGATAACTTATTGTGTGTTACCTGCATCAGAAGCGATATCTCAAACTCGGTAATTTATAGAGGAGAAAGCATTCCTAACCGTTTTGGAGATCAGAAAAGTAGAGGGAAGATTTGGGCGATGCACAGAGGCAAGCCAAGTAGTGGTGTTGACACAACAAAGAAAATCCTGGTGTCCTCTCCGAAGGGACTAGTTAGCATAATGCAGTGGGCCACACTCCATGCAAAGCACCAATGCAAGATTGCCCAGGTGCCTCTGGAGCTAAAGATAGAGTCACCACCTCAGCCAGATGAAGGTGCGGGTATCCACTGACTGGCAGCACTGGGGAAGGGAGAGGAGAGGCTAGGTTCACAAAGAAAGAACGTAAATGCAAAAGGAAGAAAGGCAACAGGCTGGAGACTCAAAACACCTACTTAGTCTACCTTCTGGATGCATTGAAAAAGTCATTGGAATAGTTTATAGAAAGTAACTTGTGGAGCAGTTCTATTCAGTTAACACATACTTGCTGACTGCCAATGAATAATAATGATAATAATCAATTACTAATCAGTAACACTTACCTTTCATTATGTACTACACAAAGCATTTTTGTAGATTATTTCCCTAGAAAATTCATCAGCCTTATATGACAGCCAATGGTATCATCTCATTAGAAAGCAAAAACTTAAACGTCTGATTTGCAGCATTTCCTGATGGCACTGGTATTACTGCTACCAACATGGATAAGCACAACCTATCAACAGCTAACAAAATTCCTGAATTATATTTCAATTGGCCTACAAAACTTCTGGCTACTTATAATTGCTCTCATAGCTAGCTGGACCTAGCTCTAACACGCCTGTAGTTATAGGTGTCTTTAACCTATTGTTAGGGTGACCAACTTCTCCCAAGTTGCTTGGAACTCTTGGTTTATGTAATGAAAACCTGTGTCCAGTGAACCCATTTATTTCAGGAGAAAGTGGATGATTGTTGATTGTACTCCTCCTGTGGTCTGACTGTTTATGTCTCCCCATATTCATGTGTTAAAATGATGAACCCAAAGCAAATGATAATAGGATCAGGTCAAAAGCATGGAGCCCTCATAAATGGTATTAATGTCCTTGCAAAAGAGATCACAGAGAGCTGCTGGAGTCTTCTAGAACATGGGTAAGGTGTTGTGTATAAACTAGACTTGGGCTCTTTCCACATACTAGACATGCAAGTACTTTGGTATTGTACTCTGTCTTTTCCAGTGCTGTAAGCAATGAAGCCATCTACTTTGAGGCACTTTGTTATAGCAAACTGACTTGAGGGAACATATGTGTCCAAGATACCATAGCTTTCAGGATTAAGGTGTTCCATTGCATGTGCTGTGAGCTCAGGATAACAGGTTCTAAGGCTCTGTTCTTCAGTGGAGGAAGTCAGCCAAGAGTGCTAAAACGATCACACAAAGATCTCTCTCTCACACACACACACACAACATGTATGCAAACACACACAATCATTCACACATATGCATTTTATAGACAACACAGAAAATAATATCCTTAAGAGAAAAGCTAAGGTACATGGTATCTATACAAAAGAATGAACTCCAGGCTGGCTGGCAGTTTGCTTTGTCCAATTCCAAGACTGAGCTCATTCTCCACTTATTGCAGTCTCCTAAAAGGACTGTTCACAGTCTTCTGTGATGTGCAGCACCATCACTGAGAAAAACACTTCAGATTATGGCCTTGGGTGAAGATAGCTTCTCCTTCTTGGTACACATAACAGTATGATTATGCTACATCTTCCAACAAATGGGAAATATCACAAATGAGGAAGTTTCCATTTATTTTTTCCTGATATTTATTTATTTATTTATTTATTTATTTATTTATTTATTTGAGACAGAGAGAGGGAGATAAAGAGGAAGACAGAGAGAGAGAGAGAGAGAGAGAGAGGGAGAGAACAGGTGCACCAGGAACTCTAGCCACTGCAAACAGACTCCAGACACATGAACCACCATATACATCTGGCTTCTATAGTAACTGGAGAATCAAATCTGAGTCCTTAGGCTTCCCAGGCAAATGCCTTAACCACTAATCCATCTCTCCAGGCCATATCCCTATTTCTTAATGTTGCACTGTTGAATACAAGCTTTATTAGCTACAACATAGTCCTTCAATTTAGGAAATCACCTCAGTGGTTCCTCCTAGTGAGTATCAAGGTAGTCAAATGAAAGTGCTGCTTCTCCCACTCCAAATTGAAACTCGGAAAGTCTAGTACATCATTTAATTCAAATGTCATTCAAATAGATGTTTCATCACTAATCCTGCTCATGTTCTGTATTTTTTTAGTAAAATAAAGTTGCATTTGAAAACTTCACATTTTGTCTTTACATTTATGATGGAGGTTTTAATGAATGCTATTTGTAAAAAGCCAAATGACTTGTTTAGACACCACTTTGAACCTACTAGACCCTTTAATGGGTTGAATAAATTATCTCTTACAGAGAAATGAGTTATTCTGATTTTGTAAAATGCCATAATATTCTGAAAGCATTTAAAGAGTGTAAAATGACATTAATTTACACAGCAATGTTCCAGAACAGTTAGCTCAAGAGGAATATATACGTAAAAAAATACTGATTCTCAGCACTCACAAGCTATCTTTTTTTTTTTAATTTTTATTAACATTTTCCATGATTATAAAATATATCCCGTGGTAATTCCCTCCCTCCCCACCCCCACACTTTCCCGTTTGAAATTCCATTCTCCATCATATTACCTCCCCATTACAATCATTGTAATTACATATATACAATATCAACCTATTAAGTAACCTCCTCCCTTCCTTTCTCCACCCTTTATGTCTCCTTTTCAACTAACTGGCCTCTGCTACTAAGTATTTTCATTCTCACGCAGAAGCCCAGTCATCTGTAGCTAGGATCCACATATGAGAGAGAACATGTGGCGCTTGGCTTTCTGGGCCTGGGTTACCTGACTTAGTATAATACTTTCCAGGTCCATCCATTTTTCTGCAAATTTCATAACTTCATTTTTCTTTACCGCTGAGTAGAACTCCATTGTATAAATGTACCACATCTTCATTATCCACTCATCTGTTGAGGGACATCTAGGCTGGTTCCATTTCCCAGCTATTATAAATTGAGCAGCAATAAACATGGTTGAGCATGTACTTCTAAGGAAATGAGATGAGTCCTTTGGATATATGCCTAGGAGCGCTATAGCTGGGTCATATGGTAGATCAATCTCTAGCTGCTTTAGGAACCTCCACACTGTTTTCCACAATGGCTGGACCAGATTGCATTCCCACCAGCAGTGCAGAAGGGTTCCTTTTTTTCCACATCCCCACCAACATTTATGATCATTTGTTTTCATGATGGTGGCCAATCTGACAGGAGTGAGATGGAATCTCAATGTAGTTTTAATCTGCATTTCCCTGATGACTAGTGACGTAGAACATTTTTTTAGATGCTTATATGCCATTCGTATTTCTTCCTTTGAGAACTCTCTATTTAGCTCCATAGCCCATTTTTTGATTGGCTTGTTTGATTCCTTATTATTTAACTTTTTGAGTTCTTTGTATATCCTAGATATTAATCCTCTATCAGATATATAGCTGGCGAAGATTTTTTCCCATTCTGTAGGTTGCCTCTTTGCTTTTTTCACTGTGTCCTTTGCGGTGCAAAATCTTTGTAATTTCATTAGGTCCCAGTGGTTAATCTGTGGTTTTATTGCCTGAGCAATTGGGGTTGTATTCAGAAAGTCTTTGCCAAGACCAATATGTTGAAGGGTTTCCCCTACTTTTTCCTCTAGCAGTTTCAAAGATTCCGGTCTGATGTTAAGGTCTTTAATCCATTTGGACTTAATTCTTGTGCATGGCGAGAGAGAAGAATCTATTTTCATCCTTCTGCAGATATTTATCCAGTTTTCAGAACACCATTTGCTGAAGAGGCTGTCTCTTCTCCAATGAGTATTTTTGGCATTTTTATCGAATATCAGGTGGCTATAGCTACTTGGGCTTACATCTGGGTCCTCTATTCTGTTCCACTGATCAACATGTCTGTTTTTGTGCCAGTACCATGCTGTTTTTGTTACTATGGCTCTGTAGTATAGGTTAAAATCAGGTATGGTGATACCACCAGCCTCTTTTTTGTTGCTCAGTATTATTTTAGATATTCGAGGTTTTTTGTGATTCCAAATGAAGTTTTGGATTGTTTTTTCTATTTCCATGAAGAAAGCCTTTGGTATTTTGATAGGGATTGCATTAAATGTGTAGATTGATTTAGGTAAGATTGCCATTTTCACGATATTGATTCTTCCAATCCAGGAACAAGGGATGTTTCTCCACTTTCTAGTGTCTTCTGCAATTTCTCGCTTGAGTGTTTTAAAGTTCTCATTGTATAGATTCTTTATTTCCTTGGTTAGGTTTATTCCAAGGTATTTTATTTTTTTTGATGCAATTGTGAATGGGAGTGATTCTCTGATTTCATCCTCTGTGTGTTTGTTGTTAGCATATATGAAGGCTACTGATTTCTGTGTATTTATTTTGTATCCTACTACATTGCTGTAGGTTTTGATCAGCTCTAACAGCTTGCTAGTAGACTCTTTAGGGTCCTTTATGTATAGAATCATGTCATCCGCAAATAATGATAACTTGATTTCTTCCTTTCCAATTTGTATCCCTTTTATGTGTGTCTCTTGCCTTATTGCTATGACCAAGACTTCCAAAACTATATTAAATAGAAGTGGGGACAGTGGACACCCTTGTCTTGTTCCTGATTTTAGTGGAAAAGCTTCCAGTTTTTCCCCATTTAGTAATATGTTGGCTGTAGGCTTGTCATAAATAACCTTTATTATATTGAGATATGTTCCTTCTATTCCCAGTCTCTGTAGGACTTTTATCATGAAGGGATGTTGGATTTTGTCAAATGCTTTCTCTGCATCTAATGAGATGATCATGCAATTTTTGTCCTTCAACCCGTTTATGTAATGTATTACATTTATAGATTTGCGTATGTTGAACCATCCCTGCATCTCTGGGATAAAGCCTACTTGGTCAGGGTGAATGATCTTTTTGATATACTCTTGTATTCTGTTTGCCAGTATTTTGTTGAGAATTTTTGCATCTATGTTCATGAGGGCGATTGGTCTGTAATTTTCTTTTTTTGTTCTATCTTTGCCTGGTTTTGGTATCAGGGTGATGCTTGCCTCATAGAAGGAGTTTGGTAGAATTCCTTCTTTTTCTATTTCCTGGAAAAGCTTAAGAAGCAACGGTGTTAGCTCTTCCTTAAAAGTCTGGTAAAATTCAGCAGTGAATCCATCCGGGCCTGGGCTTTTTTTAGTTGTGAGATTATTGATAACTGTTCAGATCTCCATGTTTGTTATAGGTCTATTTAAGTGATTAATCTCATTTTGATTTAATTTAGGTAGGTCATATAGATCAAGGAAATCATCCATTTCTTTCAGATTTTCATATTTTGTGGAGTATATGCTTTTATAGTATGGCCCTATGATTTTTTGAATTTCTCTGGAATCTGTTGTGATGTTACCTTGTTCATCTCTGATTTTATTAATTTGTGTCTCTTCTCTCTTTCTTTTGGTCAGATTTGCTAAGGGTTTATCAATCTTGTTTATCCTTTCAAAGAACCAACTCTTTGTTTCATTAATTCTTTAGATTGTTCTTTTTGTTTCTATCTCATTAATTTCTGCCCTAATCTTTATTATTTCTTCCCGTCTACTAATTTTTGGTTTGCCTTATTCTTCTTTTTCCAAGGCTTTAAGGCGAAGCATTAGGTCGTTTACTTGCGACCTTTCTAATTTCTTAATATAGGCACTTAAGGCTATAAATTTACCTCTTAGAACTGCCTTCATTGTGTCCCAGAGATTTTGGTATGTTGTGTTCTCATTATCATTTGACTCTATAAATTTTTTGATTTCCTTTTTGATTTCTTCATTGACCCACTCATCATTTAGTAGTGTATTGTTTAGTTTCCATGATTTTGTGTATGCTCTATAGCCTTTCTTGCTACTGATTTGTAGTTTAATTCCATTGTGGTCAGATAGAATGCAAGGAATTATTTCAATTTTCCTGAATTTGTTAAGATTTGCTTTGTGTCCTAATATATGGTCTATTTTAGAGAATGTTCCATGTGCTGCTGAAAAGAATGTATATTCTGCAGCCTTTGTATGAAATGTCCTGTATATATCTGTTAGGTCCATTCCTTCTATGACCTCATTTAGTCCAGATGCCTCTCTGTTTATTCTTTCCCTGGATGACCTGTCAATTGATGAGAGTGGGGTGTTAAAGTCACCCACCACCACTGTGTTTGGTGTTATCTGTGACCTTAGTTCTAATAGTGTTTGTTTGACGAATTTGGGAGCCCCCTTGTTAGGTGCATATATGTTTAGGATTGTAATGTCCTCCTGTTGGAGTGTGCCCTTAATCAATATAAAGTGACCTTCCTTATCTTTCTTGACTAACGTCGGACTAAAGTCTACCCTGTCTGATATTAGGATAGCAACCCCTGCTTGTTTTCTAGGCCCATTTGCTTGAAACACCGTCTTCCAACCTTTCACCCTAAGATAATGTCTATCCTTTGTAGAAAGGTGAGTTTCTTAGAGACAACAAATTGTAGGATCCTGCTTTTTAACCCAGTCTGCAAATCTATGTCTTTTCGTTGGGGCATTGAGACCGTTGATATTAAGAGATATTATTGAAAGGTGTGTATTTATGTTTGCCATTTTTGTGTGTGTGTGTGTGTGTGTGTGTGTGTGTTACTGGTTCTACCTGTGCTCTCTTCTGTTAACTGGTATTTGAGTATAGCTTGTTTGTTCTAGGTTCCTTATATGTGTGCTTTTCCTTTTGTTCAGCATGGAGGATTCTATCAAGTATTTTCTGTAGAGCTGGTTGTGTCTTCAAATACTCCTTTAACCTGCTTTTGTCATGGAATGTCTTTATTTCTCCATCCATTTGAATGGATAACTTTGCAGGATAAAGTAACCTTGGTTGACCGTTGTTATCTTTCAGAACTTGGAATATATCACTCCAAGCCCTTCTGGCTTTAAAAGTTTGTGTTGAATAATCTGCTGTAATCCTGATGGGCTTGCTTTTGTAGGTAACTTGATTTTTCTCTCTAACTGCTTTCAATATTTTTTCTTTGGTTTGTGTGTTTGGAAGTTTGATTATAATATGGCGAGGAGAGGTTCTTTCTGGGTTTTGTCTGGCTGGGGTTCTAAAGGCTTCCTGTATCTGTATTGGCACCTCTTTCCCAATTTGGGGGAAATTTTCCTCTATGATTTTGTTGAAGATGCCTACTATGCCTCTGGAGTGGAGTTCTTCTCCTTCTACTATCCCCTGAATTCTTATATTGGATCTTTTCATAGTGTCCCGAATATCTTGAAATTCCCACTCATACTTTTCTATAAGTTTGTCTTTCTCTTTGTTGGACTGCATTAGGTCTGCCACCTGGTCTTCTAGCTTAGATATTCTGTCCTCTCCCTCATCCATCCTACTGGTGAGATTTTCTACAGAGTTTTTTATTTCATTAACTGTGTTTTTCATTGTTAGTAATTCTGACTGGTTTTTTTTTATTATTTCTGTTTCCCTATTTATGTCTTGTATTGCCTTCTTTATTTCATTAAATTGGTGTCCTGCCTCTTCTTTGATTCCTTTGATTTCCTCTTTGATTTCCTCTTTGATTTCTTCTTTGATTGTTTTCATGTGTTCTTTGACCTCTTTGAACATATTTATAATTATTCTTTTGAACTCTTTCTCAGGCATTTCCTCTAACTCTTTCTCACTGGAGGACATTTCTGATGCATTAATACTTTTAGGTGGATTTATATCGTCTTGCTTTTTAGTGTTTCTTGTGTTATAATGTATATATTTTTGCATCTTGGATTAAGTTAATGCTTGGATTTTCTAGCTAGCTGTGTATTCTTAGCTGTATCAATTGATTTGATGTAATATATTTTCAGGGTAGGACCTTAAGTTATTAGGTGTGGCTCTTAAGACTCTCAGAGTATCTACAAAGATGTTCTTAGGGGTTGAGTTTCCCTGCTTTAGGAGTATTCAAGCAGGCTGAGTGGAATAAAATACAGGTAGATTCTAAAATTTAACTAAACACTGTACACATTCTATCAAAAACAGCCCCGCGTATGTATGCAAGAGTAGTTATTATAATGACCAGATCCTCTATCAACAAAGAGGTTTAGATTTCTGGTCTGTTGAGGGATCCAAGTCAGCTTGTGACCAAGTGAGACCCTTCCCTGGTGCAATACCAGTTACCTTGGGTGATTTTGGTCTCAGTCAAGTTGCTGCCTGGGTCGTCGGGCTGCTGTTCTGATTTCTGGAGCTGGGCACTTGCTTTTCCTACGGGGCAAACCGAGTCGCTGCTGCTGCCTCTGCTGCTGCCGTAGCTGCCACCACCGGAGCCCCCACCGCTGCTGAAGCTGCTCTTGCCGTGTCCACCGCCGCTGCTCCCCCCGAAGCCGCTGCTGCGGGATCTGCCGCCGCTGCCGCTCCTGGGTCCACTGCTGCTGGGGCCGCTGGTACCGGTGCTGGAGCCGCTGAAGTTGCTGCCGAACTCTGCTCCTGCTTGGGTCCCGCTGTCAGCCCAAGTTGGCGTGGCCGGGTCCCGGGCCGCTGCTGTGTTCGCTGGAGCTGGGTTCAGGCGTTGGGGGAGGGGAGGGAGCCACTGCTGCTCTGGATCTCTCACTGCTCCACGTGTTCTTCTACCTCGCGGTCTTCTCCGCTGCTCGCTGCCGCTCTCCCCTCACGTTTCCCGAGTTGTGGAATGCGCGGTGTGAGGTGAAAATCCCGCACCTGGCTTTTCCTGCGGCTCGAGCCGAGAGTCTGGCGGCTTTCTGCTGCGCCGCGGCTGCGGCGGTTGGCCGAGCTGCCGGAGCCGCTTTTCTGCCTGTGCAGGCTCTGGATGCTCTATAACTCTTCTACTTCTCCGCTGCCGCCTCAATTTCCTATACACCTCACTTTTTAGTAAAAGTGTGTATTTTGCTGAGTTTTTTTGGTCTTTTTCCCCCCTAGGCTGCTTTGGCGTGGTACCTACGCTGCCATCTTAACCGGAAGTCCTCACAAGCTATCTTAACTATTTTAAAAGCTTTCAAGAAACTCTTCTCAAATTCATTAAAAAAAAAAAATCTAAACCAGGCGTGGTGGCACACGACTTTAATCCCAGCACTCAGAGGAAGAAGTAGGAGGATTGCCATGATTTCGAGGCTACCCTGAGACTTCACAGTGAATTCCAAGTCAGCCTGGGCTAGAGTGTGACCCTACCTTGAAAAACAAAACAACAAAAAAAATCTAATATACACCATATCTTATTAGCTTTAAAAATAACTGTATGATAAATAGGGCATGTAAGTGTGTGTGTGTATGTGTGTGTGTGTGTGTGTGTGTGTGTGTGTGTGTGTGTGTTAAATAGAAAGTAAAGAAAAGGATATTTTAAAACAGGGAGTCATAATTCATAAGTAGAAATGGATTTTAATTTTATTTCTCATGTGACTTTATGCCTTGAGGTCTATCTATTATATAACTTCAAGAATCTGGTAGTACCAAAGGGTTTGAGAAAAACATCTTTCTCAATATGGGATCTAAACCCTGAGAGTATAACTAACTCCCATAACACAGATAAAGTATATACAGATGGGGAAATGTAGGAAGAAAATATATTATTCAGATATAAATCAGCAATTTTGTGTTGTGCATAAATGAAGGCATCTGTTGTTGGTATTTGTGTATTTTGCTTTAGAGGCCTAGAACTAAAGTTGATATCACTGACCTCATGTCTAATATCAGAAACCTGGAAAGAAACCTTGAAACAAATGTTAACACTATTAGCCTTATCTGAATGCTACAATAAGTTGGGTGGTTAGGACCCAAGATTTTAATCTCATTTTTGATTACATAGTATATGTTTTCTACATACTACAATTATATGGGTTTCTTAGATATTGATGTCTTACTGAACTTTAAGGAATACAATTCTTTCTTTCGTGTGTGTGTATGTATGTGTGTGAGAGAGAGAGAGAGAGGGAGAGGGAGAGAGAGAGAGGGAGAGAGAGAGAGAGAGAGGGAGGGAGAGAGAGAGAAAGGGAGAGGGAAAGAGAGAGAGAGAGAGAGAGAGAGAGAGAGAGAGAGAGAGGGAAAGAAAGAGAGAATTGGCAGGCCAGGACCTCAGCCACTGCAATAAAACTCCAGGTAGCACATGTGTCATCTTGTATGTCTGGCTTACATGGGTTCTTGGGAGTAGAACCTGGGTCTTTAGACTTCTCAGGAAAGCACCTTAACTACTAGGCCATCTCTCCAGTTTAGGAATATATCATTTTTATCTTGTTTGAATTGTTTCACAGAACTCTAAAATAGAGAGTGATCCTTGCAAAAGTATAACTCTATTATCCCTTCATGATTAAGTCAAATATAAGCAGAATAGAATTGTGCATTTTTCCATTGATTTAGATAAATGGTTACTGAAAGTCATAATTAAAGGTAAAGCTTCAACAACAGCCAGGAAAATTTGGTATTGCAAGCAAGAATGTGGGATTTCTTCTTCCAGAAAGCAAAAACTGTTACAAAACACATGGTGACCAATGTGATGTGTGCTAAAGCAGGAATAAAGGATTTAATGCAACACAATTAAGAGCCTTTAGGAAAGATAAAAGTACATCTGGAAATTTAGTACATAACAGGCAGACATAGAATTATGCTTGGTTGAAAAACTGGGTTGAGTAAAGTTGTTTTCTTTATTGAAAAAAAAAAGTTAAATTCTTTATTCCCAGAGTAATTTAATAATTAATTCTAGGGGATTAGAAAACATATTTTAAACATTTACTCTTGAGGTGAAGAGATTGCTCAGTGGTTAAGGCACTTACCTCAAAATCAGAAGACCCAAGTTCAATTCTCCAGGTCCCACGTAAGCTAGATATACAAGGTAGCTCGAGTGTCTGGAATTTGTTTGCAGGGGCTAGAAGCCCTGGCAAGCCTATCCTCTGTTCATTCTGTCTCCCCCCCCCCCACTTCTCTGTCTCAAATACAAATAAAAAACTTATTTTTAAATTTTATTATTATTAAAGAAATATTTAACTCTAATACTCTAATATTTCTTCTTAAAGTATGCCTCAAGGAAAAAATAAACAATTAGGGCCACATTAAAATGAAAACATTTTTTTCCCATAAAAAGCACAGTGAACAAAGACAAATAAACAATCCCTGGAAGAAAATTTTCACAATGAGTACAAATACTGAAAATAAATCTCAACATGTATGGACAAACATGAGGGAGGAAATGAACAAAAGACCTAGAAAGAATATTCCCAGAAAAAGCCATCTGCAGGCTATGACTTACAAGTGATCTAGAAAAGTTAACTCCTATAGCTGTTTGAAACTTTATCACCTAGCAGCTAGTATGGCAAAATGTGTTTTAAAGTATAAAAGTGTTAAAAGTTGATAAATATGTGGAGACTCAGTCATCACTTCTGGAAGAGTAAATTATTACTCTCAATTTGGAGAATAACCTGACAATATTTAGGAAATTGAATATACTTGAGGACCCAGGAGTCTTATAGGAGCTGTGAAACCATGCTCATAATGTCCACAAGAATGTGAAGACATCTTTTGCCGGACATGGTGGCACATGCTTTTAATCCCAGCCATGATTTCAGTGCCACCCAGAAACTGCATAGTGAATTCCAGGTCAGCCTGGGCTAGAGCTAGACCCTACCTCGATAAGCTTAAAAACAAAGACATCTTTTATACACACATTGTGAAAAACAATAGAACACCATACAGTGCTTAAAATGGGTTAAGTCAGAGCTATGGTTTTGCCATATGTAGGTGTTGGAAGCATGATTAGTGAGAGAAGGAAGATGAGCACTGCTAAACACATGTGACTTACCAAGAACAAGCAGACACGCTCTGAAGATATGCACACAGAGGATAATAGGCTACAAGCATAGAGGAATACTTCATAGAGGTATTTAGGGGAAGGAAATTTTTTTAAAAGAGACTCAATTGACAATGTCATTTTTTCTTGACTGTTCAACATCTTTAATGTAGTTCTCAATAATATATAAACTTAAAAGTAACTAGGAGAGTAGGGCAAAGGTTCTCAACACAAAGAAGTGACAATGTTAAAAGAGATGGAAATGCTAATTACACTTATTGATCATTATACATTGTATATAGGTATCAAATGATGACATTGTGTCTCATAAATATTCACAATAGCTGGATGTCATAATAAAACTAAAAACCAGATGAAACAAGCTCATAAAAATATTCTATAATATTTTAATGTTATAGAAAATTCCCAATGCTATGCTCAGAATTCTTTCTTTACTCTCATGCTTATTAAATTTTAGACAATATATAAATGTTATCTTTTTATTTTACCCTTTACTTCATGAGTATTAAGATGATGCATATTGATGAAGGCTGGCAGTTTACTCAATGGTATATTTCCTTTTGAGGTTTCTTATTAATTCACCACTAAGCTGTCAGTTTTGGGGGGCATGGTATGAAATCAATAAATGGCAGATATCCAGGGACTACATGAACTAGTGCAGAAATCAGTGTTCCAAGAAAATGCCTCTGGTGAAAAAAAAATCAATTTGAATCTCCAGAGTGTAACACCTTCAAATAATCTAAATATTGTCTGTTATAATGACAGTTATACACTGCCAGCAGGAGGAAGGCATAGCACCCTCTAGGCTGTATGGTACTGGAAATAAGAAAGTGGTTAAAGTGTAATACAAATACTGAGGCTTCTTAGCTTATTAATTTATTGAATTATAAGACATTGGAAGTTGTGACACAATTGGCAAACATTTGCTTTGGAGGAAAGGCACATCGTTTCTCATTTCCTTTGCCTTATTCCCTAGTTAGACAGCTTCAATTGCTGGGCTTGGCATGGGTATACTTGTTCCTTTTAAGTCATGTAAAATAGATGGAGGATAGCTGAACTGACAAAAGTGGATTATGGTACATTCATGAATTTTTGCATTGTCCTTATGTCGCTCATTGGAGAAGTTTAAGATAGACTCAGTGTAAAGAAAAACAGGGTACTTTTTACCTGGCATACGAGTCTAGAAATACATTAACATGAGAACCAGCAGCAGCTGATGCACCTGAAAAATATGCTATTGCAATGGCTGTAGGAAGCTATGAACTTTTACATGTATGCTCCTGGTTGTTCTGAACATGGAGGAATAGAAATATCTAACATTCTCAGTCCTGACAGTCTTGACAGGAGAAGAGCTATTTTAATAAAAGAGGAAATCCATAGTAATCCAGGATAGAGAAATAAAGGATACTTATAAATAACTACAGATTAATATTTTATCAAATTGGGCTATGAAAGCATCCGTACATTTCCATGTTCAATGAACATGTTATGAAGAAAGTTATGTTCAACTTGAAATTCCACAGTGTCCTTTGTCAAGTAGTCATGATTCGTGCATCCTTAAGAACTAAGCCAGTCTTTATTTTTTTAATGATTTATTTATTTATTTTGAGAGTGACAGACAAAGAGAGAAAGAGGCAGACAGAGATAGATAGAGAATGGGTGCACCAGGGCCTCTAGCCTCTGCAAACGAACTCCAGAGGCGTGCGCCCCCTTGTGCATCCGGCTAACATGGGTCCTGGGGAGCCGAGCCTCGAACCGGGGTCCTTAGGCTTCACAGGCAAGTGCTTAACCACTAAGCCAGCGCTCCAGCCCCAACTAAGCCAGTCTTTAAAGGGCTCTCTTAACATGTTGCCATCATACTCATTTTGCAACATTTCAATGGATATTACTAGAATTAGGGTCAGTGGAGGATTTTCTAAAATAACAAGGGGGAAATACAGTAATTCTGACATTGTGGCAGTTAACTTCAATTAAAAGGAGGCTTCAGGACAAAGTTGGTTTTCTGATTGGCAGCAGCTAGTTGTTTCAGCCCTTTGCAAGTGGGCTAACCATGCTGAGTCAGTGGTAACCTAGCAGCTGTATTCTTGTAACTTGGCATTGTATCACAGCCATTCTGTCATTAGTTACAAAAAACCTCACAGCAAGGCTGGAGAGATGGCTTAGCGGTTAAATACTTGCTGTGAAGCCTAAGGACCCCGGTACAAGGCTCGATTCCCCAGGACACACATTAGTCAGCTGCACAAGGGGGCACACACCTCTGGAGTTCATTTGCAGTGGCTGGAGGCCCTGGTGTACACATTCTCTTTCTCTATCTCTTTCCCTCTCTCTCTGCCTCTTTCTCTCTCTGTCTGTTGCTCTCAAACAAATAAATAAAAATAAACAATAAAAAATTAAAAAAAAAAAACCCTCACAGCATACTTTGTTCCAGAATATGATGGTCTCTCTCTGGAAAGAATTCTTGTTTGGGGTTATTTTATTTATTTACTTTTATTAAGAAGAAATTTGTATGGACACATTATGTGTTGGTACCATCATTTCCTTCCTCCCTGCCTCCACTCCACTAAGGGCCCTCCTTAGCTCTCCAAAGCACTTTCTGAAAAATGTCAGTAGAAATAGGAGTCCAGCGATATGCACACATTTCTTTTCTTTTTTTTTTTAATTTAATTTATTAGTTTTCATTTCAGTGAATACAGGCAGTTTGGTACCATTATTTAGGCTCATCTGTGATCTACCCCCTCCCATTAGACCCTCCTTGTTAATGAAAATGGGTCGTGCATTGTGGAGTTAGCCCCCAGTTATTAGTATGATAAATGTCTCTGCAAATCATGACCCAACATGTAACTCTGACATTCTTTCCGCCCCCTCTTCCGCAAGATTTCCCTGAGCCATGTTGGGTTCATTTTTGGTCTGCTTCAGTGCTGAGGTGTTGGGGCATCTGAGGCTCTGGCTCTCTGATTTGGTAGGAGTTGATTTTTCTCTGCGTTGATCTCCTTCCCCTTTGTGCTGGTATCCAGTTCACAGGAAAACATCATCCTTGCTTATTTCACCAGTTGTCCTTAGTTTCAGTTGGGCCCCTTTTGAGGTATGTTGGGGCAGCTCTCTTCTTAGGATCTGCATCTATCTGGAAAAGAGAAGCAGATTCTCCAACGGAGAGTAAGTTAGCACCCGGAAAATTGAGATAACACTTACTTTTTTGATAGACAGTTTGATAGGTGTAGGCCCTCTTATACCCCGTGATTGATGGTAGCTTGATATTGTAGAGTGGGCTTGTGTTAGGGTATGGTTCTGACTTGTTTCCCAGCTCCAGCTAAGGGTCTAGTACCACTGAGTGGATCAGTTATCCAAATCACGAGCAATTGATTCCTCACCATGGCTGTGTACCACTATTGCACTTGTGTGGGCATCACATCCAGTTATTTGTTGCTAATTAGGTTAAACAATGTGTTGCTTGGACAGATCTTGGTCATTTCCCCCAGTCGCCTATGTAGTGCCTTCTGGCACTAGACACGCTGACTGTCTGGGGACTGACTCTCTCCTGGCTTCCAGCCATGTCATTCCATTTTACGCGTCAGCTGTGTATGGAGTCTTCAGCAATAGGGTCTTATCACTGGCCTTTGGTGGGTCATCAAGTACTCTGACAGAAGTCTGTCATTGTTTTGGGAAACCTTGTAGGTTTATCTGATCAAAAGCTCATTGTGGATGGTAGGCCCAAGCTGGAAGTGGGGGTTACAGGTCAGTGTCCACTAAGAAATTGAGGAAAAAGATAACTAATATACAAGTGTTAGAGAGGAGAGAGATAGAGGGGAGAGGGGGAGAGGGAGGGAGGGAAGATGTAGGAGATTTAGGTCAGTCTTGATCCTACCCTCTCCAGTGTCTTGTGGTTCAGGTAATATAAAAACTCTCAAAAAAGAAATTGAGGAGGACTTGAAACGATGGAAAGACCTCCCATGCTCCTGGATAGGCAGAATTAACATTGTGAAGATGACAATCTTACCAAAGGCAATATATAGATTTAACGCAATTCCAATTAAAATCCCTACAGTGTTCTTCACAGACATAGAAAAAATGATCTCAAATTTCATATGGAAAGGCAGAAGGCCTCGCATATCCAAACATATCCTCAGCAAAAGAAATACCTCTGGTGGCATCACCATACCCGATATAAAGTTATACTACAAAGCCATAGTAATAAAAACAGCATGGTACTGGCATAAAAACAGGAGTATAGACCAATGGAATAGACTTGAGGACCCGGATTTTGGGCCAAGCAACTATAGCTACTTGATATTTGACAAAGGCCCAAACAATATAGACTGGAAAAAAGATAGCATCTTCAACAAATGGTGCTGGACAAACTGGATAACCACATGCAGGAAACTAAAACTTGATCCACACATTTCACCATGCACAACACTCAAGTCCAAATGGATCAAAGACCTCAACATAAGACCAGAAACTCGAAAACTACTGGAAGAAAATTTAGGAAGTACCTTCCATGATATAGGAATGGAAAAAGACTTCCTGAATAAAACCCCAGTGGCTCAAGTTCTTAAACAGTCACTCAATCATTGGGATCATATGAAGCTGAAGAGTTTCTTTACAGACAAGCATATAATAAGCAAAGCCAATAGAATACCCACAGAATGGGAGAAAATATTTGTAGGTTATCCAACTGATAGAGGCCTTATCTCTAGAATTTACAAAGAACTCAAAAGTCTAAACAATAAGAAGACAAATACCCCACTCACAAAATGGGGCACAGAGTTAAACAGGCAATTCACAGAGGAAGAAATACAAATGGCAAACACACACCTAAGAAAATGTTCATCATCCCTAATCATCAGAGAAATGCAAATTAAAACAACGATGAGATTCCACCTTACCCCAATAAGGATGGCCAACATCAAAAGGTCAAATGAAAATAAATGCTGGCAAGGATGTGGAGAAGCAGGGACACTCATTCACTGTTGGTGGGAATGCAGGATGGTACAACCACTTTGGAAAGCAATATGGAGACTCCTGAAAAAGCTGACTATAGAAATACCAACAGACCCAGTTATACCATTACTGGGCATGTACCCTAAAACCTTCAAACCAAAAGCCAGAGAGATTTGCTCAACCATGTTTGTAGCAGCTCAATTCGTAATAGCTAAAAGCTGGAATCAACCCAGATGTCCATCATTAGAAGATTGGATAACAAAGATGTGGTATATCTACACAATGGAATTCTATACAGCAGTAAGAAAAAACGACATAAAGAAATTTGAGGAAAAATGGTTGAACCTGGAACAGATCATTCTCAGCGAATTTACCCAATCACAGAAAAAAAATCGACATATAGTCTCACTCATCTGCCACACCTAAACTGAATCTGCCCAAGATGCCTTACATACCCAGCAAGCACCTCATGGACTAGACAATAAGATGGATGGGAGGGCGGGGAGGGAATCAAAGAGTGGAAAACAGTAATCTGGACCCAAACGGCAATGGTACCATAAAATTCTACTTCCTAAAAGACAGACCAAATGGCTGAACCTTCACTAGACCCTTACAGGAAACATATGCACACATTTCTATGTCATTACTAACACAAGCTCCACCGAGAAATGAAGTGTCTTCTTAATTGCTACCAAACTCAAGTTCCTCAGTGAAAAAATGAGAGACCTCAGCACTGTGACATCATGCAAAACAAGTGTAGAGTCCCACAAAGCTACCACACCCCTCAAATCTCCAGTGTTCTGGACCCCAGCTTGCTCCCTACCTCTACCCACCCGCAGGTTCCTTCAACAGGGCCACGATGCACCTGGGTTGGTGATGATAGTCTAGTACCGTAACTATCCATTTTATGAATTTATTCTTGAATTTATTTATGCTGCACAGGGTTGCAAATATACAATTATCCAAAATGTCTAGAAATACATACTGACCCCTCTTTCCTTTTGTTCACTGCAATCCCAATCTACAAGTTTGGTTTAAAGCCATTTATCTGGAGAAGAGGGTAGTATTTCACCTCAAGGCTCATGGACTATTCATTCGGGCAAGGAACACCAACACAAACAGCCCTCCAGTAAAGTTGCTGCTTCCTAATGAACAGCGCCCGCAGGTACCAGGCTTCAGAGCCAAACAAGCCTGCAAGCCCAGGAGTCCAAAAGCTCATCTGAGCCTGAAACAGACCCAGCCTCAGGCATCTGTGGCCAAACTCAGATCATTAAGACTCTTCTTGTGCCTATCTTCTTTCTTCCTCCTGTGTAAGAAGCAGCTGGGCTGTGTCTCCAGGCCGGGCACACCTGTAAGCCTGGCTATTAGGACACATTGTGCCATATCTCTACCCCCACCGTGTGCTCCCTTATTTTTTTTTTTTAACCTGCATAAAATTAAGTCTTTCTCTCTTGTCAATGACCCTAATTCTGAGGTTCACTAGCTGACATGCACACAGCTGGGGACTTTGTCGTTTTATGGCCACACAAAACCAACCACAGAGGGTCACTGCCTTGCCAGGAATTTGATACTTTCATTTTCCCAGCTCCCAGAAAGTCCGGCACGTTTCGTAAGCATATGTAGAGCTGTGTGACATTACAGCAGAGAAATTAAAGGGGTTTCTGCCTCACCCGCGTTACTGAGCAAGTTCCCAGGGTGTGATCATAAAATTCATGCTGGGGAGATGACAAGAACTTCAGTGATATTAATTGATAAAATATCTTATTTTCTAGCTATAATGAGCATTTAAGCTTCTAAAACTCAGGGTTTGCTTTCCTGAACATTGTGATGAGGAAATACTCTTTTCAGTAAGACATTAACCCATCTGTTAATCTATTAATATTTTCTTACATCTCAAACATCAAGATAAGAAAATCTGTGCTTCAGTCCTTGTTTCTGAGTTGTACTTGCTGAAAGATACTTCAGCTTTGAGTTTTCTCCTCACAGTATTGCTTTCCCAAAGTTTGCTGTAGATGTCATGACCTTAAACTGAACATCTGTTCTCAAGCCATGCTCAAAGTGCTTAGAATGGTTTATTTTTGGTCAGAAAAAGTGATTCTTTGAGGAAACCATTCTGTAGAAATGCTTGGCAATGAGAAGGCAAATGAAGGAGACAACTATAGAAGAGAACAAGAATTAAATGTGACCATTTTGGTCCACAGTTAGCTTCAGAAATATTAGGTACAGAGGAGAGAAATTGAAGGCCAGAAGGAGAAGAAGATATGAGAAATCTCCTCCTTAGTCAAAGCTAATTGTGGTGAGTGAGGAAACGCTGACAGGGCATCTTACACAGTTTTCCTAGAAGGTTCTTCTTGTTTTCCTTTACCACGTATCAATCAATGCTATGAGAGCCCTGCTGGGCAGTTCCTCGTTCACTAAGCTCTACAGAGCAGCTTGAGGGGCGGACATACATTGAGGAATAACACATGCTCCCTCCGCCCTCACAAAGTCCTTCTTTGATCTGTCTACAGATGCCAAAGTGGCAAGGTCAATTCTGAAGATGGAAAGGACTCATGCTAGAGTGTGGAGGACCCAGCTGCAGAGAACAAAGCCCGTACTGAGGTATTCTCGGGGCTGACCATTGGTGGGGGGGTGAATAGTGGTGAATAGTGAGGAAATGGAGGCTTCTACTTGGATCAGCACCTTATGCTATGTTCACCTGTGTAAACTTCTAGGCAGCGTTGAAAAACACTTGTTACGTGTTTGGTTTATTTTTTCTAGTTAGACCTGTTTTCACTTTAAAAAAGGGTTCACAAGTAAAATATTCATGGCTGAGAAGAGACAGAAAGGAGGATTGAACCCTTACATTCTGTTCCCGTTTGGGGAGTATAGCTAAGAAGGTAGGGCTGAGGATGTTGAAGTTCCAGACTGAATAGTGACGTGATAACCAATGTCAGGCGGTGTTCCTAATGAACGTCAGTACTTAGGGATTCTTCACTGCAGAGGCACCTGCAGGGGCTGTTCCTTACACAGTGATTGAACACACTAGTTCAGAGCTGCCTCAGTCCCTCCCCGTCTACATCTTGCTAAGTCCATGAACACGAGGCAGTTACTCAGCATCCACATGCTTCTATTTCCATGTCTGTTATTGCTCTAAGGATTCAAACAGAAGATGAACATGAAGAATGTAGAATAATGCATGATCCTAGGTAGTGAAAGCTTCATGATATTTGCTAGTGACTATGATTATGATGGAAATAATAATATCAATTACATTTTCAATAAGTATTTGATGTCTCTATGTAAATCTCAGCTTCATTGTTTGAGATTACATATAATGCTAAATAAAAGTGGTCTGAACTATTTAAAAAATAATGCTGATATTTTTATTACATATTCACATAAGTAAGTTAATGGGGAAAACAAACTGAAGCCAGGCATGGTGGCACTGGGGAGGCAGAGGTAGGAGGATTGCTGTGAGTTCAAGGCCAACCTGAGAGACTACATAGTAAATTCCAGGTCAACCTGGGCTATATAAAGACCCTACCTCAAAAAAAAGAAAAAAAAATTGAGCAAGGCCATGTGATATTATTTCATAGACTTGGGTGTTAGAATGGCCATTTTGTAAGCTATGGAGTCAAGCAGAGTCAATGAACATACTTTGTGAACTTAGATAACATACTTAATGTCCCTAACCTCTTAACAGTTTTCTCATCTGGAAAATGGAGCTTAAAATATTTGCTAAATGAAGTTATTTTCTTAATATGCCTAGGAAAAGTTGAAGATTTTTGCTTAATAAAGATTATGGCTATATAAATAAGTGGAATGACCTTCCTTTAATAAAACCTGAATATGGAGTGTATTAGTTTAAAGGATTGACTATCTGATTTTAATACCAAGAGGTAAATTGTACCAAACAGTTGGATTTTCTCAGGTATGTGGACTAACACAGAGTATAGATGTTATTAATCAGCTATGGGCTTTGATAATGCCACTTCATTAATATACCAATAAAGTCCAGTTGGGTTCTGAGTATATGTAATATTTATTATCACTAATGACATGGTTAAATCTCTAAGCCCAAAATGGATAATAATATATATTCCTGAATGTTAATTTCAACATGAAAGAGCCTGAGCTCACAATAAACAATAGATCCTATTGATCTCAGGTAGAAATTCTGGTGGAATTTGACAATGTGGGGGGTTGTATGGGGGGGGGAGGTTCTAACCTTGATGATACAAATGAGGCATGAATTTCATGCTTATTTCTTACATGATGTTTGGCTTAAGTTAGAACCCTATCTTAAAGTGGGTGGAGTGGTTTTAGTTATAGGAATAGCCAGATAAATGAGGAAGGGAGGCATCTGTGAGCTACAGGGTATAAGAAAGTCATGAAGGGAAGGAGGTCAGACTTTTGGGTCTACATTCATCCATGAAAGTTTCAGTTTTTATGTATGCATGTAGTAGGTAAACCTTAGCAATAATCTTGAAGGCTGAACTGAAATTTGAATACAGGCCACAGAGACAAGTGAGATAAAGTTTGTAGTCTGAACCCAGTTGAGATGATTATGTCCTGAAGCATAAAACTCAACATTGATTATAGGATACAAAGTCTAACAGCTTAGCTTGCACAAGCTTCCAGATATTCCAAAATTTCCACTGTGAGAGAGCCAGAAAACTGTGAAGAATTCTCAAGGGATATAGTATTGAACAAGCACTGACTCTGAAGTGACCAAGATGTTACAATCTAGACAAAAGCCTAAAGGCAGGAAAGAAAATATATGTGCTATAAATGGAGATATGTAAGAGAAACAGAAAATCATAAAGAATACATCGGGGAATGGTTAAGGTGCTTGCTTGCAAAGCCTAAGGACCTGAGTTTGATTCTAGTACCCACATAAAGCCAGGCACACAAAGTGACACATGCGCCTGGAATTCGCTTGCAGTGGCTAGAAACCCTGGTGATCACTTGCTCTTGCTCTCTCTCTCTCTCTCTCTTTGTCTCTCTTTGCATACAAATTAATTAATTAAAAAAGAACAAATTGGAATTTTTAAATAGAAAAAATATACAACATTTAAAGATATAAAATATCCCTGAATTGAATCATTAGCAGAACAGAGATTACAAGAGAAATAAATTGTTAACTTGAAGATAGAATAATGGAATTTATCCACACTGAAGAGCCCAGGGAAGAAAATTGGAGAAATACAAAAGAAACACCTTCAAGAAGCTGTAAAATGATATAAAAGAAATTTTAGCACATCTATTACTCTATTGCTAGAAGTAAAGAAGCAAGGGAAGCAAGCAGAAAAATGGAATGATGGATTCATGGTTATCAAATGCTAAAACTTGGGGAATGATGACATCATTGTATAGATTGCGGAAATTCAGCCCTCCTCAAGCAGGACAAATTCACCTGCAAGGTATCTGGGAAGCAGGTGGTAGTGGGAGAAGACACATTACATTGAGGATAGCAATGACTTCAATGGCAAATGACTTTTTGGAAACATGGAGATCAAGAATAGTCCCTCTAACATGCTGAAGGATGAAAGAACATAAAAGAGAGTCAAATCAGAGTACAATAGATGGTGAAAGAGACCTTGAGAAATAGAGGTAAAATAAAGACCATATATCAATGCTGAGAGAATTTTCCACCAGTAGACCTCATCTACCAATATGCTAAGGAAAGCCCTACTCTCTGAAATGAAATGATTTCAGATGGAAGGAATCTCTTCTCTGGAAGAATATCAGAAAAAAGATAAAATATGGAAAAATGCAAGACTATTTCGTCTTTTGAATTATTTAAATTACAAATAATTATAGAAAGCAGCTATATAAATTTATTGGGTGGAGTAAAGTTATATTTTGGATAGGAAGTATGTCCCCCCTCATGGAGATATGAGTCTCAAATGGTGAATCCCATTACCACAAAGTGATCACAAGATGTCCGACCAAATCATTGCGTTAGTCAATTCATTGATTCTCTCATATTTTGATGACATTATTTAGAAAGAAAGAAGCTATCAGCCGAAGTGGAGGAAGAAGTAGGTGGAGAGGGACAATATCTTGTTTTGTTCTCATCCCTTTCTACTTCTTGGCTGCCAAAGGTTAGCAACCTCTTCTCCCACAGGCTCCCACCCTAATGACATTCTACCTCACCACAAGCCATGGGCAGCTGACCTCAGGCAACACATCATACAAACCAGAAGCCTTGGGAAGCGGTGAGAACTATTTCAGTGTTAGATAAATAAGCATCCACGTGGTCAACACTACTACAGGTACGGGCTTGTTTCATAAGGATACCAAGGAAATAAAATGAGCGGGTAGATTTGTGACAGCAAAGCCTTAAAACGCATGAAGCAAAAATTGAGAAAGTAAGAAATGGGAAAGTTCACAATTACAGCAGGGATCTGTCCCACAGCTCAGCACTGTACTGTGCACTGAACAAGGGTGTGAGTAAATCCCCAGAAGAGCTCAATACTGTTACCAGCCATCCTGACCTAACTGACATTTGCAAGGGACAAGAAGAGCATCTATCAGGGCTGGGGACGCAGCTCACAGATAAAGCACCTGTTTAGCACACCTGAGGACTTAAGTTCCATCTCTCACCCTGAAGAGAGAGAGAGATGGGGGCTGGGGGTGTAGGAGAGGGAAGGAAGTAAAGGAAGGAAGATAGGGAGGGAAAGAGGAAGCAAGAAAAGAGGAAGGAAAAAAAGAAAGCAATCATGTACTATGTGATTGCACTTATATAAATTTCTAGGATATGTACAATACTGACAGAAAGATCAGAGTTTTGGAACTGGGTATAGTGAGGATTAAATTATAAAAGGGCATGAAGGATGTTTTTAGAATGGGTAAATGTCTTTATCTTGACTGCCATGAAGATTTGTGGATCTTTATGAGTATAAAAAGTCCTTATATGGTACACTGTAAATAGATAAAGCTTATTATATTTAATTATGCATTAATAAATTCATTTAAATATAAGTCCTTATTCAAAGTAGATGTTCTTGGATTTCATTAGCAATCACAAAGGTTCATTGCACGTATACACACAAAAGGAAATTTTAGAAATCTTAAGTTTCTTTACAGTAGCAACATTTATACTTTAAAGCCAGGTTATGTTTTGATTTACTTATACATTTATTAAACTTTAAACTACTAAATGTCATGTATTAGAATTCCCCCTCTGAGTAAGCACACTTCATATCATTTTCAATACACACATTGTTTCATTTTTCTGTTCATGTTATTGGGTGACAAGATATCCAAAACCAAGTCAAAGCACACAGTCCACATCACACACTGTGCTTGGGACTGTCCTTCCTGGTCATTTCTGTTTTTCACCAGCTCCAGAACTCACCATGGGAGAAACTTAATATTCTGAGATTTCCCCAGAGAAAGTTGGTTCCTGGAACTCACTGGATGGGGGCCAGTGAAGAGAAAAAGTAAATGCCTGTGGGGGTCTGCTTTCCCCTGGGTCACCCTGGCAAGGCAGGACTGAAATAGATCTGACTTTTATAGGCTGGGAAGTCTCTTTGAGAGGCTTCTAGTATAACACTTCGAAAATGCCTTTGATTGGTTGTTAGCGTTGCAAACCATCTCTAATTGTCCGGGTATACAATACTTGAAAGTGTGAAGTTTTGGTAGAATTCCATAGAAAGAAGACTATCTTTCATACTCTGGTTTTCTCAGAGTCCTTCCACCTCCAGGACTTCCCGCTGGCACAGTACAGTGCTGATTTCTGCTTTCAGCTCAGTGGTTTGTGTCTTTCTTTTTCTGTGCCTCTGGGGAACAATCCCAGGACCTTACACATGATAGACAAGTGTTCTACCCCTGACTCACTTCCCACTCTGTTATGCCTCCAGAAAAATGCGCAGAGATGATGAGATGAGAATGTAAGAAGTTCATTGGTGGTCCAAGCCACCACAGCAGAAGTGAGTTTTGTGTTCAGTCCTGCAGTTCACCTCTAGGGTGCTCTGCCCATCCCCCCATCCCACAGACTGACACGTGTACGTGCCATTTACAGTAGCACAGGAAGTAACGTGAGGAGGAGATGGGAGTGCAAGCCGTGTGCGGAGCCTCTCGCTTGGTAGCCAGCTTCATCCACAGATAGAGCTGATGTGTAAAAACACATGGATGTGGACACTCTTCTTCTCTGAAATATTTCGCAGTAGCAAAGCAACAGAATCCCAACACCACACTGCCTACTAAGAAGCATACCAGCCTACTTATTAACACACGGTGCCTAGCGCACCCACTGTTCCGTGTTCCTTTTCACTGATTAGCCCAGTGATGCTATGTATGAGATGGCGTCTTCCAAGCAGACGATTCTGAAGAGAAACATGAAAATACTATGACAGATGCTACAGTCTCCATAAGAAACGGTATATGTTTCTAAATAATGCTTACTTTCTTATAAGTAACATTTAACAACTTTTTGCCCCTAAGTATAGCAGATTCAGTGAGGCAAACACGTATTTCACACTTCTAAGAATTCGCTCTTTACTAAGGATGGCTGGCATGCCATAAAGTTCAATGTGGAGGTTAAGCTAGGGACTGAAACAATGTTGTCCTCCCTCCACCTTGTCAGAATGTCGTTGTTCACAAGAGAAAAATATGCTACAACAAAACGGGACAGAGCAAAACAAAATGGAACAAGGACAAACAAAAGAACCACCCTGTCATTTTGTCAGCGTTAGTGAGCGCTCACCTGACGGCACACATTTTCAGCTCCAGCGTGAAGAGCACCGTTCCAAAGCTGTGGATTGCTATTTTAGTTCTAGTTGCATGAAACTTCCATTTAAGTCTCATTTAACATTTTATCAAAGATTGCATATCAATTATATATCCAACTGTGAATAAAATTCTGCCTAGAATAATAACACATATGTATTCATCCAAAATGCATACTTCTGTTTAATAAAAAGGCTTAAAAGTGTGAACCAAATGCATCTACACACACACACACACACACACACACACACACACACACATCCATGCAGTGGTTTTTTAAGAAGAGTAGCTAGTGATTTTTTAAAAAGTGACAATAGTTACTGAGGAAAAGAAGGGCTTGAGCTGGAGGGTCAAACGTTTACACAGAGAAATAGAAATTTTGCACCAGGCACCTGAGGCAGGAGAGAATGTGTTAAATATCACACAGCAAGAAGAACTGTTTGTGGCAACGAAAACTCAGAGAAAGCGCCGCTCTACAGGAGACCAGGGGGACCCAGCCAGTGCTGCTCTACATAGGAAATTGCAATGACTGCTTCAGGAGAGGTCAAGGCAGGCTTATACCACGCCCCCTTCACTCCTACGTGATATGATGGCTGAGGACAAAGGCTTACTCGGTTAAATGAATGACTCTATAGACAGAAGTTACAGAACAGGCACACAGATGATTGCTGCAAGTGGATAGACACACGACATGCGATTCTCACTTCATATCTAAATAGCACCATTTTTACATTTACCACTATGAAGAAATCAAGATTTAGTTTCAGGAAAGCCTTTAGTAACAATGTTTAGTTATTGAAAACCCCCTCAATTTTGGAATATCATCGTGGTATGGAATGGAAAAAACTCAAATTTGTTTAAAAAGCTATAATCAGATTTCTCTGGATTTGCTTTCATTCATGCTTCACTTTAAAAAAATTAGTTTGACAAATTTTTTTTTCCTTTGAAAGAAAAGATTATTTTAGGGACTGGAGGGATTGCTCAGTGATTAAAGGAACGTTCTTGCAAAGCTTGATGGCCTGGGTTTGATTCCTCAGTACCTTTTCAAAGGCTGATTCATAGAATGGTGCAAGTGCCTGGAATTCATTTACAGTGGCAGGATGCCCTGGTATCCCCATTTGCTCTTTCTGCCTCTCTCTCTCTCTCAAATAAAAAAAAATAAAATGTTAAAAAAGGAAAGATTATTTTAAAGTTGGAGTCTCTGCAAACTTGACTAAGTACAGCATTGCAATTGAAGCATCTCCCCCATCCCCACTGGCAAGCGCTTGTGCATGGACCCTGTGTAATGGTTACATTCCAATGGCGAACTGGCGTGCAACTTCCACTAAGCAACATTGTTTTTACAACAATAACACAGTCCATGTAAAACTCAGGTTGGAACGAAGTTTGGAAAACTGAAAAACGATTCACTTGGCAAGTGGCATGTGCTATTTAATGAAGGCGATCACAGTGTCCGGGGAAGCATGCAGTTGAGCATAGAAGTGCATATTGGCACGGCTACACAACTGCAGGATGAAAATTCAGCCATGCTCTCATGTTCTTAAGTGTTCTCCCAGCTGTTTTCCTATCATGGTAGGTGGGAAAATAATTATGTAAAATAATTTAATCCTGTAAGGCAGATTAGTATTAGAAGCAAGAGAATATTTCTACTGGTGAAAAGATATCAGAGCAGAACAATATCTAGGAATGTTCTAAAATTCCTTCTCTTTATGAAAAAGCATAGTGCGGGATTTTTTTTTTAATCTGAATTATAATTCCTCTTGAAAGCAGAAGAATGATGATGGCTTCTAGGCTGAATCAGAACACTTTCAAAATATGAAGACACATTTTTAATCATCCATTAATAAAGATTATTATAACTAAAATTCCTTTAATACAAATACATTTCAGAATAAAAATTAGCAAGCAAATAACCATTTGTTAAAACAATAATTTATGTTGACTACTATAGTGAAGAACTCAATTTTCTAATTTACTTTATTTGAAAGTTAACTGTGGACCAGCATGAGTTGGAGGATTGGATTTTGAAACACTAGTAAGTTAGATGACCTTTCCATTTCTTTTTCTTCATCCCATAATTCTTTAAAATAGGTTTAATTATCTTGCAATAATAAACCACAGTAGTGACCTAATGCAATTTCTTCCTCATTGGGACATTTTCTCTGTTTCTCATTTTAAATTTTGTTCTACTGGACTGAATATTGTCATTGACCCTCTTGTGATGATAGCATTTTAATATATTTTATTAAATACATCTTAAGATTCATGACTGGAAAATGTAATCTGGATGTCAATGTGTTGTTAGTGTTTGTTGTTGTTGTTGTTGTTGTTTTGCTATTATAGAGTCTCAAATATCAAAACCTTTTCTTCCCAGCTATAACTATGCCTGCTGTGACTGCACATCATAGTGTTCATTCATGGCAGAGTACTAGATCATAAATACACCCACTTTTGAACTTGTTCAGTCATTTCTTCAAAGTTTGTGGAGTAAAAGGCATAATACATAAAAAAAAAACTTGCATCCTTCATGAGTTCATTTTAAAATCTAGATAATTTTATAATGACTGCCACCACCTTGTCTGAACAAACTTGAAAACTCCATTATGGTCAAACTCTTCTTGAAGTTGAATTCCCAGATTCTGTGGATGACAACCATGTCTTATAACATGACTGTCATATTTAGTAGGACTGTGTTTCATAGGGGACCCATTACCCTGATAGAATCTGAGGCCGGGTATGCACAATGGGCTAGGAGCTATTTTTAGCTTCCTTAGCAGACACAGGTGCAGGCTATTAGCTCTTTAGATCCAACATGAAATCAAGAAAGAAACAAGAGTGGGTTCATTGTATAGCAGGAAGATACTGGTTTATACAAGGAAAAAAAAATAGAGAGTTGTTATGACTTACAAACCTCATATAACTTGAAAAGAGTTTGATTTCTTGTTCTCAGAAAGTCCAATCTAGCACTGGAGTAAGGGCCAGTAGGATCCAGAATGATCAAGCTATTTTCCTCAATTCCTGGTTCCAGAGGGCAACATCTGGTTGGCACAGGGGAAGAGCTTACAGTAGTACAACAATGGGTTCATTTTTACACAGTGTAGGCCAATGCTTGGTAAATGTCAATTTTGCCTATATTTTATTAAGCAGAATTCAGCCATATGTACATACCTTGGTGCAAGTGGTAGACCAGTAAGTAAAATGCTATCGTGTGGGGCGGGCAGCCGCTGGGCTGGGAGCCGAAGCTTTACTCCAGGACCTGCAGAGCTCGAGGCAGCTGGCAGTCTGCTACAGGGAGTTTGCAGAAACACTTGCCAGATGCAAAAATTAGAGCTGGATAAGAACCAATTAAGAACTTTGCCAAAACATTTGACACATGGAATTCTGCAAGTTCATTGACTAATATGAAAACGAGCTCTACAAGGAGAACTCAAGAAGTTATATAAATGCTAACACTCATTAACCAAATTTTCTAATTTCCTCAAATATTTATTGCCCAGATTCAAAAGCAAATGTTGTGAAAACATAAAATATGTATCCAACTTTTCTATGGTCATACCCCTTAAGGGAGGATTCCTTACATGCCCTTGTGCCTCCTCCTATACTTTTGAAGTCTGAATAGTTTTCTTTGAAATGCTAAGGTCTCAGTTCATCTTTACAAAGCCCAGATAGCCCTTGCATCCTCCCTTGTCTTTGTACACATATATATCTTTGCAAAAATTCATGGGCAAATGGCCAAAGGCAAGAACCACACCTCTCCTTTTCCCCTTGGCCCTTGGTCAGTGTGCTGTGATGACCCAGAGGTGTTAATTCCATTCCTTTCTTATAGGAACTTAGCCCCCTTGACTTTAAAGATGGAGCAGGTGCACCCTGAGTTTTGTTTATTAATTTTTAAATAGAATTGATAACGGTGCCGGGTATGGTGGCAAACACCTTTAATCCCAGCACTTGGGAGGCATAGGTAGGAGGATCAATCATCATAAATTTGAGGCCACCCTGAGACTACACAATGAATTCCAGGTAGGCCTGAGCTAGAATGAAACCCTACCTTGAAAAGCCAAATATAAAATAAAACATTAAATAAGAAAAGAAAAAGAAAGAAAAAAGAATTGATAATGGTGAGTCTCTAATGTTACATTTTGCTATTTGAAAAAAAAAATTATGCAATGAATTGTCCTGCTGTGACTTTAAGGTGTTTGTCTCCCCTAATGTATGGAAGCCATTCATTATCTCTCCTACACGTTGTTCATGCATTTAATCACTGTGTTGCATGTTGGTACTACTTTACAATTTACAAGGCACTTTTATGGTCCTGTTTGCTCTGGCTCATGAGTAGCTTTTCAAATTCGAGTCTTATGAGTGAGGTGGGGAAGAATCAGAAACAATGGGGTGATCATTTATGGAATAACTGCTGATCAATTAGCATGTTTGTACCCTGCAATTAACACTTCTGTTGCTATCCCCAGGAAGGCATATAATTTGGAATTTGGATCATCAGACTAGGCAGAACAGGAAACATACATCATCATGGTATCTGTACCTTGTGATGTAAGTATCTTCCTCAATCTATGTGAGCAAGGCCATTGATGTGATCCAGATTCTCCTGTGCTGAGAATGACTCAGTGCTGGTCTCTGATGGTCCCTAGTTACCTCTAGAACGAGGTTTGCCTTAGTGTGGACCACTGTGCAGCACCCAGCAGGGATCAGTGGCCAGCTGTCTTCCCAGCAGTTCTTCTGGTCTCCCCAGTGTGATTTGTAGTGCTTTCTTAATTTCCTACTATTTACATTCATAACCACAATGGATCTTGACTATAACATATCACAGTAATGTTTTTGCTGTTTTGAGGTCAAATTGAACAGCAAAGTTAATTCAGGGTTTTAGTTGGATTTTTTTTTCCCAAAAATCTGGAGGGTGTGCACTAAATTTTAGATTACTTTCACTTCTGTTGGAGATGAGCCAACTCTTGTTTATTTGCCCAAGCAGAAATAAAACCCATTTTTGCCACCTCATGATTTTTTTAGCCATTAGCTGTATCTGATTATTGGACTTACTTGACATTATGCCTTGTCTTAAAATTTTCATTGATTTTTTTTTTCCAAAGGAACTAGAAGCTCTTTCCATATTTTCATTATAGAAGGCCTGAAAGATAAGAGCATACTTTTGAGGAATATCAATATCCACAGAATGTTCTAATAGAGTATGGCTATCTCATTTTGTATTTCTATAGATGAAGAAGTGAAGCCAAAGTAATAGAACAATATTGAATTTAAAGAGATTTGTGGTATTAAGAAACAAAACAAGGGCTGGAGAGATGATTTAGCAGTTAAGGCTTTGCCTGCAAAGCCAAAAGATTCCAGTTCAACTCTCCAGGACCCAATTAAGCCTGAAGCACAAGGGGGCACATGCATCTGGAGTTTGTTTACAGTGGCTAGAGGCCCTTGAGCACCCATTCTCTCTCTCTCTCTCAAATAAATTAAAAAAAAATACTTTAAAAGGCAGGGAGTTATGGTGCATGCCTTTAAACCCAGCACTTGGGAGGCAGAGGTAGGAGAATTGCCATGATTTCAAGGCCACCCAGAGACTACCTAGTGAATACCAGGTCTGCCTGAGCTAGAGCAAGACCCTACCTTGGAAGACATAACCAAAATAAATAAATAAATAAATAAATAAATTTTAAAAAGAGTAAAAAAAAGAAAAAAACAAAAACAAACAAGAAACAGTATCAGCCTGAGAAAATAAATTCAACTGTGGGCAATCCTGTGGTAAATTATTTCTTAAAAGCATATGAGCATGAATACTCAGAAGTCTCCTCCATTAATATATGGTTGTTATATGACAGATCAATGACTATATTGTGGAAAGGGTTTGGGGCCAAAGAAAATCAAGATTTTATATCTACTCTCAAAACAATAACAATAAAAGAATGCATTCATAAACTGGAGGGAACAGAGTTCAATCCTTGGTCTGGTCATATATTGAACACTCAAAACAGACTATGAATTTAAGGTCCAAAAAAGCTTTTAGCCTCCCAGGAAGGAATTCTTGTGACTCAGATCTGCTGGATGTTAAGAAAGGTTGCCTTCACTTTCCCTGTGTCTCCTGCTGGTTCTGGCCAGTCTTTCTCAGGGTCTAGCTGCCATGCAGCATCTTGAAACTAGAGAAAGAAATCCTTGGCTTTCATACAACTTGTTTTCCCCCTCTCTCAGTATGATCATACAGAACATTCTGAATCATACTATTTTCCAAAATGCTTAAACAATAATTTCTATCTTGAGGTGAGCTTTTCTCCAGTATCTTGTTTTCTCTTTTGCCTCGTCTTCCTGACCTTGTTTCTTGGATGGATTTCACATCTTCCCAGAATCTTGCCCAAAATGTCAGGTTTGCTTAGTGGCAGCAAACCAGGAACATGGTGAATGAAAATCTCAACACTGTTTGGCAGAAAAGCAAGTGTTCACAGTATACAAATACACTTGCATATATACACACAAACACACACACATCCTAACCTGTCATCTAACAGATTCCCCAGAGAAAAAACATAAGTCGTTCATTTACTTATTCCTATGTCTCTTGTTTCTTTTCTTTTTTTAATTTTTTTTATTAATTAGTTTTGTATTCAGCCAGTTTGGTACCATTATTAGGCTCATCTGTGACCTACCCCCTCCCCTTGATCCCTCCTTGTTGAGGTATATGGGTCATGCATTCTAGAGTTAGCCCATAGTTATGGGTAGGATAAATGTCTCTGCATATCATGACCCAACATGTGGCTCTGACATTCTCTCAGCCCCCACTTCCACAAAATTTCCCTAAACCATGTTGGGTTCATTTTTGGTCTGCTTCAGTGATGAGGTGTTAGGGGCCTCTGGGTCTCTGGCTCTCTGATTTGGTAGGAGTTGATTTTTCTCTGTGTTGATCTCCTTCCCCCTTGTGCTGGTATCTGGTTCATCAGGAAATCAGCACCCTTGCTTGTTTCACCAATTTTTCTTAGTTTCAGCTGGAGCCCTTTTGAGGTATGATGGGATGGCTCTCTCCTTAGGATCTACCTCTATCTGAAAAAGAGAAGCATATTCTCTTTGATTCTTAATTATCTCGTTTCTTAATTTCTGTGACTTTTATTAGCCCCTCCAAACCTGGAGTTACTTGTATCTGTATCAGTATTTTTCTCAAGGTCAATATAATCCAGAGCTAATAAGATGTTTTCAAAGTCATTGCACTTGCTGCCTCTGGCTGTGGTAGATAACAAGAGCTTATTTACTGGGTTGAAGTTGCTAGAACAACTATGCTCCTGACCATAAGTTCAATGGCAGTTTAGCTTTCTCGTTCTCCAGCCTGTGTAACCAGCCAATGGGGGACAGACAGTGCCCAGGGCCAAGGAACTGTAGCCATTCCCGTCCATCTTATTTACATAAGCATGTGTGTAGGTTGGTTTGTGTGTGCATGGGCACACATACCCCATGGTGACTATGTGGGGACAGAGGACAAATTCAGGTGTTGGTCCTTACCTTCCACTTTGTTTGAGGCAGTCTCTCACTATTGTTCCTTAGATTAGCTTACCTCCAAGCTTGTGGAAAATGCTCTACTGCCTTGCACATTGCTATATATGCACTGGGATTACACATATCTGCTATAGGTCTTTTTTCTGTTTGTTTTTACATGAGGTCTAGGAATCCAAACTCAGGTTTCATGGTATCTTCTGAGCTCTTGTTTGCATAGTCTTTATGTGAGAATATCTCCCTTAGACCAAATATAAAGCAAAGATTTGTAAGCTAAATTAGAGACAAATGAAGATGGAAAGACAGAAAAAAAGGACCATAAAGCTGAGAAAGAGGGAGAAAACAAGAGATGGGCAGTGGGATGCAGGAAAGCATCTTCATTTCATCCACACAATGGTGTGTCTCTGAATCCAAAGGGAGGGGACAGCTTTAGAAGGAACAACAAAGAGAAAACCAATAGCTTGAAGGAGTCTCTTTCCAAATGTGTGAGTTACCTGCCAGGATGCAAAGTTTCTGCTCTTTCTATTCATGCTCACTAGTGTGTGGACTTTGGCCAGGAGTGATGTAGTGGGTTCATTTAGTGAAACCATTTACCCCCTCCCCCTTAAAATGTCTGTAGTCATTCTGGGTTTCCAAGCTGTCTACTGATTTCATGACTGCCTTCCAGGGAGGCCGGGTGTGATGGGTGGGCTGATGCATAATCCATATCTCATGACAGTATAGACATCAGGGAGGATAGAATGAAAGGCTAACTGTGATTCATTTTCTACTTTAATTATTGGTGAGTTCACAGTTTGCACTCTAGACCAAATGATATCATTTGTAAACATGGTGAATTATGGTTCTGATCTTAGGCCCTGGGGCCAAGCTAGTTTGTGTTACAAGTTGACATTTCCAAATCCTTTAAAATTTAGCCTTTGATTGCCCCATAGGAGTCAGAAAAAAAATTATAAACCTTTTAGAATTCATTGATTGGCCACACTGTGACAAACGCATGACTTCTCCAAAAGGGAAAACTGTTTATTCAAAGCCACTTTATTATTTCCACTAAAGAAAAATGGAGAACATTTAAAATTTAAGAGCATTTTAAAGGAGCACAGGCTGCTATTGCTTGCGTTGACTTGCCAGCTCTGAATCAGAGTCCCGGCTGAATTCCTTTCCTCCCACAGCTTGTGAAGCAAACTGGCAAGGGCATGACTCTGCCCCTTTGAGAGCAAAGACTTTGTTACATAGTAAAGAGTAACCTAGAACAACAAGGAAACCAAGTCCCCAGTGGGCATGGCTAGGCTCACACAGACTCTTGCTAAATCTAGAAAGTACATTGCAAGCCTAGCTGGATGCTTGAGGCTTGTAAGCACACCTACTAGGGAGGCTGGGGCAGGGGGAATCACAGATTGTAGGCTTTCCTGTGTTACAAAGTGAGATGGAAGCCAGCCTAGGCAAAATAGTGAGACCCTGTTTCAAAGTAAAAAGAGGGATGTAGTTCAGTGATAGGGGGAGGCCTTGTCTATCATGCACAAAGCCCTAGATTCAACTTCCAACTTTCAAAGCTGGAGGGAAGGAGTGAGGCAGGGAATAAAGAAGTGAAGGAAAGGAAAGGAGGGAAGTAAAAGAACAAGGAAGAAAGGGAATGGGGGAAAGAGGGAGGGAAAGGAGAAAGTAAGGAAGGAAGAGAGGGAAACAGGGTAGGAAGGAGAGAGAGATGTGAGAAGAGGAAGAAAGGAAGGAAAGATGGAAGATAAGGAGGAAGTATGTAAGGGAGAAAAGAAGGAAGGGATGAAGGGAGAAGAAGAGGAATGAAGGGAAGAAGGAAGAAATGGAGAGAGAGAGAGAAAGGGGGTGGGAAGGTGAAAGGAAAGAATGGAGGGAGAAATGGAGGGAAGAAGGAAGGAAGGGAGGGAAGGAAGGAGGGAGGAAGGGAGGGAAGGAGGGAGGGAAGGAAAAAGGAAGGAAGGAGAAGAAAATGAAGAAGCGAGTGTTGCTTGTACTACTATCCTTAATTTTTTTTAGATTAAAGTCAAATCATAGATTTTTACAAAAAAGTACATGTAATGTGATGACGTATGATGGAATATATGACGTATGCATGCGCATGTGCCAGGCTGTGTCACGTGGACTCATCTAAGCAAGAGTTGCTCACTTGCGTTGGCTGAGGGAATCGTCAGGTGCCCCCCCACCCAACAATTGATCTCTGCTGGTTGTTAGGTAAGCCAGAGTCTGATTCAGGTAGTTGCTGATTCTTTTGGTGTGAGCTCTGGTGATTATAAGGTTTGGGCTCCCCCATTACTGAGGTTACAGACTCATGTAGCTATGCTAAGCTGTGTATGGGGGTCCTGAGGATCTAACTTGACTGGTCTCTCAGGCCTCCTCAGAGCTTCACGCTTGCACCAAAAGTTCTCTTAATCACTGAGCTGTCTCTCAATCCTCAAACCATAGTTTGATATTCTTTTTTGTCTTGATGATTACAAGCCACATAATATAAAGTCACAATGTGATGTAGATATCTACTGAATACAATTTCAGTACTGTCTTGTCTCAATCACATGATTCTGAGTGACAATGAAAGATTAGCAGTTAGGTGTGCTGTGCTAGATATATACCAAAGCTAATAGTTTTGCAAAAAGTTCATTGTAAAAAAATAGTTAACATATTTTCCTTTTCTTATTTTTTAACTATTTATTGAGAGCTTTCATATTAGTCTAGACAATATCCAAGGAAATAAGTTTCTATATGACTTATTCATATCTTAAATTTTGATTCATATTTTCTTTTTCAATGTAAACTGTGTTTTCAAATTTAAACAATATGTAATGCCCAACAAGAGGAGATTAAATGCTTTTTGATTTAATCTCATGAGCTTATCTCCCTAAATTTTATTACTAATATCTATAAAAATACTTTTAAAATTATTTTTATTTTGTTTATTTAGTTGAGTGAGAGAAAGAGTCAGATAGAGAGAATGGGCACACCAGAGCCTTCGGCTACTGCAACCAAACTCTAGACACATGCACCACCTTGTGCATCTGGCATACATGGTCCTGGGGAATTGAACCTGGGTCCTTTGGCTTTGCAGGCATGTGCCTTAACTGCTAAGCCATCCCTCCAGCCCATAAAAATATTTTTGATTAGAAAACGAGTGATAAATTGTATCATCTTCAGTGCATGTAATGAATCTTCAAAATTAATTTGAAGACAGTCAATACAACTCACATTAAAATACAGTTTTAATTTAGAAACAAGTCATATTGGCCACAAAATGTACATTAAATGTTATGAAATTATGATAGCATATTTGGAAAGAAATTAAACCTCATAAAGGAAATCAAATGTGTGAAGGTAATTTGTAACTATAAAGCAAAATGATATCCAGGGCTAGGGAGATGGCTCAGTTGCTGAAGTGATTGTCATGTTAGCATGAGGACCTGAGTTTGGAGTCCCGGTGCCCAGGGAAAAGCCGGGCCTCTGTGCTCACTTGCTTTCCCAGTACAGGGCGAGATGGGAGGACGTTGAAGGCTTGCTGGCCAACTAGACAAAGTAAATTAGTGAACTCCAGGCTCAGTGGCTGATATTTTCTCGGGAAATAAGGTAGAGAGCAATTGAGAAAGATATCCAGTGTTGACTCTGCATTCATGTACACATACATACACAAGAGAACTTAATTTCTATACATTGCTATAGGGAAACACAGTATGCCAAAACTGTAATGTGGGGCTGGAGAAAGGACTTAGTGGCATTTGAGTACAAACCTAAAGGATCCAGGTTCAATTCCCCAGAACCCACATAAGCCAGATAACAGGTGGCACATGCCTCTGGAGTTTGTTTACAGTGGCTGAAGCCCCTGGCATGCCCATCCTCCCTCCCTCCCTCCGTCTCTCTCTCTTTCTCTCTGCCTCTTTCTAGCTCCCTCATAAATAAACAACATTAAACTTAAAAAAACTGTGTTGTAGACAAAGAGGGTCCTAAATGTTATTTCTCTCCCATTACTCACATGCCTGGAACATTATATTTCATTAGACTCTTTTCCTAACCCTTTCCAATACAGCATTCTGACACAAGAAAGTCATCCTAAGAATGTAAAACTCCTGTGCCTTATTCTCACTGACAACTTTAAGTGAAACCTTGGATGTCTCCAAAGTAACAGTATATCCAAGGCCAAAATATCCTGGTGGACTCATCATTCTTATTGTATAACCAGCTGTTTATTTCATATGATAACATGAGCCTATTGAATTTTCTTCCAAATTGCATTTCTGACTTGGTAGCCTAAAATAAATATTTATTCATTATTTATGTTTCATTCTAAAACTGAGAGAGCTATCTCAGTAAGAATAATTACATGTTTTACTTTGGACTATTAAGACAAGTTTCATAGTTCCAGTATAACTTAGGTTTGCAGAATATAAGGAAAACAGCTAAAATAATCAATAAACACAGTTAACACAGTCAAAAGCCTGTATGTTACAATATCATGATATATATTGCAATATAATATAACATATGTTAATGAGATATATAACCTATAATTTATACATTTATAAATTTATATTATACATACATTACACATGTGTATATATATTTCAATAATGTCAATAGCTATTATAAATAATCCAATAATCCTGTTTACTAAACATTTGCTCACTTGCTAAGTAATTTAAACTCACTAAGTAAATGAACCAAGTAAGTTGATTTTTGGTACAAGTGGACAAATAAGAGCATAGAAAAATTTAAATAGTTTTATATAGTCTTAAAAGTAACTCAGAAGTTGACTAAGATTTAAGATGTTTCACCTTACCTGGAATAAACCCCAAACCCTCTATAGTAGCTGACACAACCCTGCCCAGCCCTGGTCTGCCCACCTCATCCACTCCTCTACTATAGTTCTTTTTTTTCCTGACTCTTGATCACACTATTGATAATACATCTTCACAGTACTTTGAATTCTTTATTTTTAATAAGACACCAGTTCTGCCACTACTGATGGTATTTGCAATCTCTAAAAGGCCTTTTCTAGAATTTCTAACTATTCACAAAGTGGCATATTTACAAAGAGATTTTAATTTTAGATTTGTTTTAAGTTTTTTGTCTTATGCTTATTTATTTATTTGAAAGTGAAAGAGAGAGAGAGAGAGAGAGAGAGAGAGAGAGAGAGGAGAGAATGGGCACACCAGGGCCTTCAGCCACTGCAAACGAACTCCAGTTGTGTGCGCCCCCTTGTGCATGTGGCTAACGTGGGTCCTGGGTAATCAAGCCTCGAACCGGGGTCCTTAAGCTTCACAGGCAAGCGCTTAACCACTGAGCCATCTCTCTATCCCAGTTTTAGATTTTTTTGAAAATAGCAAATCTATGGTTCTCAATATCAAAATTTCTACATATTTTTCTTAGATTCCTTCCCTTCCTTCCTTCCTTCCTTCCTTCCTTCCTTCCTTCCTTCCTTCCTTCCTTCCTTCCTTCCTTCCTTCCTTCCTCACTCCCTCCCTGTCTCCTTTCCTGCTTCCCTTCCTTCCCTCCTGCCTCTTTTCCTTCCTTCCCCTCTCCCTTCTTCATATCCTGTCCATTTTTTTCTTGAGATGGCATATCAATATGCAGCCAGGCTGGCTTCCAATCTCTAAGGTGAAGTGGTTTTCCGGCCTCAGCCTGTCTCAGCCTACCTCAGCAGGCAGATCTATATGTGTGGCCTCCGCACACTTTTGAATAAAGATGATTGCCCAATCTACTAGCTGTTTTTTCTTTTCTCTCTATCTCCTTATCTTTCTCTCTTTCTCTTGCCAACAATAACCTGATGCCAAAACTAGACAGGCATTATAAAAGCAGATAGTTTCCCAAGCAACTATCATACAGATATGAATATTAGAAATAAATGTTTAGTAAATGGAATTTAACAATATGTAAAAAAGTTATCTTCCAATTCATGCAGTTTATTTCTTGAATAGAAAGTTGACTTAAATTTTGACAATACATAAGTACAACTAACCATATAAAGCCATGTTTAAAAATCACATGAACATCTTGATAGAGGAAGAAAAAGCACGTAATACAATTTGATTGCTTTAGTGCAAAAATTCTCAGCAAATTGGGAATCAAAGAGAACTTCTTTGACTGTTCAGTGTTCACCAGAATGATATAATGAACAACATATGTAAAGAGTAAAAGATTATTTTCCTGACAAAATTAAGGATATGCTAATGCTTTCATACCTTATATGTATTTTTTTATTTTTGTTTATTTATTTGAGAGCAACAGAGAGAGAGAGAAAGAGGTAGATAGAGAAAGAGAGAGAGAGAGAGAATGGGCGCTCCAGGGCCTCCAGCCACTGCAAACGAACTCCAGATGTGTGCACCCTTTTGTGTATCTGGCTAATTTGGGTCCTGGGGAACCAAGCCTTGAACCAGGGTTCTTAGGCTTCACAGGCAAGTGCTTAATTGCTAAGCCATCTCTCCAGCCCCATACCTTATATTTAATCATTGAATAGTCTAGCTAGTCTAGTAAAGGAAGTGTCAAAAATATTGCCACAGATTGGAAAGAAAGAAAGAAAATTTACTTCATGTGGAGAAGCATTGGTTGTCTAAAGCTTAAAAGACTGAAAAATTCATAAAACTGATAAAATAATTGAATAAGTTTATAGGCAATAAGTTCAATTGGTAAAAGTTATCTGTATTCCTAATATTGCAAAAATAGAATTTAATTAAAAATAATGTCATTTATAACAGTATACTATATAAAATATTTAAAGATAAACTTGACAGAAGAAATACAAGACCTGTAGAACTACAGGAAAAAATAAATAAATAGCCGGGTGTGGTGGTGCATGCCTTTAATCCCAGCACTCGGGAGGCAGAGGTAGGAGGATTGCTGTGAGTTCAAGGCCACCCTGAGACTCCATAGTGAATTCCAGGTCAGCCTGGGCTAGAGTGAGACCCTACCTCGAAAAACAAAATAATAATAATAATAATAATAATAATAATAATAATAATAATAAATAAGCAAGGTCTTGCTAGTGAAGCTGAAGATCATGTAAATGAACAGAAAACTTCATTTGTCTCATGAATTATAGGGGCCCATTTTCACCTTTCAAAGAAATTTCAGCACAAATCCTAGCAACCATTTTGGGTAGAAGTTGTAAAACTGATACTAAGATATATGAAAATTCTAAAGAACTACACAATATAGTCTGTAATAAAAGAGTAAGTTTGGAAGAGTGACTTCATTCCAACTTTATGCACTTATGCTATCACTAAGCTATAGTTTCTGTATCAGAGATATTTCTACTATCAATATCTACCAATAGAAGATAGTATCAATTGTATATGTGCATACCAGAAAACTGGTATATATACATTGAAAAATAAATGTAAAACAAGAAGATTTATGGGAAAATCTAGGTGACTCTGGGTTCACATGAGGAAAAATTGACAGGTTTAACTTTACTAAACTTAAAAACTGAAAAACTTCTGCTTGGTAAAAGATACTGTTAAGACACTGAAAAGTGAGCTGGAGAGATGGTGTAGCAGTTAAGGCACTTGCTGCAAAACCTAAGGACCGAGGTTTGATTCCCCATTACTCACATAAACCAGATGTAGAAGGTGGCACATATGTCGAGTTCATTTGAAAAGGCTAGAAACTCTGGTGCAACCATTCTCTCTCTCTCTCTCTCTCTCTCTCTCTCTCTCTCTCTCTCTCTCTCTGTCTCTCTCTCTCTCTCTCTTTCTCTCTCTTTCTCATTGTAAAAATACAATGAAAAGTTATGCCACAAAATTAGAGAATTTATTTGCCAAACACACAAATGACAAACAACCAATTTGTGGTACATATACACGATGGAATATTCTTCCACAAGACAAAGAGAAGCTATAAACCTACAAAAGACACAGAGAAACTTTAAATACATATTTCTAAATGAAAGAGACCATTCTTAACCTACTGTATACTGTGTGATTCCAGCTTTCTGACATTTAGGACAAGATATAATAATTGAGAAGAGCAAACAGAGACAGTGACTGCTAAGAATTTCAGAGAAGTGACAGAGGGATGAATAAGTAGACTCCAGAGTGTTATCCAGCAAATATTCTGTGTGATCCATACTGTTAGCTTCATGGTGTTATGGATCTGTCAAACTGTAGAAAGTAGTATGCAAGTGTGTGTTCTAATATGAATTTTAGACTGTAGTTAATGCTATATCAGTACTAACATCAGTTATAACAAATGCATCAGACTAATGAAAGATATTAATGGTTGAGGAGATTGTTATAGTGGGTGTGTTAAAGACTGTACTTTCAGTTCAATTTCTCTGTAAATTAAACATCTAGAAATAAATTATATTAATCAAAATGATTTAAAAAACAAAGTAGGCAGGTGTCCTAGTGACTTACTAAAACTAGGGTAACATATAAGATGTTGCAAAAAATGTTTAAAAATTTAGAAGTACAAGGTGTTCTTAAAACAGTCCCACAAAAACAAAATTAAGCCCTACAAACTTGACAGTAAGGGCAGGAAACTAAGCATAATTAATGTTTCTATAATGCTCAATATCTTAAATATGTTTTTCATAAAGCTGGCACTAAGTATTTCTAGACATTACTGTAATTTAATAATTCATGTTCCCTGGATTTAAATAGTGATTATCTAAAGATATTATAGTTGTGTTAAAAGGGGCTTTGCATATATTATCTCTAAATCTCATTTAATAATGCAATAACATTCCATTTTCTGAAATAAAATTGGGATTCAAAGATTATATTAAGTATTTATCTAAGTTAAGCCAATTACTAGGTTTCAAATTTAGGTCAATATAGCCTCAAATTTATATAACTTTCTTCTTTAGAAAATAAGTGGAAATAAATAGTGAATAGAAAAGTGATAGTTGGGAGCAAAGCTCCTTTAAAGATGCACAATGAAGGGTATTACTGTGGGGTATTTTTTATAATCATGGAAAATGTTAATAAAAATTGAGAAAAAAATTCAAAAAAATATATACGCAATGACTGTCATATACTAAAGAAGGTATAGTGGGTCAAAGGGCGACTTCCAAATGGCATGTGGAATGTTGATGCTATTCTCTAGAAAAACGGGAAGGGAATATGATGACAGAATTATTTCCCTAGGTGAGGGAAAAATGGTTCCTTTCAAGGAATGACACCACAGGACAAGACTGTTAATTTTCTTCCAATATCTGTTTTTCCCTTAGAAAGAGCCAACCTTGCCTAGTGGAGAGTGTGGTTCTAGCTCATGTGGACACTCCAGCATGGCTTGTAGCTTGCTTTGCCGTGTGACTGAAAACTAATGCTAAGAACTCCCGCGTGGTAGTCTGCATAGAAATGTGGCTGGAAGCATGGGGCATTTGGCAGAAGCGAGCCAGGAAATCATCAATCTGATTGAGAGTCATATTGACTGTCAATCACCGTGAGGATGGATGAGCGCACTGTAGGAGGTGGCTGGGGGACAAGTTACAATGCACCTGAGACATTGCATGTCCTTTTTGTACATGCTTTACCCACCTGGACCACCTACAAAATCTGACAACCTTGGAGAGGAATGAACCTTTTATCTTGCTCGAAGCACTTTCATCTAGTTTCTGCAGAAACTGTTAAAGCTTCCAAAATAATCTTGATAATTATCCAGTGTACCTCACAGCTTACTGCTGTCACTTCCGTGTGTTTGTTATACTTAAACATTTACTCTGAACATAGATTCATCAAAGTACACTAATTCCTTTTAATGTAGATATACAGGATGACTATATTGAATCAGGTCAAATATATAGCTTAGTCAATGTTGATTATGGAACCGTGATCTAAAACTCATATATTGTTTCTCGCATAATATCATTGAAATGTAAAACATAAATTGATACTCAAGAAAGAGTCAGTGTCAGATGTCACAGGCAGCATCTACGAGCACGTTATTATTGTGGTTGCTCAGTGTCAGAATGGGGAAGAATTAGTGGGATTTTTGCTTGGTCCAACTCAACACACTTTTCCTTTTGAGGGGGAACTACTAGGAACCGTTTTAGTTCAAAAAACGATGTCCTCAGGGCTGAAGAGATGGCTTAGCAGTTGAGCACTTGCCTATGAAGCCTAAGAAACCAGGTTCCCCAGGACCCACGTTAGCCAGATGCACAAGGGGGCGCACACGTCTGGAGTTCGTTTGCAGTGGCTGGAGGCCCTGGCTCACCCATTCTTTCTCTCTCTGCCTCTCTCTTTCTCTCTCTTTCTCTCTCTTTCTCTCTCTCTCTCTCTCTCTCTCTCTCTCTCTCTCTCTCTCTCTCATTGCCTCTTTTTCTGTCTGTAGCTCTCAAATAAATAAATAAAAATAAACAAAAAATTTAAAAAAACAATTCTTCAATGAAACTAGTGCAGAAATGAATGTTAAATTATGTCATATCCAGAGATTGGGGATAAGATGTAAAAGTACCCATGGAATTTGAGATGAGTCTATTGGCCCCAAATCTATGCAGTGTAGGTCCTATTTATCACAGTGGCAATTAGAGAGAAATTGGATTGACATGTCTCAAACCATGCTCCATCAAAACGTTTTGTTTTCTTGTGTCATGATCAGCCAAATCTGACCAGAGCCTGCAGCCCCTCTGTTTCCTCCAAGCATAGAGTCTGAAGCTTTGCGTTTAACTCAACTAGTTCCTAGTGGAGCTCTTGCTGAGGCTGAATAATAAATGTGTCCGCATGGTCTTGCATGGTGAACACTAAGTCAAGTTCTGTTCAATTTTGACAAATACTTGTAATTCTTTTGACTCATGTACCAAATAGGTCACCAGCTATGAATTTAAATTTTCTTTTGTTAATTAATGCTCTTTTTAATTATTTGGATTCATATACGTTCATATCACTATTGGATGTTTCAATTAGCTGGGAGAGATTTTCATGTCTTATTCATTTAACAACTTTTTTCTTTCCCCAGGGTGAATAGAAAGCAGAAGCTAATCAAAATGTTATTTGAAGCAGCCCTGCTTGAGTCCCCTCTGTTTTAGTTAATGTGTTGAATGGCTGAGAAGTCTGCATTCTTCAAAACAGCTAAGATATTACATCTTAGATATTTACCTTCAGTTTTCCAACATCCTCCCAAGTCTAATATTTTCTCCTTTTGAAATTACCAGATATGAATTCTTGAAAAGTTAAGTTTATTCCAGGTTTGTGTGTAAAATTTAATTGCATTCTGTTTCCAGTGGGTGGGGTATTTAAGATAGTGTCTCACTCTAGAACCCATCCTATAGCTATAGCTGGCTTCTAATCTATGGTGATTCTCCTATATCAGACTCCCACTTCTGGGATAAACAGCACACTGAGCCACCACTTAACACCACTTGTGTTCTTTTAACTTGATACACAATGTTAAAATAACTATTTATAACACCATCTTTCTCCTACACAGACATCACTAAATCGCCCAATTGTAACCCATAGACATGACAATTTTGTTAAACAATTAAAAAGCAAGCACAGGAGACAAATAATTGTTCACTACGTTGAGGAGCACAAATATAGCAAGATCCTCGAAAAGTTATAAAACAAGTAGAAAAGGCAGCATAATGTGAGGGGCAGTGAGTTTTACCATGCCTCTGTACACTGCAGGTTTTATTAAAGATTTTTTTTTAATAAGTAAACAACAGTCATTAGAGTAGTAATGCATTCATCACAATATTTCCATAGTTCAAGAACTATGCAGATTATTAAACACGGAATCTGGTGAGAAGGCTCACTGGGTAAAATCGTTGCCACACAAGCCTGAAGACGTGATTTTGAATTCCAGCATTCATGTAAACACCAGACACACTAGTGCTTACCTGCAGTCCCAATGCTTGGAGGCAGAGACAAGCAGACCTTTGGGACAAGCTAGACTAGCTGTATCAGGGGTCGCTGGACGCAGGGAGGCACCTTGTCTAAACAAGTTAGGTGGAGAGCAATCGAGGGAGACACCTGATGTTGACCTCCGCATGCAAGTACACACATACTCACATACATGTGCATATACATAAACGGGAAAGAATGTATACAATCTACACACACACGCACACAACTAAAGAATAAAACATGACCTGTGAAGCTTCCAATGTGACCATCCCTGATCCCTTCCTCTCTAGATGAGTTAGTTTATTCTGAATTTATAACCTCATTATCAAAGGTTTGTTAGTTTTTAAACTTGTATACGGAAGGAAACAACAGTCATCACTTAGTAGGGTCATTAATAGCAACAAACCGATGGTCTCTGGCCAAACATCTAGAATATGGCTTGATCAGGGAAATCAATAGATAGTTTTCATGATAGCAGTGATCATAATATTGTGTAAGTTTAATATTATATGCCTGCTGTTGATTCCACTTAGCTTTACAGTTTGTAAAATATTGGACTGTTACTTTCCTTTGAGGGAATTTGAAAACACAAGGCTCACTCCTCTTTTAAGGTAAATAACTTCTATTTACCCAAGTGAAAGGCTTCTATTATAAGTCAGCAGGCATTCTTAGTGAGAAAATATCAAGATCCACAGAATTTTAGGAAATAAGTATTTCATTCAGTTCTCACAATTTATTGTTGGTGCGGTGGGTAACTTGGGGCCAGCAGTTTTTAATTCATTACATTTTCAGAAATCCTGTCAGAGCTCATGAGCCAAATGTTCAAAGTAGTGGAACTTATTAAATCTGTAGAAATAAAGTGTGCATGTGCGTGTGTGTGTGTGTGTGTGTGTGTGTGTGTGTGTGTGTGTGTCTGTGTTGAGATTTTTATTGCATTTGTCTACTCCTTGTACCTAGTTACAAAACTGTTTTCTAGAATATTGGTAAATCTCATGAAGTAGAAAATAAACAGTCCCAATCAAAGTGATCAAAGTGAAGAATTCATCTTTAATCCAAAAGGCAAAGAAAAAAAAAAATCACATCAAGAGGCATTGGGATGTGTAACTACACAGGCGTGGATGGGCACAATTGATTGATATGCAGCTTTTGGTTGGAAAGATCTGCATTTTGGGTGTAAGTTGGAAGAGAAAAGTCAGCTATGGAAGAATAATCAATCTTTTTGGATCAATTGTGTCACCTCTGGTTAAAAATCACACCAACATACCTTAGACTATAGTGACTCTCATATTTTTGTTTTATTTCAATCTAATGCAGTATGCATTCAGAAAATGACTCTAGGCTAAGCATAAGGTCTGTGACTGCAGGAAGGGAATATGCCTGAATTTCTGTCCACCTTGATCCAAAACACCCTCTGCCTGCTCATTAATATGCACTTTGACTATGTTTCTCTTGTTGAGCTGAAGAGTGAGAATCTACACTTATTTTATCTAAAGCTTATAAGGAGGAACAAGACTGCATGAAAGGTCTTAGGTAACCATTGATAACTGTGATCAATAACACTGATTAATTACTGTAAATGATGGCCTTTGACCAGGCCACTCACATTAGCAGAGAAAGTTAGATCAAACACAGTGATGATAGACTTTTGATTGATTGATGTACATGTGGGGGCCACTATTAAGTACTATAGCATGTCACCCTCGTCAATGGCTTAGTTTGGTTTGTATCTACATGATGCTAAAATATGATTTAATGCCCTAACCTAAGTACATATTTTTTTTCTGGCAGCTCTTCCATTCCCATACCTCTGCTTTTCCCAGCCTCCCTTCCCTTTCTCCCTGCTCTCTGTGTGCCTGAGTGTGTGAGACTGCTTATAGTTGCCATCTATCTTTAATTGAAAGTTCTCTTTAATAACTATTTTTTGTGATGAAGAGAGAGTTTTTTAAATGATAGTACCAACTCAAATAAAAATGATTGTAATATATATGGTTTATCTGAAAGAAAACTTAAAATTCTTATCTTTTCTCCTTTAAACGTGACTGTTCCTATGTGTCAAACATGAAGTCTTTTAAAAATCAACTTTAGGGATTCCTTTTGTTCAGCCATCTTGAGCAAAGTATTTGGATCTTGCTGTGTGATAATCTTTCTCAGCTATCTGAGAAATGGCTCATGTGGAATGAAAATTGTATTTAAATTTCAACTTTACTTTCAGAAAGCAAGAGCAGTCTCTTGCCTCTGTTCAGGGAGAGAATAATGATTAGGCCATTTTGACTGAAAGAAGGATTCACATTCAGTAGTGTCCATGGATATACTATTTCTCTCTATGCCTATTGAATTCTAAAGCGAGAGTAAAGGTAGAACCAAGAGGGAAGCAGTTTTTATTCCCCACAGCAGGAGTATTATTCTGGGTATGCAGATGGAGATGGGCAGATACAGGCAGAGAAAGAGAAATAGAGACAACTTTCTGACCAGTTCATATTCAATGTATTTATTTGAAGCTTTCTTTGGGGTATTAAACAGCCTTATTTGTATATTAAATATATCACATGCCCTTCATTTAATTAAATATCTTTCTTTTGACAGATGTTTTGAAAACAAAAGTCAAGACTGAATATAGAATTTATACTCATTTTTTGAAGCTTGAATATAAATCTTTCCAAAGTATTAATTATTCAAATTTGGAAATATTGATGTCCATATGAAATATTTAAGCAATGTGACAGACAGAAATCCATATTACATGGGATAATGACATGGGATAAGTACATGGGATAAGAAATCCATATTACATGGGATAAGTTCTTAAGTTACGTATGATAAAATTGAGCACTACAAGGCTGTTGTCAGCTCACAGTGAGTCTCATCCTACCTACATTCCTTATCTATGATGGGGAAAACCAAATGCTCACTAGCTGGACCGGAGGCCTGCTCCATGGCAGGGAATATATGCCTGGCACTGTAAACCCAGTCAAAAGCCAATGACAGAGCAAGTGATGAGCCCTAGGGTCAGCACCCCGCTGATGTCTGACTAAATGCATGTTATGCTCACCAAACTGCCCTGTAAGAACTTTTTTGAACATTCATACCCATCTATTAATGCTACTCTCACTTTTGGTTAGAGAAGCTTCCCTTTTCAGATAGGAGCGATTGAAGTGATCTCTGAGATCACCCAAAAGGCACTATTGTGCTGAAAAGAAATGGCCAGCACTGCCGCATCCCAATCACACCTCCTAAGGCTCAGGGCCCATTGCCAGAGAGGTGGTGGAAAAGATGTAAGTGCCAAAAGAAGGATTGAATGTTTTTACAATGCAATCTTCCAGACACAAAAATGGCCTGGATATCCATGACCTTGTAAGCCTGATAGTACCTACATGAGACCATCACAGTGAGAGGAAAAGGTTATGACATCAAAATGAAAGAAAGACTAGTTGAATGGGAGAGGGGATATACTGGAGAGTGGATTTGTGAAGAGGAAAGTGAGGGAGGGGTGAGAATTATGGTGGTTTATATCTTTAATTATGGAAGTTTTCAGTAAAGAAATAGTCTAAAAATGGAGTCTAAAAAAACAAGTCTTTTGTGAGTACACAGTGAGTCTCATCCCACCAGAGTTTTCTTGTCACTTCTAAGACAGCCATCAGCAAGAGTTCTAGGCATGTGTTTACAGAAACTGTCCATGACGTGTGCACAAAGCTTATATGTATAGTTAGCAAACAGTGCTAAAGCACCCTGATGTAAATACTATTTCACTTCTGAACTTCCCTAGAACAAAACTGAATTTTAGCCTCTATCTTCTAACTGTAATAAAATTCAAACTGTTATTCTCAACTACTAACCTACGTACATACTATAGTATCTTACCTCTCGGGGGCTCCATGATCTTCCACAAATTGATATCCAGTGTCTTTGGTTATCTCCAAGTCCCCGATTGATGAGTCTCATGTCCCCTAGATCTGCTGTCTCCTCAGCCCTGGAGCCATGCTTTGAAGGCAGGCATGACGGAGTCAGCTTACAATCTCATCCTCATAATTTTGGACTCTTCAGTTTGCATGGAGGTCAAGGTAGGAAAACCCGTGACTAGCATGGCCTATAAACTTTTCCATCATAAAACTCTTAAAAATGTATGTATATTTTATCACTGTTCTTACATTTTAGTAATTAGTTTTCACATTTGCTATATCATTGACATATTTATTTATTTAACTCATGATACCACTAATATTTTTCATGTTAAAATCAGCATGATATTTTTATATGTCCATGTAAATATATTACAAATCAATATGAAAAATATAACATAAAAATATACAAAATGGCCAAAACAAGAATGATTACCCTCATTGAAGTTTTCAAAGCTCAAAGGTAATTTTATAATTATTATGGGTAATATTATGGGGATATAATGTTCATTGTAGCTAATGTTTTAAATTCATGCAACACTTATTTACTGTCTGAAAATATTCATATTGAAATTTGTCCTGCATATCAGTGGTAGTTAACCATAGATTTGTTGAGACAGTATTTTTGCAAGAAACAAAAATAAAAATAAATGAATGGCTAAATTGTAGTAATTCCCTATTGACTAAATAATGAAATTAAAATTGTATCTAAAATACTAACAAAAATATTCATGACACATGATTTAAAAAGAAAATAGAGCTTTCCTCTACCAGTTTCTTAAGCTATATAGGCATAAATGAACCAAAAATAAAATTTTGACAAAATTCCAAGTATTTTTTAAAAATGTATGTTATTTTCCAAATTTTCTTTTTAAAATTATTTTTATTATTATTTTTATCAAAAGAGAAAGAGAAGGGGAGAGAATTGGTGTGCCAGTCTTTTCAGCCACTGAAATTGAACCCCAGATGTGTGCAACATCCTGTGCGCATGCGCAACCTTGTATGCTTGCATCACCTTATGCATCTGGCTCACATTGAACCTAACATTAGTCCTTAGGCTTCTCAGGCAAGTGCCTTAACCAATAAGCCATCCCTCTAGCCCTCAAATTTTCTTAAAGCCTGATCTTTTGCTCTGTCATTGAAGGAACAAAACTGCTTAAAAACACACTGAGCCCAGGTTGGTGAATAAAAGAACACAGGTTTCAAATCTTTTGATGTGCTTACTAGTTAATTTTGTACTCTTATCTACACAGTGTGTTTCTGCCAGCCTTCCCAGATTATTTCTTTGACATTTTTTATACTAGTTCACTTTATTAATTCCCTCCAATGTTCTCCATATGGATACACTTCTATTTTAAGTTATTCCATTGATATCACTTGAAAAACTGAGCATTTTACTACTATAATTACGATATTTCTTTTCTGACTTGGTTCTATTTTGTCAAATGGGGCTTTTAGTATAACTGAATTAGATTTCAACTCTCCACATGTCTCTCCTATTGTTTTGTTTATTTATTTGGCTATTTTACGTTTTATCCTAGCCTCATTTTCCTCACTTAATAAAATATCACAAAATAAAACTAAAGAAGAGTGTTTATATAATGAATATTTGAATCTATTTAGTACATGTATATGCTCCTTTCCCTTTCATTTACTTATTTATTTGTAAGCAGGGAGAGAGAGAAGAGAGATTGAGAGAGAAAATGGGCATTCCAGGGTCTCCAGCCACTGCAAATGACCTCCAGACACATGTGCCACTGTGCATCTGGCTTTATATGGGTACAGGAGAATCAACTTTGGGTCATTAGGCTTGCAGACAAGCATCTTAACCAATTAGCCAACTGTCCAGTTCTCCCGTCCCTCCTTTCATGAGGCAAAATCTGACTGGGTATCCGAGGTTGGACTTGAACTCAACATGCAGCTCATGCGGACCTGGAACTAATGATCCTTCTGTTCTTCACCTCCTGAGTGTTCGGAATTCAGATGTGATGTACCATTCCCAAGTGCTCTCTTTCATCATATCAGTGTGATTCATTGTTTTCTTGATTTAGGGATACATTTTTAATTAATGATACTTCCCATCACCAGTAGATCAATTATGAAAAGTTAAGTTTATTGCAGACTTGCTTTTAGAACCTGGTAAAAGTGGTAGAGTGCATTTGAAAATAAAATGATTCTGGACATGGTGGCCCACACCTTTAATCTCAGCACTTTGGAGCCAGATGTAGAAGGATTGCCATGAGTTCCAGGCCACCCTGAGGGTACATAGTAAGTTGCAGGTCAACCTGGGCTAGAGTGAGACCCTACCTTGAAAAACCAAAATAAATAAATAAATAAATAAATAAGAAAACAAAATAAATAAATAAACCCCCAAAAGAAAATGTTGAGGAAGGACAGAAAGTTAATTTTTATCAATGGAATTTCAATGCTTATCTATTCTAAATAATGATATGCCACCCATTCTCTTCCTTCAGAGATCTATGTAGAGCAATAATGGATTAATCTTACAATTGCATAAAATCAAAAGGAATAACTAAAATTACAAAGGGATGTGAGAGATGGACAGATGGCTTAGCAGTTAAGGCACTTGCCTTCAAAACCTAAGCACCTGTGTTAGACTCTCCTGGTCCCACATAAGCCAGATGCACAACGTGACCCATGTGCTCCAGGTCACACATGTGAACATGGTAGTGCACTAATTTGGAGTTTGATTGCAGTGGCGGAGGCCCTGGCATGCCAATTCTCTCTCCCTCCCTCCCTCCCTCCCTCCCTCCTCTCTCTCTCTCTCTCTCTCTCTCTCTCTCTCTCTCTCTCTCTCTCTCTCTCTGTCTCATAAAAACCAAATAAAATGAATTTAAAATTGAGGTTAATATGAAATGACTGATCCCAACATACTTTGGGGGAATAGGTGGGAGAATGGAAGTTGCTAATACAGCACTAGAAAATTAGAGAGAGCAAAAGCAATACAGCAGATAAAATATGAACAAACTGATCTTTCAAAAAACAGAATAGAAGACCTATACCCCAGAAGAAAAATTAAAAGAACAAGAAGAGGAAAATGTGAGAAAGATATTGGGCTGAAATTAGGAATATCAATGGTCAGGGAAGGACTTTGCCACCTCCTGTACTTTTTCACTTTTCTTCAGAGAATGCCCTCCTTCTTTCAGAAGAGCAAGCTCTCTGAAATTAGATCCCACCATTTGACAGAGTATTTCTGTAATGGATTAATACTACCCACATATAGGGGAAATAACATCTCATTGTTTCACCCTAAAATATTTAACAAATCTCTCCTTCAGAAAAAAATTATGATAAATAAACAAAAACTAAATTACCAACCCAATGGAAAGTGACAGAATCTGATGGAAACTCTCAAAGTGGCATGCCTATTTTTATGTTTGACAGATAATCAGCTCTTCTTCAGGGAAGACATGACATATTATGATCCTACAGAACTTGTATAAGGGTCTGTATTTCCTCTTGAACTTGTTGACAAATTTTAGAAAATCCAGGGATGTATGGTGTGTGATGCATGCACGTGTTTTTCTGTGTGTGTGTGTGTGTGTGTGTGTGTGTGTGTGTGTGTGTGTGTGTACACTGACCCCATGCACAGACATGGAGAAAACAGGAACAATTGTTTGGTGTATGCTGGGTGTCTTTCCTCACTTCTCCCTATAGTTCATTTGAGACCAACTCACTCACGGAAGCCACAGTTGTCATTGTTCAGAATTGGCTGACCAGAGCAGAGAGGGTCAGCAATTCCTATGTCTCTGTCAATATCCCCTTCCCCTCCCCCGCCACACCTACAAGTCTGGGGTTACAGGTATGTCTGGCTATGCCAAGCTTTTCATGTGGTGTTCAGGATCAAACTCAGACCCTCTCAGGCCCTGGTGGTTGTACAACAAGCAATATTAACTGGTGAGCCATTATGCCAACCCCTAAAGTCTAGTAATATAAGCAAAATATAGCATCTCTGTGTTTTAGGTTATAAAATTATGTGTTGAATTCAGAATCTTCCTTTTATTTTTAAATATACTTTATTTATTTATTTGAGAGAGAAAGAGGTAGAGAGTGAGAGAGAGAGAATGGGGCCTGCCGGGGACACCAGCCACTATAAACAAACTCCAGATGCATGAGCCCTCTTGTACATCTCGCATATGTGAGTCCTGGAGAATCAACCTGGGATCCTTTGGCTTTGCAGGCAAGTGCCATAACCACTAAGCCATCTCCCCAGCCCCAGAATCTTTCTTTTAATTAACAGTCTTTTCATTGTTTCATTTTGTTATTACGGGAGCACTGTTGCACATATGCCTTGGTAGAATGACTGCCCTGCTTCTTGATTATTTATCACGATTGTCTAGCTATATGAGACAGTGTCTTCATATGAGAATTTTATAATAAAATGCCCTTTTGTATGTATAAGAAATTGTTGCCAGGATCATAGTAGGAATTATATTAAATCTATGAATCAATATGGAGACAAATGGCCTCTTTACTATGCTTACCCTTCCAGTTCATGAACATTCTATCTTCTTCCACTTTGATTTTTTTCTAACACTTAAAACAAAATCCAGCACACATATGTTTTGTTAAATATATCAAGGCACTTCTATCTCCTGCAACTGTAAATATTATGCTTTCACCTCATTTTCCTTCCTCTCATTACTGGTGTGGAAAACTGCAATTGATATTCATGTGTTAATCTAGCAGCCAGTAAAGCTGCCAAACTTACTTACTAGTTCTTTATTGAGTTGAAATAATTTCTCTTTAATACTAATTTTCTAAGAACTTTTGTCACTGATGTATGTCAAATTTGGTAATTTTTTACATCAGTGGATATCATCATATGTTTTTATTCATTAGTTTGTTAATATGACAGATTACGTCAATTAATTTTCAAATGTCCAAAGACTATTTAAAAATACATCTGTACATTCTTGAAATAAATTTATATTGGACAAGAGGTATACTTCTTTATGTACATTATTGGTTTATAACTTCTAATATATTCTTGAGATCTTAAGTTCATGTTTTTGTCTTCCCATTATATTCTCTATCTGCTTTTAGTATCTCTCTCTCTCTCTGTCTCCATCTCATTCTCTATAATAGATTAGGTGATAAGAAAAACCATTGCAGCAATCCAGGTCATGATGTTTTCCTTTAGAATATGAATTATATTACTTAATGATGTGCAATTACTCTGTCCATTTTCTTACAAATTCATTGTTTCATTTTTTCCTTACTGCTGAGAAGCTTTCCATTTTGTATATATACAACATCTTCATTATCCATTCATCAGATGATGAATGATTCCAATTCTTTGCTATTGTGAATAGAGCAGCTATAAACATGGTTGAGCAAATATCTCTATAGTGTAGCATGAAATATTTATGTTTTTTCTTTAATGTTACCACTGGTTTTTGGGTTTTTTTTTTTTTTTTTTTGGTTTTTCAATATAGGGTCTCACTCTAGCCCAGGCTAACCTGGAATTCACTATGGAGTCTCAGGGTGACCTCCTCGAACTCATGTGAACCTCTTACCTCTGTCTCCCGAGTGCTGAGATTAAAGGTGTGCACCACCACGCCAGGCTTAATGTTACCATTTTTTTAAGTTTCCCTGTTGCTTTGTTTTGTACTTTATTGATTCCTGGCCTTCATTTATTTCATCTCCATTTACTTTCAACGAATCAGTTCTTTTTCTACTTTTTCTGACTTAGAAAATTATACATGTGTCTGTGTGGTTGTATGTGTAATGTATATGTGTATTTAAGACTTTTATTCATTTCTAATTTCAGAATTTAATATGACATATTTCTTTCAATGCTGCTGTACCTGTATACCACATACTTTATGTCTTATTTTTATTTTACATGAATCTATTATTTCTAGTTTCATATTTTTTTAATTATTGGGAAATATGATGTTTACTTTATACATGCTTAGACATTTTACTATCTTCTATTATGAATTGCTGTTGCTATATTAATAGTTACTTTTCTCATCCCTGTTGCCAAATACCTGACAAGAAGCAATTTCAGGGAGCCCAGGCTCGTCTGGACTCGCAATACAAGGGTGCATGACCAGAAGTCAAGGTGGGGAGGCAGCTCTCAGCTGTAGAAACAGGTACATGAGGCTGCTTGCTCATAGCAAGGGAGAGCAAGAAGCAGAGGGATGAGTATCGTCTCCACTTCTCCTGTCTTCCCTATGCACAGAATGGTCTCCATTCTAGAAGGCTCTTCAGTTCATCCTCTGGAAGCATCCCCAGAGCTATATTGCCTAGGTAAACACAAATTCAATCACCTTAACAATGAATATCACCCATTGCAGCTATGATCTAAGAAAATGACCATAATGGTTATTTATTTATTTATTTATTTATTTATTTATTTATTTATTTATTTATTTATTTACTGGCTTAAGTTTTGGTCTATCTGGAGAATGTTTCATGTTGCTCGAAGAAAATGTGTACTTTCCCCCTGCTGGGTACAGTATCTGTGGACCATTGCTTGTAGGTTGTATTTTACAGAGGTTTCCGTGGCCTTGTTGATCTTATGTTCAGTAGTCCCAACACTTACTGGCAGGGAGAAGGAGGAGTTTAAGTCAAAAACTGCAGTTGCAGATATATTTCATTTCTTTTTTTCTTCTCTGCTTTTTTTTTTTTTTTTTTTTTTTTTTTTTTTTTTTTTTTTTTTTTTTTTTTTTGGTTTCATGTGTCCTCAGGCTGTGTTTCATGTGCCCACAAGTAGTAGAATCATGTCTTAGTGGTAGGTCTGTTGGTTTATTGCTTTGTTATGTATCATTTTATTTTAAATTATCTTTAGTGATTTTCTTTGCTCTGAAGAGTTTTAGATATTAGCACAGAAAGTTCTGCTTGGTTATGTTTATTTTTCTGGTGTTTAAATGGCTCCTATGTCATCGAATGTAAACTGAATTTCTTGAATGGAGTGGCTAATTTCTCATGTTTTCTTTCTTTCTCCTGCATTTGTTGTGTGGCAGTAGCACAATTGATGGCTCTACTGCTGTGGCTTCCTCATACTCACAGCTCTGTCAGCTCTGGTCCAGTCTGTTCTTTAATCTTTTATTCAAACTTATAAAATAGAATTACTCTCTTCTCAGGTTTACCCACATGAAGTCTTTCTTATCATAGTTAAACAAACAAACAAACAAATCCACCAAAGATTTGTCTTTGCATAAAATTGACTAGTGTGATTAGAATGTGCCTTTAATTTAAAATTTGCAACAGTCTATGAATTACAGTAATACAACATTATTTTGCTTGCTACTTGAGAGCAAATTAGAATTAGAATTTATTCATTCAGCTGCTGGTTTTCCTACTCCTTCCAAGACATGAACATGCCTGCACTTTCATTTTCTGACTTCGCTCTTTTTGAAATAACACAAATCCAGTGCAAATGGGCCATTAAGGGAGAAGTCATTCTCATTTTTTAGAGCACTCGTTTTCAAAGAAAATGATTCATGTTCTTTAGCTTTCTTGGTCTTGAAAACAGGCATGATCTTATTGACCGATGCTGTTTGTGGTGAGGTTGCCACTACCCATCTGCGCACGATGGTTCTTAGTATCTGGGCCTTTATGGAGATAGCTAATGAACACTTTCTGGCACATGCTAAGAAGCCTGAGAAAAGCACCATTATAATTTATTTCTATCTAAATTACTCCAATTTGTGTAAGGATGCTGAATTGCACCAATTTCCCATAAAACCAGCTCATTTCGATGAATACCAGTTTGTCTCTTGATGCACCATATTAGAGTGGCAGAAAATAAACATGTATACACACATATGAATGTCTCCAACCTTTTATTTTGAATCAAACAATTGCTTTTGGTTCTTTTTCCTTGATTCCATTGGTAATTAATACTATGCTTTACAATGAATGTCACTTGCATAATTTGAACATTCAACAATATTAATATTCCCTTTCTGGGAAATACAAATGAACCAGGAAACCTTTGAACATCTGTTTGAGGCATATTTTGAAATCAGATTGGGCATTTGTGCCTGTAAACAATGAAATGGTGAATGATTCTTTAAGACTGTGATTCTGTCTGTGTTTTACAGTAAGATCATTTATATTGGAGGAAAGCAGGCAACATTATGAACTGGTTTCCCAAAGAATTTATCTCAATATAAAATTCTACCAAACAGTCCTATTCTCTTTCCCTTTAATTATTATATTTGATACCTGAAATTTATGGTATCTGTACATATAAGTAGCAGGTGTCATTTGGAAAAAGACTTTACACAAGTGTAATATCTGATTAGGTTTATTATTTTGCTGAGAATAGATACAAATGAAAACACTAAGCTGTATTTATTCAGTACAGCAGTAAGTGAGAGAACCCTTAAATTAACATCATTCAGGCACTGAGAACTATTTAAAAGGCATCTGCTAAGGTAGGGAAAGACGTGGTAAGACATTGAGAGGTACAATAAAAAAAAAAAAAACAGGCTGGAGAGATGGCTTAGTGGTTAAGCGCTTGCCTGTGAAGCCTAAGGACCCAGGTTCGAGGCTCGGTTCCCCAGGTCCCACGTTAGCCAGATGCACAAGGGGGCGCATGCGTTTGGAGTTCGTTTGCAGAGGCTGGAAGCCCTGGCACGCCCGTTCTCTCTCTCCCTTTATCTGTCTTTCTCTCTGTGTCTGTCACTCTCAAATAAATAAATAAAAATTTTTAAAAAAAAAATTTAATTAAAAAAAAACCCTCTTCCCTATGTGACATACATGCTATCTTGAAAATTACAACAAAACTAATTCTACATTACAAAAGAAAGTATGACTATGAGGCGTTTCGGATGTAGTGTACAGCCTTGTACCAAATACATATCACAGAAAACAAATTAAGATTCTTGGGACTGGAATACTTCTTCATTTTCACTCATTTTATTCTCACTCACCTTATTTGTAAGAATTCTGAAAATAAACATGGCCCCGGTATCCTGAAGCCAGCCAATAGTATCTTATGAAAACTGGTCAGCATCTCTCCCCAAACAGTTGACAACCTCAAATTGACAACCTGGTAGAAATATCTTCTCAGAAGAGCAGTAAATAATGATTTATTAATATAGCCAGTGTATAAGGAAATAATGAAATCTGGTTTAAATATTCATTTTGATTTTAGTTAAAAATATTTGTATGAAGATGAAACACTAAGGCCAATGGGTTTATGTGACTTCAGCATGTCACACCGTTAGGACATTTACAGTGGCAGTTCTTTCTAGTTCCTAGCACTCTTCCCACACTGGTGAATTTCTATTCTTACTGCTGAGCTCTTCTCTAGTGTGGCAGGAATTGTTTGAATGTCAAATGCTCAGTGTGGCATAAGGAGAATTCTATAGTTAAATAAATCATATTCAGAGAACCCCCCCAAAAAATCTGCTTTTAATATCCATTTCTACATAATAAATGCTGTATGTATTTATGTGTATACAGAAAAAAAGCCGTGAGGTCATGGTGGAGAGCGGGTGGAATTTCTTGGTTGATTCTGGAATTTAACTGTTTGCACAAATTGCCAATGTATTCCAAGTGTCTCTGCCTGTGTTTTTATATAGATATTCAAATACAGAAACCTCTAAAAGAGGTATCAGAGCCATACATTCTTATTCATCAATCTAATTTAGAAGGAAATACAGAACTCTACAGAAATTATGTCCTACCAAATTGAACAATTTCCATTATTTCAGAACTGCCTTACAGAGTTTAAGTAAAGGACAATTGAGCTCTACAAGTTTACTTATAAAGTCAAACATGACATAAACTCATGGTATAAAAGCTAGTTCTTCAAAAACCAAAAACAAATTTACAAAAAATAGTTTAAAAACTTTTAAAGTGAATATAAAAATGTTTTGAGGGTCTAGGGATAGACATGGCTCAGTGATTAAAATCTCTTTTGGGGGAAATCTGATGATGAGAATTCAGAGACTCATAACTCACATAAAGCTAGATGCAAGTAACTCACACTTCTCTAATTCCAGTGCATCTATGGTAATTGGAGTCAGGAAAATCCTGAAGCTGTCAGGGCAGCTAGCTTGGCACTCACAGTGGCATAAAGAATGAGATTGTCTCAAACAAGGCGGAGGGCAAGAGCTCACACCCCAAGGTTGTGTATGACATCAAACATATGACTATATGCACACACACACATCACACATATACATATACATACACTAAAAATAAAAAAAAATATTGGAAAGGATGACTACTTATGAATGAAGTACAGTATGAACAGCATCTAGAACTTATTTTTTGTTATTTCTTTTTTAAAATTTTTTTAGTCAGTGAATACAGTCAAGTTGGTACCATTGCTAGCATCCTCCCCGTCCTGCCCCCTCCACAGGAATCCTCCTTGTTGGGGTAAATGTGTCGTGAATTATGGGGTTAGCCTTTAGTCTTGAGTAGGAGGAAATGTCTCTATGTGTCATGACCCAACATGTGGCTCTGACATTCTTTCTGCCCCCTCTTGTGCAAAATTTCCTTGAGCCATGTTGCCTCTATGTCTCTGGATATCTGGTTTGGTAGGGGTTGATTGTTCTCTGTGTCTATCTCCTTCACCATTGTGCTGGTTCCCAGTTCGCCAAGAAAAGAGCATTTTTGCAGTTGTTCTTAGTTTTCCCCAGTTGTTCTTAGTTTCAGCCGGGGCCCTTTTGAGTTATTATGGGGTGGTTCTTTCCTTAGGACCTGTGTCAATCTGAGAAAAAAAGAAGCAGATTTTCCAGCGGAGAGTAAAGTTAGCACCACATAAATGTGAAAACCGTTATTTTTTAGAGAGAGTTTAATGAAGAGTGGGCTCATTTTTGGATATAGTTCTGACTTGTTTCCCAGCTCCAGCTATGGGTTAAGTTCCACTGAGCAGATCAGTTAGCCAAATCCACAGCAGTTTCCCACCATGGCTATGCGCCACTGTTGCACTTGTGTGAGCATCATGTCAGGTGGTTTGCTGCTAAGTAGGCTAGACCATGCATTCCTCGGACAGATATTGGTCATTTTCTCCGAGTAGCTCATGTAGCACCTTCCAGCACTAGACACACTGTCTTTGGACTGACTCTCTTCCACCTACCAGCCATGTTGATCCATGATACGTGCCAACAGTGTATGGTGTTTTCAGCAGTAGGGTCTCACCACTAACCTATGGTGAATCATCAAGCACTCTGACACAAACCTGTCTTCTTTTGGGAGACCTTGTAGGTCTCTGTGATCAAAAGCTCATAGTGGATAATGTCCATCTGCTGGTACCAGGACTAATAGGTCAGTGTACAAGAAGAGAAGGAAGAAAAGAGATACATGTAATTACTTGACTGTGGAGTTTTGAAAAGTGGTTATGTTGAAACTAAGTGACTTTAAATGCACTGTTGCCTGCTGTTAAGTTGTCATTATTGATTTTTCAGCAGAAAATTTTAGTATAGCTTTCAATAGCTACATGAGCGAGTCTGCATGAGTGAGTAGATGATGCACAATGCTGCAGTAACAAACAGTCCCCAAATCTGAGTGACTTAAAATAAGAAAGATATAACTTTCATTTCTGCTACTCTAGTGTTTTGGATTGATGGCAGTTCTCTTCCCCATCACTGTCACTTAGGACACAGATGATAGAACCTTCACATCTGGAACATCACTGTTGTCCACAGAAAGGAGCATGGATCTCTTAGCTTCTGTCTGGAGGGAATTCCTTCACCACTAAGTTTCCTCCTCATATTTCATTGGAATTTACAAGTCACATAGCATAAGGGGTATAGGATCCTCTTCAGACAGTCAGAATACTGATATCATTTCCAATATTCCCATACCATAGATGCCTACCTTTAATAATGACTTCTGGGAGTGTTAGTTGATGCTTATAATCCCAGAAATTCAGGGATCACCTTGATGTCAAAGTCATTTTGTACTTTATCATGAATTCCAGGACCACCTGCACTACAAAGTGAAATCCTATATCAAAACCCAAAACAAAACAACACAAGACTTACTAACCCTAGGGCTAAAATTTCAGCTAAATTTTCAAAACAAAACAAAAATAACCTTTGAAATTCAGTGCAGTTGTGTGCTCCATTCATCTGTGTGTCTTTTTGAGTGAGATAGCACCAGGACGTATTATATAACTTGCTCTAAAATCAGTGCCCAATAGACATGTATCTCTCTCTCTCCCTATCTATCTTCTATCTATTTATCATCTATCAATCTATATATCATCTATATTCTCTATCTCTTTATCACATATATCTATCTATATCTATTTCTATATTATCTATAACAATATCATCTATATCTATGTATCTATACCTATCAATATGTAGATATGAGCATTTTTTAAATGAACAACATTATCTACCTCGTAAGTGAGATATATCTAAATGAATCTCCAGAATTCAGCTTATCTTCACTCAACCTATCCTGGTTAAGTTTGCTTGGTTGCTGATGACTCTGAGGTAATACCTAGCCCATCACAAACAGAGACGGCTGGGGGATTTCTGCCTGGAGGCTTTGTGGTTTAATCATCTTGTTTTCTCAGTTCCTGGTGGTGTTGAACTTCCTGGGGCATTGTACATCTCTGATTCTGCATCAGCCTTCTCTAGATTGCATTTAAACTCATTTTCCGTGCATAAACACTTGCTAGGAAAGGTCAACTTAATACATAACAAGTCCTCTACAAGCTGAGTTTTGTAAATTTTAGGGAGTCACAGCCTAAATTTCCCCTGACTGAAATGCATCCCTTTCTCTGATGAGCAAGTAGAAAGTCATCTCTGGCATAGGAGAGCACTTCTAAAAAAATGTCTAAAAATGAGAAGAGCATTTCTAAGAAAATGTCCATTCTTAACTATAATGTTAAGATGTTTTTGATTTCCCTAGTACTAACAAGACACAGATTTTTAACCATTTGTGTTGTTTGCAATTTTTGAAAACTAAATGCTGATTGACTAAGTTGCATTCACAAATATATTAGATGTTTAGATGTTGGCACCAAGCTCAACAAAAATGTCATATTTTTCTAATTACACAAAATGAATTTTTCACTAGCCCTACTTGCCTGTTATTGTACATTTATTATGTGATTTCACCATATTTCTCTATTATTTACACACTATATTCTAGAGACTTTCTTGAGAGAGATAGAGGGAGAGAGAGAGAAAGAGAGAATGGGTGAACCAAGGTCTTTCAGCCTCTGTGAATGAACTCCAGACACATGTGTCCCTTTGTGTGCATGTGTGACATTGCACACTTTTGTCATGTTACATCTGGCTATGTGGGGCTTGGAGATTTGAACAGGAGTTCTTAGACTTTGCAGGCAAGTGCCTTAATCACTGAGCCATCTCTCCAGTTCTTTAGAGACTTCTTAATTGGCAATGTCTCCTCTTAGCTATCAATTGTGTGTGTGTGAGTGTGTGTGTACTTAAATTAGTGTTCTTTGACACAAATAATAGACTCACACATTTTTTTTTTTAAATGAGAAAGATGCCGGGCGTGGTGGCGTATGCCTTTAATCCCAGCACTAGGGAGGTAGAGGTAGGAGGATTGCCGTGAATTCAAGGCCACCCTGAGACTCCATAGTGAATTCCAGGTCAGCCTGGGCTAGAGTGAGACCCTACCTCGAAAAACAAAAAAAATTAAAAATTAAAAATTAAAAAAATGAGAAAGTTAATGTTGTTCATATAGTTTTTTCCAGTGAGAATATTAATTTTGGGATGATTATTTTCACAGTAGTGGAGGAGGAATTTCTAGGACACCTTTGTATACTTAATAAAACAAAAACGTTTTATAATTAGAGAAGGAAAACATATAAAGCTTTAATCACCTCTTGGTTGACATTATGAATGTCATGCCTGTGCGATGCTAAAGATAGATAAAATATCATTAGTGCAGATTTGCTGAACCATTTAAAATATACATAAATAACATGAATGCTGGCTAGCAGCTACCCAACACTATGTTCAGAAAAATTCTGTGAGCCCACATAGCACTGGTAGTGAGATGTCAGGCTTGTTTGGGAAAATGTTCTCTGGTTCAGAGGATGAGAGGAAGTCCATATAAACTGTTTTTGCCAATGCTTGTTGCCGCTCAAGGTACTGCTCAACAGAAAGAGATTAATTATAACTGCTATCATTTTATTTTGTTTATGATTCTACACAAACTGCGAAACACTTTCAAGGATTTTGATTAGTTCTGCTCAGTCCATTTTCCTTTGAATATAGTAGATGGTTTGTTCTAGAGAAATTTAAGCTGTTGTTTATTTTTTAATCAGAAAAAGAGAAATATAATGTACTGGTGAACAACTTGTACTGGTTGAATGAGAAATGATAAACAGAAATAGGTGTTGTCTGATAATCTCCTACACTCTTGAGGACCACAAGTAAAAGTATTGTGAAAGAACAATTCTGAGTGTTTTTGAGAGCAGCTAACTAGAAAATATCCTTTGAGATTTATTCTTGGACTGTCTATGTTTTAAGCCATATTTTAAATATAAAGAACACTGTGATTTGTAGAAAGGGAAGCCCCTAGGAATGTCTCTGAGGAGAGATTTGAAGCATGTATTATCTTCTAGTTTATGAGTAATAAGGACTCTGAACATTGTTGTAAGGAAACAGAGTTTATAAAGCATTTGTCATACAGTTGCCCCAGACATAGAGGCAGTGAGAAGATAATGAATTCTTGACAATCAAACAGCAAGTTAATTAGAAAAAAACTCAGCAATAAACATCATAGATTGTATGGTAAGCAATTTCTAATAGAAGATCTTATTGCCTGGTAATAAATTAATCTAAGAACACAGCATGTAATTTTAAATATATTAAAAATAAATGTTAAAGTAGCTCTCTGTTTCAAGGCCTTTGTTGTAACAGCTAGAAAGTCAATATAGCTACGATTAAAAGAAGAGTCAGAGTTGCCCTAATATCTTAGGTTTGCCACTGAGTAGCTGTGTGATTTCAAGCCAGTTGTATGAAGTATCTGGGCATCAACTGTCTCTTATAATGTGTTTGATTAAATAACACTAAAATGTATTTGGTTCTAAATTGTATTTTTTAGGGAAGGAAAAGTCATTTGGGATAGCACAGCAAAGCAAAAACAGAAAGCAGGGTTCTAGCCAATATATAGTGTCTCCTATTTACCTTCATAGATTTGTTGTTAAAAGAACATGGGCAATTGATTAATTCTTCTTTTGGTGGGGGCAGCTTTCAGATGTCCCTCGTGACACTGTGAGGAAAGAGAAACTGAGACTATCAGGCACTTCTTAAGCTCCTGACAGAGCTTTGGCTTCTTCTCTGGAAAGGATTGGTAAGGGCTTTCCCCTCATTTAGTTCTCACAAACTCCAAGAGACTTGCAACAAAGGCAACACTGCGTATTCTTCCCGTGTCGATTTAGGTAACTCAGAGGACAAGGGTTCTGATGTTAAGGCTTGTGTTGCGGAATGCCTCATCCTGCCTGCACACCCTGAAGTGGAGCGCAGGGAGGACAAGGTGACTGCAGCTCCTCCCCGTTCCTTTGCGCTCCATACCTTGTAAGTTTAGGTTCTGATGAGCAGATTTCCGTGGGTATGCTCCAAAAGGCAGAGGCCAAGACAGTTATGCAACACTTTCGATTGCAAATGCAGATTTGATCAATTTAGGAAATAAATTGAGGCTCTACTAGAGAGGAACTGACCAAACATGGAGAAGCAAATCACCAAATTCAAGAAAGAAAAAGTGTGCAAACAAAGGGACACACAAGTCTGGAGTTCATTCACAGAGGCTAAAGGGTCTGGAGCACCCATTCTCTCTCTCTCTCAAAAACAAAATAAAAATATATTTTATTTTAAAAGTGTACAAAGAAAGAACATTTGTGCTATACTAAATAACTTGGTTAAAAATAATATTTATATGTCCACTAGAATATCAACATTATATATTTATACAACCATAAATTTAGCTGTACTATTTCTTGAGGAATGGGGTACATAGATAAAATGCATGTTAGTATATGGGTGAGCATTGGCAGAGATTAAAGAGAGCTTAATTGAAGGTGGGAGATGGCTCAGCTTTGAAACATGTTTGCCTGCAAGCCTGCCCACAAAATTCTATATTCCTTAGCCCCTGCCCATATAAAGCCAGATTTAAGCAGTACATGTGTCCATAATCCCAGAGTGTTCAGAGCAGCAACAAGAGTCAAAAGGGGGGTGGAAAGAAGACCCCTGAGGCTGATCTCTGACCTTCATACATTGGTTGAGGCACACATGGGACCCCACACACACAAATCATACACACAAATAGATAATGAAAATAGAAAAGAATTATAAGGGAACAAAATCACTATCTTCTGTCATCAAAAACTTTTAGGTTATAGAACCTTTGGCTTTTGCTTCTGCCATTATTGGGGGCAGGGTCTGACTCAGATCCAGGCTGACCTGGAACCCAATTCAGAACAGAATTCTCTACCTCCCAGCTGACAGGATTAAGGGTGTAGAGCAACATACACCCTTAGGGAATTTGACTTTATAAGACTAGCTGTTTGTTTTAATCCTCACAATTGCATACTCTGTGCTGGTTTTGATTGAATGTGTATATTACTCAGCTGAAGTTTAGAATTTACCAATAAATTGTTCTTCCCAGTCTACTAGAATACCTGCTTATCAAGCAAACTCAACACCTAGGATTACTGCTACAGCTGGATTGGGGTACAAGAGCTACATCTGGCACCTAAACTCATACCCTGAATGTACATAAAGGTGGATCACCACATCTAAGAACACTGAAGATAAGTATAAAAGCCAAACATCAAATCAATTCAGGATGCAAATGTTACTGCATTATAATACAAGAAACACAAAGAATCAAGACAATACAATCCCACCAAAAAATGTAAATCCATCAGAAATGATCATCAATGAAGCTGTTTTAGCTGAAATGCCTGAGAATTATTTTTTTAAAAAATGGTCATACCTATACTAAAAGAAATCAAAGGAATCAAAGAATACAACAAACTCTTAAAATAGAAAACAGGAAACCAGCTTAATAAGGAAGTCATTACAAGACATGAATAAGGAAATATAAATGCTGAAGAAAAACCAGGCTGAAATCCTAGCTCGGAAGAATCCAGTCAGTCAAATAAAGAACTCTGTGAATGGATGAAGGAGAGAACAGAATATCTAAACTAGAAGACCAGGTGGCAGACCTAATACAGTCCAACAGCAGACAAGCTAATAGGAAGATATGAATGGGAATTTCAAGATATCCAGGACACTATGAAAAGATCAAACCTAAGAATTCATGGTATACTAGAAGGAGAAAGATTTCAATCCAGAACCATAGTAGGCATTTTAATCAATATCATAGAAGAAATCTTTTCCTCAAATAGGGAAAGGAATGCCAATGCAGATACAAGAAGCTTTCAGAACACCAAACAGACAAAGCCAGGAAAGAACCTCTTCTCGCCATGTTATAATTAAACTACTAAACACACAAACCAAAGAAAAAAAGCAGTAAGAGAGATAAACAAGTCACCTGCAAAGTCAAGCCCATCAGAATAAGAGCAGATTACTCAACACAAACTTTAAAAGCCAGAAGGGATTGGAATAATGTATTCCAAGTTCTGAAAGCTAATGAGTGTAAAGCAAGCTAACATTATCCTGCAAAGCTATCTATCCAAATTGATGGGGAAAATTTATTTTTAGAAATTTGTTTTTAGAGCTATTGACATATTCACTGATTTAACACTGTGGCAGGAAAAAAATGTATTACTTTCCAAAATTGTTAATTTCCTGAAGTTTGAGAATGGGGAACATGTCAACTGCTTTGGAATTCAAGGGTTGAGGGGTTCCCATTTGTTTTCTACACTGTTTCACGAGCATCTGTGCCCCCAGGGCATCTGGGGTGCGGAGAGCACCTGAGCTGCTCTGTCTGTTGTGGCTGCAGCCTGGGTCTCTCCTGGGTATAGCAAGAGCACCATTGAACTTTCTGTGCACTCAACAGACAGTGGACAGAAGGGTTTGAGTCAATGGTGTCCTTCTCAACTTCCTGCTAACTCCATGGCCTTGGAGGAGAGAACACCTTAAAAACGTCCTTTGATAAATGGGATAGCAATAACCATCACATCCAAAAAACTCATCAAGCTTCCCAGGAAATATGAATGTAAATAAAATATTGATTAAAAGCTAAAAGGATTTTAATTAGGTTACTTGGTTTAATAGTTTAATTTGGCAGAAACAGACAACTTGGACAAGGTTCTTTGTGCATGCACATTTTAAATCACTAATTAAAATTTCAGATGGCAATCGGAGATTAGCTAAGGGATCTTCAAAGGCAAGCAAGATGCCCACATTTTATTTTATTTTAAAAAGGAGCATACAAAGCAACCCAAAGATGTTACTTTGAGTATTCTATTTGAAATAACGTGAAAGCTCAGATATACTGCAATCCTTTTTGACCCACACACCATCTGTAATTAATTTATGTTGAACAGAAAAGATAATTTGGTGGGCAAACATCATAAAAAATTATGTTTTTATAGAAGAATCTCCAATTTTGAGTAGAATAGATGGAAGTGATCCTTTTGAAATACAGTGTTATTGAATAAGAGACTTGTACCCTAAACATGTAAAAGTCATCACACAATAAAATATTATTTATTCAGTCTGATTCAGCAAGTGCATAAACCATCCTGAAGTGAGTTGCCCAGGGAAGCTCTATGTGGAGTCTCTATTAGGTAATTACATATCAATTCACTAAGTGGCATGCTTCAAGGTCAGAGCTATGTCTGGGCTTGTTATGTTTTATGTGGTGTAGCAGACAGAGGATATCAGTGAAGGACAGTTGCTTATAAGGACAGGCCCTGGAGCAGCACAACTAGCTCAAAATTCATGTTTGTCATGTAATAGTAATGTGATCTTGGGCAATTTACATAGCTTCCTGTGTGTAATACAGGAGGTATAATTACTATGGGTACTTTTCAGGATTCACAGAATTCTGAAGATTAATAAAGAAAATGTATTTTTTTTCTCAATTTTTATTAACATTTTCCATGATTATAAAAATTATCCCATGGTAATACCCTCCCTCTTCCCCCCCTCACTTTCCCCTTTTAAATTCCATTCTCCATCATATCCCGAGAATGTATTTTGAATGCTTACAAAGCTTTAGATAGTTCATATGCAATACTTTAGCTCTATAAAGATGAGGTAGACGAGTAAGAGTTCAGAAAATGTAAAAAATATTTATTGTTGGGCTAGAGAGATGGATTAGTGGTTAAGGCATTTGCCTGTGAATCCTAAAGACCCAGTTTTGAATCCCCAGTATCCACATAAGCCAGATGTACAAGGTGGCACATGTGTATGGAGTTTGCAGTGGCTAGAGGCCCTGGTACACCCATTCTCTCTCTTTCTCTCTCTCTCTCTCTCTCTTTCTCTCTCTCTCTCAAATAACTAAATAAAATATTTCAAAATATTTATTATTAATAGGAGAAAAAGTTCAAATTACTGTCAGTCATGGGCAATATATAAAGATATATATTCAAATCACAACTCTCACACTCATTGAGTTTATGTAGCTTCCACAAGTGACTCAGTTTCCCTATGTTTCAGTTTCCTTTTTTGCAAAGAGGGGTAATGTTATCTCACTCACATTTCTTTGGAAGATAAGTTTAAGGTCCTACACAGAGATTGACTCTTTAAATCTGTTCAGTAAATGTTGTTAGCACCTTTTCTGTGCTACAAGAAACACAAATGCACAGGAGACACGTAGTGACTGTCCTGTAGAGATTTATAGACATGGTGACTCTCAAGGTGGTTATTTCCATTATTTTAAATCCTCTAGAAAAGACTTCAGCAGTTCGTTGATTTTATAAAAGTTCCCCACACGTAGAAGAGCCTGAGCGTAGCCTGATACAATCAAAACCCATCACTCATCTATGGTAGGGGAGGCAGTGTTTTGACTCCTGCACAGATTAATCACACATGTCAAAGAAAGTGGTATTTGCATAAGCACCATCATAGCCTCTGAAAAGGTAAGTTATAGACCAGTGAACATGACATTCACTTTCCCGTGGATAACTTCAGAAAAAGTGCTGAGGGAACCATCCACATTTCATCACTGTGTTTTTGACCTCAGTGGAGATATTTGACTGATAACATGTGAAGATATTAGGTTGAAATTTTAGTTGGATGCTGATTTGCAGGTAAATCTCTCAGTGCCTTTAATTGCTAGTGGTAGTCAATGAGGAGAAGATCATTAGTTGCTAAAGAATAGTCAACAAATTTAGTTTAATTAATGCCAGCAAATAAGGCAGCCAGATACACCTTAACTGTTATTTCTTTGTTTTGTTGACAGGAATTCACTATATAACCCAGGTTTGACTCATTCTGGATTTTCCTGCTCAGCTACCTGCATGTTGGGATTATTGTTCATCTATATTTAACTAAGCCTTTATCAATAATTATAGTGTCTAAAACAGTAAAACTCTGCAAATAAAAAATTCAAACAGCTAAGTTGTTTAATCTAGTCTTAAATCTTCCTAATTCAGAATGTCATTAAGCATCAGTATGCCATCCACTTGGATTCAGAAAGATCTCTCATCACTGAGAATCATCTGTGTCTGCTTGAAGCTGCTATCTCAGAGTGTGTTGGAACAAGCCACTCTCCTAGTTTCATTATTTTCCTTCAGTGAAGTCATATTTTATACATGTCACAATCACTTAATCCTTTGAAAATTCAGCTTCTGTTGGAAGCCACAGAAGCCCTTCTCTTGCTTCCCACTAACTTCTGAACTACAACCTGTGTCAATTAGCCAAAATGTGTTTGGAATTTGTGATGTGCCTACTTATGTACTAGGCATAGCATATGGAAATATTAGAAGTACCTCATAGCTTGGAAAGCAAGCCCAGTGTGTTTCCAATGCTTAAAGGAAAATGGAAGGCAGCAGGTAATAGCTTAATTACATAGCTTGTGGAGGTCTGTGAACAAGGTAGCTTGCCTTAAAATGCTTATAGAAGGCTACGTGGAGTTTCAGATTTCCTCTAATGGACACAATTCTGTTACTTCATTCTGCCTCCTACATGTAATACATGTGACTTCACAGTAGTAAAACAGGAATCTGCAGTCATATACACAAATAAATTTCATTGTTGCATAAGTGAGTGTGTACTTTTAAATCTAGCTTCTGTTTTCACCCTAAGCATATCTAACTATTCTTTTACTTTCTGGTGTAGTGAAGTAGCTCATGTCAGGCAAGGTGTGCTAACACCACATACTGAGCAACCTATTATAAGGAATTCTGCCCCATCAAACACTCTCTTGCTTTATCATTCCTTGAAACCTTGATACAGACCTAAATTTGAGCAGCCAGGCTGCTCTTTGTTGTGGTCAGCTGTTGTTTGATGAAACAACTATCTTAGAAAGAGAATTTGCCTCCCTCGAAAGATTGTTTAGCACTAGAAAATGAATGAGCCTGCAATCCTAGGTTTTGTGGCTTTACTCTGAATAGCAACCAATGTCAAAAGCACATACCCCATCTTTGTTGTTCATCCTTATCCAAAATAAGAAAAATATGAAAGGCAGTTTCTTTCCTCAGGACAAAAGTGCATTAAATACAATCTTAATTGGACCCTGTCCATTTAAAAAAATAACTTTCATTAAATTGCAAAATACAACCTATAAATTATAGAAGTAAGAGGAAAATTCCAGTCAGACAAGATGATGAGGTAATTTTTACCTCAAGCTTCATTGAGATCAACTCGTTTGAATATCTAAGATGATGAAATGGTTGCCTGTTGATCCCTTGGGTCTGAAGCTATCCTCTGGGGCTCTGATGAGTATCAGATTGTTTGCATCTCTTTACGCTCTCCCCTGCTTCTCCAGTGCCATTGTGTTGAACTAGGGGAATGGTGTCAAGTGATCCCTTAAAATTGCACTTTTATAGATTTCATATTTCCATCATGAAAGTCCAGCATGAAATTGGGTGATTTCCAGTGAAATTGGAAAACCTGTCCACATTGCAAGAGCCCCAAGAAACCTGGATTGTTCAAATGAAGTATGATGCTTTATGAACATTGGAGGTTAATTTAAAGATGTGTTTATTTATTTATTTATTTATTCATTTATTTATTTATTTATGACAGAGAGAGAGAGAGACAGTGAGAATGGGTGTACCAGGGCCTCTAGCCACTGTAAACAAACTCCAAAATCATGTGCTACCATGTGCATCTGGCTTACGCGGGACTTGGAGAATCGAACCTGGGTCTTTAGGCTTCACAGGCATGTGCCTTAACCACTAAGGCATCCATCCAGCTCTCAAGGTTAATTTTAAAATGTTATTAAATATCCTTTTTAAAAATATAGCACACTGCTAGAGACACTGAATTTTTAACATCTGCCTCAAGGAGTGTCTGTTATTTGTGGGGCTATAGTATGGCTCCCTGGAGTCTATCATAAGCTCTCTGCAATGTTCTTCAAACATTTCAAAAATTCTTTTGAGGCAGAGTCTCACTCTAGCTCAGGCTAACCCAGAATTCACTCAATAGTCCCAGGTTGGCTTCCAACTCACAGAGATCTTCCTACCTGAGCCTCTTAAATGTTAGGATTATTGGCATACATCATATGCCTAGATCTATATACTTTTAAATTTGCAGAACTGTTGAGTGCTAACATTCCGTTTCACCAAAGAACTACCTACCTTGTACCAGATTATTTAATTGCCTAAATGGTACAACTGTTAGGAAACTCATGTTTTTGTTGCATTGAAATAATCCTTTTGGTGTTTGATTCCAACGATCTTAGTCCTGCCTTCAGGATACACCGCTAAGACAAATCTTTCTTCTACAAAATACTGTTTCAGTTTTTCAAGAATGACAATAAGCTCCTTGATCTTCTCTTTTACATTCCCCTGTTGTAGTGGCTCGAGAGGGTACTATTACACAGTTCCAAATCTTCAACCAAGCTCTAAATAAAGCCAAGCGTTTACCTTTTTGAGCATCTACTGTGTTAGCCCAAATTCTTGTTTTGATTCCCTATCATCTACCTTAAAAGTATTTCGAGTATACTATTGTGAATAAATGCATTTAACTTGATAGATGTATTATAAATTATATATGAGTAGCTTTGTGGTTTTCTTACAAGGAGCACTCCTCACACTTCATTCAATGTTTCTAGGCTTCATCTGTAGTGACTTTTGAGACTGAATGATCCCTTGTTGGGGGTCTGCCCTGAACGTCACGTGAGGTGTTGTAGCACTCCTGCTCATCCCCATCACCCCTCCCAGTTCTAACAATCAAAACCGTCTCTAGACATTTCACGTATTTCAAATGCCTACATCAAGAGCAGAACTGTCCTCTGTTAAGAATGATTGATTAAAGACAAGACTTATCATTCAATGTTATAAAGATATAAATCCATAGTTCGGATATTCTTTGTGACAATGTTGAATTTCTCTGTCACCTTTTTATAGATCTACTTAGACTGTTATGACATATTTGTCTCTTCATGTGGCTAATGAGAAGTCCATGCTGTGAACAGAAGTACATGCTCTTACCAGTTCCCTTAGCCCAGCAAGTTGAGTGTTAACATTTGGTGTGGTACCTCAGTGGCAGAATCTTCTCAGGTTATTCACAGAATCATTTCACTGGACCTGTATAGGATGAAGGATGGCATAATCCACCAAGCACATAAGAGCAGGCACCAAGGTGAAACTGTTTGCACAAACCCAAAGTATGTTCCTTATATGAGACCCTCTAGTCTCTGACTTCAGGAAGCATACTAGTGATAATCTATGGAATAAATACCATCAATTTTAATGGATTTATTGCAATATTGAAAATATTGACAATCCTCCCCAGAGCTGTATTTTTTCTCCTCTCTGGCATGCCTATATCTTGTGTGGCAAACACTGGACCCTGTAATATGACTTTCAGGAATGTTCCATGCCCTCTCAGGTTGAAAACACCTTAGTAAATCAGGAAATGCAGACCCTTGTGCTTCCCAGTGCTGAAATATGGGGTACTGTCACTTCCTGGAATGCTACTCTGACTCCTTAGGGAGGGGTTTCGGGGAAAGGCAATTGAAATCATGCTGTGCATACCGACAGCCAGGGCCTTGGGTTGTTTATCCTTTGTAACCTGTTACCTGTAAACCAGACCCATATCATTAGACTCCTTTTAAAATGGTTTATTCACATGGTGTGAAAACTCTGTTCTCTCTGGATTTATATTCCTTTCATCTGCCTGGTGCCCATACCTTTACCCCTTGTTACAGCATTTTCCCTCTCTATTCATGAGCTAGACTTTAGACGAGACATACAATTCTGTTGAACTAACGAGTAATTCTGGCTTGATGAAGTATGAGTCTTAAAGCGACTCAACTATAAAAACTACCTGAAATACCTTCCCTGAGCAGCAGGCAGACCTTACCTGACCTGACCACCCATTCCTTCCTACCTCTTGGATCTCCAGCATCATCCTGCTGCTTTGTTCTGAAGCTTGCTGTTCTGTTCCTCCTCATACTTCAGATTTTATTATTCATTCATTTATTTATATTTTGAGGTATGGTCTCACTCTAGCCTAGGCTGATCTGAAATTCACTACGTAGTGTCAGGGTGGCCTTGAACTCACAGTGATCCTCCTACTTCTGCCTACCAAGTGCTGGAATTAAAGGCATGCGCCACCACACCTAGCTCCATGCCTCTGATTTTATAAAATGCATCAAAGTTACAGGTGCTGTATAGGTTTTCAGAGCCGGGGATTGAACCTAGGAACTTCTACATGCCAGGCAAGCACTCTAACACTGAGCTACAGCCCTGTCCTTAGAATCAGTCTTTTGCCTAAAGAGATTTTAATTCAAGACAAATACATTGGCTCTTTTCCAGTTTTGTGTCATCTTTACACAATAGCACTAATATCTTCTAACTCTGCATTCAAGAAACATTGTTAACATAGAATTAGTGTGCCAGTGCAGATAGCACAGATGTTATATTTTGACTATAAATAAATAAAACTTTAGGAAAAAAAAACCTAGCAGCTTAACATTATTGACTGTTTTCTATTGTTAAGCACTATTTACTTAGATTTGAGGTCCAGCCTGGGTTCTGGAAATGGAAGGGAACTCAGGAGGGCATGAGATCTGGAAGACTGCCTACACACAAAGGAGTCACCCTGGCTGCAAGTATCAGAAACTCCTTCCATCACAGCTTGTGTCCAGGGGTCACCATTCTATAGTGGGAGTTACAGATCTCTCAGTGAGAAACCTCTGGAATCATTCGTTACCACCTCTGCTGCATTCTGTTGGATTGTCACCCAGTCTGGACTCAAGAGAGATGATAACATACCTCACTATTAAATGTCAAGAGTGACAGGCCAAAAATGATTAGATCTTAGGATTTAATTTTTAAAAAGCACAAAACATTTCAGGTACTTTCATTTAATTTATTTAAGGCAAAATTAATACATTATAAATAGCAAATAACCTTTATACTGGAGACACTATTATTGTTCTTAGCGCCTGTACCACCTCCATCAAAGATCAGAAGTCACTACAATGTTTTGCAGTTTGGGGACTTGGTTTCAGATCCTAAGGATACTCATACTTCTGTTACCCAACTTTAAGTTAGTTGTCCAGGTTTAGGCCTTGAGGGGTTTCTCAAACCCTAAATAAGCATAAATAAAACCACATTGGATTATTTTCCAATAGAACTAAAAAAATAAATAAAGAGCTGCAGTAAATAACACTTTATTTAAATTTCATAATAATGACTAAGTGACTCCACCCGTCATGCTTACAGTCCACATTCTGGAATAATGTGAACATGGGGATGGGCAAGACAGTTAAGAACTCAGTTTTCTTCAGAAACATACACTTCCAGTTTGGTTGCTTTTACCCAAAGATGGGTTTTACACTTATACTTCCTATTAAGGCTATTTAATATTTATAAATCAACATAAAATATCCTCTCTAACATCAAATTTCGTAGCACCTGAATACTACATTTCAATTGAAGATTTTTACCCACCTTAAAGACCAAACAATACATATAAGCACATGTTTTCTAATAAATAAAGTCTATAATACCATCACACAGATCAGATAATAAGTAGTCTTGAGGTAACTTTCACCATTTCAGTGGACATATTGATTGCACATTTACTAAATGCAGGGTGCTGTGAGTTAGAAATAAGATAATTATTTATTGTGTTTTTACTATGATGTAAATTTTATATTTATAATCCACTTATATATATACAATAACATAAAGTATGAAATATATATATATATATCTTTTAGTGCTATTTCAAAATGCTATCTTCATATTTTAAATGAGCATCTAAACACATGTCTCTGATTCTTAGCTTTATGGTTCTATTCCATTAATTTCTGTATTATTTAATTTTCAATTACTACAGCTTTAAGCAAGTTTATATTTGGATTTGTTATGGTTATCATTTTAATGCATGGTAGAAAGGATAGCTGTATGGCATTTATATTATGGGCGTTGAGATCAGATTGTCTTGGTTTGAATCTAGGCTTATGAAGTGCATTAACTTAGGCCAGTTACTTCATTTCTCTAATCTGAGTTTTACTATCTACAAATAGTAATGCAAACAATATTCTCAGAAAAGAAGTTGAAGATGTATTTTCATTGATTTAGGTATAGTAGAAAATTAAAACATTAATTGTGAATTGCCAAGAATTAATTTATTGGATTGTAATTTCTTTTAATTTCCTTTGAAGTCCAGTGCATAGCTTTTTGTGGCTAGTGGCATTGGGAAGTGATAATAAGGCTGTTCTATGGGCTGGAGAGATGGCTTAGCGGTTAAGCGCTTGCCTGTGAAGCCTAAGGACCCCGGTTCGAGGCTCGGTTCCCCAGGTCCCACGCTAGCCAGATGCACAAGGGGGCGCACGCGTCTGGAGTTCGTTTGCAGAGGCTGGAAGCCCTGGCGTGCCCATTCTCTCTCTCTCTCCCTCTATCTGTCTTTCTCTCTGTGTCTGTCACTCTCAAATAAATAAATTTAAAAAAAATTAAAAAAAAAATAAGGCTGTTCTATGTAGGAGAAGAGGAAATTACACATCTGAATTTGTGGGGATACATTTATATGCTAGAACTTATAATGCTGTTTGTAACTATCACTTACATCTCATTAGATACAAGCAGTCACATGGAAGTATGGTCCTGGGAAGTATGGTCCCACCAAAAGCTCAGGAGACAAACAAAAACGATTTTTGAAACTAAGGCTAATCTGTAAGCACATATATAATTTTAACCAGAATGCCTGATTTGAAATATATTGATAACCACTATGCACATTTAGACGCGAGCCAGCACTCATCCAAATCGGTAAATGGATACATGAATGGTAGAGTGAATATCAACGGCTAGTGTGGAAGTACACACCCAAGCCCAGGAAAGCTCAAAGGTGGTCGTATTCTGATAGAAGCAATGTCAGAGGGGAAGCAGAATTTGACTTGCTGAAAGGAAGAAAAAATGTTTCTGGCACAAAGCCTAGAAATGAGAGATGTGAGAGAATTGAAAAAAAAAGTCTATGTGAGATGTAGCTTTGCGACATGTGCAGGTGAGAGATTGGAGAAGGAAGAATGCGAATTGAGAGGAAGAAAGAGTGGTGGCCATAGAAAGCCTTGACAATTTCCTTGACTTAATGCTGAAATCGGGGGAGGTCATGTGAGAGAGAAGGACAGGGATGGCTTTAAGAGGGGCAAACAATGACAATAAGAGATACTAAATGAAAAGAAAATGGGCTCCAAATTTGACAGTATGTAAGAGTCAGAACTGACAAATGGTAAGATCATTATCATGGACACTTGGGCAATATGGTTAAAATAACTTTTTAATGATGGGAAGTAATTTCCTTAGCTGTAGGATGCATGAGATGGAATAAAGCTAAACATGCTCACTATAAAGTTATTGTAGTACATAGAGTGTATTGTTTTGGAAGCCTGAGCTATGATAATGGATGAGAGTGAAAAGGAAAAGAGCATTTCAAGTAAGGAACAACTATAAGACCAAACTTACTCATTAAAACTTAATGCCATTATGTCAAAATGTATAATTAGAATCTTATTCTAAAGAAAAATAATCAACTGTGGCTTTGATAATTAATTTCTCAAAAAACAAATTCCCTCCACAGTAAATTCTTTATAATCTGTCATGTGCCTGGCACTGTATGGGTGTTTTGAACTTAAAAATTATAAACCTTATCCTCAAAGAGTACAAAGGAATCAGGTAATAACATAATTAGAGGACAGTCTTACAAGTGCTGAGACAACATCCCTGTAGAACAGCAGAGGACGTGATTTATTTTTCACCAATCAAGTTACGTTGGGCTATTTGGTGATGAGGCTCTTTTTGGGTCATGTTTGGGTTATGTTCCCGTAGGTAACCCATCACCCATACTCCTATAAGAAAATCCAATAAGCTCACCAAATTGGATTTGGGTAGAATCATTTATTTGGGTTCTTGTCAGTCCTGTATCTGAGATGAATAGAATTTGTGTCCCCAGGAAATGTAAAAGAAAAAAATGAACTTAGCAATACTTTAAATCAGACATGTTGAATGAGTGGCAAACTTTTGTTGTTTCATCCACTGAAAGCTTTGGTATTGCATTTTTAAATTTTATTTATCCATTTATTTGAGGGAAAAAGAGAAAGGGAGAGAGAATGGGTGCACCAGACCCTCTAGCCATTGCAGACAGACTCCAGATACATGTGTCACCATATGCATCTGCCCTATGTGGGTACTGGGGAAGTAAACCTGGCTCCTCAGGCTTTGCAGCAAGTGCCTTAGCCAGTCTCTCCAGCACCCACACATTTCATTTTATTGCAGGATAACCCAGCAGTCTGAACTAATCCAAACAGCAGAACTTGAGGTGAAGTACCCTAAGAACAAAGTCCAGGTGTATGTAGCAGTGGCTCAGTTTTCAGATGTGAGTGATAAGGAAATGAGTCCCGAAGCCACGGCCAGCACAGAGCCGGGGTGAGAGCACTAGAATCTTCCCCAGGACGCGGGGAGCTTAGGTGGCAGATCATACACCGAATACACTCAGTCAAGGGAAAGACAGGTGCGGAATTGTTAGTGCCTGCTAGTCATAGCCCCAGGGGAATTACAGAAAAAAGATAAGCTCCAAAAACCAAGGAAGGTTTTCCTTTTTTCCTTTGTATGTGTGTGTCTTGGTGGGGATATGCGTGCATGTGTGTTTGTGTGTACATGTGTTTGTATTTGGGTGTGTGGATCTGTGTGCACAGGTGTGCAGTGTGTCGTGGCAGGCAGAGGTCAATGTCGAAGGGCTCTTAGCTTTTCTCCATCTTATTCCTTGAGATGGCTTCTCTCTCTCAACCTAGAGTTCACTGATTTGCCTCGACTAGCTACTCAGTGAATCCAAGGGATTCTCTTTTTACATAGGCACTGGGGTCTGGACTCAGGTCCTTATGTTTGCATGGCAAGCACTTTAAAAAGTAAATCAAAAGGTCTTCCAGTTTGAAACTTGACATAGTCCCACAACCTCCAGGTGCCTATAGACAGAAAGTGTGCTGACTTTGCTCAGGATCTAAGCAGGATACATTACACAGGTGTGGTGGTTTGATTCAGGTGTCCCCCCCCATAAACTTAGGTGTTCTGAATGCTAGGTTCCCAGCTGATGGAGATTTGGGAATTAATGCCTCCTGGAGGGAGTGTATTGTTGGGGGCAGGCTAATGGGCTTTATAGCCAGTTTCCCCATGCGAGTGTTTGGCACACCCTCCTATTGCTGTGGTCCACCTTATGTTGGCCAGGGGGTGATGTTCACCCTCTGCTCGTGCCATCGTTTTCCCCTGCCATCGTGGAGCTTCCCCTTGAGCCCGTAAGCCAAAATAAATCTCTTTCTCCCAGAAGCTGCTCTTGGTTGGGTGATTTCTACCAGCAATGTGAACCAGACTGCAACAACAGGTGACTGCTTCAGGGCTGCAGGAGGGCAGAGGTCAGAGCAGGGAATGGAAACCTTTAGCCATCTGCAAAGGAGAAAGAAGCAAAGGCAGATGGGTCCCTGGTCTCTCTGATGCTTCTAGGTGTCCTCAAACCAGGTACTGTCACTGTTTCACTGCTCCACCTCTTTGAAGAGTCTCCTTCTGACGCGTTTGAGCCACCAGGATGGGAGCAAAAGTACTGTGTGTCACATTGAGGTAGACATATTTAAACTCTCTGTTAGCTTGGGTCAAGTCAGTGACAGATCCCTTCATTTTCATGATCTGTGATGTCTTAGGTTGTTCTTGCTTGAATTTCATATCCCTCAGTGACCGTAGTGCAGAAGAGACCTCTGCTCACGTGGGTGGGAGCCACCAAGCTTTGCTTGTGCAACCAACCACTCTGCAATGTGCATTTGCTGGCTGCTTCAGTACAATCGGCCCTCTCCTGGGTCATCCACTCTCCGACAATACTGCACAAGGTGAATCAGGGCAAATAGTGAAAAGATTGTGTTGGATTTAGGACACCAACTACTCTAGATCAAAATTATTCTCAGAGTGAAGCTTAAATTTAAATCATTCAGATAATTCTAATAGATACTTATCAGAATAAGCACATATTTGTGGAGTAACATTTTGAAACCTCAAATCTTAATAAAGTTAAACATCTTATTTTTGGAGAGTTGTTAATATTGTTATCATATAAGATAGTATTTTTTTTAAATTTTTTTTTAATTTATTTGAAAGTGACAGACAGAGAAAGAGGCAGATAGAGAGAGAGAATGGGCGCGCCAGGGCCTCCAGCCTCTGCAAACGAACTCCAGACGCGTGCGCCCCCTTGTGCATCTGGCTAACTGGGTCCTGGGGAATCAAGCCTCGAACCGGGGTCCTTAGGCTTCATAAGCAAGCGCTTAACCACTAAGCCATCTCTCCAGCCCAAGATAGTATTTTTTTCTTTTTTTTTTTTTTTTTTGAGGTAAGGTCTTGCTGTAGCTCAGGCTGACTTGAAACTCACTCGGTAGTGGACTCTGTCTCCCCAGTGCTGGGATTGAAGACATGCACCACCATACCCAGCTCCTACGATGGAAATTTTAAGGTAAAAATAATATTTTAATTGCTTCATAGTAAAGAAAATTATTAAGTTCAAATGCCTTAAAGATGTAGTTTGTATTTTTAACACAAGTAAGTTTATTCATAAGGAAAATGCAGCCACTTGTGTTAGCCATAGCCTGGCACTTCTGTAACTTTTTGTGTGTGTTCATATATATGTGTGTGCGCACGTGTGTGGTAGAAGTCAAAATTGGTTGTCTCTTTCTGGAGTTCACCTTATTTGTTAAGACAGGAGTCTCTCACTGCACCAAGAGCTCACTGGTCTAGCTAGCCAGCTTGCCCTAGGGATCCGCTTGTCTCCTCCAACCCCCCCCCCCCACACACACACACACAAACACACCAGCAGGCCTGGGACTCACGTGGGTATTGGGATCCAAACTCAAGTCCTCATGTGCGTGTAGTCAATTCCTTACTGACTGAGCCATCACCTGCTCCTCCTCTTTATATGCCTTCAGAGCTCTTTAGTAACGAGCTTACCAGTGTTGATTTAAAACATCATACTCTGAGCTTGGAGGACAGAATAAACACTCACTTGGTGATCTTACATGTGACAGATTTGATGTACTGACACTTTGGAAGTACTTCAAAAGTCTGAAAACTGGATATATCTCTAATATCTGACACTTCCCTTTGACAGAGGACAGAGAATGTGTTGAGTATTAGGAGGAAATACCCAGATCAATACTTGAGAGATTTACTACTGAAATGGGAGACTTTATTATGAAACCCTAGGTAGTTACATTATATTCAAATAGCTGTGTAATGTTATAATTTTCTCTTGTCGAGGCAGAAATTCATCTCCATAGGATAACTGAAAATAAGGTACTCACAAATTACAGAAATAATGAAGGCTGTCTTACAGCCTAATACGGGGGGGGGGGAGGGAGACAGAGATCACTGATATGTTATCATGGAAAGTGGGTCAAGGCACAGGTGGGATGTATGCATCTATTCACTTTCTTTAAACCCTGTGCTTCAGAGGAGCCTTGAGAAATGTGTCTTTATGTTCCACCTTTGTTATTTTAGCTGAGAGTTCCACCTTTGTTATTTTAGCTGAGAAACACTGAAGAAAAATGGTTATTTATGGCATTGGCTCAAAAGCTCCACTGTGGCATTTGATGTCATGTATGCATTGTTGTTGTTGTATTGTGCCATTTTTTTTTTTCCAAGGTAGGGTTTCACTCTAGCCCAGGATGACCTGGCATTCACTCTGCAGTCCCAGGCTGGCCTCAAACTCACAGTGATTCTTCTACCTCTGTGGGGTTTTAAAACTTCCAATTTACTGGAAAACTGGTAGGGCTTGGCTCACTCACTCATAAATGAACATCAGAAAGCTAACAAATGGGATCCTACAGGGAGCTGTGACAGCCATAGCCCCATGGCACACAATGAAGAAGGAAACTGAAATTAGAAATGAGTGTGTCCGTGCATGTGTATGTTCACACACATGTGTGTTTGGGGCAGACAGTAGGTTCTTACTGAGTCAACAAGACAGAGCTCGTTTATGGGAAAACCAACAGAGGTATCCTGGAGAAATGTCACTCACTCTCAAGCCTAATGTTTACCAATTCACAGCTGGCCTCTTATTTATTATAAGGGGATGTGATGTGATGTTTAGAAGTAAGATTTTATAAATTATGCAAAACATGCACACATGTTTTGAACACAGTAAGTGTTCAATCAATATTATTTTTCTATTTTCATCATTTAAAACTTTTTTTGGTGGGGGGAGGTTTCAAGGTAGGATCTCACTCTTTAGCCCAGGCTGACCTGGATTCACTCTGTAGTATCAGTCTGGCCTCGAACTCCCAGCAATCCTCCTCCTACTGCCTCCCATGTGCCACCACACCCAGCCCACCATGTAACCGTGTACTTACTTGTTATTTTGCATTTTTATGCATAGTTATTACATGTTGATCATGTGTACCCTGCATTACCCTCAGCCTCCTTGGTATCGCTGTTCTCACTCTTCCTATCATTGATCACCTGTCAGAGGCTAAAGCAGAAAATAGAATGTCTCTTCCTCCCCAGGTAACAATTATGTGACATCAGCTCATCAGGAAAGGGAGTGGCCTCCCAAGCCCCTCCCCCATCTATCACAAAATGTTGCTGGCCCCATCATGCGCAGATCTTATAATTACAAGTGCTATGAGTTCATGAGTACAATGGCCTTGTACAATAATGTGCAAAGTGAACTTTGGCACATAGCTACTTGGCCCCACCTCCCATCTCTCTCAACACACATGCACAGATAGAGACAGCAGTATGAATGAAGCAACCTGGACTAAATGCTAGACCACTTAGTAAGTTCAACACCTAAAGTTCTCAAATCCTTGTACATATAAGAAGAGCTGAAATCCATATACAAATATAAAATGGTAGCTCCCAAGGTAGAAAGGACACAGGGGGCTTTGGTACAAAATTAGATGGGTGCTATCTCATGCTAACACAGAGAGATGGCATTGTAGGGAAGAAGTAAGTATGAGAAACATTACTCTGAGGTGGACCATGGGATCCTTGGCACTGTCAACCATGGGCCTGCTAGGTTCAGGCCTCACACAGTACACAGCACAGGATCTGTTGATATTCTACCAGGAACTATAGCTATCTCAAGGATGGAGACGGGGTGGAGGCAATTGCAGTCAGTCTGTATTAAGAGTGATACATCTGTGATTTGGTATATGAAAGTAATTTAAATCCCTTGGTACAAATAGAACTAATATTATGCTAAAAAGGAGAGGTTAATAGTTCCCAAACCAATAGCGAGAGTCTATTGAAGGCTATGGGTCCTTTCAGATGTGAACATCTTGAGTAACTCCTTATCCAGTGCCTGATGCACAGATCTATACAAATTATTTAGACTCAGGTGATTTTGTTCATTTGCTCCCTTTTTGCTTGTCTCATGACTTATAATGAGTCCTGTTTCTAAACCTTCAAAATGATGATGGATATGTCAGTTATTCCAAGAAAAAGCAAAGTCATTCCCCACCTCTCCCCACCCCAGCCAGTCCCTTGCACTGTCTCTTCATTCTGTCATTTCTTTCTTTCTTTTTTTACCCCCCAAGATAGGGTCTTGCTACAGCCCAGGGTGATCATGTAAGTTAGATATCTTGGGGCAATTCTTTCTTTTAATAATCTATAAATTTTGCTATCCAGCCATCTTCATATTTTTACCACATGTTGTTCCAGCTATCTTCACAAAGACATCTTCAGGACTTTCATAAAGTTCTCTGTTTCATTCTCCAAAGTAGCTTTGAATATTATGCTGTGAGGAGTGGTTGACCAGGGTTTGTGTGAGTGTCATGAGTGCTACCATTTAGAGTAACCTCATGCATCTGCACCTTATTGTTTACCAAAGGCTGTTCTTCATTGAAATTGTTTGGTGTTAAAGCCATTTTTTGGAAACATAGGTACTCTTAAGTGCCAAAAAAAGTTAACTTTTAACTGACAGGAGAAAAAATAAGAATTGATCATAAAAGTCTAAATTAATGTTACAATATCCCATAATATTTTGTTTTATTGGTAAAATGTTCAACTTCATAGCATGGTCCAGATTTAGCTCTGTAAATACTGCTCACCTATTTCCAAGCATCTAGCCCACACCCCCTGCTGTCCTTAACTGTGAACGCCCCTTGCACAAGCCCTCTGTTCTTGAGTCTTGCTATTCTCTGTGTCTATAATATGCTTTTCTTCTCTCAATTTTTCTAAGAAATGTCTGTCTCTGTAGATCCTGTGCCTTCTCCTTTTCACAGCTTTTCTTGCTCTGTTGAGAGTTGTCCCTTTACCTGAAGTGCCGGTGTCTTCAAGCCCAACCTGATTATTTACGAAAATGTATTGCAGGCATCAATTTACATGAACATCTATCCAGATACCTCTTGTGCTTCTGGTGCAAAGGGATTATGTTTTATTCATCTTTGAATAAAACCTAACGCACTCTTGCCTGCTCTAGGAAAGGAACTCAATAAATGTTTGTGGAATGAATGAGTACAGATAAATCGTAAGAGATATAAAGTAGACTTGATGAAAGAAAACATTTGTCTTGACACGTGGGATAAGGCACAACACAAGACACAAAAATACTGTAGAATACTCTGTCATAATATTACTCTTGTTAAAGAACAGAAATCTGAAACATTGAAAACATTTCAGGGCTCAAGAGATGGCTCAGCACTCAAAGGCACTTGCTTGCTTGCTGAGCATGAAAGCCTGATGACCTAGGTTCAATTCTCCAGTACCCATGTAAATTTATGTAAATGCATAAAGTAGCACATGTGTCAGGGGTTCAATTTGCAGTTGCAAGAGGCCCTGACACACCCATAAACACTCTCTGCTTATCTCTTTCACGCTCTCTCTCTCAAAAAATAAAATAAAATAAAAATATGTATTTTTAAAATTCCATTGTAGAACCCACCTTCACTATAAAATACAGCTTGCCTCTTGAATGAGAAATACAATCCCTAAAAGATGGATATCATTTGTTGAGTAATCAGAATAGTAAAATTACATTAACCCACAAGTTGGGAGATGTCTAGGTAGGAGGAATATGTTGAGTTCTTAGTAAAATTGGCTTTTCCTTATTTCCTGACATTTAGGTGCTGAAATATGGTGACAGGTATTAACATGTTTGTTGACAGTAACTTGGATTGGCAGGGTAAAAACTCCAGTGTGAGTTTTATGATTACATTTTCATTACAAAACACAGATCTCTATCTAAGGTAGTTTATTGCTTGGTATTATTAGTCATACAACAGCACTATGCTTCAGTACTTAGCCCTGATTAATTTTAGCAGTGGAGCTACACTTGAAAATCCATATGGTAAACAGTTTAGCCCATGTCCCCAATCCCAAGGTGATGAGTGAATGCATGTGAGAGAGTTAGCTAAACCAGATGTTGTATATTGTAGAATTAAAAAGTCATTTATTTATATATATATATATATATATATATGTGTGTGTGTGTGTGTGTGTGTGTGTGTGTACACACATATATATATATACATGTATATATATATACTGTATATGTATATATAAAGACACACATATCTATATATATGCATATGTATGTATATATATGTGTGTATATATACATATATGTATATATATATGTATATATCTCCAATATACAGTGGAGTACATATCCAAGTAAGAAGTATTACTTAGCTAATCTTTACATATGCCATTTCTAAATCCTGTTCTTGACAATATATCAATTTTCAAACTAACTATAATAAAAGTTTTCCATGGCAAGCCATATAACTTTGAGAAATAATCATGTCTAAAAGTGTATCTCAGTAACCTTGAATTTAATTAATGAAAATACTTTGAAGAATAAAAACTATTGTAAGTTAAATAATGCCTTTTTTCATCCCCCTTGTATCAAAAAAGAGCAAAATGTCTCTTTTATCACATTTGTTATTTATGGTATGAGATTTTAAAAACACTTATTAGTAGACTTACAGAGATAGTGAAAGACTTCTTAAAGACTACAGTCACTACAAATGCCAGCACTCAGTTCCACCAACTGCCATTGGAATTGGTTCCTGGAGGACTGCCACTTTAATTCTTGGCATGTATCCTGACAAAAGGTCACAAATCCTGTCTGTAGTATTTGATCATCAGACTATTGATCAGACTCCTCTTTGAACAATGGGACCATACTGTCCACTGAGTTTTCACACAATTCTTCACATTAAAACAGCTCATTATATTGATTTAATACTTTGCAGTCCAAAAAAACAAAATGTAAGTCATAAAGCATGAAAATCTTAGTTCATTTCCAATGCTTAATTTTCTTTTCTTTCTTTTTCTTCACCTAGGCTATCAGTTTACAGTTAAGGAAAAATATGACTTCCTTCGCTTATGCCAAAATTTTGTTCTAACCACCAATTAGGGGCCAGGTCAGGGGAGCTCTGCTGTGGGGTCTTTAATGCCTCTCAACAACTGCTCACAGTAGCAGACTGGAATAATTAGTGCTTTGAACACAAATAACAAAAATGAGGGGTTTGCACAAGGTGATCTCTAAGGTCCCTTCTAGCATCAGAATTTTAAAAGTTGATGAGCCTAAAATTGTTCATGTATTTGTGAATATACCAAGATTATGCCTAAGGACAATTTATTCATTGGAAAAAATGGGCCCTTTACAATTAATTTGGTCCAGAAATACAATTATAACTGAAAAGTGAAAGCTGGCTAAACATAAGCAATATTAATATATAATTAATGTATAATGCTAAAGTATTTCATGAAGGGGCATTGAGTTAAGTCTTTAAGCAGAATTTTTAATTTTAATATTATTGCATTATTATTGGTTTCTCTTATTTTGTCAGAGATGCTAAGGAATCTGTACTAATATGACTCTGTCTGTAGAGCAGAGGACAAAGATCTAAACTCAGCTATTCCCAAAATCTCTATGAAGGCAAGGAACATGCCTGCCTATCTCATATATACATATGTGTAAACACACACACACCATATATATAAAATGCATAGAAAGAAAATATAGAGGTGACAAAAGCAAGTGTCATTATAATTATTTAAATTACAAACTTCTCCAAATCTTTGTTAATTTTTTATTTCCTTGTGAACTTGGGCACTATACATTTCATAGAAATTTAATTTTTCCTGAACTCCCACTGCTTACTCTGAGTTACATTTCTAATACCTCTTCTCTCAGGCTTCTATAGGTTTGTACATCATTCTTGTTCCCCTCGATAATGGCTCTGAATTTCTTCTAAAGTATGTAGTTATGATGCCACTGAATTCCACTTCTGGAAAAGTTTGTGCATGTTCTATATTTGGCTTTTTGTTTTGTTTTGTTTTGTTTTGTTTTGTTTCTGTAGGATCTCACTTTGGCCCAGACTGACCTAGAATTCACTATTTAGTCTCAGGGTGGCCATGAACTGACAATAATCTTCCTACCTATGCTTCCTGAGTTCTGTGTATGCCATCATGCTCAGCCCTTTAGCCAGATTTTTGAAATACTGAAAACCCTATTCTCAAAATTTAACAATGCAAAAATGATGATCTATGAGAATGCCTTCAATTTATCAAGAAAATCCCCACAGGCTGCAAGATTTCCTAAACAACTTTTACCCTGAAGTTTCATATAGTTTTTCCTGAAGATTCATGCATGGCATATGCCACAAGTTATCACTGGTGCCAATTAAACAATGCCTTTTGTCTAGCCACCATACTCTCAATCAGTTTTCCCCTCCCTGCCCCCACTTCTCCATTTATATCCATCATTACACTTTTATACTTAGGCTAGGCACTTAGAATAAGATAGATGATAAATTGAGGATGGATGGATGGATGGATGGATGGATGGATAGATAGATAGATAGATAGTTTGAGGAAACAGTTGTATAAAGAGATTCAAATTCAGTGGGACACATGCTATCACAGAGATGCACATGCCAGGAGGAGCATGCGTAACATTCAAAACATTGTCTTATTGACATTAGACTCCTTTTAGAGGAAAAGAACAAAACAAAGAGTGGAAGTGAGTTCCGAAAATAAATTATGATGGTAGGTTTTCTCTACAATTGTTTTGGTCTTCTACTATATTTTAAATGTCTAACCATGGAACAGTGGAATTTTAGTACTTTTTAGGACTTTGTCTCTCCCATGATCATTCCACTTCAAGTCAAAATTAAAAATGCGGTATGGCAACGCCTTTCTAGAAATTCTTGAAAGATGTTTAAGTGCAACTTAGAAAAATGTTCTGATAAACTCTGCTCAGACAAGGAATACTGTAGGTTCCACCACCATCCCTGGCTACCTCACTAGGGCTCCCACATAACTTATTGCTAATTCTAAGGAGTTAGTTTATTTTGGCATAGAATATATAATGCTTTTCGATAATTTGTTTGAATTCTTCAATGTTAAATATCTGCTTACAGACATATGTTTTAGTTTTAATTTAAAGAATGCATTGTTTTGTTTGAATTTTGCTTTTAGCATCATAAACAATGGCTAGGGTAAAAAAGTAAAAGTCATAATGTTGCAAAAATGAATCTTTACTAGGAATACAGATATATTGCTAATGTAAACTAATAAACTAATACATTTTTAGTAGTTGAGGGATGTTTGAATTATCTCCTGCCTTATACAGGCTTTCTGCCAGAATTTGTTCTTTCCTAAAAATCTCATGGAAGAGAGGATTGTAGCAGAAATACAACCTTGTTTTTCAGCAAATAAAAGAAAGTGAAGGCCATAATCTAGGGACAGGGTAACTGTCCACAGGGGTTGCTTAAACCTCAACATAAAGGTGTGAAGGTTAGCCCATGAGCCCCCTATGTCATATTCCAGGGGAAGAACATTGTCAGAGCTGTCTTCTACAGAATATCAGAGTTTTAGTTTATGCATGAAAATTTTATAGGCACTTGGGAAAACTAATATTTTTGTCCAAATCTTAAAAACCATTACGGTAAAAGAAAGATTCTAGCCATACCAAAAAAAACTAACTTTGGTTTGGCATAGCCAAATAAAATTCACTCCTTTATTTCACTCTGTGCTAGATATATAAATGGTTGGGAAAAGATAACTTGGAAAGAACATGTTTGTGATAATAAATGATGTAAAATGCTATTCCTAAGAAAAGAATATCAGCATCTGTTGGAGTAGTTTCTTAACATCAACATTATTAACATTTTGTACCAGATATGTCTTTGTTGAGGAGTGGTTTTTGTGGGAAGAAACCCACTGCACTGTGTGAAACTTAGCAATGTCCATGAGTTCAACACTCCAGATGCCAGTGGCAAGCCACCCTTTTCTTGACAATTATCACAACCAATATGTCTATAGACATTGTCCAGTACCTCTTGTGTCAGGAATAACGCCCTATCGAGACACTGTGCTTTCAAATATAGGCTTATGTTTAATCTGTGATTTCACCCATATAAATGCCACACACAGAGGTCAGAGGTGAATCAGCCCATGGTATGAACATATGTCTAGTGGTCCTGATACCACCCTCTTTCTTCAGTACCATCACAGTAAAGCCTTGTACTTCTCAAAACCAAAGATGATCATACAAAGTCCCAATTGTGTGTAACCCTCTGATCTCACTCCAGCAAGTTGTTATTAAGAGCACAGACAAGGCAATCTCAGAGAGTGATCACTAGGTCTGCACACTCAGCATACACTCATGAGGGCTCTCCTTCCCCTGGCTGGGATCACCCCAGTCTCTTGGCTTATCTCCTATGTCACACTGGCTTCCACCCAAACTTCCTCCTCATAGCTGTCAGAATGTTCTTTCTGAAGCATAACCCTGAAATTATCTTTGTCCTGCTTAAAGGGCTTTGATGTTGTGCCTGAGATAAAAGTTGAAGCTCCTTCACCAGGACTCCGTGCTGACTTCATCTTTTGACACCTATTCCACACACTTCCCGTCCAAACTCTAGTGACTATGGCCTTTGTTGTCCATGGTTTTGCAAGTACAGGCTTTTCCTGTCACTTACACCTCAACATATGTGTTCAGTCTGAATTTTACATTGAAAAAAACAAAGTTACCTAAAGAAAGCTTTCATAGAGTGTGTCTGCTCTCACTTCTCTTTCCTCTTCTTTCCATATAGTCACTGATTTTGATAATTTTACGGCTTATAGTTCTGTTATTTTTCTGTAACTCTTTTACCACTTTCTGAGTTCTCTTTCCATATCAAGGAGGATGTGATCTCAGCTATCACGAGGGCTGGAGGCTTTTCCAGCATGCCTTCTTGATAACTCTTTCTCCTTCTTAATATATACCACTGTGCTCTCCAGTTGATTTTTCTTCTGTCTCCAAGTGCTTGCTGGATAATCACTGATACTTCAGTGCTGGTGACATTCAAATGTGTCCCTCTAGCCTCAGCCCATTTCCTGACCATCAGCCTCTTAAAATTTCATGTCTGTAGAACAATTCCCCTGTGTGTCTTATTCTTATCCCCCTTCCACATGTCCCCAGCTGAGCTCTACTTCTCCTACAGACTGGTTCTCCTTGAAATGCCATGCCATGTGACCAACCCCATGTGAAAGTTTTATCCTTCACACTCTATGAATAAAGACCCCTCCAGTGGATTCTGTCATCTAAGACTTCCCAGGCTTTCTTGGTGTTAGTTACATTATTTAGGATTTATTGTATAAAATATCTCAATACATCATCAATGTGCTGCTAGGCAGCCCTATCCTGTTTCAGAGTGTCCTTGTTTTTAACAAAGCAATTCCACAATCCTAAAAGTCATGTCTAAATGCCTTCCAGGGCTAGCTTGTGACACATAACACATGCTTATTGCTACAGCTGACTAGACAAATGGGAGCATCATTATGTCTCAACCATAGCAACACAAAAACATCCGCCATCACTACCACTACCCTCATTAAATGACCACATGTGTTCCAGTGCAGTCTTCTTCCACGAATCTCACATTCCAGCAATGGGAACTCGTTGTATATCCCTTAACATTCACTATAATCTCATGGTGTTGTGGGTCTTTTAAAAACATATTTATTTACTTATTTGAGAGGGGAAAGGGATAGAGAGACATTGGCCATACTAAGGTCTCCAGCCACTGCAAACAACAAAGACACACGTGCCACCTGTGCATTAGACTAGTGTGGGTCCTGAGGAATAAAACCTGATCCTTAGGCTTAACAATTGTCTTAACAATAAGCAGTCTCTCTAGCCCCACTATGTGTCTTTTACCCTGAAAGGATCTTTCTTCTCCTATTCATCCCCCCCAAGCACTCGGCCACTCTTGTTGGCAAGTTCATACCTTCCAAGTGCGTACTCAGAGAAACCTCCCTATAGATCAGTCTCACTTCTTTATCAAAGAGACCTCCCTCTGTTGTCTATCTGCATCATAGAAGTATAGTATCTCCACACTAAAAAGGTAATTACATTACTTCATATGCTTCCTCATTTAGGAGGTTCCTTGTTAGTTTTTCTGGGGAAAATATTGTACTTAATTTACTTCAAGTATCTACTATAACATCCAGAGTATAAATATATTCAAATTTCTTTGTAAAATAATAATTAGAAAAAAAGAGATGAATTAAGGCATGTATTAGGTATTTTTAGGGTTCAACGCAGCTCTGTAATTACTGAGACTAAAACACTTTTCTATGCTTCATTTTTATATTTTATTAATTTAGGAGAGAGAAAGTGGCAGGAGGAGAAAGAGAGAGAGGGGGGAGGGAGAGGGAGAGGGGGAGGGGGAGGGAGAGGGAGAGAGAGAGAGAGAGAGAATAGGTGTACCAGTATCTCCAGCCACTACAAACCAACTCCAGATGCATGTGCCACCTTCTGCATCTGGCTTATGTGGGCCATGGGAAATTGAACTGAGGCCCTTTGGCTTTGCAGGCAAGAACTTTAAGAGCCAAGAGAGGTGTCTCCAGCCTTTCTATGCTTCTTTATAGTATTCATAGATAAGGAATGAAAGGAAATTTTCAAGAGAAGTTATAGACAGATGATGATTTAAAATAAGCTAAGTGGCAATGTTCAGCTCCAGTTCAATGCTGACAGTATCTGAAGGGCAAATAGAGATGAGAAACCTAATGGAAGGACATCATGAAAGAGCAGGAGGAAAAGAGGCTCAGTAAGGACATTCACTGGGAACACGTACTTCAAATTTTGTCTACAATCACTGTTTTTATTTCTCTGGTCTTTCATAATTCCAGGTAAAGTGATAAGTAACCAGCACAACATATTCTCACTTCCTTTAAAATGACACCATTATGTGGAAAAATATAAAACAATTTCTCAAGTTATATCGAGTCTTGAAAAGAAGAAAATCACAATAAACAATCAAGAGAGAAAATAGAAGATAACAGTTGCTACAGTAACAATGCTATTAAAATTATGAATTAAAATTTTGGTACATACTTCTATTGTTAGCATAACTATGAAATTTTATTCCAAGAAATATTATGCTTTGGAAATAGGTATGAAAGCATCAGAGACTGTAACTGAGACATGGGACTCTAGTTTAATTAAATCATTGTTTAGAGTTGATTATGGAAGGTTTGTCATGCTACTAAGGTCTAAAATTTCATCTCGAAATATAAGTGACACCATATGAGCCAAACACTTGAATAACTACACTCTTATAGAAGCTAATGATTTCATGTCACACAGACCATCAGTTAGACATAAAAAATTCTCAGATTAGGTCATGGATAACGGAATTGTTGGTGAATAGAATTTGAGAATTTCTGCCATGAGAAACTCCATAAAGCTTTAAACAAAGGTTGCTCTCTGAAACTTCTCTGATTTGGAGGTGGAGAACACCAGGGCGGTTTCTCCTAAGTCTGGGACTCTGTGATTATGTGCCAGTGTTGGCAGGGTTTGCATAACAGCATGGTGACTGAGACAGGCAACGTCTCCACACAGAAGGTGGGGAAAAGATGAAGAAACAGAAGGATAAGGTCCAACTTTGTTTGAGGCCAAAAATTGCAAGGCTTTGGCAGAGCAGTGCCTGATTTGCTCTGCTTTTTTGAGAACATGGGAGTGAAGGTCTCCACCCCTTCTGTACCACCATCTGCCTCCACCTTGCTAAGGGAGCAGGCATGACAGTGATCTCAAAAATACTGAACAATTTTGACTTTTGATATCTGCTATGTAATGACATGGGAAAATATTGCCCAAAATACAACTACTTGCTAACTGAAAAGAGTTTATATATGTAGAATTAGCAGGATATATATATATATATATATATATATATATATATATATATATATATATATATGCAGAGTCAACAATGTTAGTGTTCTGCTTCAAGGAAAACAACAGGACCCAATTGATTGCTGATTACTTCTTTCAAACATGGGCCATGAGCAGAAGCTGAGAAATGATTGATGTCTATCTGCAGCATCCAATACAAACTCCTGTGATATTCAAGTGAGTTTCAGATATCATGTATTTTCCTGAATATGTCATGCCATTCTACTGTGAATGATTTAAGTCTTGAGCATTTTAAGGTCTGCAGTGTGTCTGTTATAAAATAGAAAGAAATGGCTCCTATTAGTGCCAAGGAGCAGAAAATCCTAACTCCAGGGTTTGGAATACTAAAAACTCTGCTATAACAAGGTTTTCACTTGTAAGTGCTGAAGATTCTAACCAAATATGTGTGACCTTCACATTGTGCCTGTCAAAGAAACATGCTTTCATTTCATTACCTGACTCACTGAAACTGCACAGAAGGATTTGAAAAATCAATCATGTGAGGAAGAGAGGAAGCTGGTCTGTCTTTTCTGTAGACATCTTTGTATCTATGATCTTCAAGGCTCCACAAATGACTATCACAGGATGGACATACTCAGGAAGTGGTCCATTCAGCTCTGAAGACACAGCCTCCTATTAATCTGTGATAGTATAATGTTTCCTCTTCCTGCTTGAAGATTCTCAGCAGTACACAGTGTTATATTCAAAAGAGAGGATTTTTCTTACTGGAAAGTTGGATGGGTAATAATAGAGCACTATTGTAGTTACCTTCTTATTGCTGGGATCAAACACCCTGCCTGAAGCAGCTTATGGGAGGAAAGGGTTTATTTTTGGCTTACGGATTCCAGGAAAGATTCCTCATGGTGGAGGAAGCAGACTTACTTCAATATACATCCACAGCTGAGAGACAACAAACAACCACTACTCAAGCTGGCTCTGAACACTTAGTAGGCTGGATTTAAGATCCACCCCCAGTGATACACCTCCTCCAGTAGAGCCATGCCTGCTGGGACTAAGCAGGAAGCTTAATCAAGCTGAGACTATTGCGGAAACATGGACATTTGAACCACCACATATGCACAGTAACTTGTTCTACAGTGCCAACAAACATAAGTGAATTCTAGCAGCAAGATACCAAGTAGCCTATCAGGTAAGTATTATTTCCCATGCTACACTACCTCAAAATCCACATTTCACGCCCAGGTAAGGAAAACAGTCAATATTTCAAACAGTCTAATGACTCCTGTACCTTCCAATGTCTGATGTCATGATAAAAGTCATAAAAAGGTAGAAGAGAAATAGGACAGGGCTCAGAAGCTCAGCACGAACTCACCTTAATCACAAATAAGTCTTAGAAGAATTAAGCATAGATAGACGATCATTTAAGTGGATTTGTTTAAACACTGTTCAAGATGTTGTCAGAGGCAGGGGCTACAGTTCTGACCTTAGTTTCTCTCCTGGAGGTTGCAAACTTTTCCCAGACATAAAGTCACTGGTGGGATATTAAAGGCAATAAAACAACAGCTGGAGTCCTATAACTGACAAAGTTTATATTGTGCTCAGAGCAATTCACACTCATAGAATTTCCTTTCTAATCACTGAACTTCTCTTTGGCGATCAAGTTGGTGGACCCTTGCCTGGCAAAATGGTTTTCTCTTCATATAACGTGACAAAGCAGATGTCACTGGACTCTCCAATCACAGCTCTGTCTCTGCAGATTTGAACTCCTGAGCTCGCCTTCCCCCATGCAGGCAGGTGTACTTAGGTGAGATGGAGGAACATGGATCCCCGACTTCAATAACACTATGGATTTGAAGCTCTCCACTAGTGCATTTTCTGTTTGCCCCAGTGTCATTATCTTTCCAATTTTATGAGTCACTTGAGGACAGAGAAGTCTCAGGAGAATCTCTGTTCCTCATGAAAATACTCATGAGAATTTAGATTCTGTAACAGAAAAAAAAAGTTACCATAGTCAATTGGAGGTAAAATCAAATAATTCATGTCAATTGGTAGCAAAATTAAAATAATGGTAATAGCTAATTTAGCACTTTAAATCATTTCAGAGACATTTTACTATTCTAATTCTTGGTTATCAGAGAAAGAAACTGAGTTTTATGAGGATTAAATGATTATTTTGGTTTTGTGGCATAAGTGATAATACCAGGATTTTAAACTAAGTAAAAGAGGAGTTTTAAGTGATTTTTTTTTCAAATAGAAATAAATTCATATGAGTGTGTCCATGGATAGATCCAAGGACAATATCATCTGTCACTCTCACTACTTAAAATAAGCTTTAGAAAAATAGTTACAGCCACCTCTTTGGGGATACCAGTGGAAATGTGTTGTATTGCTGAATGTCATCTGCAAAATGTGTCACATCTGAAAAAAATGTTAAGATCTCTGCCTAATGGGAAAACCGAATGGGTAAACAGATGGTCACAAAACTGCCTGGTAAGTGCGATGAGAGAAGCATGTGCACAGGATCAAGAGACAGCCAGGAAAGAGTAACTGGTTAGAAAGGTTGTGTAAAGGAGCACATGTTGGGTTGTATCTTAGAGGAAGAGCAGACCTCCAGGCAGACAATGCATGGAAAGACAAGCAGAGTGAGATGGTGAGAAAACACACACACACACACACACTCACACACACACACACACAAGATGCAAACCAGGCTATAGTCATGAGGGTTGAAGAAGGAGTCTTCAACATCCCTATAGCAGGTGGATTTGGGGAATCCAGTGGGAACATTTTTGCTCCCAGCTTTTTGCTTGTTTTTGTCCTGCTTAGCAAGTGGTATTTTAACCTGCACAGTATTTGGAAACCAATGAAGCATTTAAATATGAGGAGTGATGTGACCCCAATCATATTTTTGCAAACTCACTCTGGAGGAAACAAGGAAAATGAATGCAGACAAGGGAAGCAGCTGACTGGGGGACTGATGAAAGTCAGAAAGAATGCAGGCCTCAGCTCAGACACTAGCAGGACACAAAGGAGAGAGCTATCTAAAACCAAAAACACTGGCACCATTTTGACATGGTGAGCAAAAGATAAGAAAAAAAAAAATCAATGGCAAACATAAGCTTTAACATATGAATTCTAGCTCTATTTCTGATGAGAAAAAGAGTATACAGAAAAAGCTTGAGTAGACAAATATATTCACATTTCAGGAATTTGCTTAGCTTTTGAAACAAGGTCTCATGTAGAGCATACTGGTCTCAAACACATGGTTCTTTGGGCTGATATTACAGTCATGCGCCACCTCACCTAGCTTTGTATTCAATTCTTTGGGGCAAAATATTTATTACAAGTTAGTTATTTTATGTAGTGGTTTTGTTCCTCAGCAGACTCAAGATAACCCCATCTTTTAAATCTGTAAATCATGCTATCAGAATGGGAAGAAAATAAGTGTTGTATAGAGAATCTGAGCTGTAGGAAGAAGAAAATAGCATAATTGGGGATACGAGGTAGGAGAAAATAATCTGGGGTGTCACTGTGGAATTGATGGCTGAAACTGCAAATGGACTGAGTTCTCAGAGAGCCCGGAGAAGCACTCATGACAGATAAGGGAGGAAGGTTCCAGGATGGATAAAGGTGGAAGGACTAGTGATTGCAAAAAGAATCTGGTAAAGAGGATGGTTTAAGTGATATGAAGAAAAGGACCAAAGAGGAGTCTGAGATAAGAGAAGAAAAATGTCCACATTGATGACCATGCTCCTTCCGCACAGCCTCACCGACATTTGTTGTAATTTGTTTTCTTTGTTTGTTTGTTTTTGATGATTGCCAGCCTGACAGGAGTAAGAAGGAATCTCAAAGTTGTTTGAATTTCCCTGTTTACTAAGGATACTGAATATTTATTTAAGTAAGTAAAGTATTTGCTATTTGTAATTCCTCCTTTGAAAATTCTCCATTCTCTTTTCTGCCCTATTTTTTGAGTGGATTATTTGATTTGTATTGCATAGTTTTTTGAGTCTTTTTTGATTCTAGTCATTAGGCCTCTGTCAGAGGTATAGCTGGCAGATTTTCTCCCATTCTATGGGTTGTCTATTGGCTCTGTTTATAGTATCCTTGTCCGTATAACAGCCACTTAGTTTCAAGAGATCTCACTTAATTTTCTGGGATACTGGGGTCATATTAATTTTCTATATGTGGATATCCAATTTTCTCCAGCACTATTTATTGAAAATTCTGTGTTTGCTCTAGTACATGGTATTGGGTCTTTTGTCAAAGATCAGGTAGCTATAGTTCCTTGAACTGAAGCCTTGGTCTTCTATTCTGTACCTTTGATATATATGTGTGTTTTGTGGCAATATCATGCTGTTTTTATTACCATAGCTTTGTAGTATAACTTGAAATCAGGTATGATGATACCTCCAAAAGTATTTCTTTTACTGAGGATAGTTTTGAATAGCTGAGGCTTTCTGTAGTTTCATGTGGATTTTTTGAGAGTATTTTTTCTGTCTCTATGAAGACTTCTGCTGGAATTTTATTGGTTTTGTGTTGAATCTGTATATTGATTTTCACAATACTAATTCTTCAGATCCACGAGCATGGGAAGTCATCCCATCTTGGGTCCTCCTCGATCTCTTTCTTCAGTGTGTTTATGTTTTCTTTGTGTAGGTCTTTCACTTCTTTGGTCAGAGACCTTCCACAACATTTAATTGTTTGTGGCTATTCAAAATGAGACAGCCTCACTGATCTCTTTCTCTGCATATTTGTCTTTGAGAGTCTAGGAAGGCTACTGATTTTTCTGTCTTGATTTTGTTTCCTGACACTTTGCTGAAAGTATTTATCACCTTTTGAAGTTTTTTGGTACAGTCTTTCAGGTCAATTACATGTAGACTCATGTCATATGTGAATAGGGCCAGTTTGAGTTCTTTTTTAAATTTTTTTGTACATTTTTTATTTTTGGTATTTATCTATTTGAGAGAGACAGACACAGAGAGAAAGGCAGAGAGAGAGAGAGAGAGAGAGAGAGAGAGAGAGAGAGAGAGAGAGAGAGAGAGAGAGGGAGAGAGAATGGGTGTATGATGGCCTCCAGTCACTGCGAACGAACTCCACAGGTGTGTGCCCCCTTGTGCATCTGGCTAACATGGGTCCTGGGGAGTAGAGCCTTGAACCAGGGTCATTAGGCGTCACAGGCATATGCTTAACCACTAAGCCATCTCCCCAGCCCAGAGTTCTTCTTTTTTCAGTTTGTATCCCTTTTATTTCTTCTGTTGTCCTTTTGCTTGGGCTAATGCTTCTAGTACCACATTGAAGATCAATGGTGAGAGTGTGCATTCCTTTATTATTCCCTATCTTAATAGAAATGCTTTGAGTCTTTCCTCATTAAGTATGATTTGGTCTTTGGAGTTTTATATATAGCCTTTATTGTGTTGAGATAGTGTCCCTCCATATCTAGGCTCTCCAGCATTTTTATATGAAGTATTGTTGTATTTTGTAGAATAACTCTACATCTATTGAGAGGATCAAGTGGTTCTTGTGTTTCAATTTATTTATGTGTCACATCACATTTATTGATATCCAAATTCATCCTTAGGATGAAGCCTATTTGATGCAGGTAGATAATGTTTTTGATGTGTTCTTGAATTTGGTTTGTTTGGATTATATTAAGAATAATAATGTGTTTTGGACTAGTGGTTTTGTGTATTGAGTTCATTGGGTATATTGGTCTATAATTTTTTCTCATGTTTATATGATTTTGGTCTTGCTTTCAATATCAATTTATTGGTTCTGAGTTTAGTTTTAGTAGGTGGTATGTATCTAGGAATTCATCCATTTAGCCTAGCTTATCCAATTTTGTGGAATAGAGGTTTTGAACATATATCTTAATGATTCTTCTAATTTCATTGGTATCAGTTGTGATCTTTACACTTTCATTTCTTAACTCATTATTTTATGACTTCTATTTTTTTCCTTTGATCTAATTGGGTCATTAGTTGCTGGTGGGAGTGCAAACTTGTACAACCACTATGGAAATAGGTATGGAGACTCATGAAAATAGATCTGACATCTGAGCCTATTCCATGTCTGAGAAGTTACCCTTAAGACTGTACATTTTACTTCAAAGATACTTGTTCAACCACGTTTATTGTGACAGTATTCAAAATAGCTAGGAAATGGAATCAACTCAGATGCCCATCTACAGATGAATTGATAATTAAGGTATGTTTTTATTGAAGATATGTATACATGGTATATAACTGCAGTAGAATTCTACTCATCAGTAAGGACAAATGAAATACTGAAATTCGCAGAAAAAATGGATGGACTTGAAAAAAAAGTTATCCTAGGCCTGGAGAGATCAATTACCAGTTAAGGCACATGCCTGTGAAGCCTAAGGACCAAGGTTTGATTATCCAGGTCCCACATAAGCCACACACACATGGTGGCACATGTGTCTAGAGTTTGTTTGAAGTGGCTAGAGGTCCTAGTACACCCATTTCCTCTCTCTCTCTCTTTAATTTCCTCTCTCTATCTCATAATATATATATTACTAAGCAAAGTCAACTAAAAAGACAAATATGTGGCTCTTAAACTAGACCAGTTGGTTAAGGAGGAGTATAAAATATGGTAAACATTTGGACTATGAGCATATAACTACAATGAGACCAGGAAAAAAATAGAAATAGGAAGTGAGGAGAGGAGGGGCTATGAAACAAACGAGTGCATTGGGAATGAGGGGCTGAGTGGACCGAGGGAAGGGGGATTTGGAAGGGAACTACACAAAGCTAAACAATGCAGTAGTTAGTCCATTAGGAGCCTCCCTGCAGGATACCAGCATACAAGAGATAATTCTCAGTTAATTAAACTGGATGGATCAGACCCAACTATACAGTAGAAGATGGAGAAAGTACATTTCTAAAACACTGGTTCTGGTTTATGAATCCCAGGGCAAAATCTGGGTTATGCCCAGAATGAAATTTGGCTAGGGCAATCTATGAGGACCCCAAAAAGATCATGGGTAAATTTGTGGGAAAATGGTTTCATTGGCCTGATGGAACTGCAAAGCCATGTTGGTAATTTGAGCACCAGAAAGGGGAAGTAAACAGAAGTGGATAATGGAGTCTCCTCTCAGAACATGGAGAATAGACTTACTTTTCATATTTAAAATGTGTCATGCATGTCCTAAGAAAATGAACAGCACTATTTATATGGCATTTTAACAATTTCATCTTGCTGATGTATTTTCATTGTTAATCAATTAACTTTTATTCATTTTTCAATGTGTAAGCTTTTAAATTAGCCACATCAAATGCTAAATTTCTAGCACCTCACTTCTTTTAAGTTATCTCACTTGCATTTATCTCTTGGCTCCCAGCCACTGACCTTCCCATCATTGCTACTATTCCATATTTAATATTTCTTGAAAGTTTTATCTTTCTAGCTTGATGGAGAAATGTCATCACTACTGTTGTCTAGTTTTGCTTAAAATCTTCCCTTTCTGGTTTCAGTTTTGAATCAATGTAGTAACACTTTTTCCTAGCCTTCTGCTTCCTGCTTTTTAAGACTTGATTCAGAACTCTGTTTAAGTTCTTGTTTTGGCCTTTAATAATACTATAATGTGTTTATGCACACTATATAATTAATAGTTTATTTAGCATAGTTAAGATAACATACATTTTGAAGACTAAAGACAATATGCTATCAGGTAGAAACACAGAGAGTGGTCTGTTCATGTAAGTTCTTACTTTCAGTCATGTACTGCCTGGTACATGGAGGCATCAAATGGACCTGTGTAACCACCCAGTCCTTCTATCTTACCAGTGGGCCAGCCATTTGGCTCAGATAACCCTCCGATAATACCTTAGGATCTCATGAACTTGAGGATTTAAGAAAACAGAGTATTATTTTTAAAATAATAACTATATGCTGTGATATACATACTATGTGGGTAACTGAGTTAACATAAACAGAGATTCAGTATTTTAGAATCAGTATTGAGAAGTGATCATGACCAGCCTATGGCTCACCACCATAACAACACTGGAAAGGGTTGCTGAGTACCCACAGACAAAAGTACTCATGCATGGTCTCAGCCTACTCCAGAATCTTCTTTGCCTTCTATTTGGGCCTTAGTGGTACAGGCCAGATCAGGACAGACTGCACACAGATAATATTTATTGGGATAGTCTCACTATAGAGACATCTCAGACACTTTATATGCAGACTTAACTCTATTTTTGAGAGAGGTGGAGGAAGGAGAGAGAATTGGTGTGCCAGAGCCTCTAGCCCCTGCAATTGAACTCCAGATTCATGCACCACCTAGTATGCATGTGTGATCTTGTGATTGCCTCACCTCTGTGCATCTGGTTTATGTGGGATCTGGACAGAGATTGAACACTGGTTTTTAGGCTTCTCTAGCAAGTGCTTTAACCACTAAGCCATCTCTCTAGCCCATTGATTCTATTTTAAAAATATTTTTATCTATTATATATTTGCAAGTAGAGAGAGAGAACAGTTTAAGTCTAAATAGAAATCATCATAGCTGTGGTTATGAAGTTTGCAATTTCTCTTTCCATAACTACAAACGTTTTAATCCACCTAGAACACCTGTTACTGCTGGATGTCCCTTCAACTCCTGTAAATGTGCTAGTTTTCATGCTGCCCAACTCAAGCTGCCAGAGGACAACATCATGAATAAACAGGGGACACTGCAAGTATGACATCAACCAGCAAATAAGAAGTATACATGTAAATTAGTGGTACACAGTGTCTGCCAATAACCAGCTGTTCTCTGATTGGATATGAGTCCTGCTCAGTGGGAAAGAATTCACATCTGGTTCTGGAAACCAAGTCAGAATCCCATGAGCAGGAAACCCCAACTTCAGAAAGAAGCCTTCACTGCTCTCTGGAGAAGAAAAATGGGCTTACACACCAAAAATCTTTCAAATAACTTTGCAAACCCTTTTAACTCAAGCTGCTCTCACTCTTGGTTGGAGAATCTGCTTTCTTTAACAGATGACAGAGAAAATCAAGTAGAGCCCACATCCATTGATAAGACAATAAGACAAGCATGAGACTTGCCACCTCTACCACACCTGCCAGGGCCCAGGAGAAATTGCAGAGGAAGCAGCGACATGAATGCTTCTCTTACTGCTATCTTGACAACCAGCTCCAGGAAGAAGATGAAAGATATGGTGGCCACTTAAAATCTATCAAAGCAGAATTCCAGAGGCTACAAAAAGCTCCACTAAAGCAGGCTACCAACAGGCCTGCCATGGCTCAGGGAACATTGCAAAAGAGGAAGTGGAAAGATTGTAAGAGCCACAGGGTGGGTAGGAATACCCTGAGGCATGGATCCTTGCTAGCACATAGGAACTGACTGAGACCCTCATGACACCACAAGGAATACCATAACCTCTTAGGAGGGCCCCCATAGTAATGGGAGCCAGGGAGAGGGGATAAAATAAAATAATATATATGTATATATATATATATATATATATTCATAAAGTTTTAAAGTACTTAGTTGTTCAGTATGCAAGTGATTGTTTCCCAGTATTCAAAGTATTTTTCTTTGTGGCTACTTCTTGCCTTGTTCTTCAAATGGACCATATGCCAAGTTAAACAATTCACTCATTCCTCATTTAAAAAAAAATTCCTATGTACATTTAGGGGCACAAAATTAAGTAAGCCAGATCTCTCTTCCTTTAAGGAGCTGGTCCTGTATCTGAGGAGAAAGATGCCCCAGAGACTACAGAACCAGTAAAAATTCTCAGGCACGTGTGGGTTGAAAGGTAAGTTTAAGGATGTATACACGTATGACAGAGGTGGTCTTACTTAGAAGGCTCAAAGCAGCCAGTGTAAACTGATAGAAGTCTTTAGATGGTATGGAAGGATGGCTCAGAGTGGAAGAGAGCACATATTAATATAGAAGTAGGAAACAGCATGGCTTTTGGATAAGAAGCAGGCAGGGGGCTGGGAAGAAACAGGATTTCCCTTTGAGCCCTGGGTAGTTTTACATGCTTGAATTTTGCACCATGATAATGTTGGCATCTTTGCATTGTATATGTATCAAGATGGAAAATAAAAGCCCGTCTCTTAAAAGGCACCTGCATCACACCTTTTAGGAAATTTGTTATGACCTGCCAGAGATGGGTAGGGCTGTAACTATAGCACCAAGCCAGGACCATCCCAGGCAGTGAGGGCATGGACAGGGAAGCCTTTGTTCTCTTACAGCGTTGAGAAGTCAATGGGAGCGCTTTTATTTATTTGCTTTTATTTATTTTTTTATTTATTTTATTTATTTATTTATTTTTATTTTTATTTTTATTTTTTTTTTTATTTTATTTTTTTTTTTTTTTTTTGAGGTAGGGCCTCGCTGTAGCCCAGCTGAGCTGGAATTCACTATGTAGTCTCAGGGTGGCCAGGAACTCATGCTGGTCCTCCTACCTCTGCCTCCTGAGTGCTGGGATTAAAGGTGTGCCCCACCACGCCCCTGCTAAAATGGAAGTTTTAAAGGAAGAAATGGGATTGTTTACAATTAATTTTAAGGGGAAAAAACACTTGGAAAAGAACATGATGAAGGTTGTAGGGGTTTGATTTTCTCAGGAGAAAGTCCATAAGACAGTGATGAGGATCTTAGGTCCTGAATTATAATAGTGCAAAGAAAGGTGGACCTAAGAGAGCAGGGAAGAAGGATGAAAAGATTGGGACCACCAATCTGTGACAGGTTTAATACATCCCCAAATAGTGTGACTGAGGAGGTGGGTGTTAGAGAGGACCCTGTTTACATGACTAACAATTTTGAGTCACCCAGATGGAGCATAAGAAGGATGAATGTACTTAGCAAAAAGAAAAGGAAGGAGCTGGAGAGATTGCTCAGTAGTTAAGGTGCTTGCAGCAAAGCCAAAGGACCCAGGTTTGATTCCTCAGTACCCATATAAAACCAGATGCATAAAATGGTACTTGCATCTATCTGGAGTTTGTTTCAGCTTGGCCTGGTGGGGCATGCCTTTAATCCCAGCATTTGGGAGGTGAGGAAGGAGGAGTGTTCTGCATTTGAGGTCAGCCTGAGGCTACATATTGAATTCCAGATTAATCTGGGCTAGATTGTGACTCTATCTTGATAAAAAAGAAGCTAAAAAGTTAATTAAAAAAAAAATCCCACAAGTAAAGGAACTTGTTAGGATCAGTTGAATTTGTACATAATAGAGTAGATAAAAGAGGGATGCCTCACTGGCATTTTTGAGAGGAAAGTGTGGTGCCCACAAGAAAGGTCAAGATTGCTCCTTTAACCAGCCATAAGAGGAATTTCTAAGAAGCCAAACAACAGCCCCAAATTAAGGGACATAGAAACATATGACCACATTTAATAATCTTTCATTATTTATTATCATAAGTATTCTATGTTTAACTTACAGAATGTATGAAAATTAGTTACAGTCTTTCCCTTTTAAAAAGAAAATCCTTATGTCTCTTTGTGCAGGAACATCATCAGTTATTTTGGTATCATATAACCAAAACAATTAGCTGGTTTCATTATTTACTCAATAAATAGTTGTTTTGGCACTGAAACGACTCCTAACAGAGTTCCTACCAGAAGCATCTAAGCAAAGATAGTAGCAACAGTGTCCTTCTGAAGGAAAGGATCCCAATGGGCTTAAATTAAACAAACGAATATATTTGGTAAATATTAGAAGTATCTACTGTGACTCAGAAGAGGTAAGTCATGTGGTAGAATGGAGATTAAAGCAGCAACACGAGGCGCTAGGCAAGGAACATCTGCTCCCAATCATCAGTCAGTGTTGAGACGTGCCCCACAGGGCACAAAGCCTGATCAAACAACACTTCCCCCCTTCAGAGAATGTCATGTTAAGGAAACAGTGACTAAGAAAATAGTAGAATCAGCAATGCACACATTATAGATTTCAGCTAAAATGAATGTAGAAGCAACCAGAGCACAAGTGTGTGTGTGTGTGTGTGTGTGTGTGTGTGTGTGTGTGTGTGTGTGTTGTGTGTATGTGTGTGTATGTATGTGTGTGTGTGTGTATGTGTGTGTGTGTGATCTGTACCTTAAACACTTACCAATTAATTTCATGTTGGCATGATATATGACTAAAACATCGATGAGGAAGGTTTATTGTTTAGACAGAGACGATTAAGGGTGATATTGCTAACTATTATTAACATTCATTAACTTATTCTACAATTTGGGGGCGTTAAATCCATGTCAGACTCAGTAGCTACAACAGTGAATGAATCAGACTCACCCTATGAGAATTTCATTCAGACTTCTATTCTTGCCTTTCCAGGTCTGGCCCTCCTTCATTTATAGAATCCAAGTATGTTTAGAGAATTATCTCAATTTTTCTGAAAACAAAACTAGAGTTGTGACATATACTGCAATTGTGATATATTTAACAAAAGAGACAGAAATGTGTTCTGAGTTCAAGGTAATATAATTGTGTTTTATAGCCAGAGCATATCTCTTGGAACAATAGAAGGTATTAAAATGATGAAAATTGGGCTGGAGAGATGGTTTAGCGGTTAAGCGCTTGCCTGTGAAGCCTAAGGACCCCAGTTCGAGGCTCGGTTCCCCAGGTCCCACGTTAGCCAGATGCACAAGGGGGGACGCACGCGTCTGGAGTTCGTTTGCAGTGGCTGGAAGCCCTGGCGCGCCCATTCTCTCTCTCTCCCTCTATCTGTCTTTCTCTCTGTGTCTGTCGCTCTCAAATAAATAAATAAATAAAAATTTTTTAAAAAATGATGAAAATTCATTCATAGTGTGCTTGGACTAGAAATAATCACAAAAATCATCAATATGATAGATTAATAACTTTAGGTATTCATGTGATGGATTAGTATATGTCAATGAAAATGAGTTATATAATCGCAGTCAACAAAGAGAGACAAAAATAAAAGGTTGCGTATTGTGTAGGCCCATTTACACAAAGTTACAAGACAGGCAAAAACTCACATATGGGGATGAAAATCAGTATAGCAGCTCCCTTTGAGGAGTTACTTAGTCCAGGAGGGGATGTGAAGAGTCCTCTGACACAGTAGGAATGTGCCTGCTTGACTGGGATGAGAGCTACAGCTGCATAAATATATCAGGTTCATCGACATGTGTGCTTAAAACCAGGTGTGTCAGTGAGGCCCTTGTAGTTGAGACAAAACACTTGACAGGAGCAGCCTATAGAAGGCAGAGGGTTTAATCTGACTTACAGTTCAAGCAGAAGTTTCCTCGTGTCAGAGAAGACAAGGCAGGAGCAAGAATCTCCCGTCACATCACTGCCTAGGAAGGAGAGGGAGACCAGCACATGATTGTGGCTGTATCACCTCTAAGTCCACCCCACACATTTTCTCCAGCAGAGGAATACCTCCTAATGGTTCCACAAGCTCTCAGAACAGCACACAACAAACAGGATTAACTATTCAAACACATGGCTCTATGGGAGGCATCTTACATTCACACATCATGCTGGTGAATCTCATACATATATTTATCTTAAGATAATAAATGATGCACAAGGAAAAATTGAGTGAAGTCTATGTCTTTAAAGTAAATTCATAAAATGAGTATCTCCAAGCTCTGAGCAGTTTACCTTCCTACCCATGGTTGCATCTCAGCTTCAGTCTACACAATTTCCAACCAGTACAACTGCACAACGTACCAACAGTCTGCAGTCCTTCCGTCACACACTAGACACACCCCCTTCCTAAGTACTATATTACCACATTAGCCCCTTTAATGTAAATGCCTTCACTGTTTCTCCATTTTTTTACAATATGAAAATCATTTTTGGCATAGATGTGTTTTCTTTCCCCAGTGAACTACTCCAGTATAATTAACTGCCATTCACCTCCGTTTGCCTTTTCTCCCATCTTTCTATAAATACTGAGTTCTTACCTGTGTAAGACATTTCAACAGGTGGTAATAAAATAAAACAGAATGACATACAATCTTATCACATCATGGCCAATGAGAGTGGAGGCAGATACCCACACACCTACAGTTGCAAAGCTAGACAAAGGCATTGTGAAATCCAGAGGAGAGATGCCTCCTCCACGTGGGAGGTTCATCCCAGAGCAGATGAAAGATGTTGAGCCATGAAAAAGAAATGGACCCAGAAGACAGAGACAGGTAGATGAGAGATTATGGCATTCTGAACAGAGGGAATTGATTGAGCAAAGGTGGATAGTCATGAAAGAGCATGGGTTATCTATAAAGTGAATTTAAAAAAAAAAGTGCAGAGAAATTGAAGCTTACAGTTCACCATGGGTGGGGAGGAGGTGTGGTAATGCTTAAGGCTGGCTTGTAGGCAGAAGGCCATATCTTCCAGGGCTGCTTTGCAACACTAAGGAGTGTGGATCATCCTATAGGCAGCAGAAGCTCCCTGGCACGCCCAGATTTCCATGTATGCCAAGCTCTTCATGGCTCCACCACAACACTGGGGACTTTCACAACTCCCTGCTCTGTTCTTGTTTCTTCAGTTCCAAAGGCCAGCCTTCTCTGGAAAACTTTGCATTCATCATTTGGAGTTGTATATCTGGCAACATAAAATTGCTTTCCCTGAACTTAATATGGGAATTCTGCCCATGTTTCTCATTAGGTTCCTGTGGAAGCAAACCCCTGAACATTGTTGTCTTACTGAAGACAGTGATGCTGTTCAGAGCATCACATGTCAAGTTTCACACAGTTCTTAGGCAGGCCACAAGAAAATGTCACTCAGTACTAAGAATGGAGGGGATCTCCTCAGGGCTAGTTTGTGTTTTATATTAAGTGTGCTCTGATTCATTTCAGAACCTAGGGCTTATCTCTACAGTGCCTCAGAGACAAGTCTATAATGAACCTCTGATGAACTATGGGATCTAACTTTATTCTTTTTGTAGACTAGCCTCAGCATATCTTCATTATATATTTTTCTTCCTCAGCATATTGACTTCTCCTCAGTTATTTTCATATGTATTGCCTACAGTTTTGAGATTGAAATCATTTGGGGAACCACTTGCACTGGAAATGAGTATGTAAATAAATAAACAAACAAGTGGCCAGTATTTGAGATTCTTTGAAGCCTCTCTTTTTATGTAACCTTCCTAGAACCTCCCAGGTCTCATCAGTCACTGCCTATTCAGAGTACCCACAACCTTTTTGTGTGTGTGTGCATTTATGTAGTCTGCTTGCATTGCCTGATGTGGAATGTCTTTCATCTTTGTTCATGCACCCCTTGAGGAGCTGGTTTATATAAGAAACAACTACTCTTACCCATTTTATTTTGACAAAATGTGACGTTATACAACATAGAGGCACATTACAAGCTTACTATTGGAATCAATGAATAAATAACTAGTGACAAAGTTAAAGAAGATTAGGTTAAACTTGCTTTTAAAAAGAAGAAGAAAATTAGATATAAGAATAAAAAAGGGCAGGGCATGGTGGTGTACACCTTAATCCCAACACTCAGGAGGCAGAGTTAGAAGGATTGCTGTGAGTTCCAAGCCAGCCTAAGACTACATAGTGAATTCCAGGTCATCCTGGCCTAGAGTGAAACCCTACCTCAAATACAAAGGAATACAAAGGAAATGATAATTAAAATTCCTGGGGTAGATGTCTTTGTAAAAACATTGAGATGCCTAAATAGCCTCAATCTAAATAGTGAGCTCAGGATAGAAGTCTTACCTGGACCTGGAGTTCAGAGATAGGAGAAAGAGAATGATTCAGTTTATATTTGTTTGTAGTTGGGAGATAATCAGAGCTGGGGCAGATCAGTGGTTTGGAGCTGGCAAATCAATAGGAATGAGGTAGACCAGTTGTTTGGGGTTGGAGTATGAATAGGCCTGGGGAAGTTCAGTTGTTTAGGACTGAGAAATGCACAGGCATGGAGTAGACCAGTTGGTCACCAGAATAGTGTTGCAGGAAATGCTTATTGTGTGCCTATTGAATTATTATTCTGGAGGCTGTGCTTAGATGCTATAAAAACAGAGGAAAACAACAACCTTGGAGGGGCATGAAGCATTTATCCTCTGAATAAGGATTTACTACCTGAGTTTTAAATAAGAGAGAGCCCAGGATTTAGAAACTCACTTGTAAGATGACTATGAGGGCATTTGTTAAGGTTGTGGTGACTCACATTCATTAGCATTCCATATGTTGTTCAGGGATTCTCCATTTACCCAGATCTTTCAAGGGCATATATCCCTTGAGACACACAATGGCCCTGGAGGAGCAAATGTTTTCTCCCTCTTTGGTAGATTAGGGGACTGAATCTCAATCACGTCAAGAAGCTTGTGCAAGTTCATGCACATTGCCAGTGGTTAATAGAATCAGAAAAGCCGTCCTATGACTCAGTCTATAGCACTGTACCCAGTTTATTTTGCATCTCAACAAGCTTTAAACAATGCCTGATATCAGCTTACCAAAAGGGTGAAACTATCCTGGGAGTTTCCTTGTATTACTCCATTTATGGTGGCTTCCTGGAAGCTCTGGGATGATGTCCAAGTTCCTCAGCACAGCATTTGAGGCCCTTCCCAAGCTGGCTCAACCTGCTGGGTAGTGTCATTCCCTACAACTTCCCTAGGACATCTGTATCTGCTCAAATTCATACTTAGGGCTTTGACCCCCAAATCCCCTGGAATCACAGTTTTTTAGTCAGATTCTTTGTTAACTTGCCAATATTTTTTAAATCCTTACAAATTTTGCCTCTCCCATAAAATATGCACTTTTTGAAAATTGTTTGATTTTCATTTATTTATTTATTTATTTGGCAAAGAAAGAGGGAGAGGGAGAGAGAATGGGCACACTAGGGCCTCCAGCCACTGCAGACAGACTCCAGACACGTGTTCCCCTTTGTGCATCTGGCTAACATGGGTCCTGGGGAATCAACCTGGGTCCTTTGGCTTTGCAGGCACATGCCCTAACATCTGAGCCATCCCTCCAGCCCAAAATATGCACTTTTATCTATGAAACTGTTGAAATGACTTGTTAAATAATGTTTCCCATAGACTTGGGGTGAAATTGAAGCTCTAAGGAAAAAAAAAAAATCACATATTTGTCCTATTGTATTGAACCACCATGAACCTGGGGATGCACCCTAAATTTAGAGATATGTCATTTTATTTTAATGTGAACTGATTCAAGGAAGCGATTGCATCTCATTCCCCTACATAATTCTAGCCCCATGCTGAATATATGCCTCAAACATATTTAGTATAAGCTAGCTGTGTGGATAGATGGATGGGTAGGTAGCTGGCTAGGTGTATAGGTAAATGGTATCAAAACTATGAAACACAAAACAAAAAATATTTGCATTTGCCAATAAATTTTAATATTTATAATGAATGTTATGGCCTATTTACCTTTTATTCAATACTGTAACCATTGTTAGTGTAGAGATGAAAAATCTCATATGAAATATGAAAATGAAAGGTTCATTTATAAAATGACTATTTTTTGGCAAAGACTCAATTGAAAACATCTACATCCAATTTATTTCATTAATTCCTTTCTTTGAGTATTCAGATCAGCCTTGTTTCCATTTTAGCATGCATAAGGTAAAAAATATTTTTATTTTTAAAGTCCCTCTGGGCTATACTTATTGTTTATTGATTGTACCTGTTCTAAACTATGTCTTTGCTAAAATTCAAATTGTTTTCCATTATCAAGCAGACAGTAGACAGAAGCCAGGAAAGGTGATTGTGAAGTAGATTAACATTGACTTTTGTTTTGGGGAAAAGAACAACGGAAGAGAAGAAATGCACTTTCCTCTGATAAGTTTACAATTACTCTTATTTGCAAAGTGATGAACACTTGAGGAGCTGAGCATTCACGGGGGTCACTGGGGCACAGAAGAAAGGGAAATAAGCTGCTTGGGGAGAGGATAATTCTTGGGAACTTGGGGGAATGCAAAGCAGTGTTATCATGCTACTGACTTCTGAGGAATCTTCCAGAAAATTTTAGCTGATAATCTCTTTTCCCTACCATAGAACTTTTTGAGATAAAGCATTCCTAAATTAGCATGATTCTCAAATTCTTGAACTTTATGTTACTAAAATGTTCATATATGTATTGAATAAAATTAGTGAGGGAAGAATATATCAAATACTAGTCTCTGCAAGTCACTAGTAACAACTTACAGCCTCCGTGAGTTCATCATATTTGTAGACAAGAGGAAGGCAGTAAATTTTAGGCTGAAATAAAATAAAGATACAATAGTAAAATTGTTGAACATTTTCATATATTAAGATTCATCTTGCTCAAAAATCTGAGTTAGCCATGGACACAAATGGAAAATACTAATCAAGTCATTTACTTAGCCTCTCTATTTCTTCCCCTTCTCACTTTCCCTCAACAGAGTTGCACTGGAGGTATGTGCAATGATTTCAATTAACTTTTCCATATTTAGACAGTGAAAGGGATTACATGAGCCCATTAAATGTTCCGTAAACTGGAAAACTGGCATTCCTCCAGATCTCATTCTGTACTGTTTTTTCCCCCCTCTTTGGTCAAAATAACCTATAAGCTATACCCACTGTCTGTGGCCATGTGTCCAATAGTACTGTGCATGAGCCTCTCTTGGTGGGATGAGCATGGTACCCAACATAATTCTAAATGAATGAAAGATTCTGAATTGGTGAGTGGAGGGTGTATAAGACCCGAATCAGACCTTACCCATGGATTGTAGAGAGTTATGGATAAAAGAAAGAATCAGAGCTCCCAGGTCTAGCAGATCATGTGGACCAAATCCCATGTTTCAGAACAAAGACACAGCTCTCAATTTTTCCTCTTTTTTTTTTTTTTTGCTCATATTTCCTCTTAACATTCAATAAAATAATAAGTTGTCTTCTATAGAACCTTCTGGAACCATTTTGTGGACTAACCCTGGCAGAATTTCAAGTCTTCCTCTTCCATATCCTCTTACTTTTAGATCAGATCTCACTTACCCTTTATGATAAAACCATGCTTAGTGCCCATCTCCTAGCTATCTTCCTTCCCCAGTCCACAGGAGTGTGCACTCTTCTCCTGGCCTCCCAGGTGCTCTGTACAGTTTTTTACACTCTGCACTGTCTTGCCCTGTGACTCCAGTTTCTGAAGCACGGGGACAGGGCATACTCTCAAAACAAGCAGTCTCTGATTCCCTGTGCCTGTCAGCCTGAGGACTGCCCCTGTGATTTACCTTTGCCTCAAACTGAAGAACTCCTGCTAAGTGGATTAATCTAACATCTGTGTAGGACTTCTTGTTCTACTCAATTTCCACACCCTGAGATTTCATGGTAACTTACTCAGCTATCTTCCACCATCTGAGATTAAGTCAGTGACTAGCTGAAAAAAAAAAAAAAAACATGATAATGTGCACAGCTGAAGGCATCTCTTAGTGACTTTAGTACTCATTATTTCTGCAAAACAATGCCTAATGAGAAGTTGACTTGTACTGTATACTAAGCCTAGGCTACCTTAGCAGTACTATTTGCTTCTAGCAATAAATATTAGTAGAACTTTCTCAATATCTGTATGGCAACAAAATCCACTAGCAAACCTTACATTTTAAGCATCACTTGCTACAAAGTTAATACTAGTGTGTTGCTGATCCTAAAGAAAGTCACATAAATCTGATGATGAGAAATTCTCTCTTGCTACTGAGAAGAAAAAAAGAAGGCATATTGATTTAAATTCCAGTGGAACTGGAGTGGTGGGGTATAAAATGACCCTGGGTGGTATCTCAAAACTTATTTTTCCTCATATCTTTGTTCCTGGAAAATAATTTTCTCTACCTTTATTCGCCTGTCTAAAATTGCTCTTTCAAAGTTGGTTGGGGAGAAATGCATCCATTTTCTTCATCAAAACCATTACAGCAGGCTGAAGTATTTAGGGGAACAGTACAGCAATTCGCTTTGAAATGCATTGCAAAAATAAGATGGATTACTTCCAGGTAGAAGGATGGATGGAGGGTTAGACATACGATAAAGCAAGTATAATAAAATGTTAATGGTAAAATCCAAGGGGAAAGTATACTGATGTCACTGGACATTTCTGTAAACTCTGCTATGTGCTTGAAAGTTTTTTCCATTATAAAATTTTCAAGAAGGAAATATGTAAAAACAAAGAACCATTTATCCATTCTGCTAGCTTACTCACAGCACCAGGCATCCAGTTCAGTACTGGATTTACTTTGCACTGTTGTGCAAATGGACAAGCCTTCGCGTTGCAAGGATGTAATTAGGGTGCCAGTTTAGAAATTTGGCAGTCAGTGCTAACTGGGAACATTTTCTACTTTGTGCTGTGCTCATCAGAAAACATGACGGCACACTCTTGCCATCGTATTTCTGCATCGTAACCTGACGAAGTTTCAGTCACACTTGCGCTACTCTGCTTCTGCCGCCTGACTGCTGCTCCCAGAGCCAAGCAAAGCCTACGGTGAGGAGAACTGAAAGGAGCTGCAACAGCTTGTGCCATGTCATTTTCGATCCCTGGTAATAAGAAACACAGGTAGGAATAAACACGAGCCAGCAAAAAAATCTTACAAGAAATCAAAACAGTCCACAGTAAAGGAGAATGTTTAGCAACAAAAGCTCAAACATCCATCCATACAGATGAAGACGACCTCTAAGAAGAAGAGGTCACTCTGTAAATTCATATACTGCCTAACAGGATAATGGTGATGCTCTGTAACAATGCAGTGTTGCTTTTATGAAAGCTGTGATTATTCTCTTTTCAATGAATTTCAATTATGAAAGATCAGGCAGTTTCTCTCCTGATGCACAAACCAGCTAGGGGAAGCACATGTTAGACTTTTAATTTCAAAACTGATTATTGGTAATATAAGAACACACCGTCCTATCCAGTTTCTTTTGGAAAAGGATATGCTTTCTCTGGCTGTCTAAAAATGCTTATTGTTATCAAAGTCAGTGTCTAGACAAGCACTTGACCTTCCCATCATGACCTATAGTTCTCATGTCATCCCTCTAACATTACCTTGGGCAGAAATTGTACATATAAAAAGCATGTTGCATTTAGAAAACGTATTTGAAGAGATTAAGATCCATTGCACCTTTTCTCCCTTTATGTGAAATATTGTCTAAGCTTGCTTCAGTCAGATCCCTTAATTATGGAATATTTTCTATTTTCCTTTCAAAACAAAACTGGACAATAGTTATGAACACATTCTATAAGTCAAGAAAAATAATCAAAAAAGAAAATTCAAACTGGGCTAACTTCATGGTCATATGCTAAAATGTCATAGAAATTTTGTTGGATGAACCAAATTTTAGCCTAATTTTATTTCTCTGATAAACTGTAATCATTTATCAGGTGCAAATGCCAAAATTCACTTAGGATCTTGACTGTGAAGTTGAAAAAGTTTTATTTTGATCTATCAAAGCAGTAATTTTAATCTATCCTGGATAGTGTTTTTTTAAAGAAAGATGTTTTCTCTCAGATTATATTTTTGTTAAATAATTTATCAATTGAGTATTTATTTTAGGTGCATATTAATTTTTCTTAAATTTAATACTTAAATGTTTAACCTCAATTTATTGAATAATTGCTATCAGTAACATAATAACTTTAGCTAGCTATGCCTTCCTCTTATTAATTCCTCCTGTGTGTTTCTTTCCTACAATAGAACATTCCTAGAGGGATTAAGCTTCAAGTGCTGAATGATTTTCCTAAGGGTTCACTCTATCATGAGTAAACCTTCATGCAGAATATATATTGGAGGACATCAATCAAGCACAGAGTTAAATCATCACAGTACTTGTGGTGATACTCCAAAGACAGCAGAAAAGGCCAACACAGTTGTTTCATTTATTTTGGTGTAATATGTCCCTGTGTGCCCCTTGTGTGTCTGGTTATTTCTTCATCTTTCCCTGACTTCCTCTTACTCCTTTCCTCTCTTGCTTTTTCCTTTCCTTTCTTTCTCAATGGTACATTCTTTTTCTCTCAATAACTTTATGATCATCTAACTGAGTCCATAGATGAGATGTAAGCCATTTCCATGATGAAATGGAAGATGAAAACATACATAATTGTCCAGTGGTTATGCTGCACTGCCTACGTCAGATCGCTTTCGGAAGAGCTCACTCACTGGCCCGCATGCGCTAGCTGACCTGTGCAGTCCAGCCTGCAACTTGATAGCAGCTAACACTTCAGCAGGATTTACTATTGACATAGTAAAACATTTTTTTTTTCTTAACAGATTATTTTGGAGAGAAAGTAATTACAAATGGTAATCTAATTTATTATTCCATGATTTTTCTGAAATATGTTCCCAAGTAGAAGATGAAAAACAGAAAAGAGACGGGGGTGGTGTGGGGGGCAGAACAATTGTGAACAAGATCAGGAGTAATATTCAAATAACTACCGATTGTGTTCAAAGGGCTTTCAAACACAATACCTCTTGGAACTTTTGGAGATCTACATGTGTCATAAAAGGATAGGCAAACTGTGATGGAGTACATGATAACCCATGCATAGCACATAAGGGGATAATAATAACCTGGAAACATAGCAGTTGCTTTCAAATGTTCCAAGTGACTTTAGCTTTGGCGCTGTCTGTAGCTATAGATTTTCTGCAGTGTTAAAAATGGCACATGTCTCAATAACTATTGTAGTTTGAACACTTGATGAACATCTTGTGATCATTTTCACAGCTATGGGCATATACACAGTGTATCTCCACTTTTGAAACATGTCCTAGACAATGATTTGGAAATAAAGTTGGCAGAATCAGCAGTCACCCACCGTCTGTACCACTGTATCCATGACAATATAATATCAGCTGCTGATTGTGAGTGAACTGTGAGCAGAATGTCCCCATGGCTCCCTATTCTCCTCTAAACAAGCCATTAGAAAATCATGACCCAGGCCACTAGCAGAGTAAACAATGGCTGAGGAACTGGCGGCAGGAGGCACCATCTGCAGCTCAAACCACACCTAACAATCTGTGAGGCAATTCTGGAGCTGGATGGGTTATACTTGCAGCTCATGCCCCCCAAAAATAAAAATAGAAATATAATAGCAGAAAGTAATATCACTGCTATTTCATCTGCTGGGCAATGTTAATGTAAAACCATTCCAAATAATTTTAGTGTTTCAACCAGTTTGGATTGTCTTCTTAATGCTCAAGATGCTATGATATCACGTTGGCCAAGTTCATATAAATTGAAGAAGCACATGTTTGCATGTTTATTGTGTAGCAACATACAGTCATGAAGATATCCCCAACTTTAGGGGTTCACTTTGGAATCTGGAAGCCACAATTTCTCCAGTCTAGACTGCCCTCTCTTCTTTACACAGGCTTGACTTCTTTCTCACAGGGGAACATTCTTTGAATGGTTACTCTGAGAATGAAAATCCATGCTTCTTTCTAAGCCTAATGAGAAAAGTATTTCTCATCCACCTTTGACATATTTGAGGAATGTGGGAGGAATTTGACATAGATTAGCATCTCTTTTACAATAATATTGCAAATACAATTTATAAATGCCGCACAAGCTTCAATCAAGTTGGACTAGTGATAACAAATCAGAGTGGCAAAAGAGAAAATTTCTCCAAGATCCATTGAAATAAGTACAACTTAACTAGCCACATGCAGATACTTAAGGAGATGGGTGCTGATAAGGGAAGAGAGAGAACCAATGTCAGAAAGGTAGGGCTGGTAAACGAGGCTCAAGAAGATACAGAAAAGTTGCTGGCTGATCTTGCTGAACCCATCTTTAGTGAGGTACTGCAGGACAAATGGGAGCTAGTGTGTTCAATGCTAGTGTAGAAATACTCTTGCTATAGTCCATGAAATGCATTCTCTTCCTATCCATCTCTCATCCCTCTCCTCCTCTCTCTCTGTGGTGGTTTGAATGACATATCTGCCCCCACCCCCACCCCATGAACTCATGTGATTTAAATGCTTAGTCATGAGCGGGTGACAATTTGTGAGGTAGACCCTTGCTGTAGGTTGTATGTTCTTGAAGGTTGGATTTTGGATGTTAAGGGCAGCTCCCCTTACTGAAGCCATGTTGCCTTCCTCCTCTCACTTCATCTTCTCTCTCTACTTTCTGGAGGCTTTCGGATAGTAAGGGGGGGAAATAAGAGATATCCCACCCTGGCCCTGATCCCCCCCCCCCGCCTGCTGCACACTCCGTGTGTGTGTGTGTGAGGGGGGGGGGTGCTTCCATGCTTCCATCATGGAGCTTCTGGTGCATGTTACATTTGGACTTTAGAGAAGAAGAGGTATGTGGAGTGACATGAAAAGCAGTATTGAGACGAGACAAGGAAGGTGGGAGGTGAATAAGCTTTTCCCCAAAGACCCCAAGGTTCCAAGCACAAGATAGACTGATAACATTTTAGGGAGGAGCACACATCCTCTTCCCTGCATTCACTACAGGGTGTGGCTACTTTGATATAACATGTGGAAAGGTTGTTGTAAAGTTGGTTTCCAGGGCTTCACATTAACGACTCCCCTATATAAGAGGAAAAAAATCTTTCTTGGAGGCTTGAGCCGCGTCTCAGACCCTCTGTGACATTTGTGAGTAGTTACCAGTGCTTTTTGTCATCTGTCCCGAGCACTTGGATGGGTCTCCATCTGTTGCCTCCCGTGGTGCCCAATTCTGCTCAGTCCCTCCTTTCCATTCAGAAACTTAGCAGTAGTGCAATATCCCACAATCTGTTCTATTTTCTGGGATTATAAAATACAATGAAAATAAGTGGCACTGATTTAGACTGTCCTGGAATTGTCATTATCAACTACATATTAATTATAATGGATCTCTGATGAGAAAGGGGGAAGAGTTATAATGGGACTGAAATCAAAAGAGTAGAAGTCAGTTGAATCTTGGTCTCAAGTCTAGAAATCTCTACTTACTTACTGCCCTGAGAGCCTAGGGAAAGTGTACAATATTTGTAAGCTTTGGCTGGCTCACCTGCAGTGCTGGGGTAGTAAGAGCTTCCTACACAATTTGTCTACAATCTTGTGTACGAAATCGGTATGCATGCAATGGGTAATAGATCTCCAGTATCAATTCTTTCTCCCAAAAGTAATAAAACAATCAACTGTTCATAATATTTATCTTGTGTTATGTTTATATTGGGCCTAACATAAAGCAGAGATATTTGAGAACTGGAGTCACTTCACTTTCTCATGGCAGCTATTGGATCAAATAGGAGGAAAGATAAAAGAACTTGGCTTCTTTAGCCATGAAAACATTCAATATTTGTTCTAATGTCCCTTAAATGTCAAGTCTCAAACCAACTTTAAGTAGAGTCATCTCTGAGTATACCAAATGCTTTGATACAAACATCATTCAATTAATATCTAGTCCATATAGATGTTGAGCACCATGCCTGGCATATACCAAAGCTTTTTCATTTGGAATAACTAAGAAATTATAATCCTTACCCTAAAGAGTTCAAAGGAGGAGCCTTGGATGACATATGTGTAATAAATTGTAAAGCTATGTGTTAATGGCTATAATAAAAGTAAAAAAAAAATTGTCATTGGAGGTCTAATTAATTCAACCTTTCAAATTTGCAGTTAAAATGAGAGTTGGAAGTATGGATATACCATGACAAAAAATAACTTACACCACCAATTTGCAGAATTGTATTTAGAAACCATAAAACCTGAGGCATCCTGATTAATGGCCATCAAGCTGATCAATAACACTGAATCAATACAAAATAAAAAGGATTCTAAAGATCAATGAAAGATAAGACTTGTGATTATGCCTAAACCACCTTTCTCTGGAGTGCTTTTCCAGCATCCAGTAATTAACCTTGATTATACAGTGTTAGAGTGATCCGTATTATCTTCGCGTAATATTTATGAGAAATATGGCTTACAGTATTTCACAATGGATGCTCAGCATGAGACTTGAGCATGTGCTTAGAGCCAGGTCAGCTGATCAGCTCTTGCTATGTCATCCTAGGAGGCACCTTTGGTCGAAAGAATTAGCATCAGATTCAGTGACAGTGCCAGGAAAGCCAGCTCCTCCATTCTCAGCTTCAATTTCTTCATTTAGAAAGGAGAGTTGATGGATTTCCACAAAGACTGTTTTAATGTTGGGATGCTTTAATGATTATACACTCTGTACACTCATGGAAAGTGTGGGAAGGCGCATAAGTACCTATCACTATTGTTGCTAGTGTTGTTATACTTATTTTTGAATTTATGGGTTATGAATGGGCAACTGCAAAGGATGGGACCAGTCAGAAGATGCCCAGAGCAGGATGCGAGGAAGGTGCCATGACTTGAGTGCTTACTGCCTGCCAGGCATGATGCTGCTGGGCCAGGCTTTCCACAGCCAGTTTAATTGGGATTTGACCTTGTTCTCGGGCTGGAGAGATGGCTTAGCGGTTAAGCGCTTGCCTGTGAAGCCTAAGGATCCCGGTTCAAGGCTCGGCTCCCCAGGTCCCACGTTAGCCAGATGCACAAGGGGGCGCACGCGTCTGGAGTTCGTTTGCAGAGGCTGGAAGCCCTGGCGCGCCCATTCTCTCTCTCCCTCTATCTGTCTTTCTCTCTGTGTCTGTCGCTCTCAAATAAATAAATTTTAAAAAAATTTAAAAAAAAAAAAAAGGTGACACTCAGACAGTGGGCTGGGCTTAGTGGAGGCTCCCAGAGAGAAAGGAAGAGAACAAGTTCCCACTGTAACAGCGAGGAACTAGAAAGCATGTGAAAACTGACAGTTCTAAGGATCTACCTTGAAATCCAGGGACGACAGCCATATTCAAAGGAGAGACAGTGCATCTTCAGAGAAGCACAGCTACCAGAATGGAAGGCCAAGATCAGAGCAGGAAACTTAGCATGGAACTGTGGCACTATTGAACACAGCTTTTATTTAGTTTTACTTTGAGCAACCTGACTGATGATTACTTGTCTCTGTGCTTCAAAACCACCCTTCAACATATGTCCTGCGATAATCAATGGAATTCGTATAATGGTATTTCTTCCGAAATGAACACAGTGTTAGCCTTCCTCAGCAAAGAGCAATTGAGGGATATTCCAGGAACACTGTCCAGTGCTGACTTCAGGGATGGGGATGGGCAATGTAGGGACAGGACGTGTTTCCATGGGCTGTGGAAAGCCTGGCCCACAAGACCAGGCCTGCTCAGTTATAGACCCAGGATGCGATCTGGCAGATGCCACCCATCATACTTAGTGATAGTCTTCATTAAACTCTCCTGTTCAACCTCCTCTGTGGTCTCTATCTCCTGATTGGACTCACTGTTCTATTTGTCCCTGCAAGTTTTACCTGAAACAAAATATGTCAGAAGAATGCTCAAATGCTGTAAATGTCCACAGAAGGTGCATGTGACCTGGCTCTTGCCTTCCCTCCAACACATTCTTACTCTCTCTTCATTATGAAATAGTCTATGTGGCTTAGCTCTCAGTATTGTTATGCTGTCTATCTAGAAAACTTACTCCTGAACTTCTTGGCAGCCCTGCAGTCACTCCTTCATACGGGGTTTATTGACGTTAATCACCAATGAAATTGCCTGGCTCACTGTTTCCTCCTAAACCCATCTACCACCAACCCCATCCCTTGCTTAAGGAACAGAGTCCTGGCTGGTTTTGTCGTCTCTATCACCACCAGCATTGAGCACAGGATCTGGGACATGGGTAGGTCAGCCCACTTCAGGTGGCATAGTTGCTGCTTCCTCTGGTATTCCAGCATTGCTGCCTTCTTGACTCAGAACAGCTGTATTCATCTACATGAGACCCTCATGAGAAAGTCCTAAGAGGGGAGAGGAGAGGACTGAGGGGAAGCTTACCAAATTGATGTTGCCCACAGGGGGCTCACAAGCTTTCACAAGCTCCTCGTGAGACCCCCTAGTCCTGAATTTATGCAGGAGGTGGAAGGTTGACTGGTGAGTGAGCTTCAGGTAGATTAGATACCTGTAAGTTGTGAACTTTCCAATGGCACAGCTGCCGTTAAGTCACCTATGCTCTGGTAAGTGACCCCAATAAGGTCATTAGATTACCATGCTGGGCTTGGGCAAAATACTTTCTGGTTTACTTTTTGTTGTTGATTGTCTGTTTTTAGTAGAAACTTTGTATGGAATCATCATATGTTGGTACCATCATTTCCTTCCTCCCCCACTCCACTGAGGGCCCCCCTCTTTAGTGGGATTGCTGGTATTCACCACGAGGCTGTGGGTCGTTGGTTGTGACAGCTGCAGTCAGTCTTGTTTGGTGGGGGGCAATGCCTCTGGATGGCCCCTCCCACCCTGTGGCTCTTACAATCTGTCTGCCCCCTCTTCCTCAGCAGAATTATTTCTGAAATCTATTGGTATCCTTCATAGCTGGGATACATAAATGTAAATGTAAATGTAAGTATATGTCTTCTCAGGAATAGTATTGTGACCATTCGTCAAATGAATAAGTAATCAAAATAAAATTGTTATAAAAACTTCCAAGGATTATATTCTGTACTTTTCCTTCCCTCCACACCCTGATTCCTGGGGTCATTACCACTCCTGAGTTAGGATGTCATAACTCCCAAGAACTGTTTCTAAGGGCTGTAGCTAGAGTGATTTACCACTGTCCTAACTTGAAGTCATGACGTTCCTTGTGGGTTAAAGGTGGAAATGCGCTCTGGAGATGAGGGATACAGAGTGTGGAGACTTAGCAAGGCCACCAGAAGCCATTCTGATGGACAAATAAAATCATACTCCTGTCTCTGATTATGACAGACTGACTGCTGATGCAGCAAGAAAACTTGTATGTGCCCTTTATTTTTTTTTATTTTTATTTTTATTTGTCCATGGAAAGGTTTAAAGTAAAGTGTCTCTCAACCTAGAATCACAAGGTCTCAGGGCACAAAGACCTTGGCCTCACCCAGTGAAACCTTCAACTCTGGTTACCTTTTCTCCATCCACTCCTGGAACTAGTGATAATTACTTATTTCAAACAACACTGGAGCAGGGATTTTCTCCTGCTCTCTGGCCTGTGGAGAAGGAGGTGCTGATGGCTGTTCTGGGAGTTGGGGTGAAAGGGTCATTTCGATAGCAGAGGTAGCTCTGACCACAAAGAAAGTGAGGACATGAGCTGACTACAGAAAGGGAAAGAGGAGGGGCGAGCAAGGGTAAGCCCTGGAGGGGCTGTTTAAGGGACTTATCAAATCAGGGGTTTGTTTGCCACCCCCCCCCCACCCTTCAGGCAGGCCCTGAAGTCAGAACCAGAGGCAAAGTAAAAACAACAGGAAAAAAAAAAAAAAAAAAAAACTAACTAGGGTTTTAATTTTGTTTTAAAGTACAGTATGGAAACAGTAGCGTTTTTCTGGATTAAAGATACACTTGTATCTTGTACTTCTTAGAAGATGCTCTACATGGAACCCACCCTCACAGGGCCAGGAAATTACAAGTGACTCATAGAAAAAAGGTGTAAGACAGTGAACTCTAGGGATTTATGATGTATGAATCAAATAATGATAATTAGAAGTTGACATATTCTTAGTGATGGTAATTTCTCAGCACTTTCCATAACATCTGTAGAAGATGAAATATGCTATATACAATCATGAAGATTTGATTTACAAATCAGATAATTACTTATGGCATGGTAGAGAAGAAAATTCATAGGTTTGTAAGGATCTTCTTTGGTATAACCCTGCCTTACAACTCTGGGTGGTTTATAAGGGATGTAATATGATATGCTTAGTACTTTAATCCCCTTTGATGATAATGACGCTATGCTTCCCAATGATTTGCATTGGTAATAGACATTGATGGCCTTATACTACATACTACCCTCCATTCTTTTTAATGTTTTTATTTATTTGAGAGAGAGAGAGAGAAAAGAATGGGCACCAGGGCCTCTAGCCACTACGAATGAACTCCAGATGCATGGACCACCTTGCTTATCTGGCTTTATATGTGTACTGGGAAACTGAACCTGGGACCTTTGGATTTGCAGGCAAGTGCCTTAACCCCTATGTCATCTCTCCAGCCCTATCTTCCACTCTTAATACACATAACCTTCACATATTACTAGACAGTAATATATGAGGAAAGGTCAGTGGGAGTGCTGATAAGGCACTCAGCAGTAGATTTTGAAGATGTCATCTATGACATGAAAGGTGCCTAAATTTTATTTACAGACAATTGGGACAGTTTTTGTGCTATGTGTGGAGCAAGGTGCTATGATATTTAGATTGTAGTTCTAGAAAAATTGCTGCATCAGAAAGAAGATGGCCTGTTGATACATTCCCTAAACCTGGTGAGGGCCTCAGTTAAAGGTATAAACATGGGGATGAAGAAGCAAAAAAAAATGAGTCCATCTTAAGGAGGCTGACTCAGCTGATCCCATGGATCGATGTGTTAGGAAACCTGGAGGGGAAGATGCCAGGGTGACTCCCAGATGTCCAAAACAGAGCAGCAGCATTTACAGTGATGCTGTATTTTGACTGTTCTGTCACAAACTGAGTTGGAAGCTGATAGGGCCCTGAGAGGTGTGGTTGTTCACTTCCTCAAGGCCAGTAAAGACAGCAAAACCTGACCTAGATCACAAAAAAACAGAGAGCCTTGATGTTTACACGAACAATGACAACATCAGTAGCTGTCATTCAGATTCTATTTGCAGAAAAAAGTACACATCTCTAAAATTACATCTAGTCTTTAAAAATTGGGTGAGAAAATAAAGCCATCAAAATCAAAACAGTCTTGTAATGTAAGTAAACAACTTATTCTGATTTAAATGTAAACAACTGAAAAGTAAAAAATAATCATGCTGTGCACCCCTCAGAGTGCTGCTGCAGGAAAGATGCATCTTATCTTGGTGGGGTGTCCCCAAAGTGTTCAAAAGCACCATAAAAGTAGGATTCTCCAAAAAGTAATGCAGGTGTCTAGGTCAAATGCAAATAATGAGATATGCAAATTGAGCTATACTTGACTACAAGAACAGATGCTTGAAAACATTTCAGTAAAGTGAAGTTTTAGTCTCACAAAATTCGCCCGGCCCTCATTATAGGACGCTTCCTACTTCTGCCATTCAGTCAATGCACTAAATGTATGATGGGCTCCAGCTAAGTAGATTTAAAAGCTGATTATGCTGCATTACATTATTCACATCAATTTTAGCAATATTTTTCCCCTTAAAAGGATTACTAAACCCCCCAAAAAAGAGTGTAAAGTGAGACTTAAATAAAATACCTTTTCGTGATGCTGTAACAAGATTAAAAAACAGAATGGCTTCATGATATTATGTAAGAACATACATTTTTTCTTATCTGGTTTAAACAACTAAAGAATACAGTTCAATTTCATTAATTCTTTTTATTCCTCACTTGACACTTTCTGTACTCATGATTGGTTCATCCTCCTCCTGAGACTGTTTCTCTTAAAATACCCATTCTTTATATTGAATTTATGTTTTTTTGTTCTGTTAGAATAGATGGTAGTCAATGTCCATGGAAGGGGGTTGTGGCAAAGGAACCTTTAAAGGTGTGAACGAGTAGGCGCTATTCTTGCCCGACTATTCAGAACAGATGTCATCAACCCGGTTCCTAATTAGTTCTGATCTCTAACATGAATTAAGCTAAATGACTTTTAAGTTCTATGTCCATCCCAAAATTATACTATTTTGGAGAAAAGTAGGTGAATAATGTCTTTTTAGAAGAGTTATTCTTTCTCTTTTTTTAAATAATTATTTATGTATTTGAGAGAGAGGGAGAAGAAGAGAGAGAAAATAGGTACCATAGCCTCCAGCCACTGCAAAGGAACTCCAGATGCATGTGGCATCTTCTGCATCTGTACAGTGGGGTACTGAACCTGGGTCCTCAGGTTTCACAGGCAGGTTCATTAACTGCTAAGTCATCTCTCCAGCCCTGAATAACATTTTTATCTTGACTATTTAAATTTGGGAAAAATATACTGGTTAGAATTACAAAACCATTTTTTATGAATGTACTTATGACTAAAACTTCATGGAAAACACATATTTAGACAAAAAAACCCTACAATTCAGTGGTGAGTAATGAATTCCGTTTGCATCTAAATGAGCTCAGAAAAGAAATCACAAAAGAGAATGCCAGACCAAAAAAGAGCTTCAATCATGCATCAGCTCCATCATCATTTTATATGGCATTAGTAGTGTGACCAATTTAATTTGAGATGTGCACTTTCAATGGAGCATTGTATAAAATTAAAAAGTAATATAGCATAATCCCCTAAGAAAGGTTTTGGTACAATCAATTTGAACACATGATGAATTTTTATAATCACAAAAGTATAAAAGAATTTTAAACAGTGGCCTACAATTCAAAAATTAACATTAATTATTATAGCCCTGATGCTATTACATATTATACTGTATCATGTTTTACACAATTCTAGAATTAATAAAGTAATAATAAATACAAAATAATTTACAAAACCCAAAGTATTATACCCACTACTTTATAAGGACAGGAAGTGTAGTTTAGACAGAATGGAAAACTTGCCCAACTTTACTCTGTACATCCATAGCCTACTCATGACTCCGCTGTTCTTTTCTTTAGCTGTTTATTTCTAGGCACATTGACAGTTGCTCTGCGATTGCTTTCTTCAATCTCTTCTTCTGGTGTTATCCAATAAATCTTGAATTTCTGTCTCATTTCCCCTATATTTTATGTTTTAAAATATCTTTTATTACTACATTTTAACTATATGCAATAATAAATTTTATCATGGCAATTTGATATGTGTCTGTACCTTAGTCAACCCTACTACACTCTTTCATCCCTTTCTTACTCATATTGAATTTTCTTCCTCTTACCAAATACTGCCCCCTCTCTTTCATGTCTATTGATTAACTGATTGTTAAACTAATGAATTCATCTAGAATTACTTTACTTACAGTAATCGAGGTGAAAGGATATTTGTAGGAAAATAGGCGATTTATTTGTGGCTACAAGAAAGGAAACATGAAAGCAAATGTCTCTCTCTTTCCCCCAGCAAACATTAACTGTTTATAGGTTCTCAGCAATGAATTGGGTGACTTTTCATCTTTTTAATCTATATCTTTGGGTTTTCGGTGGTTTATTTTTAAAACCTTTTCTCTAAATATGCCTTTGACATCTTTTTGTTTCAGCAAAGATATTATAAATGTATAGGAGCACTGATTGTTTCAAAAGCATTATGCTTTTTTATATACATTAAATTTACTAATACATGTGGATTAGACAACCATAAATTCTCCTCTGTTCCTGAATTACCTTTATTCTTTTTAAATTTTCTTTGTTCATATGGATAATTTTATTTCCTCAAATGACAGATGACTCTTGTTCATGTTTTAAAATAAAGTAGCAGGGTGACTGGAGAGATGCTTCCGTGTTTAAAGGCACTTACTTGTAAATCCTAACTGCCTAGATTCAGTTTCCCAGTGTCTACATAAACACAGATGCACAAAAATGTCACATGCATTTGGCATTCATTTGCAATGGCAAGAGGCCGTGGTGAACCCATAATCCCCCCCCTGTAAAAGATACATAATTAAAAAAATTATTTATTTTTATTTTATTTTATTATTATTATTACTATTTTTTTGTTTTTGCTTTTTTGAGGTAGGGTCTCACTCTAGCCCAGGCTGACCTGGAATTCACTATGTTGTCTGTGGGTGACCTCAAACTCATGAAAATGCTCCTACCTCTGCCTCCTTGTAACTCAGGCCCAGAAAGCCAACCATCGGATGTTCTCTCATATGTGGATTCTGGCTACAAATGACTGGACTTCTGTGTGAGTAGGAAGAAAACTCAATAGCATAGACCAGTGAGCTAGAAAGGAGATATAAAGAGAATAGAAAAGGAGGGAGGAGAAACTTAATAGGATGGCATTGTATATATGTAAGTAGAAGAACAGATTAATGGGGCTGAAAAAGCCTAAGTAAGGTCAGGGGAAGAGATTGAGTAAAGGAAAGGTGGAGGGAGGGCTAATCAAAAATCTAAGAGGGAATAAATAAATATGGAAACCTACTTTTTTGGACAATGGAACACACAGGAGCCATAGATTGTTACTAGAAAATTTCAGTGCCAGGGATGGTATACCTTCCAGTGAGTAGTTGGCCAGGAAGGTCCCTGATGCCCTCAAAACATTACAGACCATTGTCAAGGCTCTTGATTTCCCACCAGGAACAGAGGGTAAGACCCTACTGCGGAAGACTCTACATACTTGGGCTGTAAGGTCACTGAGAAATCCTGCTGGAGCTGAGCTGAAAATCTTCTCCATGTAGACCAACTGACAAGAAAGCTGGGAAAAGCCACACTGCATGTAGTTCAATGGGAGAGAGAGAAATCACCAGTGAAAATACCCAACAGTGGACAATGCAAGCCTTATATTTGACCAGCTAGGCCAAATGAGCCAATGGGTACAATAGTGGCACATCTATTATGGGGGAAACCAACTGCCCTCTAATTTGACTAGAGGCCTGCTCCATAGGAGGGAATACATCCCTGATACTGAAAACCTACAGCAGTGATCGCCAGGAGCCCTAGGGGTACAACATCTGTTGATGTCTGGCTAAATGTTTATACCATGCTTACCAAACTGCCCAGTAAGCACTTTTCATTACCGCTACTCTCACTTTTGGTTAGATAACCTTTTCTTTTCAGATGTCAGCGGCCTTGGGATGATTCAGAAGGCACCACAGTGCTGAGAAGTGACAGAGGAGTGCTCAGCACTAAAATATCTCTATCACGCTTCCCATGGCTCAGTGTCCATTGCGGAAGAGGTTATGGAAGGAGTGTAAGAGCCAAAGGAAGGGTAGGACTCCTTACAACGTGCTTTTCCAGACACAAAATGGCCTGGATATCCATGACCTCACAGTGCCTGACACTATCTACACAAAACCATCATAATAGGAAGAAAAGATCAAAAGATCATGACATCAAAATAAAAGAGAGACTGATTGAGAGGGGAGGAGATGTGATGGAGAATGTGGTTTCAAAGGCGAAAGTATGGGGGAGGGAGGGAATTACCCTAGATATTGTTTATAATTATGAAAGTTGTCAATAAAAAATCAATAAATAAATAAAATAAAAAATTACCTTATTTATTTACTTAAGAGAGGGAGAGAGATAAAGAGGCAGATAGAGAGTGAGAGATAATGGATTCACCAGGGTCTTATGCCACTGCAAATAATCTCAAGAAACATGCACTACCTTGTGCAGCTATCACATGGGTCATGGGAAATTGAACCTGGGTCCTTGCAGTTTGCATGCAAGTACCTTAGCTGCTAAACCGTGTTTCTAGCTCATAAGCAATTATTCTTGATTAAGCAGCAGGCGAGCTTATGACAATCCTGTCGTTTGGTGGAGTTTATTGGCCAGAAGCTTTCTTTTAGAAGGAATGGACATGAGTGCTCCATTGTACTGTATATGGCCCCTTGCACACCAGAATGTGGAAGGATTTTCTCTAGGTAACTGATGTTCACATCATCTACTCTCCATTCTTGTAACAATATCTTTCAGTTCTGTTGGAAAGAAAATTTTACACACGTTTTAATTTCCTTTATTGTTGTTTGGACCAGAGAATAAGCACCTAGAAGACAGGTATGTTTTCACACAGTGATAAGGAAGGGATATTGTCAACTACTACCCATGGAATCTAATAGCACCTCTCAAAAACCTCTGATTCCTGCCCCACTTGTCACTTGCATCTTCTCCCTGGGGCTCTCAGACCGGCCCATGGATCTCTTCCTCTTCCCTGGAGTCTCACCATAATGTTTCATGGTGATGTTTTCTCCACTTTCTTCTCAGCTCAGAGCTTGAACCAGTTATGGTTCACTACTGATGAACTGGCTGACATCTGTAGGTCGGTGATATTTACTCTTTCTAAGGTCAAGCAATTTTTCTAAAGTGGATGCTCACTTTAGTGAGAACAGTTAAGACTCCCTCTTATCCAGGTAGGTACTCCTTCCTTGCAAGCCGCATGGGACTTCCTGTGGGAACTGCATGCTGGAGATGAGTCCAAACACCTGTTTGCAAACTGTCTGGTGCACTGAAGAACATGGGTTAGTTTCTGAATGAAGTGTCCTACTTCCTTTTGAGACAACTAAACCCCTGGACAGTTTTGGGTGAGTTTGTTGTTTTCAGGTTATTTGTAGGAAAAAGATAACTGATATTTCTGGAGTCTACCAAGAGGGCCTCAGTAGAGAGGAAGCTATTCACAGATAAGTAAATTTTTTCTATCACCCCAAGTGCTATTGTATTCTTCCTTCAAAATCAGCCCTTGAGTTCCTCAAAGAATTTGATTTCCAGGAGTTTAATGTTTAATCTCCTTATGCTTAAAGAAGGCTGAACAGGGCTGGAGAGATGGCTTAGCGGTTAAGCGCTTGCCTGTGAAGCCTAAGGACCCCGGTTCGAGGCTCGGTTCCCCAGGTCCCACGTTAGCCAGATGCACAAGGGGGCACACGCGTCTGGAGTTCGTTTGCAGAGGCTGGAAGCCCTGGCGCGCCCATTCTCTCTCTCTCCCTCTACCTGTCTTTCTCTCTGTGTCTATCGCTCTCAAATAAATAAATAAAAAATTTAAAAAAAAGAAAAAAGAAGGCTGAACATTAAGCTATAGTCCCTTTATAGATTTTAGTTTAACTCAGTCTTTGGTTTGTAAGCTATAGTGTTTATAGTATGCAGCATATTTAAGATTTGTGGTATGTAAACTACCATATATATATATATATATATATATATATATATATATATATATATGATATGCACTTTTCTTTTTTTTAAATTTTTATTAACATTTTCCATGATTATAAAATATATCCCATGGTAATACCCTCCCTCCCCACCCCACACTTTCCCATTTGAAATTCCATTCTCCTCCATATTACCTCCCCATTACAATCATTGTAATTACATATATACAATATCAACCTATTAAGTATCCTCCTCCCTTCCTTTCTCTACCCTTTATGTCTCCTTTTTACCTTACTGGCCTCTGCTACTAAGTATTTTCATTCTCACGCAGAAGCCCAATCATCTGTAGCTAGGATCCACATATGAGAGAGAACATGTGGCGCTTGGCTTTCTGGGCCTGGGTTACCTCACTTAGTATAATACTTTCCAGGTCCATCCATTTTTCTGCAAATTTCATAACTTCATTTTTCTTTACCACTGAGTAGAACTCCATTGTATAAATGTGCCACATCTTCATTATCCACTCATCTGTTGAGAGACATCTAGGCTGGTTCCATTTTCCAGCTATTATAAATTAAGCCGCAAGTACTTCTAAGGAAATGAGATGAGTCCTTAGGATATATGCCTAGGAGTGCTATAGCTAGGTCATATGGTAGATCAATCTTTAGTTGTTTTAGTAACCACTACACTGATTTCCACAATGGCTGGACCACATTGCATTCCCACCAGCAGTGCAGAAGGGTTCCTTTTTTTCCACATCCCCACCAACATTTATGATCATTTGTTTTCATGATGGTGGCCAATCTGACAGGAGTGAGATGGAATCTCAATGTAGTTTTAATCTGCATTTCCCTGATGACTAGTGACGTAGAACATTTTTTTTAGATGCTTATATGCCATTCGCATTTCTTCCTTTGAGAACTCTCTATTTAGCTCCATAGCCCATTTTTTGATTGGCTTGTTTGACTCCTTATTATTTAACTTTTTGAGTTCTTTGTATATCCTAGATATTAATCTTCTATCAGATATATAGCTGGTGAAGATTTTTTCCCATTCTGTAGGTTGCCTCTTTGCTTTTTTCACTGTGTCCTTTGCAGTGCAAAATCTTTGTAATTTCATGAGGTCCCAGTGATTAATCTGTGGTTTTATTGCCTGAGCAATTGGGGTTGTATTCAGAAAGTCTTTGCCAAGACCAATATGTTGAAGGGTTTCCCCTACTTTTTCCTCTAGCAGTTTCAGAGTTTCAGGTCTGACGTTAAGGTCTTTAATCCATTTGGACTTAATTCTTGTGCATGGTGAGAGAGAAGAATCTATTTTCATCCTTCTGCAGATATATATCCAGTTTTCAAAACACCATTTGCTGAAGAGGCTGTCTCTTCTCCAATGAGTATTTTTGGCATTTTTATCAACTATCAGGTGGCTATAGCTACTTGGGCTTACATCTGGGTCCTCTATTCTGTTCCACTGATCTACATGTCTGTTTTTGTGCCAGTACCATGCTGTTTTTGTTACTATGGCTCTGTAGTATAGGTTAAAATCAGGTATGATGATACCACCAGCCTCATTTTTGTTGCTCAGTATTATTTTAGATATTCGAGGTTTTTTGTGATTCCAAATGAATTTTTGGATTGTTTTTTCTATTTCCATGAAGAAAGCCTTTGGAATTTTGGTAGGGATTGCATTAAATATGTAGATTGCTTTTGGTAAGATTGCCATTTTCACAATATTGATTCTTCCAATCCAGGAACAAGGGATGTTTCTCCACTTTCTGATGTCTTCTGCAATTTCTCGCTTGAGTGTTTTAAAGTTCTCATTGTAGAGATTCTTTACTTCCTTTGTTAGGTTTATTCCAAGGTACTTTATTTTTTTTGATGCAATTGTGAATGGGAGTGATTCTCTGATTTCATCCTCTGTGTGCTTGTGGTTAGCATATATGAAGGCTACTGATTTCTGTGTATTTATTTTGTATCCTGCTACATGGCTGTAGGTTTTGATCAGCTCTAACAGTTTGCTAGTAGAATTTTTAGGGTCCTTTATGTATAGAATCATGTCATCTGCAAATAATGATAACTTGATTTCTTCCTTTCCAATTTGTATCCCTTTTATGTGTGTCTCTTGCCTTATTGCTATGCATGATATGTACTTTTCTTATACCACTTCATGTCTGTGATGATCTCTCTCTCTCTCTCTGTGTATATATATATGTGTGTGTGTGTGTGTGTGTGTGTGAGCGTGCGCGTGCTTTATTTATTTGCAAGGAGGTGGGGAGAGAAAACACACCAGGGCCTCTTGTGGCTGCTAACGAATTTCAGATGTATGCAGCACTTTGTACATCTGGTTTTACGTGAGTAGAGAATTGAACTTAGGCCTTCAGGTTTTGCAAGCAAGCACCTTAACCAATGAGACATCTCTCTAGCCCTGTGATGATCTTTTCTTGGAAAAAAAAAGTACATATTTGAAGGTAGAGAGAAGCAGAGAGAGAAAGAAGAACAGAGAAAGAGAGAGAATGGTCATGCTTGGACCTCTTTCCACTGCAGACAATTTCCAGTTGAATGTGTCACTTTTTTCATTTGGATTTACATGGGTACTGGGGAGTAAAACCTGGGTCATTGGGGTTTATAAGAAAGCACCTTTAACTGCTGAGCCATTTCTCTAGTCTATCTGTGATGATCTTGATGACAGTACACTTCCATTTCTTCCTACTGACTTTTATGATATTGTCACTAATTTCACTTTCACATGTTATAAAACAGGCATCCATTCTTTTGTTAAAGATTCAATTTTATTTCTGCCCTAAGGACTGCTTTAACATTTCTTGTAAAGCAGCCCTGTTAGTGGCTAAATTATGGCAGTGTTTTATGCATGAAAAGCTATTTCAGTTTTGTTTTTAAAGAAATATTTAATCAGTCCATAATTTTAGATTGGCAGTCTTTTTGTTATCTTTAACTGTTACTCCTTTTTCTTCTTGCTTAGTTTTTATTAGGAGAGGTTTTTCTTCAATCTTTAACTTTTATCTTTATTCTTTTTTATGCATACTGAAGCATTCTTTTCCCTTAGGTATTCATAAGATTTTATTCCTTATAATTGATATTAGAGTTATGATGATGGCTTCCAAAGGCTAATGTTTTAAAGGTTTGGTCCCCAGAAAGAAAATATTGTTGGGTGATGGTATGTTTAATATGCAGGCCCTTAGGTGGGAGGCAAGTCCTCAAAGGGGAATGTGGAACTCATTTCTCTTGTTTGGAAAAGTTTTTCTCTGCCTCACACTTGCTACCACTGCACCAGATGACCAAAACCATACGTTGATTTTATGTCACTCTGTTCCGTCTTGGACACAACTCTTCTGAGCTGAGAGCTTTATTTAAGTATCTTAAGGATTTTCTTATGGTACCATGAGCATGAGTCCCACAGTTGGTTCACGATTTGAGCGTTAGGTTCCTCCAAGCACCTTCCTTTCATGTTTCCTGTGTCCGAGATACATGGGGCTCTCTGGATGACTAGAAGACTTCTGTGTAGTATAGGAGATTGAATGCAGGGCGCTCTCACCTGGTAGGCAAGCACTGCCTCACTGAGCTGTATCTCCAGCCCAAGCTTTCTGGATCTGCAGGTTTATGGTTTTCGCCAAACTTGGAGATGATTTTTAGTCACTATTTCTTCAAATGTATATGCTTCCCTGCTGCTACCTGCTGGCATCCACAAATATATAACAGGCCAATGAAAGTTCCTACAACTTACCTGTGATATATTCTTCTTTGTAAACATTTCCTTTCACTAATTTTGGGTACTTTCTATTGTTATGACTTCAGGGTCACTAATCTTTTTTAATGATGTCTGACTTGCCACTCAGACCATTTTTCATCCCAGAAATTGCTATTTTCAACTTTAATAGTTTGATTTGGACTTTTTTTTACATTTAACATGTCTTCGTTTAACTTGATGAATTTATAGGATGTTGATATAACAATTCAGTTCATGTTTTATTCACTAATTTTAATATCTCTGTATTTGGCTTGTTTCAGTTGATTGATATTCCTACTTCTTTAGTGATTACTAATTAGATATTGAATAGTGTGCTAATTAGCTTATTAAGAGATTATTTTATATTACTATGAATATTCTAAAACTTTGTTTCAGGGTGTAGCTATTTGGAAATAGCTGAATACTTTGACTCTTACATGAAAGATTTATTATACAGATCAGAACCATGCCAGGCTTGGACGAATTTTTCCCACTGCTCAGACAACATCCCCTTAACTGCGCTACCCGGTGTCTCCTAAGACTCGATGCAATCCGATCTGGATGTTGGGAAGAGGCAATATTCTCAGACTTGTTTAAACTTTGAGGGATATTGTCTCTAATACCTCATAGTCATTCTTTTCTGGTTGATTCCCCCGTATACAAATGGGATGTTAGAAAACAGTCACCTATAATTCTCTGACATTCTCTCCCCATTTACCTCTTTTCCACAGGCCTCTATCTACAAACATTGGCTGTTCTCTTATCCCCAGATCAGAGTTACCTCCTCAACTCAGAGTGCCAACCAGGCTATACCTGGGTTCTTTCTTATACAATAGCCTGAGAACTCTCCTGACACTAAACTGAAATAGTTATAGGACTCAAATCATTCCCTGCTTCTCATGAATCACCGAAGTCCATTTCCTGATGCCAAGTTCCCCACAAGCTTTGTCTCATACACTGAATCCATTCTGAGGTTGCTGCAGACCTCTTCTCCTTTTCTCTATCCAGAACTATTATTCCCAAAATTAAGTAAATGAGTGTGAAACAAAGCAGAAACGTAGCAGAAGTTGGAGACACAAAGAAACCAAAAAGGTCATGTCAGAATAGGATGTCCTAGAAAGATAGGGGGGACTCATGTATTTCTTTAGTCAAGATGAGAACACATATTTTCTGATGATTAGTGATTTCAGTGGTGAAGTACTACCCAGGTAGATAGATAGACATAGATAAAAAGTGTATAGCATTGATGGAGTGCACAGGTAGTCAATATTACAAGCATATATCAAGTTTTAAGTCACTTAAAACTTTGGTAAGTCTAGGATGTAGGTGACTCTATTATTCCTACTATACACATGAGTTATTTGAAATGCAGAGGTTAAAAATATACCTAAGATCACAAGACCCAAGACAAGAACTAAGGGGCAGCTCAACCATGGAGGCTCACAGTTTCCCACTTCCTAGCTTGATAGACACAGGCAAGTACAATCTGCACCTCTAGACGAAGCTACTAATTTCCCATTCATATCTTAAGTATTCTTCAGGAAGATAATGTTATTCTGTACTTGGTGACTTAGCCTCTACTTCTTATCCCTTTATGGGAATTTTACCCCCAAGAAATGGACAGGTTTGAAGGGAGGGCAAGACTGAGAAGCCTCACAATGATTCAAACTGAAGCCGTAGTACACAATATAAAGCATATTTTCTACAATTCAAGGTCAAAGACATCTGAAAAAAGTCTTTATAGAATGTGTCTAGAAAGTCTATATCACTGTAATCCCTCCAATTTTAGAGTTACAAGACCCTATAATTTTTATTTGACTTTTTTCTTTCAGCATAGTACATAGAATTGCAAAATTAAAATGATAACAAGAATCTTTAAAAAGAAACTAAAGTATGACCCTGTTAGGATAATTGATAAAGAAAGTGCTATGGTATTGAGACCACTGTAACTTCAAATTACTAATTAAGATTAGAATGTTTCTAAGAGTTCATTACATTGCAATTTCTCTATTAAAATAATGACATGTGTATGTATGGGGAAATATACTTTCCATCTGACTTTTTTCACACTGATTAACATTTTTCTTGCTAAAGCCACGCAGCCCAGAAAAAGCTGAACTTTTAAAATGAGTCATGCTTATTATTTTTCTGAATCACCCTGCAGTGAGCACCCCAAAGCGATGTTGAGGACGGCATGCTCCTATCTAGCTAAACAAATGACACTGCTCATGAACCCTTCCAGTGACCCCGGTTCTGTCTGCCTGCCATTTCTCCTTGACTCATTCCTTCAGTGATACCATCCAATTTCCTAGCATCAAATGTCAATTTTGCACTAAATACCTTCAAGTTTATCTTCTACTAACCTTTTCTCCTTGACTATTACATCAAAGGCCTGCTTAAAGTTCTACCTGGATACCCCAAAACATCAAATGTACAATCCTAAACTGAGTCCTTGGACCATGTCACTCTTGCTCACCTCTCCATCTCAGTGAATGGCAAACTATATCCTTCTAAGTGCTCCATTCTGGGAAGAGTGAATGTCAATTATTTTTTTAAATTCATATTGCACATTGAACATCAGAAGACCCTGTCGTCTCTACCCTCTTCCCACTATCACTTTGACTTGTATGTTGCTATAGACAATGATTCTTGTCTGGATATTCAAATAACCTGCAATGGATCTCTTTGATTCCATCTTTGTCCTCCTATAACTTATAAAATGGTACCCATAGTGATCTTATTACAAAATTACAGATTATGTCTAGTTTCTACTCAAAACCTTCTCTATCACTTAAAGTACATGTATATATCCCTACAATTCCCTACAAACAGTAATAAAATCAAAATTAAAATATTAAAAAATTTAAAAGGCTCATCACTTTTCATATATTATCTCCTATAGTAGTATTGCTAAGAAAATATAATGTGAGCCATAACAGAGAAAGTTCAATGTCATTTTCTTTTAAGCTGGGTGTGGTGGCACATGCCTTTAATCCCAGCACTAAGAGGCAGAGATAAGAGAATCACTGTGAGTTTGAAGACAGCCTGAGACTACAGAGTGAGTGCCAAATCAGCCTGAACTAGAGTGAAACCTTCCCTTGAAAAATAAAAAAATAATTTCTTGTAGTCACATTGGAAAAATCAAAGCAGCACATACAATTAATTTTAATATCTTAGTTTGTTTGACATAATATATTCAAATACTTTCTTCCCAACATGTGGTTAGTAAACTATTATGTATGCCATATTTTGCACTCTATTTTTGTACAAAGTCTCTCTAGTTTGGTGCTAACGCACATCTTAATTCAGACCAGCCCACATTATAAGAGCTAGTGCTATGTAGGGCCAGTGGACTGCCATATTAGACAGAGCAGTTCTACAAGATTTCTCCCATTGTACCAGACATTTCCTATGCTTATAGTGTGTTATGCTTGCCCTGTCTTTTCTTCATGTTGATTCATGATTCTTTCCTTTCTTTTCTTAGAACTTTGACTAAATGTTTTATTTTCAGGATAACCTTACCTTTCCACAATATTCAAATTTGTAACCTCTTGCAATATGGCATTCCTTATGACATTTCTTTATTTTCTCCATAGTAATTAATAAATTATAACAAGTTATATTATAAGCATAAAGTGCACCTAAAATCAATGATTTCTTTTGTTCACATCACATTTAATCTGATGTCAAGCCCTCATTCAAATGACGTGTAAGAAATTCTATGTCATTGTTATGGTGTCCCTTCTCCTCACTGCAGAATTGCAAGCAACCCTCACAAACTATAACTCATAATGTATTAGATTATCTCCAAACCTACTTTGCTACCTTTGAGCACAGAGGAACCCTATTTTGTAGCCTTGTTGTTCCCAACTCCAAATTACTGGGCTCAGTTCTGATATTTCTCAAACACCTAGGAGGAAGACTTATCCCACTTCTTGGTGGGTCTTTCTAGCTTCTCATTGTACAGAGAAACTCGGGCCAGCATCATTTTCCCTGTACTTGACAAATGCACCTTTTATTTTAATATGTTCTCGAACAACCATCAAGGAAGTTGTCTAATTCAACTCTCCTTTAGCATATATATCTCTAGTAACTGATTTTTTTTATTACTATGGCTTTGTAATATATCTTTTTTTGTTTTTATTTTTATTTATTTGAGAGCGACAGGCATAGAGAGAAAGAGGTAAATAGAAAGAGAGAATGGGTGCCCCAAGGCCTCCAGCCACTGCAAATGAACTACAGATGCTTGTGCCCCCTTGTGCATCTGGCTAACGTGGCTCCTGGGGACTGTAGCCTCAAACCAGGGTCCTCAGGCTTCACAGCTAAGCCATCTCTCCAGCCCTCTAGTAAGTAATTTTAGACAACCAAATGCCAGATACCTGAAGGTAGATGAGGACCGTACAGGGCTATTGTGTGGATGGTGGACTGGACTTCCAAGTAAAATGCATGATATAAACCATGAACCTAAAACCTGTATATCTCCTTGGATTGGATGAGGAGACGCAGCAATAGAACAATTAAAATAAGTTCTGTTAATATTGCCACAAATTCTCTGTTCCCAATATTATGAATTTAGGAAATTCCTGGACATTTTCAATACTTATAGTTCACATTTTCCTTATTTTTATTTGTGATCAGTAAAGCCTCCAAATTAAAAACATTAGTCCTTCCATTTTTGGTGCAGAGAAATCTGGGAGCCTACATGTGCTGATCAGGGCTGATCTTGAATGAAATGGAACCTTAAAGCAGAAACTTAGAGAATGCCATGAAAGGAAAAGGAACCAAAAGGAAGCTTGCAGAGCCCCTAAAACGAAGTGTGTGAAAAGGATTAGAGAAACCATCGGATTTTATGGGCTGGAATGGAAAGTAGAGTGACAAACAGTGCACGAAATGTCAAGGCAGGTCATGAAGAAAACGAACGATGTGTCACTATACTTCTTTTTTTTTTTTTTTTGAAGGGCATCATCTGGATTGTGATCTTGATATGTTGTCTGCTAAATGGCATATCAGAGTATAAAAATATCCTTGGATAGATACCTCCTCCATGCAGGGTACTTTTGCATATAGAACTCCTTTTCATTTTCACAATAACATTAGGTAGGGAGTGTTCCTCTCATTTTTGAATGAGGAAGCAGGCTGCAATGATTGAGTGCCTTACCAACAACCACACAAGCTATTAAGTGGTGGGATCAGGAAGAAGGTGCCCAGATAGCCCTGGGACCCACACTGCTATTTGGCCACTCCCTTGGCCCTGCACTTTTCCAGATAGATTGCCACAGCACACCCGCTGTATGATGGAAATGGCCCCACATTTCTCATGCCTTATTTTTTCACTTCCTTTATGCTTCATACTGTGCTATACGGAGGTTAACAGTACATCATTACACATAAGTGCAAAAAAAAAACCTATTTGTAAAGGAATGTGTGCACCCAATATCTTCGTCCAAACTGCAAACCTGACAGTGACAGGCTGGCTGTTATCAGGTAAGTACTGTTCGTTACAAAATGTGCAGAGCAATCTAGATGGTGGGACCTGAGAAAGGCAAGGTCCCCACATGGGGCACTCTATGCTAATCAGCAAAGAAAAAGAAGTCAGTGGATTCTGAAGAAACTGAACATATACATGAAAAACGTTTCTAATTTTTGTATTATTAACATTTTATAAGACACGTAATGATTCTTTGGCATACTTTGTTGCACTGCTCATTATAAAATCCGAAAAAAAGGATTAAAATAAATCTCAGATGTCAACACAATCTCCGGGGCAATTCTTCACTAGACCAAAGGATGCCATCCACGACTACATTATCTATGAGCCTGAGAATGGCTAATGAGGCGCATCTATTGTGACAAGATCAAGACTTTTTCTCTCTTCTCAGCCAAAAGCTATACTCAACCAGTTCTACAGAGAAAGACCAAATTTCACAGGTGAAGGCATTCCTGAAAACACAGTGTTGTTCGACTCAGAACTCACAACTTCATGCATTACTGGGGTTGTAATCCTCTTGGGCCAATGTCAGTTTCCCGAGAGCAGAGAACTTTTATCTACGGATTGTATTGATGTGTCTAAGGTATATGGGACAAATTCTGACACCCAGTGAAAACTCATGTGTACATGTTACACATGTATATACAAATACTGGTATCACACTGACATCAAATATGAAATTGTACGTCTCAGACTACAAAACAATTCATGTACCATTATCATTCCATGGTTCAAGCCTTATGAGGGCTGTTCTGTGGACACATTGGACAGTGGGATTCTCAATGCCTTACCAAGCACCTGAATTCCGTGACTTGTTTACTCTCCTGCTTTCAGTCTCCTTTTGTGGTGTTGGATGTCTCTAAATAGCATTTTAGTTATTCGTGTTTTAATCTATAATTATTTTCTCAACAAGCATTTTTTTAATCCCTGCATGGTTTTTTTTTAAAATTTTTATTTATTTATTTATTTGAGAGAGACAGACACAGAGAGAAAGACAGATAGAGGGAGAGAGAGAGAATGGGCGTGCCAGGGCTTCCAGCCTCTGCAAACAAACTCCAGACGCATGTGCCCCCTTGTGCATCTGGCTAACATGGGACCTGGGGAACTGAGCCTCGAACCGGGGTCCTTATGCTTCACAGGCAAGTGCTTAACCGCCAAGCCATCTCTCCAGCCCCCTGCATGGTTTTGAAAAGAGAAGCAACACTTGAAAAATCCAATTTCCTCTTCCTTATCTGAAATTTTCTGTACTGTGTCCTTAGAAACAAGTGGAGATGGAAATATATCACCAAAGATACCAAAGTGCAGTGGTTTAAACAGAGAGAAAGGAGTGACTCTTGACTTGATTCTGCTATTAATCTTTTGGGTGAAATTTAGCAAGGATTATTATTTTTTCTGCAGCCAGGCAATCTTGTTTTATTTATTTTTAAATATTTTTTATTGACAACTTCCATTATTTTTATTTTTTATTTTTTTATTTTTCAAGGTAGGGTCTCACTCTGGCCCAGGATGACCTGGAATTAACTATGTAGTCTCAGAGTGGTCTTGAACTCATGGCGATCCTCCTACCTCTGTCTCCTGAGTGCTGAGATTAAAGGAGTGTGCCACCCACCATGCCCAGCTAAGGATTATTTTCTGTTTGCTTATTTTATCTTCACTTTCCATAGGTTATGTGTAGAATTGTATTCTAGGTGATCTTCCAGTGTTTCCTCAATCTTTGAAAACTAGGATCCCAGGAAATCTGTCTTAAGCAAATGTGCATTAACATGACTGGCTTTATAAAGGTATAGTAAAGACTTATGATCCTGTGTGAAGGAAAGAACTCTGGCTAAACATGCCAGACCCTAAATCTTTCTTGATGAACACACGCTTATGGTTCTGCCCAGTCCTTAATGAGTATGCTTATATGATGTCAACCTGCTTCCATTTCATTATAACTATGAGAAACAAAGTCTCTGAAATCATAGAAGGGAGACACAATCTACCCACATAATATACAGAGCAGTAGAAAAAATGAATGTGAAGTATTTGCACATATGCTAAGCACATTGCAGACCCCCACAAACTGCTTTTACCAAGCTCCTAAGGTCATCTGCACCTGAGCTCTTTCCCCTTCTTTTTTTTTTTAATTTTTTTTTTTTTTTATTTATTTGAGAGCGACAGACACAGAGAGAAAGACAGATAGAGGGAGAGAGAGAGAATGGGCGCGCCAGGGCTTCCAGCCACTGCAAACGAACTCCAGACGCGTGCGCCCCCTTGTGCATCTGGCTAACGTGGGACCTGGGGAACCGAGCCTCGAACCGGGGTCTTTAGGCTTCACAGGCAAGCGCTTAACCGCTAAGCCATCTCTCCAGCCCCTCTTTCCCCTTCTACTGTGATGGAGTTCTCCAGGACCACACTGCTGTCATAACATAAGTGTGGCAGTTTGTTACCATGGCTACAGTGGATTGAAGAAGGGGCACCCCTTCCCTTTCTAATGAATGCTAGAAGTGCCACAAAGCCACAAATCATTGCCAAAATTCACATTTGCTGCCAAAGGAATCATTTGTGTTGATTCGGGTGTTTTCCATGTTCCACATTGCCATAAGAAATTAGGCCTAAAAATCCTGTGAACTATTAAGGGAACATTGATTTTTTTTAAAATCTGGAACTATCAAGTTTTGTTTAAAATTTATTTGGGGATGGTATAAAATGTCTTTTGTATCAATAAACTACTTTAATAATAATTAAAAAAAAAACTCCTAAGGTCAAATGGTACCACAATACTGACAAGGGGTCCACATGAAGGGAATAAAGAGTTACCAAAAAGAGAGAATTTATCCACGCTAAACAAACAGTGATTTATTTCCTCTTCACACTAATTTGTTTATAACATTTGCTAAGACATACATGATGGGCCATACGATTTAAGCCTTAGCTAGTGTGGCCACTGTAGCTGCAGGTGTACATGGGAGATAAATGAAGAGCTTCAGACTTTAATAGATTCTCAGATAATCGCATCAGTCATTGTCATCCACATTGTTCTCTGTGCCATTATAGATGGCATTACTTATTAGACAAGAGGAAATCTGACCTACCTTAATCAAACAATCATCTTTTTTTCATCTCCCTAGAAAATGCCCAGAGAAACTAGAGACTATGTGGAACCATGTGTATTTGATTCTGAGTTGAGGCAAGTATCCATGGTCAGGTCAATGCCATGCTTGTTTAGCACTGCATGGTCTCAAAGACAAGCACTTTGTTTTAGAGGTTGACCGGGCGATTTTCCTACATGTCTGATTGCACAATGTGCATCTGTAAGCATACTGACAATTTTATTATACTGAGTGCAGTAATCCACATCAACACCTCATCTTTGTCTTGAATTATAAAATGCAGCACTTTTAAAAGCCCAGGTATAAGCATACTTATCTGCTTTCAGTCCTTTAGAGATTGGACTAGGTCCTAAATTAAGCAAGATGCAGAACAGCTTCTTAAATTTAAGTGCTTCCTAAAATTGTTTTTTTTTTTTTCTTCCCTAAAATGAGGCCACCTAAAAGATTAAAAGCTCTCTTCTTCTTAAAAAAATAGATGGGAAAAAAACCCACATAATTACATTCTAATTTAAGACTCTAATTGAGTGCTCTTGTATTTGTAAGATGTTCCACTTTCCTTTAGGGGCAATATTCTTCTTAGTCATACAAGCTGTCTAATCATTTAAGGACAAGGCATTTTCAAGCCAATATACCTTTGCTGCAAAGTGAATGAGAAAGAGCAATCTGGTCTTTTCTTCATAAGTTCATCTTAATTATGTACTTATTAAAGAAACAACCAAATACTCAGGCAGAAATAAATTGATACTCTCTTGACTAGAGTAAGTCTAAATAGTGCTTGGGTTATACGTGTGTGTGTGTGTGTGTGTGTGTGTGTGTGTGTGTGTGTGTGTGTGTGTATGTGTGATGGTTCATTTGATTTTCAATGTCATAGGATGAAGAATCACCTTCCTTTGAGGCATTGCCTAGCTTAGAGCAGCATGTGGGCATGCCTGTGAGTGGTGAGGTTAACAGAGATGGGAAGATCCACTTTTTTTGTTGTTTTTTTAAGATCCACTTTAATTGTAAAGCCACACCATTCCATGGGCCATGGTCCTGAGCTGTATGTACAAGGAGAGGGCTGGATGCACACCAGAATTCACAGCTCTCTTCTTCCTGTTTATGGACACAATGTGACTAGCTGTTTCACAGGTCTGCTGCTATACCTTCTCCACCATGTTTGACTATAACATAAGCCAGAATAAGCCCTTCTTTCACTAAGTTGCCTTTGGCAGTGTTTTCTTTTTTTTTTTCCTGTTTTTTTTTTTTTGTTGAAGCAATAAGAAAGGTAAGTGGTAAATTGATACCATGAGTAGAGCCAATGCTATGATAACCTAATCATGTTTGCAGACCTTTGGAAGTAGCTAGTGGAAGGAATGTGGAAGAGTTTGGAACTTTAGGCTAGAAACATCTTTGAATAACATAAATAGAGCTTAGTAGACCATTCTTGTGGGAGCTCAGAAGGTGAGAATGCTTAGAGAAACATAGTGGGATGGCTTTCAGAGGGGAACAAGGACTCTATCAGGAACTGGACTAGAGGCAGTTCAATTATATGATGTCAAATAAAGTAGCTGCTTTCTGTCTGTATCCTGAGACAGAATGACACTGAACTTCAATGCAATAGTCTAATTTGTATGGTGGAAGAAATCTAAAGAGTGAATAACATGTTGAAAGATGTAATTGTTAAACAGATCAGTACCATTGAAGAGAAAACTCTTTGTAATACACTGTATTAATAGGAAAACGTCCTAAAGGCAAAACTCTACCCACAAGAGAGGTTCTATTGTGCAAAATTCCAGTTTCACTTGAAAGGAGAAAGTTTGAACTGAAGTGTGCCCCTGCTCAGACACGACCACCTTGGGAACTTCCAGAAAGGTCAGCCTGGAAGACATAAGGAAACCTCTGAAGCTACTGTCCAGGAGAACAAGCTTCTCCCCTCGTGGGCAGCGTCATCCATGTGGCAATGGTTTTGGAGGTCATGGAGCATCTCTTCACATTTCCAGAAAGTTGCTGTGGTCATGCAGTTTGTGGCAGGGTCAGAGTCCCTGCATGGAGGGCTTCTGAAACCCCTTCATGAAGTGATGAAAATGAGCCCCAGATTGCAGTGGGAAACCAAAAATATTGTGATGCCATAACCATGATTTCTGCAGAGAAAATCAGAAGATTCAACATGCAGCCACCCCAAGAGAAGCTCAGCTGAAGGGGCGGAACTACCCAAGCCCTTTGAAGCCCAGATGGTCCCATCAAGAGTTTTAGCTTTCAAACAAAAATACTGCATGATTTGGACTTTTTCCTACTCTGTTTTATTTTTCTTTGGTCTGATAATTTTCCCACCAACAAGAAGGGAACTAATAGAGCCCAGTCTATATTTTTCAAAGGCAATACTCTTCCTGGTTTACATCCATAGATATAAAAAAAAACCAAATGAAAATAGCACAAAAAGGCATTAATGATTAACAGATGAGTATACCTGGTTAGCAAAGAGTAACAGGGAACAACTGAGCACATTAGCTTCACTCTGGAGTTGGGAAGCTCCATGTTTGATTCTGATAGTTATCTAATCGCTAAGCCTTGCTATCTCTGTAACTGGAGTGATTATAGGATCTCCCCAGAAAGGTTAGAATGAGGCATTCAAGAAACAGTTGTACGAGATAATACATACAAGAAATTGGAGCTGGTCCAAGTAATCAATAGGTATACAGTATAATACTCATCAGTATGATATAAGCACAACATATACAATACTTATTTCCCCTGATCCATCCTCTTCTCCATTTTCAAATACATAATGGCAGAAGTGAAAAGAGATGATTATTGTCACAGAGAGGAGCCTGATTCCAAAGGCTTTATATGAATTATCTCAGCTAGTTATTGTGACCTGCACCTGGGTTACTTCCATTTTAAAGAGAAGACAACTTAGACTGTGTGAGAAACTTTTTATCTGAAAATCATCTGACCAGAGATAGATAGACAAAGCCTGAAACTCAAATCTTTTATGCCTACAGCCTCTGGGGCACTTAGATTTGTTTGGGAGGTGGTAATCATAGGCTTGCAAAACCTAAGCTGGCTATATCACTGCATTCACCAAACAGCCTTGTGACATATTCCCCTCATTTCTACTTCATGAATGATTAATTAAAGCTTGGGGTATAATTAATAGGAAGACAAATTCTAACAAGAGGTACATTTAGGATTAAATGGAGGTCTATTTCATACCAAGCTCTACATTATTTCTCTTATACCAGGACCCTTTTTTAAAATCCAGATGCAATATGTGGCACAATTGTTATAATCTCAACTACTTGTGAGGCTGAGGCAGGAAGATCATAGTTAGCTGTGGACTGCAGAGTAAGTTTCAAGCCACCTTGGGTTATTTAAAGAGATCCTGTTTCAAAATTATGAGGGAAAAGGAATATGGAGAATTGGTTCATGTTAGAGCATTTATCTAGCACCCAAAAGACCCTATGTTTACCCCCAAACCCATAAAAAGTAAATTATTGTAATATTTTATTATTTTAAATTTTCAGTCTCTTAAGTTATATAAGGCTTTACTTTCTTTGGAGAAAATTATTTTTGTATGGTGATATTTTTCACAGTGAACAAAAGTGATGAGCGCAGGCACACTGAATGGGCCAGAAAGGCTGAGTACCTCAGACATGGGCTTCCTGCTGGTCTATTTCATAGGTAATAAGGCATCTAAAAAGGGGAAAGGTCCTGTTTGATTTTGGTAGAATGTGGGCTCCATGCTGCTTATAGCAAGCTCCCTTCCTGTAGCTGTATCCTTCCACACACAGCAAGGTCATAGAGGCGGTGCTCTGAACACTTCTATCCACAAGGTGACCTTTAATATAACACATATTTCAACTATAGAATTTCGAATACATCATATTCTTGTCTCTGGGCTTCCAAGCAGCTCTCAGATCTTTGTCTGAAAGTACTGAGTACAGCAATGAACTTGCAAGGAAACCTCAATAAATGCTCACAGAACTAAAGAAAAAGGTATTGGTGGTGGGGGGGGGGAGTTGGTGAACATTATTTCCTAAGGAAAATGTTGCCTGGTCACTGGGCCACCTCCAGGGAGCCTAGATTGTATGACTAAAAGAAAGCACAGGTGCAAACCCCAGTGCTCATCACTTCTTGATCTGACATTCTGGTGAACAAGTCATTTTAGACTAAATCTTTATATAACCCATACATTTTCTATTAGATAATTTGGGGAGGAAGAATTAAGAGGAAAATATGCATCTGGCATAAACTCATCCAGTACCAGCTTTTGTGTCTCAATAAGCTATCAATTAGAAGTACTAAAACAAACAAACAAAAAAAAAAGGCAAGATAACTTAAATGCCCATTTTTTTTTCTTTTGTTTTTTTGAGGTAGGGTCTCACTCTAGCTCAGGCTAACCTGGAATTTAGTATGTAGTCTCAGGATGGCCTCGAACTCATGATGATCCTCCTACCTCTGCCTCCCAAGTGCTGGGATAAAGGCGTGCACTACCTTGCCCACCTAAATACCTAAATATTAACTGACTATTTAAAGTTCTAGCCTCAATAAACAGTTCTTATTTCTTTGAATTGTCAAAGCTCAATGCTAAAAGTCTTCATTTTGATTTTTTGGTAGTTGTGCTTAAAAGTCTTAATTAAAAAGAATTATCATAGTTATGAATTTGAAACTTGTCGAAATCAAAATCGTTAATTATAAGTGTATCTAAAAGAATATCTTCTTCATGAATTGGTTGTTTAAGTGAAAGAAATACAAGTCTGTAAAGATATTTTTTTAAATTATTTATTTATTTATTTATTTGAGAGCGACAGACACAGAGAGGAAGACAGATAGAGGAAGAGAGAGAGAATGGGCACGCTAGGGCTTCCAGCCTCTGCAAATGAACTCCAGACGCGTGCGCCACCTTATGCATCTGGCTAACGTGGGACCTGGGGAACCGAGCCTCGAACCGGGTCCTTAGGCTTCACAGGCAAGCGCTTAACCGCTAAGCCATCTCTCCAGCCCGTAAAGATTTTTTTATACTCCAAATGCACATTGGAATCCCTACCACTTCTGAATCCTGCTTCCCAAAATATCATAAAACTGCTTAAACACTACATAGTTACAATGAGGGAACATAATTTTTTAACTTTAATTTATTAGTTTTCTTTTCAGCAAATACAGGCAATTTGGTACCATTGTTTAGGTTCATCCATGATCTACCCCCTCCCATTGGACCCTCCTTGTTGATGTAAATGGGTCCTGCATTGTGGAGTTTGCCCACAGTTATTGGTATGATAAATGTCTCTGCATATCATGATACAACATGTGACTCTGACATTTTTTCCGCCCCCTCTTCTGCAAAATTTCCCTGAGCCATGTTGGGTTCATTTTTGGTCTGCTTCAGTTCTGAGGTGTTGGGGGCCTCTAAGGCTCTGGCTCTCTGATTTGGTTGGAGTTGATTTTTCTCTGTGTTGGTTTCCTTCCCCTTTGTGCTGGTATCCAGTTCACAGGAAAACATCACCCTTGCTTGTTTTGCCAATTGTCCTTAGTTTCAGTCGGGCCCCTTTTGAGGTATGTTGGGGCAGCTCTCATCTTAGGATCTGCATCTATCTGAAAAAGAGAAGCAGATTCTCCAACGGAGAGTAAGTTAGCACCCGGAAAATTGAGATAACACTTACTTTTTTGATAGAGAGTCTGATAGGTGTAGGCCCTCTTGTACCCCATGATTGATGGTAGCTTGATATTGGAGAGTGGGCTTATGTTTGGGTATGGTTCTGACTTGTTTCCCAGCTCCAGCTATGGGTCTCTTACCACTGAGGGGATCTGTTAGCCAAATCAAGAGCAATTGGTTCCCCACCATGGCTGTGTGCCACTATTGCACTTGTGTGGGCATCACATCAGGTTATTTATTGCTAATTAGGTTAGACAATGAGTTGCTTAGACAGATATTGGTCATTTCCCCCAGTCGCCCATGTAGCACCTTCTGGCACTAGACACGCTGACTGTCTGGGGACTGACTCTCTCCTGGCTTCCAGCCATGCCATTCCATTTTACGTGTCAGTTGCGTATGGAGTCTTCAGCAATAGGGTCTTACCACTGGCCTTTGGTGTGTCATCAAGTACTCTGACAGAAGTCTGTCATTGTTTTGGGAAACCTTGTAGGTTTCTCTGATCAAAAGCTCCTTGTGGATGGTAGCCCCAAGCTGGAAGTGGGGGTTACAGGTCAGTGCCCACTAAGAAATTGAGGAAAAACATAACTAATATACAAGAGGTAGAGAGGAGAGAGAGAGGGGGGAGAGGGGGAGAGGGAGGAAGGGAAGATGTAGAAGATTTAGGTTAGTCTTGATCCTACCCTTTCCAGTGTCTTGTGGTTCAGGTGTTTCCTGTAAGAATCTAGTGAAGGATTTTAAAAGGATAAATAAGATATATAATGTGCGTGAAGTCACACACACACACACACACACACACACACACACACACACACACAAAACCACCATTCATTTTCAATGGCAGTGATCTTGGATTGACAGCCTCTGAGTCACTTTACAAGAAAAATAGGAAACTGCCCTTGTTCTCAGGCTCCTCACCTGTTCTCTTGATGGCAGCAACAGGTGATTCAACAACAGATAATGTCTTAATATAGAAGTTGTATATATTTATCCTTTCCCTTCAAACTTTCCATGAATATCTTCATAATATATATGGGCCTTGAAGAACATGCTGGAAGCTCATGCTCCCTCAAATCATACATTGCCTAGGAAACCTAGTCAGTCCATGAAAAGTTGAGGTATTGCAAATCCGAAGGTGCTTCCATCAGTCTCCATTGTTGCTCTAGCAATATAGATTGTGATGTGGTTGTTGAGTGTGGAAGCCAAAAGTTACAATCTGTGGCTGAATGTATCCCACATGCATTTCATTAATGTATAATGATCACCTATGAAGTTACTACACTATGGATCTCCATGTTTTGACTCTCCTACCAAAGGTGCAGGTTAGTTAAATCTTGTATGAGAGCCAGAAATCTTCATTTTTAAACACCATTTTAATGCAACTCAGAAGAAATGCTTCCTTTGGAATCACACAGAATTTATGATCTCATTAATAGCTACAAAAACATACACCCAGGGCTTGAATGTAATTTTCCAATAGTGATGCAGAAAGTTGCTGCAAACCAAAACTCAGACCCAGGTCTCCCACTTTCCATGTGTTACTTTTCTTTCAGGCAGCTCCCCACCTTTCTCCCCCTACCAAAAAAAAAAACCATAAAACAGGAAATAAGAGATTCAAACAGCAGCCCCTGCACAGCTTCCTCTTGCTTTGCATCTTTCCAAAGAGAATTCTTCACTGCAAATGCAGCTCATTAGTAGAGAAAATGTTTAGGTCTGCTTCAGTGATGAGATCTTGAGAGCCTCTATGTTTCTCGATATCTGATTTGGTAGTAGTTGATTATTCTGTGTGTCAATATCCTTCACCCTTGTGCTGGTACCAAGTTCACCAATAAAACAGCACCCTTGCTCATTTCAACAATTATTCTAGCTTCAGCTGGGGCCCTTTTGAGGTACGATGGGGTAGTTCTTTCCTTAGGCTCTGCGTCTATCTGAAAAAGAGAAGCAACATGGCTCAGGGAAATTTGTGGAAGAGGGGGCAGAAAGAATGTCAGAGCCACACGTTGGGTCATGATACCCAGAGACATATCCTCTTACCCATAACTGAGGCTAACTAGACAATGCACGACCCATATACCCTAACAAGGAGGGACCACAGGGAGGAGGGATGACAGGGAAGAGGCTAACAATGGTACCAACTTGACTGTATTCACTAAGTACAAAACTAATTAATAAAATGATACCATACTAATATACATAATAATACTTAGAAGACTAGTAAAAAAAAGGCTGGCATTGTATTTTTAACCACATAATGGAAGTCCTGATGCTTCTACTATGCCTCTAATGATTGGTTTTAATATAAAAAGAAGAAAATAAAAATAAGCTATTTTAAAGAAATTTTTGTTATTGAAAATAAAAAAGACGTTTATATATAGAGATGAGCCATTAAAAAAAAAGAGCAAAATTTCACAGAATAACCCAGTACAGGTCAAGTCAAAAACCTCATTTCAAAAGGCCACTTTTCTAGCCTCCCTAATTCATGAAACACTGAGTCAGCTATATCCTGTGCCTTGTTAGCTCTGAATGCATAGTTATAACAGCACCATCTCAAGATTAGCCTGTCACTTTATCACAGCATGGAGCAGCCTAAAAGACTGAGGGAGGAAGTTCTCAAGCCCAAGGCCAGCCTGGGCTATATACTGAGGCCTAGTTTAAAAACAGAAAAAAAAAAATCATGGACTGAGATAAATTCTGTCTCACCTTCAAACTAGCCTACGTAATCAATATCATACTTCCTATAAACAACAATCTGTCTGAGCATCTTCATTACAGCTTTGGTATCAGAGGCAAAATGTAAAAATAAGATTATCCATTCATGATTAGATTCCAGATCCTCTAGAGAAGTTTCTATATGTCATATAAATGCCTCACAAGCTGACATTTATATTTTGATCCAGCCGAGATACAGTTACCCTTAACTGAAGTTGAAATGTATACTTGGAAGTGAATTTGATTCATTTGGTATGAGTTTTGCTGTGGCTAACCTTGGTGGGTGAAATAACAATATATCTGACATCTTTGATAGATTCAATAATTCATTCTGGGTGAAAGTAGTTTTATATGCTCAAATAGAAACTTCTTAAATACTCCTCTGCTTGACTTAACTAATTTTATGTAGCTTCAATTACTTCTATGGAATGGTTTAAGTACCAAGGGAATTGAATTCATGGTCTGTTTCACAATAAGAAAATGTGCTTAGTAGGGGGAAAGCCTTTAAAGACATTTCCAGTATGGATTATTAAATTATTGCTTCTCTAACAAATAGGTTGACTTATTCAAGTAAGACTTAATTATTCATTCATCCATTCAACAAATACACATTGAACACTTACTTGGCCTAGAATCTGCTGCACACTGAGACACAACAATGAACAAAACCAGGCTTGCCTTGCTCATGGATGTACAGGAGCCTTGAAAAGGGGTACAATCATTACTCAGAACACCACGTCAAACAGAAGCCCATTGTAGTGAGAGTTTGAGGGATAAGGAGTATATTGGAAGTCATAAAAACCTGCTGCAGTGATTTGAATCTGATGTCCCTCTTGAACTCATGTGTTTTGAATGCTTGGTTCCCAACGAACAGCAATCTAGGAGGTGGACTCTTCCTGGAGGAAATGTGTTTTCTCCCCCTCTGTGCCAGAAGTGATGTCCAGCCTCTGCTCATGTCATGCTTTTCCCTGTCATCATGGTGCTTCCCTTGACGTTGCAAGCCAAAATTAAATTTTAAAAACTCCTTTAATTTCATCAGCTGCTTTTGGTTGGGTGCTTTGTCCCAGCAATGAGAAGGTAACTACAACAGCTGCCAAGAGTGCCTGCAGCATATCCGAGGCTGGAGGGACCGTCCCTCACCAGGGCAAAGAGGGGGAGAACACGATTACGAAGCAGTATAGCTATAAGAAAAAGAGATCAGCTCTTCCTCCCCCATTCAGTCTTGAGGAGATATCCAAGCACTCGACTGACTGCATGGTAATTGTAGTTGAGTGGACAAAGTACTTCACGAGCAACAGACACCAGGAGACCTTTTCTTCATCTGCGGGTTCTAACTCCATGCTTGTAAAAGGAGGTTAATGAAGTCTACTGCCCAGGATCAGAGGTAGCTTTACTGAGATGGGGTGTTTGCAGAGTTTTGTAAGGTTAATGGAGTTATCCAAAGGTGAAAAGACAGTAAAACAACAAAATGGGATATCATTAAGGTAACAATCTTATCTGTTACATGGGCAGGCAGATTGTTTTCCCATGGAGTCATACCACCAAGTAAGGTAGTCTTCAGTTTTCGAGGCCCCACTTTGGCACCATGCCAGCTCCAAGTGAATTCTTGTGTCTTGCATTGGCAAGATCTTCTAAGACGCTGGCTCCCACATTCAGAGGACATATGGCATGAGTCCAACCCCAAGAATCCACCATCTGGTGGACAGATCAGAGGTTAGGATTCCCTGAAACCACCTGAGTAACCACATGTATTTCTTCTCACCCACACGTCTTTGGACAGACCGGTAATTTCTATTGTTTTTACCCATTTCTATTTTAATTTCTATTCTCATGTCTCTTCCAGACCATGGTAGTACCTAAGGGAAATTAGTCTGTTTAAGAATGTCTTAACAACTTCATAATGTGGTCATAATGATGATATAAAGAAAATGCCAAGCCCATGTCTTTCAATCCTGAATTGGAGATCACAAAGATTCTCATTAATTCAGTTTCTTTTTTTCCCCCCAAATGTGCAGCCTAATACATTTGTATGCAAAGTCTGTGTGTATAAGTCTTATCTTTGCTATCTGTTGAAAAGTCAGGTTTTGTTTATTAATTACTTTTTTACTTAGTGAATACAGTCAAGTTGGTCCCATTGTTAGCCTCCTCCATGTTCTACCCCCTCCCCCTTGCCCCTCCTTGTTGAAAGTCAGTTTTTTGATCACATTTCATGTCTATGATATGGTTCATCTTGATAGCCTAACTCAATCTCCCAGACATTGTTCAATTCTGCAATCTCATAGTTATAGCATCAATATAAAGGAGTTAAAACTTTACTGTGCATTGGGAACTTTTTTGACTATTCCAGAAAATAATAGTGTAGAACTTCCAGACATTGTGCTTGGCATGAGCACCCCAGTTATCTCCCCTTTATCTCCTTCTGTTCATCTCCTGCTCTTTGATTGCCTGGGAAAACTTGATACCCCTCCAAGTTACTCAGGCTGGAAAATTCATTGCATTCTTCAGTTCTGCATTTTTATTATGTCTTGCTTCCAATTAGTTGATGATATCTAGAAAGTATGCACATTCATAGAAACTCTCCTATTTCTTTCTTGTACTTACTACGGCTAATGCGTTAGTTGGATTCCGTTGATCTCCTTCTCATCTCTTGCAATGTTCTCTCATCTCACTGATCCATCCTTTTCACTGTTACCACATTCGTCTTTGTAAGGCAGAATTTTGAATGTAACTATAGTAAAATAAAAAAAAAAAAGAAAGAAAGAAAGAAAAGAAAACTATTTGACAAGACTGAATGTCCATGCTCAAAGTATGAAGACCCAAACTCGTCAAGTCTTTCATTAGTATAACCCCAATTCAATTTTGTTATATGTATCTTCTTTCATACATCAGAGGGAATAAGCAGAAAAGGTATATCCATTTTATATCCTACTTTTTAATTCACACTTCTACTTTTTTCTTTTTTCCCCAGAATAGCATTACAACCACACCAACCAAAATACTAATGTGGAAAATACACACTCGTCCTTCAAGTTCCAACATAAATGACAGCATCTCTGTAAAATTCTTATTGATTGTATCCACTTTTGATCTGCATTTCCCTACCCACATATTTTGTCATTATTTATTTATTTATTTTTAGGATGATTTTTTTTCCTTTTCATTATTTATTTATTTTTTTATTAGTTTTCTATTCAGCATATACAGGCAGTTTGGTACCATTATTAGGCTCATCCATGACCTACCCCCCCATTGGCCCCTCATTGTTGAGGTATATGGGTCATGCATTGTGGAATTATCCCACAGTTATAGGTGTGATAAATGTCTCTGCATATCCTGACCAAACATGTGGCTCTGACATTCTTTCCACCCCCTCTTCCACAAAATATCCCTGAGCCATGTTGGGTTCCTTTTGGCCTGCTTCAATGATGAGGTGTTGGGGGCCTCTGACGCTCTGGCTCTCTGATTTGGTAGGAGTTGATTTTTCTCTGTGTTGGACTCCTTCCCCCTTGTGCTGGTATCTGGTTCACCAGGAAAAGAGCACCATTGCTTGTTTCGCTAATTTTCCTTAGTTTCAGCCATGGCTCTTTTGAGGTATGATGGGGTGGCTCTTTCTTCAGGATCTGCTTCTATCTGAAAAAGAGAAGCAGATTCTCCAACGGAGAGTAAGTTAGTTCCAGGATAAATGAAATAACCCTAACTCTTTTTTAAAGAGAGTTTAATGGGTGTTGGCCCTCTTGTAGCCCATGATTGATGGTAGCTTGATATTGGAGAGAGGTTTTATGTTTGGATATGATTATGAATTGTTTCCCAGCTCCAGTTATGGGTCCCACATCACTGAGTGGATAAGTTAGCCAAATCAAGAGCAGTTGGTTCCCAACCATGGCTGTGTGCCATTATTTCACTTGTGTGGGCATCACAACCAGTTATTTGTTGCTAAGTAGGTTAGACCATGAGTTGCTTGGAAAGATATTGGTTATTTCCCCCAGTTGCCCATGTAGCACCTTCTGGCATTAGATACGCTGACTGTCTGGGGACTGACTCTCTCCTGGCTTCCAGCCATTCCTTTCCATTTTTATGTGTCAGATCCATATGGTGTCTTCAGCAATAGGGTCTTACCACTAGCCTTTGGTGGGTCTTCAAGTACTCTGACAGAAATCTGTCTGTCTTTTAGGAAACCTTGTAGGTTTCTCTGATCAAAATCTCATTGTGGATGATAGCCCCAATCTGGTATTGGGAGTCACAGGTCAGTGCCCATTAAGAAAATGAGGAAAAAGATAACTATTATACAAGAGTTAGAGAGGGGGGGGGAGAGAGAGAGAGAGGGAGGGAGGGAAGATATAGAAGTTTTAGGTTAGATTGATCCTACCCTCTCCAGTGTCTTGTAAGGGCCTGGTGAGGGTTCAACCATTTTGTCTGAATTTTAGGAAGTAGAATATTATGGTACCATTGCTGTTTGGGTCTAAATTCCTTTCCCACCTCTGCTATGCCCTCCCCTCCCTCCTCATCCATCCTAGTGTCTAGTCCATGAGGTGCTTGCTGGGTATGTAAGGTATCTTGGGTAGATTCAGGTTAGGTGCTGTAGATAAGTGAGACTATATGGCAATTTTTTTTTTTCTGTGATTGGATAAGTTCACTGAGGATGATCTGTTCCAGATTCACCCATTTTTCCTCAAAATTTTTTGTGACATTTTTTCTTACTGCTGTGTAGAATTCCATTGTGTAGATATACCACATCTTAGTTACCCATTCTTCTAGTGAATGACATCTGGATTGATTCCAGCTCTTAGCTATTACGAATTGAGCTGCTACAAACATGGTTGAGCAAATATCTCTGGCCTGTGGTTTGAAGGTTTTAGGGTAGATGCCCAGTAAGGGAATAACTGGGTCTGTTGGTAACTCTATAGTCAGCTTTTTCAGGAGTCTCCATATTGCTTTCCAGAGTGGTTGTACCATCTTACATTCCCACCAACAGTGGATGAGTGTTCCTACTTCTCTACATCCTCGCCAGTATTTATTTTTGTTTAACTTTTTGATGTTTGCTATCCTTATTGGGGTAAGGTGGAATGTCATACTTGTTTTATTTTGCATTTCTCTGATGATTAGGGATGATGAACATTTTGTTAAGTGTGTGTTTGCCATTTGTGTTTCTTCCTCTGTGAACTGCCTGTTCAGCTCTTTGCCCCATTTTGTGAGTGAGGTGTTTGACTTCTTACTGTTTAGATTTTTGAGTTCTTTGTAGATTCTAGAGATTAGGCCTCTATCAGTTGAATAACCTGCAAATATTTTCTCTCATTCTGTGGATAATCTATTGGCTTTGCTTATTGTATGCTTGTCTGTAAAGAAACTCTTCAGTTTCATGTGATCCCATTGGTTGAGTGACTGTTTAAGATCGTGAGCTACTGGGGTTTTGTTTGGGAAGTCTTTTTCCATTCCTATATCATGGAAAGTACTTACTAAATTTTCTTCCAGTAGTATTCGAGTTTCTGGTCTTATATTGAGGTCTTTGATCCATTTGGATTTGAGTGTAGTGCATGGTGAAATGTGTGGATCAAAAATAAAATACCTTGGAATAATGTTAACCAAGAAAGTGAAAGATCTATACAAAGAAAACATAAAAACCCTCAAAAAACAAAATTGAGGAGGACTTGGGAAAATGGAAAGACCTCCCATGCTCCTGGATAGGCAGAATTAACATTGTGAAGATGACAATCCTACCAAAGGCAATGTATAGATTTAATGCAATTCCAATTAAAATCCCTACAGTGTTCTTCACAGAGATAGAAAAAATGATCTCAAAGTTCATATCGAAACGCAGAAGGCCTTGCATATCCAAACATATCCACAGCAAAGAAATAACTCTGGTGTCATCACCATACCTGACCTAAAGCTATATTACAAAGCTATAGTAATAAAAACAGCATGGCACTGGTATAGACCAATGGAATAGACTTGAGGACCCGGGCTTTGGGTCAAGCAACTATAGCTACTTGATATTCGACAAAGGCCTGAACAATATAGGCTGGAAAAAAGACAGCATCTTCAACAAATGGTACTGGACAAACTGGATAACCACATTCAGTAAACTGAAACTTGTCCCACACATCTCACCATTTTTCCATTATTTAATTAGACTGTATTGTTTATTAAAGTGCTTTTTTATGTTAAACACTTCATAGTGATCCAGAATATTTGATTCCTGTTTATATATTCCTTAAGAAGTATTTAGAGCCTAGTAAACCATTAAAATTAAACAATTGAGAACGTGATGGGAAATCTAATAATGGATAAATAATATGACAATACGATCACCATGGGTTTCCAAAAGATTTTGAAATCCCTAATTTAAAAAAAAATTTCTAAAATATTATGGATAAGAGATTGTTCCCTAATTTGCGATATATCAATACTTTGTGCTGCAGCAATGATATCAACCAGGCCCCACATAAGACAGATGCACAAGATGGCATAAGCATGCAAGGTCGCACCTATGCACAAGGTTGCAAATGTCCTGGAGTTTGGTTACAGTGGTGGAGGCCCTGCTGTGCCAATTCTCTCTCTCTCTCACTCTCACTATCATAAAAAAACAATTACAAAACAAGATACTGTATTAGTTGCTTTTCCCATTGCTGTGATAAATATCTGACAAGGGAAGAGCTGGCTTATTTTGGCTCAACATTTGTGGATCTCATCATCATGATGGAGAAATCATGGCTGCCAGAAGCATAAAGCAGTTGGTCACACTGAATCTAGAGTTAGTTAGCAGACAGAGAGGAAAGCAGGTGCTCAGCACACTTTCTCTTTCTTATTCAGTTGGGAACCCATAGAAGGTATCACCCCACATTCAGGGTAGACCTCCTTTCCTCTGTTAAACCTTTCAGGAAACACCCTGAGATCAATACATCTAGAGGTATGCCTTCAGGATGATCCTAAAGCCAGTCAATTTGACAGTGGAGATGTATCTTCACAGATACCAAGGGAAAGCTATGTTTGAATAGATAGAGAAATAAACTATCCTTCTGCCTTCCAGAATATTGAAAGAGTTGAGACTCAGAAACATTATGTATAAATTAGGAACAAAACATGAGGTCCACTGAGTGTCCATACAGCAAACTCCCCTCACACCATTGAACAATACTCCTTACAATGTAGATGCTGCTTCTGAATGAAGTAATTGAAAAAAACAACAAAATTTGTAATATTTGAGGATTTCACAGCATCAATTACACTGTAATATGACATATTGAATCTGATGACTAAGTCCTCTACCACTTAGAAGCCTTCAAGGAGATATTTTTAGTGTTATAATCCTAAAATTAGAAACTAAGTGTCACTTGAAAATGAGAAAAATAGGAAATGTTATAGAGATAAACAAAGAGAAAAACTGCCACTGTTTTAAAGTATATTAAGGATAGAAAAAGTTATCACAGCAGGCTATGGTAACCCTTATTCTTGGAAATAAAATCAATATTTTTGTGTTAGTGCTATTTAAATTTGTTTTGGAAGATCTGGCCAAAGCAGCTAATATATGAATAAGAACATTACATTTTTATTCACATTTCCCAAAACATTATAGAAAGGTTCCACTTTCATATCATCCTAGACAATCCATATTTTCTTTTGTCCTTTTGATAATAATTGTAGCAGGTATGAGGTGACATCTCACTTTTTTTTTTCATTTCCCTACTGTTATGTATCTGTTGGGCATTTGGATTTTTTAAATGACTATTCTGTCTTTTGACCACTTTTTTTTTCTGTGTTATCCTTTAAAATTTTTTATTATTTTATTATATTTATTATTATTATTAGATATGGACATATTTAGTATGTAAAAAATATATGTTGGTACCATCCTTTCCCTCTTCCCTGCCACTTTTCTGAAGAGGCCTTCCTCCTTGGGTTTAGCTTAATCCCATGGGGTTTGTGGGTCATCCATTATGGGGGGGTGGCAGTCATTTATGGGGAAGGGGCAATGTATTTATGCAAAATGTCCCAACTTGTAGCACTAACAATCTTTCTGGCCCCTCTTCCACAAAATCCTCTGAGCCATGTTGGGAGCATTTTAAGTCTACTTCAGCGATGGGCTCTTAGGAGCCTCTGGATCTCTGCTTTAGTAGGTGTTGAGCGTCCTCAGTGTCTATCTCCTTCACCCTTCTTCTGCTGATATTGGTTAATCCAGAAAGGAACACTCTTGCTCATTTCCCCTGTTCCTCTGTGGCTTCAGCTGGGGCTGAGGGGAAATGTGTTGAGTCGTCTATCTCCTCAGCTCCTGCTCCCATTCCACACCACCATGCCAGACCACCTCCTTTGTCCATTTTTAAGAGTTGTTTAGTCCTTATATATTTGGAACGTTAATTTCTTATCCAATGTATTATTTGCAAATACTTCCTACCCATCTGTAAAGTCTGTTCACTCTTGCTTCCTTTGTTGTGCTTTATAATTTGATCACATCCCACTTAACCATATATTTTTGAGAGGAGGAGTCATCAATAAAACTATTAACAGACTACTATATCATCTATATTAAAAATTATAGATTTATAAAATATTTAGCTGGAAATTTTTAAACATTTTAATTTTTATTTATTTATTTGAAAGAGAGACAGAGGGAGAAAGAGGCAGATATAGGAAGGGCACACCAGGGCCTCTAGCCACTGCTAAAATCTCCAGATGCATGCACCGCCTTGTGTATCTGGCTTATATGGGTCCTGGGGAATTTAACCTGGATTTTTTGGCTTTGTAGGCAAGTTCCTTAACTATCAAATCTTCTCTCCAGCCCCTTTTTAAATTTTTACTTATTTGCAAGCAGAGAAAGATAGAAGAGAGGCAGACATAGTGAAAGAATGAGCATGCCAGGATTTCTAGCCACTTCAAGTGAACCCCAGTTTCATGTCTCAGTTTGTGCATCTGGATTTACATGGGTACTGCAGAATCAAATCTGGGCCATCAGATTTTTCAAGAAAGTGCTGAGCCACCTCTCCTTTGCTGGACATTTAAAAACTAGTATATCTTAGATGCCTAGTTACTAACTAGCCATACATACAAATAAAAATCATTCACTAAATAATTCCCACATTCCAAGACCATGATAAATATATTTATTGTCCATGTTGGACATTCAGGAACACTCAAGTATATAAATGTTAATCTCATCAGAAAAAAGCACTAAGTTGACACATGAAATTAATCTTTCCTGTTTTCTCTTCTCATCAAATTTTCTTCAGATCTGGTACATAAAGCCCCCCATATGTCCATCATTCAAATTTTGCACCACAACATGTTTTTCATTACATTAATTTTATAGTCAGTTTTTATGTCTGGTTAGATAATTATAATGAATGACCTTTTACAAGTGATTTTTAAAATATTTTAACTATTAATGTTTAGGTATGTATGAATTTTGAATAATGTTTCTGTCAGCCCATCATTTCAAAATATTATTGGGAATCAAGTTATGTCCATGGCATAAGAACAAGTGATAGCCTTGAAAACTTTCATCTTTCCATTTAAGTACACACAGGCCTTTATGACCATTTACCACATTATAATAGCTAATATAATATTCAGAGTTCCCCAATAGAGTGAGTGTAGGTAAGTGGTCAGAGAAGAGTGATTTGGCATAAATGAGTGTCATGTGACTATGTGAACTTAAAAAAAAAAAGTTTAATATTGATTGTGATCACTTTACCTGACACAAAATCTAAGTAGAGGGCTGTAGAGATGGCTTAGAGGTTCAGGCATTTGCCTGCAAAACTAAGTGACCCCTGTTTGATTCCCCAGTACCCACATTAGCCAGATGCACAAGAGGGGACATGTGTCTGGAATTTGTTTGCAGTGGCTGGAGGCCCTGGCATGCCCATTCTCTCTCTCCTCCCACTTCTTTCTCCATCTCTCTCAGTCTCTCTTTCTCTCTGTCTCTCAAATAAATAAATAAATAAAATATATTTTAAAAATCTAAGCATAAAACTACTGTGGTGGAAAACATGTTCTTTTGTTGCAAAAATTTGAATTATAGGCAAATAGAGGAGAATGAGTATTCCACAATGAGGAGAAATCCATTTATCTTGTCCTTAGACACTTTTAGGTCTTATCACAATTTAAAAATGAATAAGCAGAAAAGACAACATGAAAACCATACCTAAAATACCTAAAATACACAATATGTTAACTTAGAAAGAAGGAATGAGCCAGGCGTGGTGGTGCACACCTTTAATACCAGTGCTCAGGAGGCAGAGGTAGGAGGATCGCCGTGAGTTTAGGCCACCCTGAGACTCCATAGTGAATTCCAGGTCAGTCCGGGCTAGAGTGAGACCCTACCTCAAAAAAAAAAATAAATAAATAAATAAATAAATAAAATAAAATAAAAAAGAAAGAAGGAAGGAAGGAAGGAATGACTACTCAAAAAATCATTTTGACAGGGATGGAGAGATGACTTTAAAGTTAAGGCACTTGCCTGCAAAGTCAATGGACCTATGTTTGATTCCCCAGTACCCGCATAAACTAGATACACAAAGGGGTGTATACATCTGGAGTTCTTTGGAGCAGCTAGTGGCCCTGACATGCCCATTCTCTTCCCCGCCCCTCCCCCACCAGCCAATATCCCTCTCTCTCTCTCTCTCTCTCTCTCTCTCTCTCTCTCTTTCTCAAATAAATAAAAATAAAAAATATTAAAAGCTTATCTTGACATACTGGACCAAGGTTTTTGTATTGTTGTTGTTTGTTCTTAGTGTGTGTAGTTTTGTTTTGGTTTTGTTGTTTTGCTGATGTTTTATCAACTAAGATGTATATCTCAAAATGTATCTTTAAGCAAAATTAATCCCTAGTGTACTGCACAAACCCTACTCCTGGCGAACCCAGATGGTTTAAGGAATATAGAGCAGGGTGCCAAAGGTGGCAGTGCCATTTGAAGAGACAAAGAATGAGTCCAGGCAATGCACATGAGGAGTTATTATGGAGATCATCACTACTCCAATATACAAGCAAAAGTACACAGAAGAAATCACTTTATCCTGGTAAAAGTTTCAGTTCAGGTAAATCTTTTCACATGAATAGACTCTAAGGAAAGAAGAGGACTAAGGGGAAAAGGCTGAAAGACAGGTTCCTGGTGGGGAGGGGGGTGACAGCAAGGGACATGCATCAGGACAGGACTCCTTTTCAACTGGAAAGCCAGAGGGGATAGGGTCACAAATGACACTGCGTCCCAAAGTCTTGATCCAACTATGTTTTGTTTTCTTTTCTGGCCTGTAGATGAGGGTTGGCAATGTGCCCACAGCTCTATAAATGATGGTAGGTATGCTGACTTATCCCTCCTGTGCCAGTCACTAAAACAAAATAAAGCATGGCCAGACAAGGAAAGCCACTTGGCGAACAGCCGCAGTGAACCCCAGTAGAAGAAATCAAGGTCCAAGTTGGGCAAGTGAGTAGCTCCAATGGGCCCCAGGAAACAGTTCCCCAGAGTCTTTCTGTGTAAGCTTGTCCTGAGCGTGGCTGCTGCTGTGTGGGGGCAGCAGCGCCTGGGACATGTGTGGGCCTTGTCTAAAGGAGTCAGCTAGGGGAGGCAGGCTCAGGAGGGAGCTTGTGGACCAAGGGTCATGGGATACCTATCTCAGATAAAAGCAAGAGGAAGGTCCAGGTCCCACTCTGAAAATCAGGGACTTTCACTCACATCACTTTGCCACAGTAGTTTCCGGAACACTGGGGTCCTGATGACCTTGTAGTTTCAATGAAGAAAATGTAGTGAACAGGATGAAGGAAGAGGTAATTAAGCAGGCACCTTTTCAAAGGGTTACTATTGACTGAGTAATAAAGGAAACAGGAGTATCAGCCTTATATTTTCTGCTCTCAGTGGATTAAGTTTTACTTATAAACATGACTCACTTAATTATGTTAGTTGATTTGCACAGTTTGTTCTCACAGAAACTCATGTGAGCTGCGACCACCCTGTGCAGAAACTCTGGTGGTACTGGCAGCCTCCTCCCAGTCAGAGCATAGACAAGAAGCACCTCACAGAGCTGACTGGAAGTGCTGGTGTTGGATGGCCACGCCCCCGGGTGCTCTGGACAAAGTCCCTCAGAGTCCTCCAAGTAGTGGGTCGTGATCCTTTCTCTTAGCTCCTATGCAAGCATAATTGAAAATCCAAATTCTAAGTGTGCTTCTCATTACAAAAGTCACCCTTTGCTCTTCATAGTAATAATAGAAAACAGGTATTCCTGACCTAACTATGGTTCTGTTATTTTGTTTGTATCTTAGGGTTTCTTCACACAGAATCTGTTTCTACATCAACTCTGAACCCAACAACTTGCTGCTTCTGTGCTTCAACAGAGTGCTGGTTTCGCAATGATTTCATGAGTATTGCTAAAATATAGCAAGAATTAGTCACGTGCTATTCTAGAAATTACCAATATATTATGGTATCTTCCAGTTCTTTTGACAACTCATGTGCATGTAGTCTACCAATGCATCTGCTGAAATATTGTAATATTGTTTTTGACTCCTCCATGAATTTCTGCCTCGGATAGTATGAGAAATTTTTTTAATTCTATGTTTGCAAGATTATTTCTATACATGTTCAAAAAGATGAGTCACCATAAAGGTAAGCAAGTGGCTAGTGAATAGCTTTTTGAGTAAACTGTCAGACTGTGTGATCAATGGAGCACAGACAGAAAGGGGTTTATCAACATGACAGGTGGTGGCCACCTCTGTCCTGTTGACCAGAGATGTACTTATTAAGCACTTGTTTGTGGACTCATATGAAATAATGTCCAGACAAGCCCTTAGGGACTCTCTGCCTTTATTTTACAGAAGACAAATCCAAGATCTAGAAGATAAATATTTTCCGCAGACACAGAATGAAATTAGGAAAGGAACCAAAAACTAAAATCTTTGTGTCTAGGAGAAATTACCTGTAGCACCCATAAATGACCAGGGATCTCTTTATACAACATGTGAAGAACACTGAGAGATTAATAAGAAAATCAAATAAGCTAATTTAAAGTAAGAGAAAAACAGGCTGGATAGATCAAAAGTTCTTGCTACACAAGTACAAGAACCAGAGTTTGTATCTATATCCACAACCCTCAAAGAGCAGATACAGAAGCACACATCTGTACTCCAAGAACTCCTATGCAAAGATGGGAGATGAAGACAGGAGAATCATTACTGCCTGTTGGACAGCCAACCAGGTCCAGACAGCTGCAAACAAGAGACCCTGCCTCAAACAAGATGGAATGTGAGGATCAACCCCCAAGGTTGTCCTCTGAACTACACATGCATACACACACACACACACACAAACACACACCCCATACATACCTAGAGAGAGAGAGTAAAATAATAGAAAATGTTAAAAATAAGGGAAAGATATAGTCATAGTGTGACATTTAGCTACTCATTACTATTACTTTTTTTGTTTGTTTGTTTGTTTTTCATTTTTCCACTTACGGTTGGCCCATGCTAACCTAGAATTCACTATGGAGTCTCAAGCTGGCCTCAAACTCTCAGTATTCCTCCTATCTCTGCCTCCCAAGTGCTGGGGTTAAAGCATGTACCACCACTCCTGGGCATTGCCAAACTTTATCTAGAAGGGTTTAAAACATACGAGTTGGCAGTGCTTATGCAGCTGAAGCTATGAAGATATTTGAAGACTCCAGGGCTCAAGGGCTGATTTCTTTCCTGTATAATGAGCTCTCTCATCTACCACAGATTGTGTCCTCTTTTCAAGGTGTCTATTCTTTTTGTAAATTATAAAGATAGGAAGTGGCAGGGTCAAATTCAGATACAAATTTTTTAAGATCTCTTAGAGGCTTCAGTAACTACCAGTTGTTGCACATTGGCTAGAGTTGAGTCAGATGGACATATACAAACTAAAGGGAAAATAGCCAATGAGCCTTACTGACCACACTGGAATATCAAATAAAATAAGAATCTGTTGGAAAACTGGTAAAGAATGGCAAGGAGAGGAAGAATTATCTGTGTCTTTCAATATATTTACATTGTCCAATCTCTACTAATTAGCCAAATACTAACTACATAATTAACTTATTATAAATCAAGAATATGAATAATAAGGTAACATCTAATGCCGTATGACAATGCAGATGATAAACAGTGTGAAAAAGGAGGAATTCCGTACACCGAGAAAGAGAGACACAGAGAGAACTGGGGGACAGTGGGGGAAATAAAGAAATGTCTTCAGGAAATTCTGGTCTTTCTAAAAAATATTACCTAGATGTTCTTTTCCTCAGAAAATTCCAGTGCTTACTGACAAGGAAGAATGTGTCACCTGGTAACACCACATTACCTTCATTGAAATAGATCCATCATCTGCCTTAGTAAGATCATTATTAAATTTGTGGGTCATTGTATAATCAATAGCAACTTCGAATATGGAACAGAGAAAATGCAGTTCAGTCATAATTGCTGAAAGTGAGAAGAAAAAGCAGTGACAAAACTTTGACAATTTTACTTTGAATGATAGCTGTGGTGGTATGAAGGCCCATCCTTACCTACTCTTAAAGATTTTGACAAAAAATAAGATGAATTGTGGTGATATAATCCAGCTGCAAGTGCTTGCTCATACTATGGAGAAAATATTTAAAAACTCTAATACTAATGGAAAACCACTCTTTTGCAGCACTAGACATGTTTACTTAAAACACATATTTTGTAAGCAGAGCAGCATATAACAGCCATATGGCTAATAATTTATCCAATCTGTAAATCATAGCTGAACCCAGACATTTACTTTGTTTTGAAGAAATATGGCAATTTATGTAATGATTGAGAAGAATTATGTGTTAAAGAGAAGCGAGCTTCATGTTTTGATTATGTAGGCAAGGGATGAAATTAAAGTGGCCCAGGCTGATTTATGGCCCAGTGTTCTCCAACAACATAGTCAGACCTAGGAAATGTATGCTTGCATTTTGAAAGGAGGTACCAAGGCCAAATCCAAGAAGATATACTGTACCTGTGCTTTAAATATAGACAGAATCAGCAGATACCCCAGGGGTAAGGAATATTAAATTAAAAAAATATGAAGGTTACATTAGTATTTTCAAGCCAGTTTCTAAGTTCCCAAATGGGATAAAATGCCCCACATTACTCTAACTGAAAAGTGACCTTTCTATTCCCTAAAGCTCGTGTCTATCTGTAGTTACACCTGATAATTATGACCAAGACTCAAGTCAAGTGAAGACATGGAAAAACAGACTTATAATGTTTTAATGGTCCTTAGAAGCTCTGTATTTGGTCACAATTATTCCAAATGTTGTAAATAATGACACCATTTTTTAAAAAAAATTTAAATTAGTTTTCTATTCAGCAAATACAGTCAGTTTGGTACCATTATTAGGCTCATCCGTGACCTACTCCCTCCCCAGCGGCCCCTCCTTGTTGAAGTATATGGGTCGTGCATTGTGGAGTTAGCCCACAGTTATTGGTACAATAAATGTCTCTGCATATCATGACTCAACATGTGGCTCTGACATTCTTTCCGCCCTCTCTTCCGCAAAATTTTCCTGAGCTATGTTGGGTTCATTGTTGGTCTGCTTCAGTGATGAGGTGTTGGGAGCCTCTGAGGCTCTGGCTCTCTGATAATGACACCATTTGATGGAGGTGAGGTTTGGAGGTCATCTTAACAAACAAAGACAGGACTTGTACAAAATTCAATAACATAAAGCTAAATAGCCTAGCTATAATCAATCTTTAAATCCCTTTTGTAAATCTGATAATCTATTCAGTCATCTCCTAATGGTTGGGAATCAATTTTGTAAGAATTTATGATATTATTTTAATGACACATTTGCAATTTATATGTCATCTAATTTCAAAAGTAATAGAAGCTAGCAATTATTTTTCAATAATAAAGCAAGAAATAGAAGGTACCAATTATTACTCAATACTGAATAGTCATCTAGACATTTAAATTAACATAAGATATAAAGATGTATGAACTGATAGAAATTTATAATTTAATTCATAATCTAGACCAGTGCTGTCCAATAGAATTTTCAATAATAATGGGAATGGTCTTTACCTATACTGATGACTAAGGTGGTATAATAGAGACATGGATCTTGAGTACTTGAAATTTGGCTACAGTGACCAAAGAACCACATTTTAAGATTGTATTGAATTAAAATTTAAATTGTCACTTGTGGTTAGTGACTGTCATGTCAAACAACAAAGTTTTGAACTACAGATATTTTCTACAGGTGAATGCTAAATTTAGAACTGTGTCCGTTTATCTGGGGGAAGGAAGGAAAATGTGTGAACAAAATTAGCTGGTCATAGAAAGTGTCCCTGATACTCAGGGGAAACAAAAATTTATTTATCCTAAAAAAATTTGAGATATATTGCACAGACCTTGTCTAAGTAATAATTTCTTATAGTGATAGTCTTAGTTAGGACACAGGGATCTTATTCATGTTGCCATTGTTTATTCATTACTGGGAAAATGGTACTAAACTATGATGCAACAATAGCACCTTCACAGGAAATTAAAATGTTTGATTTACTAATCCAGCTAGCCAGAATGAAGCTGAGGAGATCTAGGGGAAAGGTCAGAGAATGTACAATTATAGCATGCATGCAATCACACACATGCGCACAACATCACTTCTCACTTGATGCACTATTGTTTAGCCATAAATGAAAAAACTGCGACTATTAATTTTTATGGATTTGAGTGAGAATAATACCAAAAGCTGGATGTGGTAGTGCATGCCTTTAATCCTAGCACTCAGGAGACAGAGGTAGGAGGATTGCCAGGAGTTTGAGGCTAGCCTGGGACTACATAGTGAGTTCCAGGGCAGCCTGGGCAAGAACGAGACCCTACCTCAAAAGAGAATAATTTCAAATGGGCATTCTTATTGTGTAGTATTTATGTGCCTGTCTATGTATGTACATTTTTTGTGAACATTCAAACATGGCTAGTGCACATACATGTAGAAGCCAGAAACAGCCTCAGGTGTAGGAACACCAACCATCAGTTATATTTTTATTCATTTTTATTTATTAAAGAGACAGAGAGTCTGTATGTATATGTGTGTGGACATGCCAGACCCTCTTGAAACTGCCAACGAACTACAGACATGTGCACCACTTTGTGCATCTGGTTTTACATGGGTAGTGGAGAATCAAACCTGGGCCAGTAGGTTTTGTAAGCTAGCAACTTTAACCACTGATTCACCTCCTTCAGCCCCACACTTTTTTTTTTTTTATTGAATCGAGATGCTTATTGATGAAGATGCTTCAGGCATCCTTCTGTCTGTACCTCACTGGTACAGGGATTACAAGCATCCACCATCATATCCATTATATTCATGTGGGTTTGGGAGAATCCAAATCAGGTCCTCATGCAAGGCAAGCACTTTACCAACTGCTTCATCTCCTCAGCTCCTTATCATAAAATTTTAAGAGAAGACAGAAAAGTATAAAACTATGTATATGGTAAAACATGTTTAATAAAAATGAAAATATATGCAATATGAATAATATATATTATACATAATTGGAAATGAAGTAAATATATGAAAACATAGTAGTCACTGCTTAGTAGTGAGATCACAACTGATAATATTTACTATCTTTTAATACTCTAATAATTTAAAAATGTAATTTATAATAATGCATGCAATAGTAAAATAATATTTGTCTATGCCACACAACAATTCCATATAAGTAAGATGAAATGTTTGCATGATAATGTAATTTAAGTGAAGTTAGAAACACTTGGTAAATCTAACATTCAAGGACATGACTAACAACATATGTGTCTGCTCCTAAGCATGGACACTTTCCTCTTCCATGTCTCAGGCTGTGTGGTAGGCTTCCTCAGACACCATTCTATGCAAGTTTCTGCAAGTTGCTCACCCTTCAGAGAAAGCAGGCAGGCAAATGAGGCTAGCACCTCTGTGATGGGTGGCTGGGAGACAGTTGGACTGAGCTACTTTAGGTAAACCAGTAGTCTGATGATTGCCAGATGGAGGCTCAACAGATGTTATTTGCCCGCCTCCCATTTGCTCTTTGTTAGTGGGTCAGTTCTCTGTAGAATCTGTAAGCTACACTGAAAATACTGCATTTGCAGGTACTTCTAAGAGCATTATGAGGCATCCTGTCTTGTAGTCAGCTTATGACCACTCCTTAATGACACAGTGCTCCCAGGTCATCCTAAGTTCTGAGGTCCTCCGACTGGTTTCCATGGAGAAGCATCGAGCAATGTGACAACAAACTTTCCTTCAGCTGCTCCTCAGAGCCGTTTGGCAGCTTGTCTTGTCGTGCAGAGCCAACCACTTTCTGATGACAGAGAGTTACAGAGGGACCTTCCTTCCTGTACTGATGGACCCAAAATAACAGCTTAATAAGACACAGTTTCCTATGTTACTTAAGAAAGAGAGAGAGAAAGAAAATAAAGATCCCAAAATGACAAACTGTGTTTGTTCTGATTTAGTTCTCTTTCTGGCAAAACATGTAGACATTTTAATAAAAATTATCTAAATTCTTTTGCATACCACCAAATGTTTACATACAGTTTGATGAACAGATAATTGGGAGCTAGTGATTGACAGGTAGAAGGAAAACAAGAGAAACAGGGCATGATTCGTGATAGATTGAAAGGCAGCCTGGAAGGTACTATTCTTGTATGTAATATAGCACATATCTACTCCATCAAAGCTTGAAATCAAGGGTTGCCAATTTAATTGGGAAAGAGCAAGAGATGCTGCACTTGTCAGAATAGTTAGGGAAAAACACTGCATTAAATATATAGATCCTCTATGCTCACGCAGTGAGACAAACTGCAAAATATACACTTGTTCTTCACAGGAACAATTTTATCATGGAATAATATGTATGTAGAAGAACAACCACACCTCATTTTGCATATATTGGAAGATATATAAAAACAATCACATTTAAGGGACAAAAAAATACTAAATAAAGTACTAATCAATTTTGGCAACCTTGACTTAAAATTAAGACATAATAGAAATAGAGCTGGGTGTGATGGCACACGCCTTTAATCACAGCACTCAGGAGGCAGAGGTAGGATCACTGTGAGTTCGAGGCCACCCTGAGACTACATAGTAACTTCCTTGTCAGCCTGGAGTAGAGTGAGACCCTACCTGTAAAAACTAAAAAACAGAAAAAATGGACATAAAAGAAATATTCATGGAAGATACCAACCTTAACTTTTCATAAGATTCATCTTGTTAAAAATACTATTTTTAAATACTCATAACTATACACAAATGATATGTTGACTTGTATCACAGTGAACTGTTTACCTGTAAGCAAAACGTCACATTAAATCAGTGCGTGTGTGGTGAGGGGGGAAATCTGTCAGGTAGATATATGATCATGCCTAAGGCTATTATCCATGTTTCAAATCTTCTTTCAGAACACCCAACATAAAGCCTGGCAAGGTCTTGCAGCCTTGCTTTGGCCAATAAAATCTGAGCAAAGCTGATGTCTTTTGCAGGTGGGTGTTAGAGGAGCCAGATAATGATTGGATAACTTCCCCTCTTTCCCGTGCCATGGTGACAGTTTGCTCCAGATGGGAAAGGGCCTGTGAATCTGTCTCTTGAACAGACAACACTGAATCAACTGCCAGGTGACCCACCTGGAGAGAGAATGTGAATGAGAAATAAACCTTATATCTTTAAGTAAGAGGATTAGTATGGCTCAATCTGGTCTAGCCTTCATTAATCATTCTTTTAAAACTTTGTCTGCAGTTGTTTTTATATGGCATGGAGACAACTTATCCATTCATTCAGTTTCCCAGGCAGTCTTCGGTTAACTAATTACAATTGAGCATTTGCTCTCTGCTGAATCCCAGAGGATAACAGGAGATAGGAGGTATTGTCTGCTCTCATGGAGAAGAGAACTACATCACATAAGTAAACGCCTTTTAGAAGTTGTTTCACATTTGGGGTAGAGAGATGGCTTAGCAGTTGCCTGTGAAGTCTAAGGACCCTGGTTCAAGGCTCATTTCTCCAGGACCCACGTTAGCCAGATGCACAAGGGGACACACACATCTGGAGTTCGTTTGCAGAGGCTGGAAGCCCTGGCACTCCCATCCTCTCTCTTTCTCTATCTATCTGCTTCTTTCTCTCTCTGTTACTCTCAGATAAATGAATACAAATTAAAAAAAATAAAAAACAAAATAGTTTCACATAAAATATTCTATGAGAAAAGCAATAGAATAAGATATTTAAAATTGAGTCTGAGTAGGAGAGGAGGGCTTAGGAATAGAGGGTAGTTAAGCTCAGATCTGAATAATTAAAAGGAGCCCAACAAATAAATACATAGCTAAAAGGGAGTCCATGAAAAAGGAACATGCACATATGCCAGCCACAAGTGTTTTCTTTCAGAGGCAGAAAGAAACCATGCAAAAATAAGTACTTACAGGCCAAGGTTTGATGTTAACAAAGTAGAAAAAGATTTTGTCTACTCATAACTTTTGTGGATCCAGGGAAAGGTACGGCAATATGTACAGGGTCTTGGAACACATGCCATAACCTCTCTCAAACAGCTAACTCTTGACATCCTTGAAACTTATTGAAAATCCACAATGATGGCTCTGTCTGGTCTCAAAGGGGAAAAAAAAAAAAAAAAACAGAGAAGTCTCCATAGGCAAGAAAGCAGGCTCTAAGTTATTAGGACAAAGAATTCTAGAAATATAGTCTAGGATAGGAAGCACAGGGGGAAAGCCTATGCTCTGGAAAACTCTGTCCTATTGACTCTGGAGACCATTCACCCGATAGTAACAATTACGGTAATGTCCGATGTAATAGCGGTATTTGGAAAAGTCAGCCCAGGTTACCTACACTAGATAAGTTAGTTTCCAAAGCTGTAACAAAATGTCTGTGAAAGGGCTAGGGAGATGGTTAAGGGGACTTGCTTGCAAGCCTGTTAACCCAAGTTTGATTTGCTGGTACCCATGTAAGGACAAAGTGGTGCACACATCTGTAATTGCCATGGCAAGCATGCCCAGGAGAAACCTGAAGCTTGTAGGCCAGATAAACTGGGACACACACAGGAAGTAGCAGAAACAAACAGCCCCAACAAGGGAGACACAGTCTCAAGTAAGGTGGAGGAGAGGACAGCCACTCAAGGTTTTCCTCAGACCTCTACAGATGCACTGTGGCATGCACAGCCCCCACCCAGAGCCGTTACACACTATACGCACAGACAAATGCCATAAAAATGTACCTGGGAAAAATAACCCAACCAGCCCCCATCTCCTACCTTCCACTACTTTACCAATAATGAGATCAAATTATGGATCAATCAATGGATTACTTGATTGATGACATCAGAAACTTTATAATACCATTGCTTCCCCAAAGCTGGCCAGCAAGCCTATTAATACATGAGTCTTTGAGAGACATTTTAAACTCAATAGTCCCCTATCACCACTTATACCTATCTCACAATGCTAAATGAGTGTATTGCATTTCTCAGAGTCCCAAAGTTTTAAATTTTCAGCATTGCTCAAAATCCCAAATTGAAGTTTCTCTCAGAATCCAAATAAACTCCTAGCTGTTAGTTTAAAATAAAAACCCAATATTCATATACCTAACAATGACACAAATTAAGCATTCCCATTCCAGATAAAGAATCAGACCAAGGTAACATAAAGACCCAGCCAGGTAAACATTGAAACTGTTAGTTACATATCCAGCATCTAGAGTATGTATGTATGTATGTATGTATGTATGTATGTATGTATGTATGTATATATGTATGTATGCATGTTTGTATGCATGCATGCATGTGAATGTATTCCTGAGGGCTCAGGCATCCCCTCTCAGGCTGACTGCTCACTGTGTGTGGCATTTCTCAGCAGATATGCCATGTTTGTAATGCCTCCACCCTCCCAGATTACCATGGAGGCTTCACTCCCATAGCTTCATAAACGACCTTCTGAGGACCTGCCTTCTGAAACTCTAACCCTGCCACACATTGACCTTCAAGATTTTACTGTGAAATATGAGTGGAAGCTTCAATTATTCCAAGCCACAACTTCTACATTCTGTCTGCCTACAACATCATCCTGATGTAGACTAAACCATAGTGTGCTGTCATCTAGGGCTATAGCCTGGCCCTGCTTAGACCAAGGCCACAGTAACCTCTAAGTACCTTGACTTAAATGTGTGGAAACACTTTCCTAGATTACAGAGTTCTCTTCTACAAACAAAGTCTTTTTAAGGAGATTGTGTCCTTGTAGCCTATGACCTGCTGTGGTAGGGGTCTATCTAAAGCCAGGTCTTCCCACATCTTTCCTGCTATATAGATACAAAATATTTGTTTTCTTTTTAATGGCACTGATTTCTTTCACAGCCACACCTTCACAATTAAACTTCACAATTAAACACACTCTTTATCTAGACAAAAGACAAGTTTTTAAAAGATTTCTGCCCAGATTTTTAGACCATATTTTCATGAAAAATCTACAAAAAAAATATCTGGCATTACCCATGTGATGGCCTGTGGTGGTTTGAATGTAAATGACTCCATAGACAAAGGATCTTTTATTGATTTTTTTTTTATAAAAACAGTTGTACTTTTATACTACTTACCAGCACCCCAATTGTGCTGAGGGTATTCTTTAGTGAGATGACTGGTATTCATTGTGAGAACCCAGAGGCCTCAGTCAGTCTCTGGGAGGGGAGGGGAGGGGAGGGGATTATAAAGCCTCAGGTTGTTCCCATTCACCCTGATGCTCTTAAGATCTTTCCACCCCTTCTTCCCCTATGTTAGCAGAGCCTGAGCAAGTGAAATAGATCTCCGACTTAGTGTTGCTTTCTCTATAGCCTCTGGATCTCTGTTTTGATGAAGTTTGAGTGACCACAATGTCTGTCTCTATCTCCCAGAAACTGGTTTTCAGGCTAGGCATGACTATAGTCATCATTTTCTCTGTAATGACTTCCAGGGACGATGAGGTGGAGATAACCCATCTTATGGAATAAGTCAGGTCTGTCTTCTTGATGGGCTGATGTATCCTGGTTCTCGCAAGTATTCTCCACCATCTGTAAGACAGAACAGATTTTCCATCAAAAAGCAAGAGCAGGTTGAATTTAAAGGGTTCAGCTTAGATATTAGAGAGACTTATTGATGTTTATGTCCATTCTTCTCAAACAGCAGTGAAGGTTCTCGCTGGAGTCTATAATTTCCTATCCTAGGAAATCTGGCTTCTCAGAATCAGATATAAATTTACCCCTCTGGGCTGGAGAGATGGCTTAGCGGTTAAGCGCTTGCCTGTGAAGCCTGAGGACCCTGGTTCGAGGCTCGATTATCCAGGACCCACATTAACCAGATGCACAAGGGAGTGCATGTGTCTGGAGTTTGGTTTGCAGTGGCTGAAGGCCCTGGCGTGCCCATTCTCTCTCTCTGTCTGCCCCTCTCTCTCTTATGTTCAGTCTGTGTACAGTTGGTTACCTGTATTGACTGTGTGTCACTATTGTACAAGTGTGTTCCTTTTGCTTGGCTGGTTGATCTTGTATCTGGAAGAGTCTCCTTCTTATTCACTCTGTTGGCAACCATTATTCACCAGCAGCTCCCATAGCAATCTCTAGCATTATGAGGGCTAGATGAGAAGGAACAGGATTCCCCCTCAGGTCTATCATGGTCACGTGATGTTCTGTGACTGAAGCACAGGTATTTTTGATTAAGCTCCCCATTTAGCAGGCAGAGCCCTGCTAGAGGAGATGTGTCACTGGGGGCGGGTATTGAGTCCATCCCTAGGGTGTGGAGAGAGCCAGTTTTAGCTCTGGCTACTTTGTTTATGTTCTCTCTCTCTCTCTCTCTTTCCCTATGGATGTATGAAGAAGTAAAGCAGGTTCTTTCATCATGATGAAGCTTCCAATCTATAAGCTTGAGATAAACCCATGCCTTCCATAAACTGCTTCTAATCAGGTGTTTGTCTCAGCAACAAGAAGGTAAGTGAATCATGGCCTGAATGCTGTACTGACTTGACATTTCCTCCACCTGATAAACTATTTATCATCTTTAAATCAACCTCCCACAAAGGCTCAGAATAGGAACAAAAGATAGGCATGTTCTTCACCAGGTGATAAAATGAATTGGCCTCTAGTTCTGTACCCTATGGAATCCTCACTGCTGTCTGAAACCTCATGAGTGCACATCTTTAGCATCAACACTGGTACCAACATTGTGGACATCTGAACTTACATTAGAATTACCTGCTATTGCAGCTAAAGCTTTCTAGGCCTTTCCCAGTTTATTTTCCTAAACTTTTCCAAAATTTTCCTATAATTAAGTTCAAAATACTCCTTAATCCCACCATTGGGAATAGTCTTTGCAATGATCTACTTCTTAGTAACAATTTTTCTTAGCAACAAGTGAAAGAGAAAGTTTTTATTTTAGCTACTGATTTCATAGATTTCAGTCTTCAGTTAGGTGTCTGCATTATTAGGGTCTGCGCTAAGGCAGAACATCATGATGGCAGGGGCATGTAAATAGGTTGATTATCTCCAGCAACCAGAAAGCAACAGAGACAAAAAGGCTGAGACCAAGAAATACAGTTCAAAGTCACACCTCAACACTGTACTTCCTTCAACTAGAACACACCCATCCCAGTTCAAACAACCTCCCAATAGCCCTTCAAGTTTGAATCATCAATGGATTAACCCATTAATTAGGTCAGAGCTCTCTTGGACTAATCACTTTCCAAAGACCTCATTAGTTGACAAAGAGTCTTTAATACTGGAGCTTCAAGAGGACATTTTAGATTTCGAATCTTCATACTAGACCATGGTGAACCCCTCCAGAAACCTTTTATGTACAAGTAACCAACAATAACATGTTTGACCTTGAGGCAGAATTATTAACACAATCATATTTCTGAATAAAATAGATCATTTGCAGAAATTCTCCCAAAGAAAAAAATATTCCAAATATTAAATCATGTTAGATAAAGTTGCCAATAATCTCTTCCCTTTGGCATGAAGGAATGAAACCACTGGGATTGTCCAAGGGTGTACATATTTCTAGGACTGTTCCAAGAAAAACCAACCTGGCTTCCAGACTCACAGGGTGGTGACTTTCTATCACTAATATATTGGGAAATTAGTGTAGCAGGTTTCTCTGGGGCAGTGACTGATGGAAGCACACAAGCCCTTTAAGAGTAGCTTCTACTTACAGTTCCAAACGGTTGGTATGGCCAGATATTCTCAGGTTTTTCCAGAAAGGCCAGATGATTGAGTTTGCATGGTCAATGCTCATATTTTGAAATTTAAGGAAGAAAAGCAAGGGGATTTTAAAGGATAGGCAAGAAAAATGCCTATAACTATGGGCATGGTCAATGCTCATATTTTGAAATTTAAGGAAGAAAAGCAAGGGGATTTTAAAGGATAGGCAAGAAAAGTGCCTATAACTATGGGCAAGATTGTAGCAGTAGAAGACCATGTTGCAATCTCTGCAGAATATCGAAAGCCAGATGGAGGATGCAGGCTGAAATGAGGTAAGGGGTAGAAATAGACTTTACTATTGCTCTTAGAGATCCCTTTAAAATTACATTTTCTCTACTACCGCTCTTTCTTGCTCCTTTAAAATATTGTTTGACTTTTCCTTACATTTCCTGATTATAACCTTCTGACTGTTAGAAGCTTCCATAAACATGGGGTATGTATTTTCCTTCTTTGATTTATTCTCTCTCTCCTTCTCCCTGTTTCTTTCAACAGGATGTTGCTCTATAGCTTAGGTTTTCCTCAAAATCACAATCATCTTGCCAGTCTCCTGAGTGCTTGGATTATAAATTTATGTCACCATATTCTGCTGGTTTTCTTTCTCCACCACCACCCTTTGAGTTCTATGAAAGCATTCTGTCCTGGAAGCATTATCTACACGGGATAAACTTATTTATAGGCAAAATGAGTTCATTTGGATATAAAGACATCACCAGATATCAAATGTTTATAATAAGTAATATGGGCATCATCCATAAGGGAGCAAAATGTGGTCTTAGGTCCACACTGAAATGCAAAGTCTTTGTCTGAGAATATACCACCAGGGTGCAAGTTAGACCAGAACCCACAATGCCTGAGTGCTATGCATAAACTATATTTCTATCAGGTTTTGTAAATATCAGAGCACATTCATTCACTACTTTACCTTATTGGATTCAAAAATTATTAATTGGTATTGGAAATTTTTCATCCTATTCAGAACTATCTTTAATTTTACTCATGAAACAAAAACAGAAATTTTTATAGGTAAGGCCTGTGCAGGGAGTTTAGCAGTAGAGTGTTTGCCTTGTTTGCAGAGGGCTCTGGGTTTGATCCTCAGAACTATATGTCAAAGAAAAAGAGAGGGAGGGAGGGAGGGAGAAAGAGAGAACAAGGGAGAGAGATTAAGGAAGGCAGCAATTGGTTAGCAGTTTCCTTAGCACTTGACTGCATTTTTACATACAAATATGCTGTGCCATGAGGGTTACTATGGGCTGAATTGTTTCCTCTAAAAATTTGCATTAAAATCATAACCCTCAATGAGACCGTAAATGGAGATCCAACCTTTGATGAGTTAAGAAAGGCTAAATAAGCTTCCAAGATGTGGATCCTCATCTAAGGTCATTGGTGCTGTCAGAAGAAGAGAGAGTTAGACACCAGGGCTCCATGCATACAAAAGAAAGACTGTCCAACACACAACAAGAAGGCTGCAAGACAAGGACAGAGGCTGCAAGAAAAACTACCTGTGCATTGGTACTGAAATTGCAAAGTTCCAGAGTCATAGGAAATGTGTTTCATTGTTTAAGCCATTCAGTCTGTTTTTTTTTTTATTAATAAAATAATAGTAAATATAATCTTGAATTTTGTGGGTGTTTTTTCAATTTTGCAGTTCAGATTTTTTGTAGGGTGTTAGTTTTTGTTGAGCTACCATTACTGAATAGGATTTAATATACAGCAACTGAAATTAAGTATTAGGATGGATTAAAATACCAGAGCAATTATTTAATTTAAAGATTTATGAATTATGGTCATATGTACATATAATCACCTTTATCTCCTTATTCAGATATACAGTCAAATCATTTTATGCTGTATTAGCAATTAAACCAAACAGTTCCCATGCCGAACCAATTAATTGCCAAGAAATCAACTAAATCTATCTCAAAATAACTCTTGGTTATTCACATAGTGTAATTAATTGTACAACAAATATTGTTAGAGATTCCTAAAATTACAAATTATAAAATACACCATTAAGGTACTTTTCCCTGCAAAGTTTTTCTCATCATACTTCTGTGAAGGCATTAAAATCTTAATGAGCTCTCTACTCAGCCCCTGATGTGCTCATCACAATGGAATGAAGAATTGAGGTTTCAAAATCATGAATGCTCAGGCAAGGCAAGTTCGCAGAGACAGTCATTGCGTAAGGGGGTAATTTGTAGAAGAATTATTGCACATATTGGAGATCTGAAGTAAAAAGAGAACAAAACTCGCAAATGTCACTTGACGTCGGCATCATATTGAAATGCAAAGCTAAAGCAGTATCAGAATGAGTAATAGGAAAACATAAGAAGTTTCTACATTTTGCTTCTTGTGGGAAACAACTATGTGCAAATGCGTGTGTGCATATGCACAATGCTAGGTTGTGATACTACGTATATCATGATTATATATTCTATAAGACTGTGTCACAGCTCAGAGTAGTTGCTATCACTTTTCCCTCCCACAATAAATACTTTTAAAAAATAACTGGATGAAACATAGGAACATATTCTGTCCATTTATTGAAAAACAGAGGTACAGATCTGGGATCCTGAAGAGAAAATAAATACAGAAAGTGAGTGCCACATTTATCTGCGCTTTCTGCCTGGGATCACATCCAACCTTTCGTACTCTAAAGTGGAGCCAAAGAGGTAACAGCCGTATCACCGCTTACACAGAGCCAAGATCACACTCTCAAGACCACTGAAGTACAAATTTATGGACTAGGTTAAGAAGAGAAAAAAAATAACTGTACGGAGAACATGCCTCAAGTACCTGACAAGGGCCTGCCTGCCACCGTTGGCCAAATACTGTGCTGAGTGGACAATATGTGAGGCTCTGTTAGACCCACTGCAAGCTGAGAGCATAATGGAGGGTTTTAAGCATACATGGACTGGGCATTCCAGAGTTTCACCTCACCAAAGGGAACTGTCCTGAGGTAGATAATGGTCATTCAGCCAAAACACCAGTAAACTGACTCTTGAGAATAAAAACTGTGGCCTTCTATAAGGGCTTTGAGGACACAACCTAACAAGCCTAAAATCAAACTTCTTTTTTTTTTTTTAAAGAAAGCCAGACAGTCCCATATGGTGCCTTGTTTGGGTGTGTCTGGAGTCTTGTAAGTTTGAATAAAGTGAGTCTTATTGGAATCAAGTTTATAAAACAATAAGCAAACTTTCTGACAAAACAAGATTTAATACTGTAAAAAAGTAACAATCAAAATGGCTGTAAAATAACATAAATAGAGTCCCTCAGTCAATGAAAGGAAAAATATTCCATAACTGGTAGATAAGATATAATGCTACCTCAATATGCATGTATGTGTGTATGTATATAAATAAAACATTCTTAAATACATATATGTGTGTATTTTAGAACATTTTTTTATTTTTAGTTCTCTATAACAAGTTCAACAGATGACTTCCATTGATAGGATTATTCATTATGCTAGCTATTTGGAAAAAAAAAATAACAAACCAAAAATCTGAGACTTTCAACAAACCCTGAGCAGAAGAAAGACAAATAAAATAACTTGAGGTATCATAGTTAATCCCTAATATCTCAAACTCAGAATAAAGCATCTAAAAACAAACAAGAAAATTAGGTAATGCAAGCAAGGAAGGGATAATATAAAATTTGGCCAACTTCTCACCAGAAGCACACATCCAGAGCATAGGTAACCATTATGACTCATTGTGAAAAGTACTCAACTATGAACTAAAATTCTGTGTTGACCAAAGTTTCCCTAAAGCATGAATACAAACTAGATTCCTTTGGGGTAAACAAAATCTGCAGGAATTGTCCCACTATTTAAAAAAAAAATTTTTTTGTTTAGTCTTATTTATTTGAGAGCAACAGACAGAGAGAAAATAGGCAGAGAGAGAAAAGGCAGAGAGAAAGAGAGAATGGATGCGCCAGGGCTTCCAGCCACTGCAAATGAACTCCAGATGTGTGTGCCCCCTTGTGCATCTGGCTAATGTGGGTCTTGGGAATCGAGCCTTGAACCTGGGTCCTTAGGCTTCACAGGCAAGTGCTTAACCGCTAAGCCATCTCTCCAGCACATTATTTTTGAGAAAAAGAAATTTCTGAAGCTGAAGGAAAAGGTAGGATGCTCATCACTGAAGCCTGGCATGAAAGGTTATGTGAACTAAGAGAAAACCCTGGACAAGAAGGCACAGAGATATCCTAGAGTGCCAGCCAGCCCCGGGGTGGGGGGACCTCAAGCCCACTTGTAGCCACAGACAATCTGATAGTTAATGTGTAAAAGCCTAAGAATCTTAAAAAGATCATATAAAGCAAGCAAATGAATTGCAATAAGCCAAAGGACAGAAGATCAGTTAAAGAGCCACTTTAAACCTTGTACTATAGACTCTACAGTTGAAAAACACAATTTAAGGTAACACCATTTCCACATAGAAAATGAAAAGGCATTTAGGGATAAATCTGACAAACTATAGAGAATACTCATGCACTGAGAATACCAGGAGAAATTAAGACCTACAAAAACTTGAAAATGATCATATTTATGAACTAGGAGATGTAAGCCTTTTAAAGTCATTTTAGTAACCATCTCATACATGTCCATAATGTATGTAGATCATAGTCCTTTCTCACTCCTTTCTTTTATTCAACACCTTCCACTGAACCCAACTAGCCCCCCTTCTATTCTGAGGTACGTTTTCCACATCATTCATGACCGTGTGTTGATGGGCCCAATAGTGTGCAGCCACTGTGGCGTCATCAGTGCCATGGCTACCCTGTGTCCACAAGTCAGCATCGCGAAGTACTCCTCCCCGTCCTTCAGCTCTTAGTTTCTTCCCATCACTTCTACTGCAGTTCTCACTGAACCTTGGCTGGTGTGGCCAAGATGCCTCATGTAGTGCTGGACACTCAGCTATCATTTCCCAACACTACACATTTGGCTATCTTCTCAGTGGTCACTTCCATCAGCATAAAGAATTTTCTCCATCTAAAAGGTAAAACTAGTACCAATAGGAGTATAACACTAAATATTTGGAGGGCAACTTGATGGGCAAAACACAACCAGTTAGCCAAACAACAGTGGTACCTTCCTGCTTAGGGCCTATTATCTTCAAAGCCATAGTCTTTTGTTCAGGTTTTCAGGACCGGGAATGAACTTCCTCCCTTAGAGCCAGCCTTAAATTCAATCATCTAGTTCTGGTGGACAATGAAGAGCACTGGCAATTTCCCATAATGCCTTGGATACCTCATGGGCCTCTGTGACACTCACTGAGATCTATCCCATCCCTGTCATGGAGATTTTATGTAACAACCTGTGGTTTCTTGACACAGCATTAACCACTCCCATTGGCTATGTTGCCCAAACTCTCCCTTTTAAGAAGAATGCTATATTTTTATTTGCTAGACAGGAAGCTAATAAGGAATGAGACCTAAGGTTTATTCATAAGAACTTTTGGGTTAACTCTCTTCGTGCCCCTTCCCCTAATCTCACTTAGACTTTTCCAGCCCTACTGTTCTGTCCACTTACTTAGAAATCTACTAACCCCTCTGCTTTAGCCGCCCCTCCCACACTGTCGGCCACATTGTAGCTTCGTGGGCCTTTTATTTCAACTTACATACAAATCTAAAACCTCCAAGTCAGGATCCACTTATGAGAAAGAACATAGTGCTTGTTTTTCTGAGTCTGGGTTACTTTACTTAATATTTTTCAGGTCCACTCGTTTTTCTGAAAATGTTATAATTTTGATTGTCTTTACCACTGAATGAACTGACATGGCGCATATGTCCCACGTGTTCATTATCCATTCATCAGTAGGTGGGCATCTAGGCTGATTCCAGTTCCTAGCTACTGTGAACAGAGCAGCAATGAACATAGATGTGCAAATATCTCAGCAGCACAGTCCATAGGGTAGACTCAGGAGGGGTATAACTGAATGACTTGATAGATCTATTCTTAGCTTTTTGAGAAACAACTACACTTCCTTTTCCATAATGGCTGCACTAGTTTATACTCTGACCAATAGAGAATGAGGGGTTTTCTTTTCCCACATCTGCCATATGTTATTATCTCATTTTGTGATGATAGCCATTCTGACTGGTGTGGGGTGGAATCTCAAAATAGGTTTAATTTGCAGTTCCCTGGTGGCTAAAGATGTTGAACATTTTAAGAAATATTTATTGGCCATTTGCATCTCTTCTTTAGTGAACTCTGTTCATTTCCGTGGCCCGTGTTTTGATAGAGATCTCTGCTGTTCTGTTTAGTTTTTTTTGCAAGTATTTGTCTATTTTAGATATTAGTCCCCTATCAGAGGTACAGCTGGTGAAGATGTTTTTTCCCCATTCTGTAAGCTCCACATTGATTCAGTTGACAGTTGCCTTTGGTATATAATAGCTTTTTTTTTTTTCTTTTTCTTTTTGAGAGAGAGAGAAAGAGTGGGTGCACCAGGGTCTTCAGCCCACTGCAAATGAACTCCAACTGCATGTCCCTTGTGTGCTTGCATCACTGTGAGTCTGGCCATGCGGGACCTGGAGATTTGAATATGAGTTCTTAGGCTTGACAGGCTAGTGCCTTAAGCACTATGCCATCTCTTCAGCCCTGTAACAGTTTTTAATTGCATGACACCCCATTTGTTGATTGTTTGCCTTACTTCCTGGGCTACCAGGTTTCTGTGAAGAAAGTCTTCCCTACCCCTATGTCTTAAAGTGCTCTTCCTACTTTTTCCTCTAGCTGTTTCAGAGGTTTCAGTTCCTACATTGAAGACCTGGATCCATTTGGAGTTGATTTTCCTCTCAGGTTAGAGATAAGGATCTACTTCTTTCTTCTACATGTAAATAAAAGACACAATGTTAAGAGGTTGCTTCCTCAAAATTCATCTAAATAATGAATATTCCTAGCCAAAATCTCATTAAGTCATTTTTTGAAATTGTATATTTGTTTTAAAAAAATATTATCAAGATTTAAAAGTAAGAAATCTAAAGTAGAAAAAGTTTAAGTTACTTCATTTAATTACTGCTTATATATTTTTTGAAATTAAGATAATTGCATATTGATACTAAGATAGACAAATTAAACCAAGAAACAATACACAGAGTCAAAATTAGAGCCACACTTATGTTTACAAATGCAGGTGCCAGAGCAAATCAATGGAGAAAAATAAAATTGCTCTTTATGAATAATATTAGAACACTTAGTTATCTCTATGAAATAAATTATAATCACAAACTTTAATTTTTTACTCAAAGCAAATATTAAATTAAAACAATCAATATACCTAAATATAATATCTAAAATAATAAAACCATTAAATAATACATAAAGCTGTATTCATTGCACAAGAGAAACTGAGGCAAGAGCATTTCTCTAAGTTTCAGAATAGCTTTGGCTGCAACTGAGTTTTAGGCTAGCCTAAAGTACAAAGACCTTTTCTCAAAAATAAAAGATTAGCTGGGCATGGTGGTACACACCTTTAATGAAGGCACTCAGGAGGCACAGGTAGGATTGTCATGAGTTCAAGGCCACCCTGAGACTACACAATGAGTTTCAGGTTAGCCTGGGCTAGAGTGAGACCCTACCTTGAAAAACCAAAACAATAAATAAATAAAACATTGAAAATATTTTTTAAAAATGAAGGCTGGGGATATGGCTTAGTGGTGAAGGTGCTTCCCTACAACTCCAATGGATCCAGGTTCAATTCCCCAGAACCCATGTAAGCCAGATACACAAGGTGACACATGCATCTGGAGTTTGTTTGCACCAGCAAGAGGCCCTGGCATGCTCAATCTCTCTCTCTCTCTCTCTCTCTCTTTCTTTAAATAAATAAAAATATTTAAAAACACATAAAATGCCCATCTTAGTTTATATATAAAAGAATATGAGTAAAAGATAATGTAAAATATCCTACCATTTAATAACAAACAAAATGGTACATAAATGTACATAGGCACTTCACAAAGACAAATATTCAAATGAGAAATAATCATATACAAAAAAGTAAACAAGACACAACTCGTCAAAAATGGCTGAAATTGAAAATAGAATGAAAAGGGCTAGAGAGATGGCTTCGCAGTTAAGGCACTTCCCTGCAAAGCCAAAAGACTAGTGTTTGATTCCCCAGGACTCACGTAAGCCAGATGCACAAGTGGTGCATGTGTCTGAGGTTTGTTTGCAGAAGCTTGAGGCCCTGGTGTGCCCATTGTCCTTTTTCTCTCTCTCTCTCCCTGCCTCTTCCTTCCTTCCTTCCTTCCTTCCTTCCTTTCTCTCTCTCTCTCTCTCTCTCTCTCTCTCTCTCTCTCTCTCTCTCTCACTATCACTCTTTCTCTCTCTCTCCCCCTGCCTCTTCCTTCCCTCCTTTCTTTTTTCTTTCTTTCTTTCTTTCTTTCTTTCTTTCTTTCTTTCTTTCTTTCTTTCTTTCCTTCTTTATTTCTCTCTTGTATAGTAAATAAATAAAAAATTAAATTAAAAAAGAACAACAACTATTAGGAAAAATGTGGCACAACTAGAGACCCATACTTTCTTGCTACTGCATGACTATAGCTGATACTAATAATAACTTACCATGCAGTTCAAGAAAAATCACTGTTAAATCATTTTATTTTAGAATTCCTCAAATAAGTCAAGTTTATGAACTGACATGCCAACTACAATGACTTCCTTGCCAATATATTTCCACGTTTTTAGTTAGAGTTTCTTTTTTCTTTGCTTTCTAGAGTGTCATCTTTAAAGTCATGTGTCTTGAGAATAATGTGGAATCCTGGGAGAAATCTACAGATTATTTGCTATTTAATTCATCAGATTTTTTTTCCCCTGGGCTTCTCACTGAAATTGAAACCAAAACCAAGTTTCTTTTCTCCCATCCCAAGCCCACTGTTTATTCTCAACATAGCATTTATTTTATTCTACTATGTTTTATGGGCACTTTATAGTTGAGTTTATATCTCCATCAAATTAGTTGCACCTTCAGGGAGAGGACTAACCCAGTCTTTTTTGTGTCTCTGAACACACATATAACACACAAGCTCATACAGAATTCAGAGGCCACTAAATGTCTGAGAAATTGACTTGGTTTCTTTCCAGAATAACTTTATATTACAACAGTAACAATCCTGCATAGCAGAGGCTTTAGTTGTCATTTTATGTGGAATCAACTCATGTTGCCTTATCAAATAGACCATAAACTTCTATTGTTTCCCAACTGCATTCTACTAAACTTTCACCCTTCCTGGATATCAATGACAGCACCAAGAAAAGTAGACTAAAATGTGTTCTCTGAAGACCTAAGAGAGAGAGAGAAGAGAGAAGAAACTATCTACTAACTGTTCTTTAGAAGTGGCTGAAGGGTAACCGGATAGCTCAGTTGGTTTACAGGTGTGAGAACCTGACTTCGATCTCCAGTGGCCACATAGTAATACCGAGTGTGGCAGTGAGTGTGGTACATATACCTGTAATCCCAGTGCTCAGGGGCAGACAGGAGGATTCCTGGAGCTCAATGTCCAGCCCAGATAGCCTAATTGGTGAGCTTCAGGTCTCAAAAAGAAGTGGACAGCATTCCTGAGGAAAGCACACACACACACTAACATGTGTGCAAACACACCCACTAAGGTGCGCGCACACACACACACACACACACACACATTCACACATGCAAGCAAAATGTTGTCATGGTCCAGACAACATGCTCTGTGCTTGCTTCATTTAATTTCCATGAGTTAGTACTTTACTTTGAATACAAAGTAAATTGGCTTTCAGATACATTGTCTCCTGTTCAAAATTACGAAATCTCTGTCGGCAAACCAAATCTGACTAATTGTAAAACCATGTCCTTTCCTTTAAAAAAAATATACTTCCTATAAGGATACAAACAAAAATCAGTTCCATTTACACTACTCTTCCTACTTTGGAAATAAATACATTTGGGGAAAGTCCCAAAGGCTCACCTGTCCTTGATAATTGAAGAGGGACACAGGGTTTCATATAGTCCATTATAACATATTTCATGTGTGTCCCACTAAATATGATATGTAAGAGACTTAATTTATTAATTCATCTGGATCAACTTTTCTTTGCCTTCATTGTTATTTAGAATTTTAATTAAATCGTTTATGTCCATCTTAATGATAATTCATTGTCATTGCTGATAGCTCATTGCTAGTGAACAAAGTGATTTTATCAAATGAAACCATTGGAATTGATTATTAAAGATATGGACTCAACGAAATGATCATTATAATTCATGAGTATGCATAAAACTTGCCTATTAATGAAAGTGCATTCCACCAGTAAGAATCCTTATCCTTCATACCAGGGCATGTTTATAACTGTTATAGAAGTTGGGATGATACCAGAATATGTAAAGAGATAATAGGATTGATTAACTTTTTTATTTTTATTTTTTATTTTTTTATTTTTTTAGGTTTTTCAAGGAAGAGGCTAACCTGGAATTCACTGTGTAGTCTCAGGGTGGCCTCGAACTCACGATGATCCGCCTACCTCTGCCTCCCGAGTTCTGGGATTAAAGGCGTGCAGCACCACACCCATATAATTGATTCACTTTTTGACAAAGGAAGAGAATACAATTTCTGAAATTAAAAACATGAAAAATATTTATTGTGCACTCATTGTATATTGAATGATCATTTGATGATAAAATGCTAAATACTGGCTATTTTTTTTCCTTTTCTGGAAATTGTCAAAGTTCTGCCTATAAACAGATATCTGTGTAGTTATAGCACTCAAATCAATTCTCATCTTGACAGTGGTCTTAGGAATTTTCTACTATCTCTACATTGTTTTCATGGTAAGATTTTTCAGACTATCTTCAGTTTATAGTTTGTGTTATTATTAAAGCTTAAATATTTCCATGTATTTCTAGATACAGATTTTTGCCAGGTAAGGGCTTGGTAATATTTTCTCTCCGTCTGTGGATTGTCTTTTCATTCTCTTAGCAGGATTTTATACTAAGCACATGTTTTATTTTTATATAATTCAATTTTTCCTCTTTAATGGATTATATTCATGGAGTCATGTAAAAAGCCAATAAACTAAAAAGAATAAATCCTACACAAACTCAAGACCATCATATTTTCTGCTATTATTTCACAAATTTTTATTTTTATTTTTAATGCTTTACAGTGTGACCCATGGCTCTTTTGAGAATAGATATATGGTCACCCGTGAGGTAAGTGTTAAGGTTCTTTTTTTCCATGAAGACACATAATTGTACCAGTACTGACTACTGAAAAGGCTACCCTTTCTCCGTGAAACTGCCTGCCTTCACACGTTTCTTCAAAGTTAGTGTATGTTTATGAGTCTATTTCTGGACAAACTATTCTGTCCCATTGTTTTATTTGCTTATTGAAAATTATTGTGATTGTTTTAACTTATATGGTGAAACTAGTTAACATTCTCTTCTCAAATAATCATATTTTGGTCTTTTATACTACAGTGATATCTTCTGTCTCCAATTTTTGAAAGGCACTATTTACAAAAATAGTATGCATACTTTTTTTAAATGTTGGACAGAATCCTGAAGCAATCCCCCAAATCTTAGATGTTCATTTGGGGACAATTTCTATGTATAGATTAGGATTTTGTTATAGGCATTCTCAAGCTACATACACAGCATTTCTTTGTAAGTTTTGACAATTTTTTTACATGTGAAGAATGAATCTTTTCTTTTACCTAAGGCCTTATATGTTTAGTCAGTATTATATGAGGTGTTCTTTTATCAACATTTGAGTATCTATGTGATAAGAAATTGTGTAATTTTCTCAGTCCTGACAGGTAACTATTTTCATCTCTCTAATTTTATTTTTAATCAGTTTAGAGATATATTAATTCTGTTATATTTTCTAAAAAGTCTGTTTACATTTGAATAATTATTTCTAGTTCTTTTTTCTGTTTTCAATTTTACCAATTTCCGATCTTCCTTATATTGCATCTATGTATATTACAAATATATTATATGTTATTATAGCCCTAATTTATTTTCTCTAGATTGGATTATTTTTCTTTAGACCCTCAATATGAAAGCTTATATTATTGATTCATGACCTTTCTTCATTTCTGATATAAGTATTTAATATCAAATCTCCTTGTAAGCACTGTATTATCAGCATCCTTCATTTTTTTTATATGTTCTTTTGTTCATTCCATTAATTTTCTTTGAAACTGCTTCTTAACCGCTGGGTTATTTAGAAGTTTGTGGTTTAGTATGCAAGTGTTTTGGGGGAATCTTCCCAATATTTACTGTTATTGGTTTTTATTTTAATTCCATTATGATTTAAGAGCATGTACCAAATGATCTCTCTCTCTCTCTCTCTCTCTCTCTCTGTCTGTCTTTTTCTCGTTCCCCCCACCCACCTCACTTCCTTTGTCTTCCTCAATCTGGTTTTGAATCTGAGTGTTTCTTGCTGAAGTTGCATGACATCCACCAGGGATTATCTTCAATTACCATTTAGAGTAATCTCATAAACTTTTGAGTTGTGTGTTACAGTAGACTGACTTAAACTGTTATTTTAAAAATCTTAAGAGCTTCAAGAACTGGCAGTGGTGGTGCATGCCTTTAATCCCAGCACTCAGGAGGGAAAAAATAGGGGTTAGTGAGATGGGCTAACAGTTAAAGGCTCTGTCTTACAATCATGCCAAATTGACTTAAAGTCTCCAGCATCCATGTAAAGCTGGATGAAGAGGCTCGTGTGTCTGTGATCCCAACACTCCCTTGTCAATGGGAGACAGAGCCAGGGGATCCAGAAGCTCACAGGACAGCTAGATGGGCATGTAGATGGTGGAAAAACAAGAAGATGGAAAAAGATGACAAATTCCCTGACCTTGTCCTCTGACCTTCATATGTGTGGGTCATGACACCTAAGTCACTATACATATATTTCATACACACTATAAAACACAATATTAAGAAAAAAATTTAAATGAGATTTTGTTTTTACCAAATCACAAATATTACAAAATAAACACTATACACATATAAAAAATTAAGCAGAGAACATGATGAGCATTTCCTAATTGTGATTAAATTTCAGAAGTGAACTATAAAGATCTAAATAAAATATCCCTTTATAGGATATGTATGACTATAGATAAATCTTAGCGATAAATCTAAATGGCATATTTTATGTTTTGCCTCAATCCCAGAAAATATTTTTATTTAATAAAAGTATAGGCTTATGTTTATGTTTTTGAGAAATATCAAGCCATCTGGAAGCTCTTAAATGTTGAATAAAAATAATTATTAAACATTTCATATTGCTGATGACTTCATTCATATTTACAGTTTGGCGAGAACAGAAGACTGTTTTATTTATATTTCTTGGCTTGATATTCTGTATTCTGTGGATGTCTGAAGACACTAGGAAATGGTATTTGCACCTTAGCTACATTCATAGCATCATTAGCAATTCTTCGCTATTCCCAGCACTAGCCACTATGATTCAGACAGGATATCATCCTTATATCCAACTTGAAACACTCTTATCCTATCGCTGTTGGTAATGTAGCATTTCTATTAAAAACAAAACACACTGTATTTGATCTGTCACAGAGCTCATTTCAATTTCCTTCGCCATATGCCGCAGTTTGTTGAACGCACGGCACGGCGTCTGCTGGCACAGAGCGCTGCAGAGGCATGCTGCAGCATCCTAAGCTTCATTGCTGTGTTGATGCATGCATCTTTATTCTTCAGCAGCTAGGTGTGTATTTACTGGCTGCGTCCTCAATGACCTTATAGTAAGGCAGTCAATGTTTCCCTTCCCTTTCTCCTGCTGCCGCGGTGACATTATTGAATGAAGGGAACTCGACATAGAGATAGTTGACTGGGAACTAAGAATCCCCATAGAAGCCCCTCGCTATGCTTCTCAGCAGAACTTCAAGTGGGATGGCATGTTTTCTTCAGAGCCGGTAGAGATTTCACATGAGGCTGCGACATGTCTCCCATACTGTCAGCTCAGCTTCCAAGAGAGTCGTGTCCACATCTCACTTGCACAGGAGCCCAGGAGTTAGCTTGTCCTTTCAGATGATGCTGAAAGGGCAGCTAGACCAGCATCCTTAGACCATGTCCTTTGTAGAAAAGTGCTGTTATCTTCTGGTACCTCTTCAGGTAAGAAGACATATATGAATAAATGAATAATTAATTCATAGAATGATACTGGCTGAATCATTTACAGCTCTGGCTTTATGGTCATCTTCCTGACCACCGCAAACATTTTGTTAACAATGTTTGTGTCTATGCTGAGAAGAGACTGCTATTCAAAGGTCATGATCCCCTCAAAGATCGTGCAGTCTTTACATAGAAAACTGAGACTGTAAAAGCAGGCACATGCTTGTGATTATAGCACTTAGGAAATAAAACCAGGAGGATCAGAAGCTCAAGGACACCCTCAGGTATATAACAAATTTGAGGCTAGTTTGGGATAAATAAGACCTTGTTTCAGAAAAATAAGCAACGCAAAAAGTAAAGTAAGTCATACGGTGCATTTCTTAAACATATTCCTACTCAAGTTACTTGTGTTAACAAGTCAAAGAGATACAAAAGCTTGGTAAGAGATAAGCCTGTTGAAGTTAGTTCCTTTTGGAAAGAAAGATACATCATGTGTGTATGTACACACATGTCTGTGTACATATGGAAATCAGAGAACACCCACAGGTGTCATTCCTCAGGAAAGTTCTGCCCACCTATTTTTGAGACAAGATCTTTATTGGCTAGGCCTCACTACCAGCCAATGAGCCCCAGAGATCTGCCTTTCTCTGCTGCCCATCACTGGGCTTACGAATGTGCACCGCTACACCCAGGGTTTGTTTTGTTTTTTGTTTTCCTCACAGGGGTTCTGAGGCCAGGACTCAGGTCCTCATATTTGCACAGCAAGCACTTTACCCCAGCCCAAGTTATATTATTTTGAAAGCCCCACGCAACTAGAATTGACAAATTTATCAAGTAAAAATGTACAGTAACTAAAGTCGAATTTCAGATAAATAAGGAATAATATTTTAGCAACCATCACAAATATTACTTGAAGCATTACTTTATGTATCGGCATGGGGATGCTTATGTTCATTTGACTAGAATTAAAACTGAGCTCAGACATGGGAATACCAAATTTAGATGCAGGATACTGGAATGAAAGTTGATGGTATTTTTCTGACAAGAGAGAACTTTTTATTGAGCTTTACTGACTTTAATACTTGCAAGGGTAGGGCAGCTAAAAAAAAAGTTCACAAGCAGAGTTTGGAAAGGATAACACCCGGTATTGAGGTAATTTTGAACATGCATCTTTCACTGGTGAAGCATCAAGGGCCTCTCTCTTTTCTGAGGTGCATCTTAGATGGCTGGTGGACTTAGAACTTATGCTGTGCTGCAGTGCATACAGGGGACGTCTCTTTAATTCTGCACTCTGAATGATCTCCTTCACTAGCCAGAAAGAGTCAGGCATGGCATCAATAAGAACACTGTCACAGAGGAGAAATCTACAAAACATGAGTAATAGCTCACTATCTTGCCCAAAGTTTCACAACTGCTGAATGTGCCTTTGGGGCCAGTAGATTAATAAAAGGGCATTTTAGAAAAATTGGGAACAAAGTGGATAACATTCATCAGAGATGATGCTGAAATGTGGGGGCTCTGCCTGCAATGTGAACCCTGACGTACATCAAGGGATGTGCATGTCATTCTGAACACTTTGATCACTAAGACAGTATGTGATGCCTGCTTTCTACTAACGCACTCATTTCTTACAAGATGGTAATTGATTAATAAAAGCTTATTTTAAGAAGATTGCATTTTTAATAGAGTTAACTCTTTCCTAAAAGAGACATACGCTATTGTACCTGAATTGGGGCTTACTCAGTGGGGTTCATTGAGTTCTTAGCTAAAGCTTGGCTCAAAACAGGAGCTTGAGAGTTAAGTCAATATGCTCAGTCTAAAATAGTCTTTAGTCCTTATGTACAGATGACACGAAGAGCAAGGAATTTGAAGGAAAGTCACATTGCTGAATTGGGATTTTACAAATCTCTATTAACCTTCCCGTTCTACATTAGGCCAATATCCATCCTTTTTTTTTTTTACACCATGCCATATGTGACTCATTCATTTAGCAATAGTGTCCAAGATAGTCTAATATTCATATTTGATAAACATGAATATGCATCTACATGATCACACTCAGGCATCCCTTGACTAACCATTTTGCTTTCTGAAAGCAGCCATTTGTTGAAAGGTATAAAGACCCATCCTATTGGTTAACCAGTGTTTAACTGCTGTTAAGATTATTACGATGAGCTGGGCGTGGTGGCGCATGCCTTTAATCCCAGCACTCAGGAGGCAGAGATAGGAGGATTGCCATGAGTTCAAGACCACCCTCAGATGACAGAGTTAATTCCAGGTCAGCCTGGACCAGAGTGAGACCCTACCTCGAAAAACCAAAAAAAAAAAAAGATTATTACTATGGCTGCATTACAAATAGTTACTTGTTCTTAGTGGCACAATTAGGACAAGGGCTGAGAAATATTGGCCAGTGAAAGATTTTCAATATTACCAACTTCACATTTCAAAAAAAAAAAATAAGTAATTTTCATGCATAGGAGTGAAGCTATGATTTGCTGTACAGATTGCTAATTCTGCTACATCTAAAGGACATTTCAAGTAAATGATTCCCAGTTTTATCAACTACTTTTTTATATGGGATAATAAACTCTAATTATTATGATGAAATAAAAGAACTTTGAGAAGTATACTTTGTTTTGGCCATTATAGTATCAAAGGAGGGGTAGCTAATTTCTATTTTCCTTCTCCCTCTCTGTTTTCTATCTCTTCCTTCCCTCATTACTTCTTTTTGTTATTGTTTGTTCCTCCTCAAATACAATGGCAAATACCTTTATTTAGCTGTTCTGTTACTTTGAAAGGGCTATGTTGACAAGATACCACAGATTGGACAGTATAAACAGCACTGATTTTGCTTCAGAAGCTAACATGGACGGTTTCAGGACAGGAGGGGAGATTCTGGTCCCCATCTTCTCTAATACCACGTGAGTGACTGGTTTTCTATGTATTCTGGCCTGTTGATGTCTAGTTTCATGTTCATGATATTCTTCCTGTCGTGTTTGTTTCCAAACTGTACCCTAGACACCTTAATTTAGTGCCCTCTACAAAATCATATCTTCAGTGAAAGCAGCATTCTCAGGTGTTAGGTGTTGCAGAGCTGATTCAACCCACCACACCTGCCAACACTGTCTGGCTTGCTTACAGGAGAGCTGTGGTGATTTGAATGTAATGTCCCCCAAACAGTCATGGTTTTAAATTCTTGGTCCCCAGCAAGGTGGCACTATTGGGGAAGCTTGTGGCGCCGTTAGGAGGTACTACCTTGCTAGAGAAAGTAGAGCTCTGTGGTGGGCCTTGAGGTGTTACAGCTGATCCCGCCGGCTCCCTCTCACTCCTTCCTCCCTATTGACAAGTCAAGGTCATACCAGTTTCCTTCTCACACACTGTTTTCCCCACCAGGATGAACTTTAACCTCTGGAACTATAAGCCAAAATAAACTCTTTCCTTTCCTAAGCCACTTCTGGTGATGCATTTTCTCTCAGCAATGAGAAAGTAACTGATACTAAAGGGAACTAATGTGGTAGTGTAGTTCATTTGAAGCTCTGACCAGGCTCACAAACAGCTAAACAGCCAGTTTCACCCCAGAAAAATATCACTTAATTCCCACTGTTCAATTGGCTCTTTCTCTGTGTGAGTCTCAGGGCACCACAGTCACATGATTCTTTGTCAATCTGTCTGTCTTATCTGAAAAGTTATACAATTAATTTGTAACAAGAACTTTCAAATAATGGTACATTGATTAGATTGAAGGTATCTGTAGTAATGATGCCATCTTGTCTCTTAAAAAAAGAAAACACATAATAAAAACCACAGGAACAGACCCTCTTAAAAGAAATGTTGCTCATGGGATAGATTGAAAATTGACGTTTTGTTGCTCTGGCCACAGTGCAGGAACAAGATTTATGAAAAGTCACCAAGATGAATGAAGCAACTAGCAAGAAACAAGACCAGAATAAATGAGAGTCATCTTAATGGGGACTAGATCCAACAGAGAATGATGCCTCTGCCTGAAAGAATGGTCCAGGAGACTGCAAGACTGCTAAGCATGAGCAAAGGCAACTCCAAGATGGAGTGAGATACCTGAGAAAAAAGGAGACACATTCCATTTTGGAACACTAATGTGTGTTGTTGCCTATACTATTTATTTATTCATATATATTTAGAAATTTGGTGGACACAACCCATCTTCTTACGAAGGTTAAAAAAAGAACTGCAAAATATGTTTGCCCATTAGTGTTAGCACTCTTCCTTACCAAGGTCAGAGGGATGTGGCATTGGAGAGCAAAGATGAGCATAGAGGGAGATTCTACACAGACTATGCACCAAGGGAAGTCCAGACTGCCAACATCCCAGTTATTCCATCAAGCAAGACCTGTCAAGCTTTTCCATGATTACTGAAACAAATTTGTCGCATGTCTCATGTACTGAGGTGTAGCTGTTGACCCGTTCAGCCAATGCCTCTTCTCTTCTGTTCCTTGATGGCCTTTGTTTGAGTGGGGCAGAGGGAGTGATAGGCTAGAGCTTTAGGGGACGATCTCCTGCTGGTGGTCAGATGTGTAATTCCGCAGAGTTCAGCCTGGCTGATCTGCCGTGTAAACTTAGACTGAATATGCTGTGTGTTGTTACTGTTGAACATATATTGCCCGTGGATATCTAATGCAGAGAATCCCCATGCAAATTTCTCTATAGCTTAAAGTGTTGAAACTGTAGCCCAGTTTATCAAAAACCACAGCTGCTTTCCTTGGGGTTTCAGAAGGCTCATAACTATTTTTTTTCTTTATGAACTTGCGAAAACACCCTAAGGAAAACAGCTGTGTTATTGCCAAGACGAGGAAACCTCAGATGAGTGTGAAGTATTGTAATTTAAATAAGAGTGCTATTTTCAGGCCTTTTCATTATAAGATCATTACATTATTTTATTTTTCCCCTAAATAAGTTATCTTGGAAAATAAGAGAGCAATTACTCTAGGGAATGTAGGCACTATAACAGGCAAATTAAGGGTTTTAATTGAGAATATCAAATGTTGTATTACAAGAAAGGAGAGATGTGGTAGAGTATTTACATATGCAAGATATTTACGAATTTCATGTTGTTACGTTTAACTATAAAGCCAAAACAAATGGAAATGGGAAGATTTTATTAATTTTCTTTATTTTCAACAAATGTGGCTTTTGCTTCAGCCATTCAGTCGAATGTTGGGATGTCTCCTTATACTGCTGTGTGTGAAACATGCAAATTTAATAACAAATATAGACATACTACTCTCCACATGACAAAAATTGTGGCAGTTGAAGCTTTTCTCCTTTGTACTAGAAACTTTTATAGTTGAATGCTTTTAAGAATCTTCATTTTCAATTGAATTATCCACTGAGCAGTACATACCTAGGATACTAGGAAAAAAAAATAGTTCTAACTACCCATATCCAATAGCTATTCTTATCTAATATCTAACTAATACTGCCTAATAACCATCATGTCCAATAACTATCTAACTGTCCATGTATAATAAGATTCAATGATATTACACACATTATATATATATATATGACACTTTATATATAAAACATATATATATATATATGTATATATAAATATATACATATATATATATATATACATAATGTGTGTGTGTTTTATTATAGGGGATTTTTTTATTATAAATTTAAGTGTACCTACTAAGAATCTTTATAATCATTCAATTTTTTGCCCAATAAATATTTAAGGTATAAGTGACTAAAATATATCTCAAGGTTCAATATTTTTAAGTATTTTTGTATAACTAAGATATATAATGCGGCTTGAGAAATTTTACATCTAGGCATCAAAAACTATTATAAAATGTCCTTCAATTAATTATCTTTCTATTTTCTCTAACTGTGCCTCCCGACCATCTTGGACTCTTCCTCCTACAGTTTCTTCTTCTATCTTTGTCTTGGTCTTTTTACACTGTCTCCAAATAAATTATATAATTATAGTAAAAAATGTGATTATGGTAAGAATAGCCATGAGTAGCTTTTGCATGCATTTTCATTTGATGAAGGAAGAGGTCCTTCCTTTTGCATAATTTGCAAGTCTCTAGGTGGCTTTGCTTGGAGGAGATATTAACACTTAAACACCATGTCTTGGGCTGGGTACCCCCTATCTTGATCTGTGACTATAGGAAAGAGTAGGAAGGGTAGGCTATGTCTCTCTCAACCATATTCATGGGGTAAGAAGGATCCTGGAAATGAGGAGGAAGGGTGTTAGAGATAAAAGATTACTGTTATTGATAATGATGAGGATGTGGTAATGATAAAGAGCTTGAGGAGGAGTGTTTGAAGGTGAAGACAAGGAAGAAAACAAAGAAATGAAAAGATAGAAGAAGAGGAGAGCAAGAGGAGAGCAAGAGGAGAGTAGTGAGGAAAGAAGAGAAATTGTTGATATACCAATTTGTTGATATATACAAATACTCACAGCTCATCTTAAAAACAAGTTAAAGTTAAGTAAAGTTAAATAAATTGCACTTGTGAGAAATGACATGAGGCATCTGTCTTCCTGAGCTAGGGTACCCCACTTAGGAAAATACTTTTGAGATCTATTCACTTTCCAATAGATGCCATAATTTCTCTTTTGCTTGACAATTGAACATAAGTTAATTTTGCATATATGGTACACTGTCCTCTCCCCCCCTCCCACCGGGTGCAATACTGGTGTGACTATTATAGGGGTAACCAACTGCTCTCTGATTCAATTTAAGGCTCCTCCACAGGAGAAAATTAATACCTATCTCTGAAAACTTACTCAAAAGCGAAGGGCTGGGAAGGTCATGGACCTTAAAGAGGAAGCTACTCTATTGTTTATGTAAGTGGATGTGCTGTGGCAATCAAATTCCCAACTAAATAGTTATGGTTGTGCCCATATATTGCTGCTACTTTTACCTTGGGTGACAGAAGCTTCTTTTTTGCTGATGATGGTGACTACTGGGGCTGCTCAAAACTCATCAGAGTGCTGAGAACAAGTGACTAGTGAGTGTTCAGCACTAAATGAGGCATCTCTATCATACCCTCTAAAACTACAGAAGGGATGGGGAAAAATAATTAAGAGCCGGAGCATGGGATCTTCCAGACATGAAGTGGCATTACATTCATGATGTCATAGGGCTATTGTTACCTGAACCATGGTGATTCCATCAAAAAAAGATATTTGACAAAAAAAGATATTTGAATAGAATATGGAGACTATTGGAAAGGGTTCCATAGAAGGAGATGAGGAACAAAAGCAAGTAACTGAAGGAGTGATTATCAAGATACATTTTATTCACATAAGAAAGCTGTCAACACAGGTTAACTGAAAAAAAAAAAGAGATATTATTACTTGAAAGGAAAATGTTGGAAACAATGCTAGGAAAGCTGAGGCTCAATGAACACTGATGTGAATTCACAGCTTTGTTGCCATGCCTGCCTTGCATGGAAATGTTAATTCTCCATAAGGCCATACAGTCATTGATTAAGTATGTCACCATGACAGGAAAAGTGTTCTTATCCTGACTCATGCAAGCAGAACTCTATAAATCAAATTTAACCCAACCTACTTTTCACTGAAAAACATTGCACTGTGTAAAGTACCCAAATCTGGATTATACCCACCATTTTCCTCTCCTCTTAGCCTTCATCACTTTCTTCATCATCATCACCTCTAACTTGTACTGAGCACGAACCAAGTGCTATATAGTGCTTAGTATTAAGCTTGCATTACTCCATTAATTCTGGCAATAATCTATATCATACTCACCACATACAATGAAATTTGATTTCAAAGAGATCAAATCAACAAATTCAACTAATAAGCTACAAATGTATTTAAAAATCACCCCCCCCAAGAAATACCAAAGGAACCACAAAATAAACACATACATCTGATATTCTTATATTGCATATCCATTAACTAGAAGACAAATTATGTTCTTCTGTAACTGTATCTGTTTCTGATCTTGTGGTGCCTTCATTACTGGTTTCATTAATGACAGTTTGCCACACTTAGAGCCTTCAACAAATATTGATACTCATGAAACAGCAAGCAGAGGATTTGTGTGTATTTTAAAGGATGCAGTGGACATCGAAGTCCTCATTGTACTAGTTAATAAATAACCCTGTGTGTGCCATCATGATTACATTTCCCATGGGTCTCCCCCAAAGCAACAATTATTCAGGTTTTAGATTATTTGCTGATTCAAAGTTATGAATACCATTGAGATTAATAGACCACACATCATTAATACAACATTTAACTTTGAATGTGTGTGTTGGGGGTGTGTTTGTGTGTGAATGTGTTTGTGTTTGGGGGGTTGTGTGTTTATGTGTGTTCCCTCTTGCATGGAGTCAGTTGTCAGCATCTGCAGGTTCTATTTCTGTAGTTGGGACCAACCATGGATCAAAAATAATACCTGGGAGTCAGGTATGGTAGCTCACACATTTAATCCCAGCACTCAGAAGATAGAGGTAGGAGGATCACCATGAGTTCAAGGCTACCCTGAAACTACATAGGAAATTCCAGGTCAGTCTGAGCTAGAGTTAAACCTTACCTTAAAAAAAAAATCTGGTGCTGGAGAGATTGCTCAGTGGTTAAAGCACTTGCCTGCAAAGCCTAAAGGCCCAGGTTCTACTCCCTGTACCCACATAAAGCCAGATGCACAATATGGCTCATGCATCTGTAGTTTGTTTGCAGTGGTTAGAGGCCCTATTGCACCCATTCTCTCTCTTTCTATATGCATTGCTCTCATAAAACAAATGAATTAAAAATTTTTAAATATTATCTGTACTAACATTTGTACTGAATATTTACATATTTTTATTGCTGTTATTTCCCAAACAGTACAGTTTAACAGTTAGTTACTTGGCATTTATGTTGCATTAGCTATTGCTAGTAATTTAGGGATTATTTAAATTATATGGCAGAATTTATGGAGGCTTCATGCAAATCATACACTATTTTATATAAGGGACTTAAACATCTGCAAATTTTCTATTGTGAGGGTTTTTTAGAATCCATCTCCTGAAGTTATGAGGCTCTACTGTGAATGTGTGTGTGCTTATACACATATAAATGTATTTCACACATATATTAGATAATCATTTCCTTAGCATTTTCTTGGAAGATATTTTGTTCCTTTCGATTTAAATGCTGTTGTTTTCCAATAATGTGGTTCTGAACTTAGTTTATCCAAAAATAAAATATTATAATGTGAATTGATTTAACAACAAATTTGTTGCCAACAGCCTTACCAACACATACCCCTATCCTCCCTTCTTACCTTTCAAACTTTTTATCTTAGATTTTTCCCCATGTGAAGTGCATTGCCACTCATATCTGTTCAAACTGCCTTTTGTCTGTAAACATTTACAACTTGTGTTTACTAGATATGCTCATGGGCCCTGCCTCAGCCTCCCCAGTGCAGTATGAGCCAGCACACCTGGCACTGTTTTTAAGTGAAGGTTCTGGAGATAGGACTTAGGTCCTCATGCTTGCAAGGCAAACATGTCACCCATTGACCTGTGTCTCCAGCCCTGACCTTTCCCTTTGGGTGCTTCTAAGACCGCGTTATCTTTTGACTCTTCAGTGTCCTTCTTAGGACACCAAGGGCATCTTACATCTCTAAATGAAGTCTTTCAGCTTACCTGCAAAGTTATAAACCCATCACATATTAAACACTTGCTCTGTTCTATCCTACCTATTATTTCTTAATTTCAAGTAGACAAAATACTACACGTTCTCAAGCTCTTGTATCTGTTACCATCTCTTTCACAGTTATTCATGTTTTATGTTTGAATCTCACTGGTTAGTATTTGGGTAGTTGACTTAGAACTTATTCATGTCACTAATTTTATTCTGGATTCAAGTTGTTATTTAATCCATCCATGAGGTTTTTAATGTTATTATTGCAATTTTAACTTCTAGAAGTTCTATTTGATCCTTATTCAAATATGCTTTCCCACTTGCTATAGTATAACAGGATTTCAAGCTCTATTTTAATTAGGTATGTTAAATACATTTATTTCAAGTATATTTTTGTGCCTGATGTTCTGCATGAGTCTTTAGAAAAATCAAGATGCATTTCCAGTATTCAGGCCTAACTTTTGGTGTCAATTGTTCGTGTTAGTTTCCACTAAAGGAGATGTGTATTCATAGTATATTTGTGTGTGTGCATCTGATATCATTGCTGAATACAAAGATCACATTTTCCTTGTGAAGTTGCGAATTGGACTATATTGAAGCCTGGGTTGAAAGTGAGTTTCCCTAAAAAGAATTCTCTTCTGCATTTGTTTTGTTGGGGAGGAAAATAAATGAAGTGGAGAAACTTGTAGCTTAAAACTATTTCAAATAAAATAAAATAAATTTTGACATGCAAATAACAATTTGTTTTAATGTGTGAAGACTAGGTCTTTGTTATAAATTCTTTGTGGCATTGCTTTTCCACAAAGTTAAGGTAAAGAAGAGAAAATTTATTTATGATTTATGACCTTTTTGAAGGTCAAAGTCTATTTTTTCAATACAGGCTCACTTTTTTTCAGAGATTTCCTATTAAATTTATCCATTTTAGTAAGCTTAAAACTATTGGTTACATCTCTTTACTCTTATACTCTGCAACAGTCAAAGTGGAATTCTCAAATTCCCCGAGTTTAGCAGATAACTTCAAGGCAAAACCAAGCTTTGGCAAATGTTTATAATCTTAGTTTCCCCTTCTCTTTGTAGAGCATTTAGCATGTGTGCATTTGGTTCTTTCATGACAACTCAGAAACATAGAGAACATTTTCATACTTTACAACATATTTTAGTACTTTAAGGTTTTTCAAGTTCTTCAAGATATTTAACTTCCCATCATGAGGTAAGTTAACTTAATTATTTTCTTTCCAAGATGCCCCTGAGGTTACAATTTTACATAAGAAAATTGGTTCTTAAAAAACAGAAGGGATCAAAACACATTCCCAGCGAAATATAAAAACAAAACAAAATTACTTGTGCAGTCATCCTACTTATTTCTTACCCCTCCTCTCTTCTTAGGCTTTGAAATAAGGTAAACCTGTAAAACACACACTACATACCTGTGTCAAGCAAATATTCAGTTATTTTCTCTCCATTTATGGTAAATAAGGAAAGGCAGATAGACTACTTATTCCATAGCCTGGAGATGCTGAAAATCTATACAGTTCTTATCATGTTATTTTTCCAGGGATGGTGAAATGGCTTAGCAGTTAAGGAATTTGCCTGTGAAGCCTAAGGACCCCAGTTTGATTCCCCAGGACCCACGTAAGCCAGATGCACAAGGGGGCGCAATACCTGAAGTTCCTTTGCAGTGGCTAAAGGGCCTGGAATACCCATTGTCTCCTGCTCTCATTCTGTCTCCCTTTCTCTATCTCAAATAAATAAATAAAATATTTTTAAAAGATATTTTTCCATTTATTCCTTAATATCTGACAGCTTCCATATCTTTGTGGGTTTGAATTGCTTTATTTCAAAGATATTACCTTTCCCTAAAGTTTACCATGTTTTCTAGTGACTAATATGATATGAATCTCAATTAGGGTGATTATGAGCATATGTATCATACACTCTAATCACTTGACATGTCAAGTATAGATTCATTATGCTACACATTCACATTTAACCCAAATGATATATGTATTAGTCACTTTTCTCATTGCTGTGACCAAATACCTAGTAAGGAACAGGTGAGGAAAGGGCATTATAGTCCCTCATCCCAAGGAAGATGTGGCACACAGGAAGCCAGATAGTATCAATGCTACCACAGATAGGAAGAGAGAGGGTGAATAGGGAATGTGGCTGAGCTCTAAGACCTCAACGTTCACCCCTCATTGACCCACTTCAACTAGCAAAGCTCCATATCCTAGAGGTTCTAGAACCTTCCCAAGAAGCTCCACCAGCTAAGGACCAAGTGTTCCACCACATGAGGTTATGGGTGACATGTCACATTCAGACCCATAACACTGCCCAATGTAACTAAGATCCATTTATTTAGAGAAAGCTTTCTGGAGTTCTTGTATTAATGTCCAATAAAAATTCTTATATCTGCCCCTTGCATGGTGGTGCATGCCTTTAATCCCAGCACTCAGGAGGCAGATATAGTAGGACCACAGTGAATTTGAGGCCACCCTGAGACTACAGAGTGAATACCAGGTCAGCTTGGGCTACAGTAAAACCCTATCTTGAAAAAACAAAAAAAACATTGGGCAAATGTACTCCAGACACATGTGCCATTTTGTGCATCTAGCTTTATGTGGGTAATGGGGAATCAAACCCCAGCTGTCAGCCTTTGCAAACAAGTGCTTCTGACTATTTAGTCATCTCTACAGCCCATGTCTGCTTTCTTTGACCACCTTTTGATCTTGCACCTGCTTCCTCCTGTAATCTGAGTAAGGAAGGATCACACATTGACAACCAGGTCTTTGAGAATTTTCTCTGCTCAGATCTTCTGTTGTTTTCTGTAGAAAATAGCTGAACTAAACAGGACTGAACAAGGTTCAATATATTAAGGCTGATGGAAACTAGAACCTAGATGTCTGTTTCATAGTCATTATCATTCGTTACCTCACGCTATCTTGATAAGCTTATACTTGAGGAGGGGAAAAAAAAAAAGGGAATGGTGTCAAACTCCAATGTGAGATTTAATGCTTAGAAGTAATTCTGTCATGGGAAATAGTAGGCATGTTTTGGTGCCCAGTCAAACATGTAGACAATTCTTGACTGCTTTCTTTCCTTCTATGTCCCCTGTGATGATGACAAAGAAAAAAGTGATTGCCTGGGTGCTGCATTTTACCATAGCCCTTTCTAGCCCTTGAAAGATATAGTCTATACAGGGAAGTTTCTGCCAGATCAGTGTGTGTCTTGAACCAGTGAAATTTTAATAACATGTCCAATGTCATCAAGAAATGTTTGAAGAAATACAATATCACCTTAACTTGTAAGCTATAGCCTCAACATTCATTGGCTTTCTTCCCATTCTCCTCTGCCATTTCTGACTCCAGCTGACTCTGTCCAAGCCAATGTGAAAGGCTACAATTTTTTGTGCTCCACTTAAAACACATTCTCCTTTATCTTTGATTGTCATTTAAAGACTAATGCTAATGTTACCAGGCTTTATGAATGGATAAGTGGCAGATGAGTGGATTAGATAAGAAGTGACACTTATTTGGGAAGTTTAATCTCTACTTCCTGAACTTCCTACCACTTGGCCAAATTCTGTGTGTGACATGTGTCCTGTCTTGTATCATTATTATCTTCTCTGTACCCTAGACGGAACACGGGGACATGTTTTTAAAACATGGACACTATCTGACAAACCTATTACTGAGTCATACAATTTTCTATACAGAGGAGCAGCTAGTTAGGATGGATGAGGCGTGAGAACCGCTCCTGGTCTCTGTGGTATATTCAAAGTCTACAGTACCTATGAAAACAAAACCTGCCTCAGCTCTACATTGCACTTCCATTTAATGTGTCACTTTGGTTTTGAGCTGAGAGATATGGCTGCTCAGAGCAAGGATTACATATCCCAGATTTCCTTGTAGAATATGCATCAGGTGACCACATTGTGATCAAAGACATTTGAACAGAAAACAGGCATTGGGCTTCTGGAATATGTCTTAAAAATAAGGTTTGTCCACAACCCCATGGGGAATACCTGCAACCCCACTGAGGAGCTTCCCCAAGGGAATGGGGGCAGGGACGAGGGAAAAGAGGGGACCCACACGTGATGTAGCCATGTGAAACATGTTATTAATAATAATAAGAAGAAAATATATTAAGGAAATGGGAAAAATAAGGTTTGTGTTCAAATTTTCCATTTATTCCTTGTAAGAGCCGAATCAACACATGTACTAAGGAACCTTACCAAGGGGCTCACACTTCTGAGAATACTGTACTCTGTAGCAGAACTTCCATACAACATAGATGACAAGGATATCAATAAATTAATTTTTATGCTACTTAAGCTATTTCTTTTTTTTTTCCTTAAGAATACTTAATCTTGTATCTTAGCTCATGCTATCAGAGGCTGAGATATAACTTTTCCTCACACAAAACCTTCTGATTATATGCATTCGATGTAGTGCTGTTCCCCCAGCCTCCATTCACTTCATTGTCTTTAATGTGACATTGTCAACCTGGAGCTTTGAGGCAAGCAGTCCTTTCATCCCCCCCAACCAGTTCCAGAAGGAGGAAATTTTCTTATCATGAATCTTTGGTATTAGGTTACAAAAGGCCACTTAAAAAATAAACAGTGACCTTTGTATTGTGATTCCTTTGGTTTGAAGCTATTAAGAATTCATTTATGATTAAAACACATCCCCTGACTGGGGGAGAGCCAATAATGAATAGGAAGTCAGATTCACAAACTGTGAAGATTGTATTTGGGTGGATAACCACAGCTGCAATATTGAGGTTTTATTTGTAATTACATCTAACTTCTTCAAGATTAAAGTAATTTCAACCCCCCTCCTTCCTTTCTTTTTTTTTTTAGCCTTTTATTTTCTCAACTTGCTTACCAAGTTTAATGGCTAGCATACCTACAATTCAAACCCCACACTCTTTTCATCACATCTGGGAGAGATGTGGGAGGGAATTCATGCCTGGTACTAAGTCCCAAGGCTTAGAAGAATATGAGCCCTAATGGGAAGCTGCCACTTCTCTTTGACTAGACAAATACATTGAATCCACCAAATAAATTGCCTACTAAATGCACATGTTTATGTCAATTGATTAATCTTATGATCATTTTTGTTAGAGAGGCTTCATTTTGTAGGAAGTAGTGAAAACTGAAGAGACCCAAGATTCATCAAGGTGAGAGGAAGAGAGCCTGGTGCTTAGCCCTGGGGAGCTCATCTCTACAGCACTCACCAAGGCTCAGGAAACCTTGCTGAGGAAGTGAAGAAAGCTTATTAGTGCCGCTTTCACTGCTAGCCAGAGACACTGCCGCAAATGCAGACATTTGGTCAGTGGGATACAAGTCAGGAACCAGAATTAAACTCAGTCAGATGTAACCATCTGATCTTCGACAAAGATGATAAAATATAATTTAGAGAAGATAGCCTTTTCAACAAAAGCTGCTGGGAAAAGTGAATATCCACATGTAGAGGAAGGAAACTAGACGTCCATCTCTCACCCGTATACAAAGCAATCCAAAATGGTTCATAGACCTAAGTTTAAAACCTGAAATTCTAAAATTGTTAGAGGACCACAAGACAAAAACACTTCAAGGTAAAGATGTAGGCAAGAACTTTCTGAAAAAAAAAAAAAAAGTCTCCAATAGAACAAGGGATGGAGATAATACCAAAAATTGACAGGTGGAATTGCATGAAATTGAAAAATGCTTCTGTACAGCAAAGGAAACAACTGACTGAGTAACAAGAAAGCCTACAGAAAGGAAAAAGAAACTCTGCTTACTGCACATCTAATAAAAGATTAATATCTGGAATCTAAAACAAAAAACAAAAAAAAATCCTAACACCCTGCAAAGAAACGATCTAATAAATGGGTATATGAAAGGCAGTTCTCAAAATACAAGTAGCCAGTAAATATATCAAAATATGTTCAACCTCTTTAGTCAATAGGGAAATGCAAATTAAAACCACATTGAGTTTGTATCTCACCAAGTCAGAAGGTGCTGTTTAAGGGTATTGTCATTACCTTTGGATATGACAGGTATATATTTGACAAATTAGGTCTTAAAAAGGGGGCAAGAAAAGGTCTGCTTTGTCTCTTACAGGATGCACTAGAGATTACAGTATAGCTGGGCGTGGTGGCGCACACCTTTCATCCCAGCACTCAGGAGGCAGAGGTAGGAGGATTGCCGTGAGTTCGAGGCTACCCTGAGACTCTGTAGTGAATACCAGGTCAGCCTGGGCAACAGTGAGACCCTACCTTGAAAAAGCAAAAACAACAACAAAAAAGATTACAGTATAAAATTTTCATTTTGAGGATTTAACATAGAGGTAGTTTTTTTTTTTTTTTTTCCAAACCCAAAAAAAAAAAAAAATAGCTGGGTGTGTTGGCACCCGTCTTTAATGCCAGCATTTGGGAGAAAGGGGTAGGAAGGATCACTAAGAGTTTGAAGCCACCCTGAGAGTACGTAATGAATTCCAGGTCAACCTGGGCTACAGTGAGACCCTACCTCAAAAAAAAAAAAAAAAAAAAAAAAAAAAAAAAAAAACATGAGATTTGTTGAGCTGCTCCAAAAACTAAGAAAGAAAAAGATAAAAAGCTATAAGCAAGGTAATTTCAACAACAACAACAAAAATAAGTGCAAAAAAATAAGGACAAATAAGTGCACTGTTAGACTTAAGAAATAAGAATATTATGGACAAGGAGATAAATAATAAGATCAGCATTAGAAAAGAAGCCCAGCCACACACACGCAAGCGCACACACACACACACACACACACACACACACACACAAACACGCACGCATGCACGCATGCACGCATGCACTCATGGAGGCAATGAGCTGCCTTTTTAATAAGAAGGAAAACTGATCATATATAAAATAGCTAATTGAGTTATCCACATGAGAAAAGTACAATTTAAACAGAGAACACAAAATTATAAAGTACTTAAAGGAAAACAGCAAAATTTTTGTTTATAGGAGGACTTGGGAGATGGAGTGCTGCTGGCTTTGCAAGTATGAGGACCTGATTTTGGACCCCATTACCCACAAAAAAGCTAGGTATGGTGGCATGTACCCATATTCCCACATCTCAGGGGGAAAACCAAGTAGATTCCTGACTTTGCTAGCTACCTAGTATAGTGAGTCAGTGGGCTCCGAGTTCATTGAGAGACCATGCCTCAAAATATAAGACGGACAGCGATAGAGGAATACACCTAACATCAATCTCTGGTCTCCACCCATATGTCCATATCTCCCCCATATACATGGGCACACCCAAACACACATGTGCCCACACACATGCAGACACACATATGAACACACACAACACCACAAACACATACTCACATGCAAAAATAATTAGAAGAAAAAAGAGATAATCATATTAGCCTTATGAAAGCATAATATTGAAATATGAAAACCAAATCTCAAGACCTAAGACATTTAAGTGTGAACTTTGCAAGAGGAAATTATACATTTGACTCCATCAGGTTAAAAACATGTAAGAACATAATGAAAACACATAGACAAACTGAAAAACAATCTACAATTCACACCAATAGCAAGAATTAATCAGAACATTTATGATTTGCATATGCCAATAGTAAGCAAGGCAACATCTTGGTGGAAATTTGGGTGAAAAATATTGTTAGGCAGGTCACAGAGGAGGAAAACTTCTATGCCTCCTAAGTATATGAAAACCTATCCAATTTCACAAAGGAAATAAATATTAAAACAACAAAAAAACCCAATTCATCCTCATTAGAATGGCAGAAATTACAACGTCTGAAAACACCTAGTACTATAAAAACATATGAGTTTGGGAATTTTTAAACATTGTTAAAAATGATATAAAGTGAAATACCTATTTTTAGAATCATTTACTGCTGTCTAGTAACATGGAGATTGATATAATGATGAAGCACCCCAAGATCATGTATATATCTATAACTCTCTCTCTCTCTCCATATATATATATATATGTATATATATATATATATATATATATATATATAATGTCCTAGGGAAGTGCTTAAGGAAACTTCCATGCAGCATTCTGCAGCCTGGTGTACAATAGAGAAAACAGAAGCAACATAAAGATCTATCCACAGAAGAATTCAGGGACTTCTCTATTAACATAATACAAGGCAATACAAGAGAGTAGAGATAAATGAACAAAAGCTACATGCATCCATAAGATAAGCTAAACATTTAAGTGAAAGTGCTAATTTCAGGGAACTATGTCCTTTGAAATAAATAAATTCAAAATAATGTAATATGCTGCTTTTTTTTTCAAAATGCAGATACCTGTGTGGCAAGGTATGCCTAACCGCAGGACAGTAATCGTTGCAGAGGATTGAATCTGGAAGGGATAAAGATGCCATCAAAATTGTCAGTCCTGGACTGGAGAGATGGCTTAGCGGTTAAAACGCTTGCCTACAGAGCCAAAGAACCCAGGTTTGATTCCCCAAGATCCATGTAAGCCAAATGCACAATGTGGCACATGCATCTGGAGTTTGTTGGTAGGGTTTCAGGCCCTGGAGAGTCCTTTCTCTCTCTTTTTTATCTGCTTCTTTCCCTCCCCTCTCACTCAAATAAATAAATAAAATAAAAAAATTAAAATCTGTAAGTCCTTATGGAAAGCAAATATGAAAAATAGCAACATCTCTCTTTTCCTATTTTTAGGCAACAAATATTGCTAAGTTATATATACACATCCATTTGCCATTATATGGCATGTTTTCTAGGCAGGCTTTGTAGTCGGTGCTCTTATATTGGGCAAACAGCCCTATTCTTTCCTGGCGATATTTCCTAGGAAAATTGTTTCACCCCAATGACCTAAATTCCCTCTTCTTCAATAATGCATATTTCAAAGGATTGTTCTATTAAATTAACAAATATATAACATAACCTATTTTTAGCATATTAATATAAGGCCTGGCACTGAGTAGACATCAATAAAATGCTATTATTTTTACTTCGTCAATAAATATCTACATGTACACTGCCAGGCTTATAAAAATAAATTACCTGGAGTCAAATTATAATGTTTCATCAATAACTCTAACATCATGTACAATGGAATTGAGTGGCGCTCTTTTGACGATTCAATGATATGATTCCCTTGTCGCCTGAAGCGGCTTTCATATAGAATTTTCTTTTAGAAAGTATTCTGAAACTTGGATGGCCAAAAGAATTCTTTGTAAATCTGACATGCCTTCTGTATTGTTCAATATAGTAGCTATTAGCTATTAGTCATAAAATAGCCTGTAATCTCAGCACTGGGGATGTATAGACGAGAAGACTTGAGAGTTCAAAGCTAGCCTGTGCTGCATACTGAGATCACATCTGAAAAAAAAAAAAAAAACAACACACTAAAGCATAATTTTTAAAAGTAATAAAACGCATTTTTGGAGTAGTTTATATTGGGACATAGTCTATACAGAGCAATACAGCTTTTGATATGGAGTAGTGGGTGGTCTGTTCTTGTTTATAACCCATGAAAGAAAAATCAATGTCCTAGAAGCCTTGAAACGAGCAGAGGCAAGAATGACTGAGCTGATGTGAGTATGGCCAAAGGCAAAATGGCAAGTGTTCACTGGGTAACAACACTGGACAGCTGTAATAAAGGAGGGCTTCCGGACTGTGTCAGGCTGTGCCCAGTGCTTAAGAGATAAATACTCTGTCGAAATGAGCAGCAAAGCAGAGTGGAGGCAGGGGACACTGAGGTCCTTGGGAGGTGCCTGGCACATTCGATGCACCTATACAAGAAGCTGGGCAAAAGCCGACCTGCCTTGATTGGTCCACAATGCCAGCCTTGTTTCTCTTCACGGCCTGCTTCCGTCCTCTTCACCAGCAGCTGGGAGGTGCATTCAGTTCACCTGCATGTCCCTTCTGCCTGCCAACCTTCACCTACTCATCGAAGGCACGGAATTCTCTGAGGAGGCCTCTCCTGACCTATGCCACACAATGGAGCACATGAAATGACTCCTCTATGTTTCCAGCAGTGCCTGAGCACGTGTCTACCATTGGTCTTAGTACATACTCTTTTAGTCAAGATCCCCTGTCAGCAGGAGGTTCATTTTTGTACGCCTAGCTCTTAATTAGATTCAGCAAGTATGAACAAATGGCTTTGTCAAACAAGTAACAATGATTTTTATATCATCTTCTCTCTCATAACTTTTACCAGGTAATCCAGATGGCCATGGTTTGTTCTCTTTCGTCTATAAAGTTTTGTTCAAAGGCCAGCTTTACAGCCAGGACCAGAGTCTCGTCTGTATCTTATTTCTACCTTCCCTTGCTGTGCTTTCCTCTCTACCACATATGGCCATCTTACCTATTCATTTTACTGATTCATGTGTTTTATTGCCTGCCATCCTCCCTCTAAGACAGCACCAGGGAAGAAGAATAGCATCTGCTTCCTTTAGGCCTAGCATCTATAATGGAATCTGATACAGGGTCTATGGGGAAGAATATTTGAATTGTTATAATCATAAGAAAAGAAATATGTTTCTGGAATCCAAAATATTTTTTTTCTCAATAAGACAATAAGCACTGAAGCCAGAGTTTGTTGAGAAATACTTTTCAAAAGATTAAAGTAATTCTGCACATCAAGTTGCAACCCTGGAGGATTCAGAGCACAATATGGTCCATGGTGTGTTTAACATGCATCTTGCATCTATGACAACTAGACAGGAGGCCTACTGGTGAGGGAAGGGAATTCTACAATGGAGCAAAGACAAGTCAAGTACTTTTTAAAGTTTTGGGGAACTGAGACAGTGTCGGAAGCATGAAGATCCTAGTCTTCTCTCTTCAGATTTTGACTACAAGACCAAGGCTTTAGACGAGAAGCTGAATTGGCACAGCATATTCTAGCACAGCGTCCTGGAGAAAGGAGGTGAGAAGAAATGAAGACGTCAAAGAGATTGACTAGCATAGCCTAGTCAGAATAAGAATGGCTGCTGTTTGGATCTACTGTGGGCTTCTGAGAAGGTATGAGAAGGACCCACACTAGTCCAAAAAATGTCCCCAGTTCATGATGGCTACAAAGAAGTAGAGCTGAACAGCAGCGGGACTCTGAGATAGTGAAGGGAGAGGGAAGTCCAGGTCAGAGCTGCTTCTGGGTGTGCAGATGCAGTGGAGTTGAGACTCAGGGCATGGTAGAGTTGAGGTAAGGAAGGCTACCAAGCAGAATAAACCAAACACATCACAGATGCATGACCATGAATGCCTCGGGGACCAGGTGGACCAGTACGAGGCTCAGAGAGCCGAAGTGCTGGAAGATTCTGCTAGGACCTCAGTACTGATTGTTCTGCTGCCTCAGAGCTTGCATGAGCTATGTCGGAAGGCTGTGGGAGGACAAAGCCTGGGGAACAAAAGATTTTGCTAAGAGGCCTGAAGGAATAGGTCAATTATTGTACCAAACTCTAGGTACCAAGAAGAATAACCTAACAGGCTCATGAACATAGGAACGACCAGATGCACGTAGATCAGGTGGAAAAGCTGCGTCTCCTTTGCACATTCGGATACCCGGTTAGGACTCATCCCACATAACAGCCAGTGCAGTCAGAGCTCCACAGGGCTGGAACAGGTACTAGTGGGCAAAACGCAGAGAATTCTCACAACTTTGGGTTCTTTTATTGGCTTCAGCATACCTAGGTTGACCAAAGAGTTGTGAAGCAACTATTCAGCTGCATCCCAGTGAGGCTTGGAAAAGCTTCTGAGCAGCTCCCTCGAGGATGTGAGGCTGTCGCCCTGCGCCTCACGTTCATATTTCATTGTCAGTTTCTCCAACAGATCCTCCTTGCACAATTCTCACAGGTCTTTGCAAAACAGCCCGCAGTTGCTTGCAGCCCCCTTTTACTAGATCAAGAAGCTTAGCCACACACTCTCACATTTCAGGACCATGTGTCTGGTTTCCAGACTGCACCAATTCCCCAGCCTGTATGCCACTGTTTGTTCTTGTTTTACAGAACTTCAGGAGTTCTGCCCAACTCCCTCAAACAGGGCTCTCCAGAACCTCTCGTTTCTGGTGCACCGGTCCGGTGGGGAGGTACTACTGTGCTCCGCCCGCCGCAGGTGTGCAGTCACATGAATGGCAGTGTTCACTGCTACTTAATGAGCAGCCTCACGCTGCTCCAGTTTCACATTCTGGCTTGATTTTTTTTTTAATTCCGCCTCATAAAATATTGCCATAAATCATCCTGAGCTCCATTTCCAGTTGCATTTTCCAAAATCATCTCTGAAGTAATTAAGGAGGAACTGCACAGATCTCTAAATCAGTTCTCTAAGATATGTAGAAGCAATGAAAAGTCTGTGGCTTGCCTTCCTTTCTTTCTGAGTCTTACCTCCATTCATTCTAACTCTGGAAAACTATCATCCCCAAGCCTTCATTCACAAAATATTTATGAGCTATTTGTGAACCCCTATCCACAGAGTAGTATAATGCTGCATGACAAAAAATGAGTTATATGAAAGTGTGCAAAGTCTTATATTAATAGATTCCATCCGGCCCCAGGTTCATAGACTAATAACCCCAGCCTCACTCTCATATGAGATCCAGACCAAATGTAATATTCCAAAATCTCATAGTTATACCCTGAGACCTTACAACCTAACCCAATCTACCTATTGCTAGTCTTTTCAAAATCAGGTAAATACATAAATACTAGTAAACCCAGAAGAGTTTTCCTTGACTCGAGGAAGCACTTTTACAGTATATACAAAGCAAACCAGTTTGAATGTTTCCCAAGCATGCAGGTGCTAAATACTCATGCTTGGCAGGAATAATTATTTGCTGTATTCCCTGGATCTTCTGTTTGGCTGAATTTAATTTGTTTTCAGTACTTAGCAGGAGTAAAAATATAAAAGTGTACCAAAACAGTAGAAAAACTGTGACAGTAAATGAGAGATTTACCACCGTGCTTGTTATGAATATTGTCTAGGTAGCATAAAATTGAAATAGCAAGATGATATCCGTCCCAGTTATTTCCTTCCCACTCTGTAGCTGATAGAGAAACAGAAACTGGAAACAATGCAGTGTGGCATGTTACCACCATGAATCACACATGAGCCCAAATCCCAGCATTCTTTAGGGAGGGAGCAGTTTGCCACTTCTTAGCCCTTGCTCACCTTAAGAGGTTCTATAAGCATGAAAAAGGGTAAGTTGGTGGAGAAAGTCCTGAGCAAACCCAAGTACCTCCAGAGTCACCAGAGCAAAGCGAGGTGTGATAGCCAGAGCGAGGAAGGCAAAATGTTCGTGAGGCAGCAAGTCTCACAATTTGCTTCATACTGGCATAAATTGTGGATTTTGTTTTTAAGCCGTTCATGCCAGAAACCAGCCTAAAGAACAATCAAACCATAATCTCTGAAGGTAAGGCCCAGACCCTGGTTATTGTAAAATGTTCTCTCGAGACTCTGGCTGGCCAGCCACTCTAGCTGAATTGGTAAGTCCCAGTTAAATAAAAGACTCTGTTTCCAAAAAAAAGAAAAGTAAGAAGGAACAGGACTTGAGGAAGACACTGGACAGTGACCTGTAGACTTCACAAGCATGTACACACACGAGCATCTATACACATATGAACACATATACATACATGCAAGCGCACTATACACATTCCTATAAATAAATACACAAGTAACAATATATACATTGCTTGGCACTGTATGGGACATATTGTCTGTTCTTTTGCACACTGCAGGTCCTCCCTGTTTTCTCAGTCCTACTTTTATTCCTGTGTGTCACACCAAACCCTTCCTCTCAGTAATTGCCCTGTGATTTGTATGAGCACAAGCATGGACCTATAAAAATGTTAGGGCTTGGTTCTATTTTTTTAATAAATAAGTAAAAGGAGACTTAGAAAATGCCAGAAGCTTTTTGGTTCTATTATTTCTTAAGCTCTATCATACTTTCTCAAATCCCCGATTACCTAAGCCAAACTTCCAGTGAAATTTGTTTTTTGCAGATTGCCCTATTAATATTTAATGATGTTTCTCTTTGAATTTTAAAGTAGTAATTAAATTGAACTATTCAGAAAGAGCATATTAATCCCAATTTTTAAAAATATGAACAAGAATAAATCTTGCTCAAAACAAGAGCACAGTAAAAAAAGAACATTAATTCTGTAGGGTGATCCTGGGTATCATTTATTAAATATTTATTTCAATAATTAGAAATAAATCAAGACAACAGCAACTAGAAGAACATAAGAATATACTAAGAAGATTTTTTCCTTCTAACCTTCTTAGCAACTTTGGCTAGCACTTCTCAACTTTTATTTCCTTCAGACCCATTTATGCTCCTCTGATACAGTATGACTTTATGTAGGATGACATCTATGCTTTGTCAAACTTTTGAGTTTACAAAAGCATCCATAAATGGCTTTTCACCATTTTTATACATTTTTATATATATTCTCCATAATTATTGTTGATATTTTCATACATTTTTATATATATATTTGCCATAATTATTACTGATATCTTGCAAGTGAAATATACAAAATGGAGTCCATAAATATAAAAACTTATATCTGGAGTAAAAGCAGGAACAAAATTCATGTCAGAATGAGCAGAACTCATTCTACTGACCATACTCTGCATAAAATTCACTGGGAACCTAACAGAAGTGGGACCAAAGCTCAGAGAGATCAGTACTATGCAAACATCACCATGTGAAGGCATCACTAGAAACAGACACAGTGTTATATTTTGCCCACTGCTTTCATAATAAAAGAGAAATTCAACCCACTGAGGTTTTTCCCTACTCTAGGCACTACGACCTGAAGGAATGATCTCACTAAGTTATCAGAATATAGGTTGCTTGCAGTTTTCCTAATACAGTGAGCTGGGTGATGGTTAAAAAAGCATAATCAATTTAAACCCTTTTTTGCCTTAGAGTATCACAAGATGCTATTATACTAGACACAGCCATTACCTTCTTTTTCTCTTACTCTTTTAACCTCCTTTGCTGAAGTTTTCTAATGAAAGATTTATGATTCCAGGATCTCCATGTACCATCATTGTTCGTACAAACTACTGGGACAAAAGATCTGGGATACTGCCTTGACAGCAAGGCCCTCCCAGGCCCTGGATATAGTCCTACTATGAAGAAGTAAAACTCCCTCAAACTATGAGCCATAAAATAGCCTTCCTCCTTTAAGCCACTGTAGCCATATATCTTTATCACAGAATAAGGAAAGCAAATAATATAAACCCCCAAACAAAGATCTATGTGAATTAAAAAGTAACTCTCCCTCTGACCTCTGCCTAGCACCCTAGAACCCTTCTGCCTCTATTCAATGTGCCTCATATAAATGAATTCATATTTGTTCCTTGGTATCTGGCTTTATTTTACTAAGCAAAATGTTTTCAGGATCTGTCCATGTTAAAGCATCATCAAAATTTAATGATATCCCATTGTGGATACATGCCACATTGGTTTACCCATTTATATGCTGATGAACACTTGGGTTGTTTCCATCTTTCAGCTACTGATAACGACGCCATGAGCACTAGTGCGCAGATACCTGCTCCAGTCCTTGTTTTAAGTGCATTAGGACTTATACCTGGGAGTCCAAGTGCTGAGTTATATGATAGTTCTATGTTTAACTTTTGAGAAAATGCTAGACCTTTCTCAACAGCAGCTGGAGCGCTTTACATCCTTATCAACAATGCACGAGGTTTTCAATTTCTCAACACTGTGTGTTTCTCTTTATGTAAGCTTAACAGGATTTGTGAATGGACTGCATGTGGGAGGTGAGGTCAGAAACAACTGTGTTATAATGCAAACCTATGTTACACCATGGGGTAACATTTAGTGATATGGCAGATCATAAGATAAGGAAGTTGAAGGACCATATACCAAATTTAATCTTGGTTACAAAAGGGTATATATGTTTATTAAACAATTCTGGGAAAACAACAAGTAGACAAACCAGGAAAGTATAGAACTCAATGGAATGGCCTAGAATACACATTTATTGACACCCTTTGTACCAGAAGAGATGATCAGGGCAGGTAATAAATATAAGGCAAAAAGCCTGTATCAATTAATACCCTCAATAAGGTATGCAGTGCATTCCAATTCAGAATAAATTGATGCTTTATTTGTAAAGGAATTGCACAATGAGGAAACGTGTTTGGCAGGAACAAGAGACACAGGCCTAAGAGAGAATCTCCCCCTGTCACTGTTTCCAGCTGCTGTGATTTGCTGGCAGTTGAAGGGGGTCTTTGGTATTTAGTTACATAACCCTCATCCTTACCCTCAGATTCACTTGACACACTCCTTGTGTGAGTCTCTTTACAGAAATTCCACATCTTGGGGCTGGACCTATGGCTTAGCGGTGAAGGCATTTGTTGGCAAAGCCAAAGGACACAGATTTGATTCCCCAAGACCCACATTAGCCAGATGCACAAGGGGGTACATGCATCTGGAGTTTGTCTGCAGTAACTGGAGGCCCTGGTGCACCCACTAATTCTTTCTCTCTCTCTCTCTCCCTCTTTCTCTGTCAAATAAATAAATAAAATAAAACAAAAAAGAAATTCCCAATCTTCATGAGGACAGAAGTCATTTGTGATAGGAACCCACACTGCTTGAGCATGACTTCATCTTAACTAAGTACATCTTCAATGACCTGATAAAGTGATATCCACTGGTACGGGAGTTAGGATTTCAACATGCAAATATTGGGCAGATGTAAGTCAACCCAGATTAGATATTAATGTTTTTGACATAATTCACACAACTCTCTTCACAGGGCACAAGCAAGCCAGAGAAGGATAAAGGGATAAGAGGAATCGGCATGGGACCAATGAAAAGTTTCCTTCAACATAAACTTAAGAGGCGTATTGCATTCAGGGTTCTGTATTTGAGGAAGAAGTTCAAGGAGTGTAGCAGTTACCTTCTTGTTGGTAGGGCAAAACGCCCAACCAGGAGCAACTTATAAGAGGAAAAAATGTTTATTTCAGACTGAAAGATTTTAGGGCAAATTTTAGCATCATGGGGAAAATAAGACAGAGCAAAGACTGGGAACACCTGGAGGACTAGATTAATAAAACCCAAGGTTCGTCCCCAGTGACAGCACCTTCAGCAAGGCTCCGTGTATCAAAAGCTGCACCAGCTGGGATTGAGTACAAGGCTGAACCACAAACACATGAGGCTACAGGGGACACTTTCCATGCAAAACATCACACAGAGACAGCAGACTAGCAACCTTTCAAGTCTAAACAGAATCAAGAAAGAGACATCCAGTAAGGAAGGAAAGGGTTCCAAGAAGAAGGTGGCTAGAGTCAAATGTCATCAATGGGTTAGGTAAGAGGATCACTTATTTGAGGACTCTTGTGTTGCAGACTGCTCACATACACTGGAGAACTGTCAGGTGCCTATGTCCAGTCTGAGATCTATTCACTAATCTTGAAGCACAGTGTGCCTGCTCAGTTAAACCACAGATGCCTCATGGTGAGCTAAGGCACCATAAGTTGCACATGTATTAAGCTCAGTTAAAAAAAAAATGCATGAGTACATTAACTATTAATCTTGCCAGTGTTATTTGGCTTTTAGCCAACCTGCCTACCAAATGAAAAATAAATGGTTCGGGATTACAGATTGTCAACTAGTATATAATCCCAAAGGGTTAATTCTGCCGTGAGTCGACTTGATTTTTTTTTTTGAGTGAATATAATCAATTCATAAAGAACAAAGAGGCATGTTCGTGGGGAACTCTTGCTGACCTCAAAGGAAAGAATGACCAGTATTCCTGCCTTCCTTGATCAGAGAAAGGGAGTGGGAGTCCAGAGAGAAGCAGCTTTCCCCAGAGCTTCTAATGAAAGCTGAGTGCCTAACACGTGTGGCTACAATGTGTTGCATACTTGGGTAGTTCTCAACCCAAAGCAGGTGGAGCAGTTCCTTGTTTGTTCTTGTTTGTTCTCTGCCTTGAGAGACCCTGACAGAAACGCAGAGAGCTAGGCTGGATGGGTAATAGACTGTATTTTGCCAGTCTGTTAATAGGCCCAGGCAGCTTTGGGTCACCAGTTCTGGGCAAAGAGCCAAAAGTAGAGGGCATTCAACTGCTTGCAAAGGGCTACAGAGTCAGCGGGCAGCCCAGGGGCAAATACAGACGTCATGGTGTCAGGTCAGAGAGAGTGTAGAGACAGGAAGGCCACAGGGCACACACGCTATGCAGCCTGGCCCACAGGAGGTCAGTGAGTGGTTGGACTGGGAGGCAACAGCAGCAGGAAGTGGACTCTGCAGATCCAGGTGTGGAGGTCAAACTCCAGGCCCTCAGGAAATTTCAGACCTCTGTGAGGTTTTGGGACTCTGATAGAGCCACGTCTACCTTAAATGGAAACACATGCCCTCTGTCGGGGACATGACCACTGTAGCAGTCTCCTGGCCTGGCTTTCCAGTCTTTTGTGGCTGTGAGGAACGTCAAATGCCAAATGCAGGTGGCCTCTTCTGAGGCCTGTAAGTGGGAACAGGCAGCTGGAAGCCAGGGGAGGTAGACAGCAGCTTCTCCTGGTCACACACACCATGTTTGCCCTTGAGGCAAAGCTGGGGACAGGGGTGATTGGTATCACTGAGGCAATCCCTGCTTCCTCCTTACGTTGTAATTGGTAATATCATGATCATTATTAACGCATTGAGTATATTATACTTTGTCCATTGCAACCACTGTTTCATTTCATACTGTAAAATGGGACATACTTATTATTTTACCAATATTTGAACCCAAGAGTGTGCGACAGTTGCCTAAAGTTACATGATCAGTAAAAGGAAGAGCCAGGTTTTGATTCCAATTTCATTTCTCAAGACTAACTTTTTGTTTCTTGTGACCTAGACAGTCATGCATGCTTTAAAGCTCTGTTTTCATGGCCTTGAAGTTCTATTTAAGAAAAAAGCCCCAAGTCATATTGCACAGCATCCCACAGCTGATGTACATCGGGCTACTCAGACCCTGTCCTCAACACTCTCCATCGCTCTCCTCCGCTGCATCCTGTTCTCACCAGCTTATAAAATTGAACTGTTGATTTTTTTTTTTTTTTTTGGCCCTGAAGAGAAAATGGGATAAGATATTGTGAAAGAGTCAGACTGGAGCTAGACAGAAAACACAGATTTGCCTAAGCACTTTGGAGAATCGACAGTACTATATAGATGTGAGGATTCCATCTCAAGATATAGGCTGTTGGTCTGACACCCTACAAAAGTCGAAAACTTAAATACACCCAGCCAATCATCTGAGTGTTCTGTGTATATGACTAGAAATAAATCTTAGAATTTAAACAGGGAAGTAAATATGTCTAATATCTGCTAAAATTACTATGATGTTCCCTCCATATTAGACCAACTCTGCAGGCCTCCAGTAGAAAACCCTCAAAGTCAGAGCCACCTTTCTCCTGCCAAACTGTGGTCCCAAGGAGAAACATTAATTTGCTAAGCTACACCACCCTGCCACCCTCTGAAATGGAACACAAGTCTGCAGGCAGGGTGATTTGAAAGTCACAAGCTAGCTTTTTAGCTTCTTCCTCAAATCAGGATAGGCATGCTAACCTCAACAGTTGCTGCTTGAGCCAAAAGGTTTATTGCCCTGGAGAGATTTCGCTGGCAGTGAGCAGGGACACACACACACACACACACACACACACACACACTCACACACACACAAGAGAGAAACAATGAGACGGGGAGCTCCATCAGCAGAGTTGTGAGTTCTGAGGACAGAATCTCTGCTCCTTCCTTACTGACATGAAATAGCCCCAAACAGCTCTCTATGCAGAAACTCACCCAAAGAGCTTGATGTTCCTTTTCTCTCCGCTCCTTCACATGTTCCCAGAGTGTCAGAGTGGCCAGTACAAGCGTGTCATCCCCTCTGGCCAAGGAGAGTATTTGGCCACTGCTAAGTGGACCTTAAAACAAATCAGGATGTTCACCTTTCAGGACGAGGCAATCACTTAGGCCTAAGTAAACAGAGAGGACATGGGCAGGGAGGCCAAGAAGCTCCTTGTGTTGTGCATCACAGCATTATTAGGGTTGCAGGGAAAATTCCACGTACGGTATTTTAGGCTAATAAAGGAAAATCTATGCTTGCATATTAATCTTTGTGTAACCATCTGTAGCTCTGTTAGTCATTTTCTTCTCTTTTTCAAAATATTTATTGATTTATTTGCAAGCAGAGAGAGAGAGAGAGAGAGAGAGAGAGAGAGAGGGAGAGACAGAGAGAGAGAATAAGAACATAGGGGCCTTCTGCCACCACAAAAGCTCCATATGCATGTGCCACTTTGTACATCTGGTTTTATGTGGGTACTACAGAATCAAACCTGGGTCCTTAGACTTTTCAGGCAAGTCCCTTTAATGCTAAGCTATCTCTCAATCCCCATTTCCTTCTCTTATATCCATATATATGAAGAGAGTTTCATAGATCCTCCTATCTCAATGCTAAGTCCAAAATACCCATCAATCATGTTCTAAGATAACCCTTTAGGCCAGGTTTTGGTGCAAAAATCCCTACCCTTGAGAGGCTTCAGCGTAGGTAGGAAGATGCCTGCATATGGGCATAAATTCAGGAAATACAGCAATGTGACGACAATCTTGAGAGAAATGATTGATTGTTAAAAAAGGTGCACATAGGTCACTTAGATCAGGCCAAGAGTTTGGGAGATAGCATGCCTAAATTAATCTACTACATGTTTTTCAAAGGTTAATAAGGATTCACTATGAGAAGATTTGGAATTATGTTTATGGCGGAGGGAACAGGCATCAAAGTGGAACTGAACAGGAACGTGCAGACAACTTTTCTTTTTACAAGTCTTCACAGAGTTGCTTATTATTTGCAAGCAGGGGGAGAGAAAGAGAGAGAAAGAGAAAGAGAGAGAGAGAATGGGCATGCCATGGCCTGTAGCCACTGCAAACAAAGTCCAAATGCATGAACCCTTTTGTTCATCTGGCATTACATGGTTACTGGGGAATTGAACTGGAGTTGTTAGTTTTGTAGGCAAACACTATAACCACTGAGCAATTTCTACAGCCCCAACTTTACTTTTGTAAAAAGTGAATTTTCAGATGGAGCATGTGACATAACTGGAGGGAAGGATAGAAGCCAGATCACAAGTTCAAATGTGCTCATGAATATAAAGGGACAGGAAGTCTTTCTGAATGTGGATGAATGTGTTAAGACATTTGATGCTAGGCTGAGTCTATATGGGCCAAGCCAACAGAAAAGGGACCCAGGATCTGATGGAAATGTGTAAAATTTGCAGTCATAACCATCATCTTTCCACGAATTGCTGGTGCTCATGCCATGGTGATGAAGGTGATGCTTTTAGAGGCTAACAACTTTTTATGTAGATCTTATTATGAGGCAAGTGTTACCTCATTGAACCCTAGGAGATGACATTTGGATTAATGTAGTTTGGAGGATAAAAAATTGAAAGTCAGCTTAAGTGAGAAACATGGTGTCACAAGATTATGACATGGATAGACAGATTTTGGGCTCTTTCTGCCTGATTCTTCACCATTGCTCTTTTATCATTACTGGAATCAGGAAGTTCTAGGTTTCTCAGGATCCAAATTATTCATTTAAAAAGTCTCCTAAATGGAATGAAGCTCAGCATGTTCTAGGATTGACATTAATTGATAAGAAAAAAAAAATCTTTTGGCAGAGCCTATATGCAAATTAAATAACAATGGCTTTTGGAGAGTAATAATGAAGACAGGGCTCTCTTTTTCCTGAAATGGGCTCACCCTAACCAAATGTCTCTGTAAAATGTTGGAGCTAAGACATTTCCCTTCTTCATAATGAGGAGAAATGGGCAGATAAATCAGCTAGGAGCCAGAAAGCCAGTCCTCAGAGGTGATGTGTCAGCCTGGTCTCCTCCTCCTCAGTCCCAGAGATTGATGACAGGCAGGCCGGCAGATCTGACCATCCATCATGGTCCCATCAAGTGAGCTCTTGGGAAGAACAAGTGAGCTTTCCTGGGTTTAAAACTGCATCCTTGCTCTGCTTTGTGTGCACAGTATCAGGACAAACTTGGGAAGCATCAACACCCCATGCTTTGGGGTACCAAGTCTCCATAAAGTATCTTTCTCTTTCAGTTCATGCTCTTGCCTATAAGCATGGTGCATTCTACAGAGCCATGCAGGGAGACCAGTATTACACTCCTGTTCAGGGAATTGGGTTATTTGGTGAATTCACAAGGACTACATTTGATCTCAATTACTCTGCAGAGTAATACGGAGAAGGAAGCATATAAAAAGAAAGTCTTCAGGATGCAGACCATAAACGAGGGTGCAAGGAATGTACGTTCACTAATAATGCCGGTTTTGGCTGGCTGAGCATGTGCCTCCTTTGTGATTAATAAAAGCAGAAATACAATCCCGTCGCCTGCATTGTATAGAGCTCCCTATTTAGAAATAGGGCTTATGGGCTTCAAACCTGCTCACATTTATTTATACATATTTTAAGCCCTGCCACATTCCCTCCCCTCTACTTTGAAAAGAGTTTAAGATGGATATGACTCATGTGATTCCTGTCTAGGCCACCATGACAAGTTCATTCTTACCTCCCAGGTGCTTATGACTAATGTGTGTGGGGCTTTGTGTACTAACCATACACAAGTGTAGATTGTAAGTGCCCACTTATCTTTAAATGCATATGTTCTTAACCTTAGTATCTAATGATACAAGAGTTGCTAAGGACCATGGGGCAGTGATGCTTCTCTCTACGTGAGCAGTGGATGGCTAGAGAGGGTATAACCATGAATGCTTTACCTTGAATAGATACTATACTAAGGAAACCCAGGAAAGGTTCCCAAGTACTTATCTGACTCAGACTAAGAACTTTTGGGGGTTTTTTTCTTTGTTTTTAATTTTCATCTAGCCATAATTAATGTGATAGGCGGTAAAGCAAGTTCAGGGTCAAGCATCCGGATAAGTACATTTACTGTCACAAATGTAGCCATAAGTTACACTGCAGCTTCTAACCTGACTGGTCCTGATTTAATAAGGTCCCACGGATGCATCCTCCCATGCACTCAACTTGCAACTGCCTGCTTTAGAGACAAGGCAATTAGTGATAAAGAGAGAGTGGGAGAGTTACTGCATTCCAAACACATCTGGGAAAGGGGAAAGGTCTTCCACCCCAGGATGTAGCTAGACCAAAGGATGACCACCAGAGTGAAGAATGAAAAATGACCTTGATTTATAGCTTGTGGTAAACTAATTTAGAAAGTTAAGGCATGTCAATTCTGGAAAGCTTCGCCTTGCTTTATCTCAAAAGGTGAGTCGGGAATTTTAAGAAAGAAACTTCTGAGGCTGGAGAGAGGGCTTAGCAGTTGAGCTCTTGCTTGTGAAGCCTGAGGACCCTGGTTCGAGGCTCAATTCCCCAGGACCCACGTCAGCCAGATGCGCAAGGGGGTGCACGTGTCTAGAGTTCATTTGCAGTGGCTGGAGGCCCTGGCACGCCCATTCTCTCCCTCTATCTGCCTCTTTCTCTCTCTGTCACTCTCATATAAGTAAATAAAAATAAAACAAAAAAAATTAAAAAAAGAAACTTCTGGCATTTCAACTGAACTAAAGTAGAAGGTGTTTCATAATTCTCTGTCCATCAATTGTCCAGCTGAGCAGCCCTCACTCTTCTGAACACAGGAAGCAGCTAACCCTGTCCTCCCATGTGAGTGTCCGCTTCTCAGCCAGCATCAAGAAGCAAGTGTACAGATGAAACTGAGAACCCTCCAGTTATGGGTCTTTGGGTTTCTTAGGAAAGAATTTGGTCCAAGCAGCTATTTGAGGTTTTTGAAGCAATTTTGATATTTTGGTCTACAGTGTTTTAATCTGATTTACTCCTTTCATGTCAACAGGTTCTGCTATAGCAATGCTCTAAGAGGAAAGCAGTTGTATCTCAAGAAGCCAGAGTTTTATTTGGATCTCTTACAACTATATATTGTTGACTGTATTCAGGGCCATGTGGATCTAATGAGAGTGGGTGATGTTGATTCCTTTCCTAGGTACCATAGATTGAACTGTTAATGTTCCCCCAAAAGTCACATATGGAAACTTAATCTCCAAGGTGATGCTATCAGAAGTTATTAGAAGATGATGGTATTAGAAGGTGGGCCTTTGGCAGATGATTGGATCATGAGGATGAATAAGACCTAAATGGGATTTGTACCATTATAACAGAGAACCCTAGGGAGCCCTTTAGGCCACATAAGGACAGAGATGGCTGTTGTGCATAAGCAAGGAAGTGGACCTTCACAGAAACCAAACCAGCCAGGACTTTGATGTTAGACTTCTCAGTTCCAAGACATGAGAAATAAATGCCAATTGTTTATAAATCACCAGCTATGGTAGTTTGTACAGCTGCCAAAAAAGCATTAAGGCCCCTTTCATGAGAAGAATGAGTCATTGCTCTATCTTGATGCATCTGTTCTCCAGCCAGAACCTCCATTTAGCATCTTGTTCTCGCTCTTCTCGCACCGCTGTGAGGAAAACCTGTGTTAGGCATAGCTCGGGAGCTTCAGGCATCCTTCTTGGACTTCCACCCATAGATGACTGTGTGGGTATTTAAGAGTAGACCTCTCCACCCTGCACAAACATCGCCTCTCTCCTGTGTTTATTCTGGATTACCACATCTAATTCCATTCTGGACCCTTTGCTTCAGGTCAGGAAATGGGGCTTCATTCTGCCTCTTTGCTGGGCTTCAGCACCACCAGAAGTCAACTCCTCACCCTCTACCTCACTCCAGTCTATCAGAATACACACAGAATGCACCAGAGCTTACCTTGTACTGAGGCTGCAGATGGCAAATACTTCTAACAAAGTCAGGCAGAAAGGAAATCCAAGGAACAGTGGGATGCAAAGTAAGGATACCAACACTTGGAAAGTAATTAAAAACTATATCAGAATCAGGATCAATTGTGGACTTGGGGTTTCGAGCCACCTCTTTCCATGGTGTACTCAAGATAATTTTCTCTCTGTCTTTCTGAATTGTGTAGAAACTATGAACCCAACACCTGAATTTTCTGTTTTTTTTTTTTTAAAGATCATTATATTTCCTTAATTCCTTAAGATAGTAAGTCACATTTCTAACTACTATCTAGATAAAATAAATTATATGACAGAGGGGATGAGTGAATTAAATTTGTAACTTAAAGGAAGAGCACAAGGAGGTAAGGGAAGGGAAAAGAGGAGGAGGAAAATTAAAAAAACAATCTTTGAAAACTCCATAATAAAACTTTATTCTTGGGATGAAGAGATGACTTAGCGGTTAAAGTATTTGCCTGCAAAGCCAAAAAGATCTCAATTCGATTCCCCAAGACCCACATAAGCCAGATACACAAGGTGGCACATGCTTCTAGAGTTTATTTGCAGTGGCTGGAGGCCAATGTGCATCCATTCTCTCTATCTCTCTCTCTCTCTCTCTCTCTCTCTTTCACTCTCTCTCTCTCGCTCTCTCTCTCTCTCTGTCTCACTATCTTTCTGTCACTCTCAAATAAATAAATAAAAATAAGCAAAAAATAAAATTACTTATTTATTTGAAAGAGAGAGAGAGAGAGCTAGAGAGAGTGAGTAAGAGAAAGAATGGCCACGCCAGGGCCTCCAGCCACTGCAAACAAATTCCAGATGTGTGAGCACCCTTGTGCACCTGGCTAACATGGGTCCTGGGGAATGGAACCTTGAACCAGGGTCTGTAGGCTTCACATGCAAGCACTTAACCACTAAGCTATCTCTCCAGCCCTAAATAAGTAATTTAAAAAAATTCTTTGTAGGCTAATAATATAGTTTTAAAAATCAGAAAAGAGTTGAAAGTGAATTTTACGGGTTCTTCCACTAAACAGTTTAAGATGCATTTCCATACTTCAGGCCCAAGTTCAAAGGTCCTCTTGAGGACAGGGTGTGAAAGCACACCTCCCATCCCAGCTACTTGAAACACTAGGCTGGGAGTATCACGGGAACCACAACTCAAGAGTAGTCTACACAATATAGTTAGGCCCCGTTTCAAATTTTTAAAACACTAACAACAGGGCTGGAGAGATGGCTTAGCCGTTAAGCGCTTGCCTGTGAAGCCTAAGGACCCCGGTTCGAGGCTCGTTTCCCCAGGACCCACGTTAGCCAGATGCATAAGGGGGCGCACGTGTCTGGAGTTCGTTTGCAGTGGCTAGAGGCCTTTGTACGCACATTCTCTCTCTGTCTGTCTCTTTCTCTCCCTCTCTCTCTGTCACTTTGAAATAAATAAATAAATAATGAACAACAACAACAAAAAGATATCCCCCTTGTAACTTTATTTAAAAAAAATAACAACACATAACTCTTCATAAAATGATTTACTTGTACAACTTGGTTCCATATCAACTAAAGGAAATTTTAGTAAACAATCATATAGATCATTTTTTCCCACAGTAGAGATAAAATATTAAGCCTATCAATGTATTCCTATGAGAAAGTTACAAAATATGACAAGCCAAACTTGGGAGAAAAAAGTCATTTGATAATCAAAAGAATTTGTGTTTTACTACTTGACTAATAATAGGATACCTGAAATGTTTTTCAATTTTTTTTGAGAAATGATGCCATGATGTGGCCCCATGTGGTATCAAATTCACAAAATCAAATAATTCTCCACCTTAGCCCTGAAAAAAAGATTGGCTATATGCATGTACCATCGTGCTTAGCACAGCTTTTACTCTATAGATAGCATATATGGACTCTGTGATACTAAAGTCATTGTAGGTAAAATTTACCTTTATGTTTTAAAAATATATACAAAATATTTAAAGAAAATCAAGAATGATCATGTGTAAGAAAAGAAGCTGTGAAGAATTGTCCTCTTTTTGGTCTTGGATGAAGACAGAGAGGCAATTGATGAAAGCTTAAACAAATTGAGGAATCAAATCTGAACATAATGTAGTGTTTCATGGAACAAGTGTTTCTGTTACCTTCTTGACACTGGCACAAATCGCCCATCCACAAGCAGCTGATGGGAGAAACATGAGGGGAAGCCCTATGATGGCAGGGCAAAGCATGGCACCTGCAGAGTCTTCTTCCACACTCCTTCCGTCACTTCTTCCACAGTAAGTGGAAAACAGCAGCAGGAAAATAAGCCCAACACTGGCAAGGGGGAGCTGGCTACAACAGCCTCTTCTAGCAAGGTTCCAACTCCCAAAACACCATCAGCTGGGAACCAAGCATTCATGAATGTGAGCTTGTACAAGATATCTAATTCAAATCACCATACCAAGGTAAGAAAGAAGTGTGTGTGCACGCATGCACGTGTGTGTATGTGAGTGTGTGTGTGTGTGAGAGAGAGAGAGAGACCTAAAATGTTGGCTCCTATTGATAGATAAGTTGAGAAACATTGTACGGGTAGTCATCTAATGGATGGCCATTTTACCCATCCATTTTAGCCAATATTTATTAATCACCTTTTTATGTTGAGGGCATAACAATACTCAGAAACTCATGCTTGCCAATCTGCATGCCCTATCATAACAATGAAATGAGTTAACTCCCTCTAATTAAACTTGATGTGCCACTGAAAAAATATACTGGTATATATTAAATTTGATTTGCAGAATACTCTATCATAAAACAAAATATTGAATTATAAAGATGTGGAAATGAACTTCTCTTTCCACAATTTTTAGTAACCATCAATTATAATCAGTAAGGGGAGAGGCCTGTAGTTCACAAAATAACTATTATCCAATAGTAGAGCTGTCCTCACCTAATATTAAGCAAATTGTCCTATCACATTGAGTCAACTTAAATTATATTGAGGGGGGAAAAACCTGAAACATAAAAATATACCTGATACCCATCCAGAGAATAAAAGGCTGAGATAAGCTCATGAACAGCACTTTGAATGAGGCCAGTTTGGACACTTTCCTGAATGCATGCCTGACATCACCTGCCTCTAGTTCTTGGCTCAGCATGTTGGCTTCACCTAAAATGTCTTCTTTTATAATGTGAAACTGAAATTGTATCATCTCTTAGATACCAACCCTGTCAAATTCTAGTACGTGCTCAACAAGATATTTATATATAATGTTCTGCCTATTCAGATTAGTCTTGCATGTTTTCTCCCTCCCTCTCCTTTTCCCCTCTCTGTGTGCTTGTGTGAAGCCTCCACTAGATGCTAAACTTCGTGGAAGATAAATGCTGCAACTTTTCCCCATTTATTCCATCAATCACTAAATAAGTATTTTATTTGCCCATATTCACCATGCTCAGCATTATGGAGATATAAATGTAAATAAAACTATATTTCATTCTGCAAGAATTTACAGCATAGGGAGCAAAACATAGGCAGAGAAATAAATATGATACAAAATAAATATAACAGATAAAGATGAAATACTAAGAAAGTTTTGAAATGAGGCACATGATTCCAACAATTGAGGAGGCACAGGGAATTGAGAAAGAGTAAGAGGGAGGGTAAGGGATGGAAGAAGAGAAAGAGTATGTGAAAGGTCACATAACAAGGTAGTTTTTATACCTGAGGAGAGGTAGGGATTCTCTGTGTGCTTGGAAGTCCCATGAGTATGAGAAGCAGCATAAGGAACATCATGGATAGGAAGAGCAAGGTCACTTGGAGTGTGGGAATGGAGGCTTAGAAAACAGCGCAGTTCTGAGGGACCCAGACAGTACTCATCCCATGATACAGATTCCACAGGAGATTCAAAACAGTAGGAAAGGCTGGATGTGGCGGGACGTGTGTGATCTCTCACGCTGTGTCAAGAGTGCAAGCAAAGGCCGGTAGGACTGCCTGAGACAGAGGCAGTGGATGCAAAATCCCTACTCAGAGACTCAACAAGATTTGGCTATTGGTTGTGTAGTGTGAGCAAAGGAGAGCCAGAGGGATGTTGGTGCACTTGGCTCATGCAAGGAACACATGAATATAGCTCAGGACGGAGGGAATAAAAACTGCTGCTGAGTAGAAACCTCCAATATATAGTTTACTCTTGACATCTGCCTTCATTTAAGCACCTGAGAGTCACACAAAATAAATCAGAAAATGTTTAATGAATTGTTGTGAATCCTTAATAAATATTCACTGTATATCAGGACAGCAGGATGGTCTAGAAGCATTCTTAAAACTGGAGGTTGTCATCACACGATTGACCTGTTGGCCTACCGTCGTGAGAAAAGCTAATTGCCTGGAAATTAATCATCATGCACTCTGTAGCTGTGGTGAGTAAAGTTCAGTATCTTATAAACTATCTGTCACTATAGTGTCCCAACTATATAGGGACAACCTGGGTTTTCATTATCTAAGAGGTTTATTATTATTATTATTATTATTATTATTATTATTATTATTATTTAGAAACTTTGTATGAACAAACCATGTGTTCGTACCATTCCCCTTCCCTCTGTGCTGTTCCACTAAGGGTCCTCCTCAGTGGGGTTGCTGGTATTCACCTTGGGGTTATGAGTGGTGAGATAAGCAGTAAGTCATTGCGTGTGTAGCAATACCTCTGGGCACTGCTTTCCATCCTGTGGCTCTTACAGTCTTTCTGCCCTCTCTTCCAGTTTCCTGAGCCTTGGTGGGTATGTGCCTACTGTAGTGTTGCACTCTCTGCAACTTCTGCATTTCTGCTTTGATATATTTGAGTGTCCTTCGTCTATTACCCCGGCACAGGTTGTCAGGCTCACCCTGAGAGCAGTATTCTTGCTTAAGTCGCCAGTCCCACTGGGATGTCACCTGGACCCTTGCTGATGTGTGAGAGGTGGCTCATCTCATGATGGGGAGTCAGCTCTTTCCTTGCCATGTTGATAGATTTTGTTTGTTTCTGGTTTTTGCTGCCTTCCATAAAAGGAAAACAGATTCTCCAAAGGAAAGTGAGAACAGTGTAGGTTAAAGGGGATAAGCATATTTAATTAGAGAGATTTTCATATGTGTAGCCTCTCTTTAGGCCAAAGACTAGGGGGAGCTTCTCACTGGAGTCCAAAACCCACATCTCCATTGGATTCCAACTTGGTTCCCAGAACCAGCTCTGAGTCTCTTAGCCAATCAAAGAGCCACTGTTTTTTGTTTTGTTTTGTTTTGTTTTTTCTTGCCTAGGCTGGATGCCACTACTGGATATGTATGCATCTGAGATATTTTAACTAGCAGGCAGCAGTGAATCCTGCCTCGGGCAGTGCTTTCACTCTTAACAATGTAAAGCATGGATTTCTCATATTTCCAGTAACCAGCAGTAGCTCCAAATGAGGCCCTGATATGCAAAGTTAAGTCAGTAGAGCCAAGTGAGTTACAAGCAAGAGGCAGTGGTAGGACTGGAATGGAAAGGGGGCAGGATAATGCTGAGCTTCTGGCTCTGCCATCACCTTTGCGACCTCTGTAGAGTTCAACAGGACAGTGTAGTTCAGACCTACTCCACTTTCACCCACAGAGGGTACTGCTGGAATTTGTCCAAGAGAAGAAAATAAAAATGGAGCTTCAAAAAAAATGACTTCAATTGATTGGTCTAGGATCAAATCCACCCCTGATTTTAACACTTAGTTTAAAATTCCAGTTAGTTGTTCAGTGCCCTGCTTTTGAAGGGTTAACAGTGAAGAGCCTGTACTCATTATGCAATTATTGTATAAGGATTCAATGTCAAAAATATAAGTGTATATTTTAGTTATTTATAATGAAGGAAAACATTACACTTAAAAATGTTTGGAGGAAAAGTGAATGCTTGATAAATGTAATTAGTGATTTACTGAGCTTTAAAAAAAAAATCAAACTTTCATGATAAATTTCTCAAAAAGGTAATTTTACTAATTCACATTCAGATTTCTAGGTACAGTATATTATCATGAGTCCCCCAGTCATCCTTCAGAAGCACTACAATATAGGGTTTTATTGTAGCTGTCTGTTGAGGTTGCAAAGTGTTAACATCTGTCTCTCAGTATTTTTTTTGCAATACTCTAAATACTCTAATCTCTGGTTATCCTGCTAATAACTGTAATTTTCTAGTCAGCTGCTATCTCTCAAGGTAGTTTAAAGGTCATTTCGTGAAATACATAAAGAAGCTTGGGAAGAAAGTGGACATGATTTCTTTTTTAGTAAGTAGATTCAGATTTATATACAAACGAAAAGAATCAGCCTCGCTCTTTTACTTCATTCTCTGACATGGTCCCCATATGATTAATTCTGATCTTGTTACATTTTACTTCCTTCCCCTGGTGTGCCTTCTAATAAATACTAAAAAATGGAGTTCTGTTTGTGGAAGTATAATTAAAGGATACATTTATACTGTGGCTTTAGGTTCAAAATGTTGGAAAATCTGTACATTGTCCCTAGAAGATAAAAGCATGCTGCACTATTCTGTGCAGAGACATGTTCCTGAAAGCTCTTTGCATCAAGATTTGGAGAATGGCATCCAACCCATGTTCCAAACAGCCACCACTGCTGCTGCAGAGATGAGGGCACTCGAGTGTATTTGTGCAGATGCACATATTTTCATTCACTGGAGGTGCCAATCAAAATAGAAAAGAAGCATAAGTGAAAACTATAGTGAACATATGGCAAGTTTGTTTGTTTTGTTTTTTTAGCATCTATTACTTTCCCATAAAAAAACAAAAGCTTGGGTTTCCTTTGGGCAAAATTCATCCTCGTGGTATACTTAGCCTGTAGTTCTGGAGTATGACCAAGCAGACAACTCTGGTGTCTAGTTCAGGGGCAAATGTGATCCATGCTCGGACAAACAGAAATCAAGCATGTGTAAGATCCCTTGGGGACGGAGTGTGCATCACATTTGCATAAGGTTTACTCAGCATGGGCTGGCCTTGTCAAATATGGCTACATGTAGGAAAATATGTCAGAAAATGCAAACCAAGGAGACATTTTATCCAAAACAGTGGAGGGAAAGCACAATATCTTTCTGCCATTATCTATTGTCCTTGGTCCAACCAATGTTGTTGTATGAAATGGGGTCTTCTACTTGAAAGTGAGTGGCACTGAATCAGTATAGAGGCATCAGCAATGCTTCTAGACATTAGCTGTGCTCAGTTCTATCATAGCAGTTTTAGTATGGGAAGGAACTTTTGGCAAGAATTTTTAAATAAAAAGAACCAGGTAAGATAATTAGTGACATGAGACAAACATTATAAGACATGCTTTAATGATATAAGATTTTATAATGTCATAGTTCATATATTGGCATGCAGCAGTTTGTGTGAGTTTATCATGGATTAATTTGCATCCTACTCCAAATTCACACATTAAATTCCTAACTCTAATTTATATACTTATATGACCTTATATAAAAATATGCCTATTGTATATGATTTTTTTTCTCTTTTTTTAATTAGTTTTCTATTCTGCAAGTACAGGCAGTTTGGTACCATAATTAGGCTCATCCATGACCTACCCCCTCCCCATTGGCCCCTCCTTGTTGAGGTATATGGGTCGTGCATTGTGGAGTTAGCCCACAGTTATTGGTACGATAAATGTCTCTGCATATCATGACCCAACATGTGGCCCTGACATTCTTTCTGCCCCCTCTTCCACAAAATTTACCTGAGCCATTTTGGGTTCATTTTTGGTCTGCTTCAGTGATGAGGTGTTTGGGGCCTCTGGGGCTCTGGCTCTCTGATATGGTAGGAGTTGATTTTTCTCTGTATTGGTCTCCTTCCCCCTTGTGTTGGTATTCGGTTCATCAGGAAAACAGCAGCCTTGCTTGTTTCACAAAATTTCCTTAGTTTCAGCCGGTGGCCCTTTTGAGGTATGATGGAGTGGCTCTCTCCTTAGGATCTGCATCTATCTGAAAAAGAGAGAAGCAGATTCCCCAACGGAGAGTAAGTTATCACCAGGACAAATGAGATAACCCCTACATTTTTTGTAGAGAGTTTAATAGGTGTAGGCCCTCTTGTAGCCAATGATTGATGGTAGCTTGATAATGGAGAGTGGGCTTATGTTTGGATATGGTTCTGACTTGTTTCCCAGCTCCAGCTATGGGTCTCGTACCACTGAGGGGATCAGTTAGCCAAACTAAGAGCAGGTGGTTCCCCACCATGGCTGTGTGCCACTATTGCACTTGTGTGGGCACACCAGGTTATTTGCTGCTAAGTAGTTGGACCATGAGTTAATGTAGTCCTTTAGAGTAAGGTAAATTCCCTAACCCAACACAACTGGCTGTGGTGTTTAATCTCTGGTTGTCAGTTTTACGTGACTTAGTAGTGTGTCTCACATACAAGAGGGCCTCTAAAGTATATTATTTGAAGTGGGAGGATTCACCCTAAGTGTTGCAGCATCATTTCATGGGCTGGGTTCGTAGAGTGCATTACAAATCTAGCTGAGCTCCCAGCCTTCTCTGCTTCCTCCTTGCGAATGTAACAACATGATGCTAATTTCTTGCTCCTGTCAATATTTCCCTGCCACAATGGACTCTACCCTCTGAAACTGTAGGCCAAAATAAACTCTTTCCTTCCTTGAGCTGCTTATGAACAGGTATTTTGTCCAAGCAATGGGAAAGCAGCTGATACACTGGTACCTTATAAAAGAGGGGATTTGGAAACAAGCATAGACACTGAGAATGCCATTGGGAAAGGAAGACAGGCAACAAGTTGATGTTTCTACATGTCAGTGGATGCTCAAGACTGCTGGCAAATCACCAGAAACTAAGGAGGAAGGAGGTCTGGAACAGTTGTCATAGCCCAAAGAAAGAGCCAACCCTTCTCACCTCTTGATTACTAATTTCTAGCTTCTAGAACTGTAAGATGCTCAGTGCCAGATTTTGAAGCCACCAGGTTTGTGAATTTTTCTTATTTGTTTTAGTTCCAGCAGCCCAGGTAAACTACTATAGATTTTAAGGATAATCACATAAGAGAATGTAAAGTAACATAGCAAAAAACCAAATAAGATAGCAAAAATGATTTCAAAAATGAAATATAATTTTCTCTTTAGATAGATAGTAAATTAAAGTTTACTTGGAAATATTGAGTAAAATAAGTAAATTATTACTTTTACTTGAAAATATTTTTATATCAAATAAATTCAAGAGAAAGCAAAGGATATAAGGGCCATATAATCAACAAAATTACTTTTATGAAAATTTAGACTTATTATTAAGTAGATGCAAAATGAAAATAAAAGGGATAGAAAGTATATTGACTAAATATTTCCCTCAAGAGTTCATAAAATGAAATTTTAAGGGCTAAGCCAAGATTGTGTTATGACGGAGAGAAAGGTATAAAAGAATAAATCTGAGAAATGGCAAGATAACACACTATAAATGTATAGAAAAGGAATTCTTAATGAATTCAAACCACATCTCTAGGGAATTAGAAACTGATGAAGATATTGTCAGTGACAGTGTTGGGAAAGAATTGTAGCGTGTGATGAAATTCCAAGGTAACTTAATTCACATGACACTTTTGGCCATCATTATCTGTGATACACCTCAACCAATTGATAAAATTTAATAATACCAGTACTAGGACAAATGACATTCAGTGTCTCATGATACATGGCAAAGGTACACTGCAAAGAACCAAATACCATCTGTTTATATCTTTGAGAATTATTAGACAGGCATTCAATTCTGAAAAACTAGTTAGAAAAATATAAGTTGAGAGGCCTTTTACAAAACGAATTCCCTTGCTTTTCAAAACCATTAATTTCACAAAAGACAAAAAGATCTGGAAGGATTAATCTAATATATATCAGAGCAACCTAAATAGATATAATTGCTAAGAGAAGTGCACCATCCTCAACCAGGATCAGTAAAACCAAAAGAGCAGCTCTAAAAGGCAGTGATGGGATGATTTGAACATGAACTCTATATTAGATTAATATTAAGGCCATGTGAAATTTGTTGAATTTGTTCAAAGTCTGATGGTTACTTAGGTTATTTAGGAAATATATTTTGAAATGTTTAGTGTTGAATCATCAAGGATACCATAAAGCATATTTTAGTTGCATCATCCAAAATATGTAATTATGTGTGGAATATTCATATTCTCTCTCTCTCTGTATGCTCTGCCAAGGTCTAATGCTCAATTTTGACTTCCAGTAACTTGTGTTTCCAAGGAAGAAATGGTATCTATGGGATTAGCAGAATAGTTTAGGACAGCTGAAAGTAAAACATGGAAGATCTATGAATGTATGGTGCATGGGGGTCACTAGAAAAAGTCACAAAAGCCAAATGACCACATAGGATATAAAATGTAGATGTCTCATAACCAAAATGCCTCTTACTTCGTATGGTGACCTATGTCCCTCAGCTAGAGACCCCATCTAATCAAAGTCAGTGTGTGTGTGTGTATGTGTGTGTGTGTGTGTGTGTGTGTGTGTGTGTGTGTGTGTGCTGGGAAGCCAACCTCAAAAATCCAGATCTCTCCTGTGCTTCATTGTGTGTTTTTCTTGTGTCTATCTTTAATATTATTAGCAAAGGTTCCCACTGCAAAGGATCCCTTATTTGCAAAAGTATGATTTGACAAATGTATCATTTGAGTTCATTCCTCTAGTTTCCAAGCTAAAAATTCTTTGGAACATGAAAGTATGGCGACTATCTAAGTGTGTGTGTGGGGGGGGGGGGGGGCAGCAGGAGTCTAAAGGGATAAGGAAACAAGAGAGGGTAGTGAGGGGAAAATAAACAAATGTTGCATATTTCTCTCGTGGTCAACTTAAATTTAACCATATGCACACAGAACAGGGATTATCTTGGGTGGAGAAAAAGGAAATCAGTGAAAGCAGGAGGAAAGACAAGGGGCAGTAAAGGGAAGCAGAAATGAGTGCAACAATAAATGCACGAAGATGGAAACAGGAATCACATTTTATATGCAAACCAAAAAAGTGAGTTCTTAAAAAAAAAACACTGAAAAAATATTTTAAGGGTAATCTTCCAAAAAGAAAAAAAAAAAAAAAAAAAAAAAGGCCTTGAGATAGCGTATACAAGGCATGAGTTTCTTTTCTTAAATTTCCACCCAAAGAATTTAGCCTAATGCAAATTCCTCTTTTCCAAGTTTGTATTTCAAAGTATGCTATAGGTGCAGCTTAGATGCTTCATGCCGACTCACTGTTGAGTGAGGTCATGCATATGGGAGTGACAACAGACACATATTGGGTCACTAGCTTCTGGTGTTGATGGCATCCTAGCATTGGTCACTAAGCTGCCTCCTCAGTAGCCCATTAGCGAATCCTCACTTCTGCTTCTCTAGCCTTCTCACTATATTTCTAGACCCTGATTTTTCGTAATTAATCCCTCATGTTTAAAGCACCTAAGGCAGTTGCTGTTCCTTATACCAATCCTCAAATGAAGCAGTTAGTTATTAAAACAAATAATACTCCTATTCCATTTTGAAGAACGCTGTCTTGTATAAATCAATGTTTTATCCACCTCTAAGCTTCTTTAATATTTAAAATAAAAATAAATGATAATGGCTAGCTCTTGGCTAGTTTCTTTTCCAATGTCAAAGCAAAAGTAGGTCAATCAGGTGATATTTTCCAGCTGTGACTTTATTTACCCTATGCATCTTTTTAGGCAACAATATATGCCATTTTAGGATTTTCACTCCCTTGTGCAATTTTAAATACCTAATTTTACTTTAAGAAATGTAACAAATGCATTGAGATTTTTTTTTCTTTCCTGGACACAAAAAAATGATTTGCAGATTATTTGAATCTATTTTATTTTTTTGATCAGCACATATCACTGCAAACTAATCCAAATTCTAAAATTGTTAATGCCATATGGGCCATTGATTTCCATCTTGCCAATTAAATAAAGGTTACTGCCTGGGCGCCTCAAAGACTGCCTCTCTCCCTAGGCGCCATCACAGTGATTCTGCTCAGCCAGGACACTCCTGCTGGTCGTCCCTAAATTCCCTCTGCAGGGAATGAGCTTCAGGCAGAATGCCTTCTGGAAAATCTACACTGAGGGAATGGCAGGTCTGCTTCTAAGTACAACTCTAGTGTGCTCATTAGGATGACTTGCCTCTTCCGTTTTCTCAAAGAAGCAAAAAATAATCAACATATATTTACTGAGCACCTAGATGTGCCAGGCACAAAACCAGACACTAAATATGCTAAGGCATGAAGCTATTCTCAAGCCTCAGAGTTTCAGTTAGTGGCTACATATCTAGTTTCATCAAAACGTGTTCATATCTATGAATGCATGATTAACAGTTAGCAGAGGCAGAAATTATCTAATCCAATTAGAAATGAGAGGAGATGTCTTGATTTGCCAAATACAGAAGAAACTAACATTGAACTTAGTTGTGAAGAATAGTCATTTCCAGGGCTAGAGAGATGGCTTAGCAATTAAAGCATTTGTCTGTGAAGCCTAAGGGTCCAGGTTCAATTCTCTAAGTCCCATGTAAGCCAGATGCTCATGATGGTACAAGCATCTGGAATTCGTTTGCAGTGGCTACAGGCCCTGGTGTGCCCATTCTCATTCTCTCTTTATCTCTCTTCCCCTCTCTCTTTCTCTCTTCCATTCTCTGTCTCAAATAAATAAAAATAAATCTTTAAAAAGAGAATAGTCATTTCTAAGCCAGAGCAGAGAAAGGATTGGAAGAAGGGTTAAACTCTAATTCATTCAGTGGCCCATAGACTATATGTGGTCCACAATAGCAATGAATTTGGCTCAACACAGAATAGTCAACTTAAAATGGTTTGAGAATTTTGTGGGGTCTTTTTGAAAGCTCAGTTATTGATGACAACATTGTGTCACAATGACAAAGGTTGTGGATCCCTGGATTAAAGCATCTAACAACAGCCACAAAACAGGAGTCATGGCAAGTATAAGAGATGAGGCTAGCTTCTTCAGAAAAGTGCCAAGAGTTTGCTGAGCCAGCAGGTGTTAGATCGGAAAGTGTGATGATAACCTTTTGTACAAACTAGACTGGGACATAGGGAGCCTATTTATTCTGAGTGTTCTTGGGTGTTTTTCAGCAGGTCAATGTGGATTTAGTAGGCTAACGAAAATAGCTTGCCCTCCTAATGTGTACAGACCTTTTCAAAAGTTGAAGGTCTTTGAAGAACATAAGGGCTGATCCTACCTCCAATAAAAGAGAGCACCTCTTCTCCAACTGCCTTTAAACTGGGATGTTGATAGTCTCTTGCCTTCACACTGAGCTGAAACAATGGGTTATGACAGCAAACTTGCCAGCCCACAGACTGGAGCTACACAACCAGCCCTGCTGAGTCTCCAGCTTCTATACTCTGTCAGCCAATTCATTGTAAAAAGTGTCTTCACATATGCACACATTCTATGATTTCTATAACCTGTAACCATGGAAAATCTTGACTAATAAAGATTACCCTGGGAGAAGACTAATAGAATGAAATAGAAAAGAAGATTATAACATAATAACAGGACCATTAAATGGACTATAAAAAGTCATCTCCAAATAGTACAATTAATATCTCTTTTTAGTGTTATGATTTTTGAGCAGTTTTATTTCCCTGCTTATTTCTTGGGTGTCTCCATTTCCCTGGGGTGATGTGAACATAAGTCTACTCACCCCACAGACTACAGACCAAAGTATGGCTAGACCAAATTCATTTTGATGAACCAATGGGCTTCTTGTGGTTACTTGCAAACCAAGGTGACAGATTACTTACAGGTGCAATGGAGACCCCCCACACACACACACACAAAGCAGCCACACCATCTTATAGTTACTTCAACGTAAAGGCAGCTGCGTCACTGGAAAGGCAACCCGGCGTAGGCAAGGATTCATAGAAGCTTCTTCTCTGAGGCACCCTGACAGCCTGTAGGCAGCTCAGAAGGTCTCTTTCTGAGCAGTTGTTTTCCCTTATATAGCCTTAGGCAAGGTCTTGTAACCCTTTCCCAAACTTGTTGACTTTCTGATTCTCTGGAGTCTCTGCCCCCCGCCCCAAAGAAGGAATGTTTCAGTTTCTGATTAACACAAACTTGGGGGATGTTGCGTGACAAACTTTAAGTTTCAGGTCTCCCAGACTTGACTTCCTCTCTTCAGGAGAGATTATTTCAATTCAGAGGAATCTGCTACACAACAGTGTCCAGACATGGGTCATGATGCTGAAGGCATCAGCTCTTTTATCCCCAATATCCCTTTACATAGGATGTAAATGATATCATTCACAATTTACAATGGCAGAACTGAGGCATGGAGAAATGATGCACCTGGTACTTCATAGCTCATCAGAGGGAGAGCCCTGAGTCACACCTCTGGTGCAAGCACCTTGCTGTGTCTTTAGGTGGCTGTAATGCTGGACTTAATCCTGTAAAGATACTTCAGCACACAAATATCCATCAACTTTCTTCTTTTTTCATTTAGAAAGGTAATTCTGCTCTTGGGGAAAAAAAAGATAAAATTTAATAAAAGAAGTACAGAATTCTCTAGGAATCTATAGTGAGATATGGGTGGGAAAGACCCAGCCTAGGTCAGCAGTCTTTGCAAATGAAATCAGATGATGAGCCAAAGCATGTTTTAAGGTGTGTCACCAGGGTCTGGTGAATACTTTGATACTGACAATTAGGATGGGAATCAGCAAAAATATACTGCATTTGAAAATTCTATACATTTTTTAAATGCTAAAGAGAAAAAAAGGCTCAGGGAGAATGCCTTTCCTGCTTTTTAATTTTTTTTTTTAACTTTAAAATTTTTATTAACATTTTCCATGATTATAAAAAAAAAATTCCATAGTAATTCCCTGCCTCCTCCCCACCACTTTCCCCTTTCCTGCTTTTTTCAGTTTTTTTCATTCCTCAGTGATGCATCATGACCGGTGTCCTCATCATTACGTTCTTTGTTTCTCTTTCTTTGTTCTCTCTTCCCCATGCTTCACGGTGTGATTGGGACATTTGTGAGAGCACCTTTGACCCACCCTGATAATCCAGGGTAGTCTCCCAATCTAATACCCTTATTTAAACACATCTGCTAAAACCGAGCTAAACAAAGAGGACACCCTATCCAGTGTTCCAGGACAAGGGTCTGATAGATTTGATTGAACACTGGTATTCAACATACTAAATGAGTTGTTCGAACATGGAAGATTGCAAAGGCAAGAGAGTAGCTGCTGAGGGTGAGAAGAGGCAGGACTTGACCTTGTCGGTGATAAAGGAATTCAGGAGTACAAATCCAGCTTGACCAGGGAGTCCTTGCACCTCAACCTGATGGCCAGCACGCTACTCTCAAACGACGGAGTGTGACTATGACTTTTTCATTCAGGTTGAAAATGTGAAGTTTGTATTTTGTCTAAATAAGTGTGTAAAGGCCTCTGTAAGCTGTGGCTGTTTAAAAAGCAATGTGGCTTAACGAGGAACACTAAAATAAGAAGGCAATCCAAGACAAAGTCACCCATCCTCCTACCGTTGAAGCAAGCCTGCAGTTTCCGTTGTGGGCCAGGCACCATCATCAAGCTAGTGTGCATTCAGCCTTTTACCTAATGGTCATAACTTCATAGGTAGGATTTTGGATCCATGCTAAACTTAAAACATCATCGTGATGACATTCCATTTTGCTAGGTAGCCCTTTCTTCAAATGCCCGCTACTTTGCTCAAGCAGCCGCACTGGGCAGTGGCTGGAGCGGCACGCTATGTGATTTGCGCCCCCTGCCGGCGGACAATGAGGCCAACCTGAGCAGAGGGACCGAGCCTGGTGGGATGACCCACGGGGCGGCCATAGAGCCACCTCCGAATGTATGCACTCTGAAGGGTTTCTGGTAAGCTTCTTTGCCATTCTCAACTGAGGTTCTAATTCCCACCAAGGTGAAAATAGATTAGCATGCAGATAGTAAAGGAACTTGTCATAAAGGGTGTTTTTTTTTTTTAATTTCTTATTTTTAGATGAAGCTTGAAATAAAACTTGAGAGAGTTAAAATGTGTTCCATATTCAACTTGTTCAACTTTTCCTTAAGTGACAGCTCAACTATCGCTGCCCTGAGGATGGAGTCCCACTCACCCGTGTCTACTTTAAGCTGTACTGACATCACTTTCTCTTGCACAAAATAACTGTGGGCATGGAGTCGTGGTGTCAATCAGCCTCTACTTTACATAGATGTGCTTAACATAACACAAGGCTGTCCCACTTCTCTGCAATAAATAGCAATCTGGATATAACTGGAAAAGTTCTGAGGCATTCTTGGAAATACATTTATTCTATTTTGTCTTTGTGGATTTTTTTTTTTCAAGTACACATTCCCCTTAAATAACTTTATAACCTCACAGCTCATGGAATATCCTTACACCTACACCTTTTATTCTCTCTCGTTCTTCATCTTATCTCCTATCTTCACCCTCTCCCTCTTTCCCTCTCCCTCACACACACAAATAGGTTTACAGAGCATATTGGAATTTGTAGGGATACCATAGAATCCATCTTTCATCTATCCTTTCTCCTCAGTGGGAAACTAATTTGAAATGATCCTTCTTCATCATTTTCCCATGACCATTTGAATGTCATTGCTGCTATGAGGTGAAATCTAGAATGTGAATATCCTCTGGGCAGGGACTGAATGATAATAAACTTGCTACAGGTCACCCAGGCGTACAGCCAGTGCTGAGAACGCTGTGCGTGCAGCTCAGCACACCACACGGTGGCTGCAGTCATACTTTCCCTGACTTCCTGTCATCAGTTGGAGGGTCTTTTCTGGATATATGCATATATAGATATAGGCAACTTATTTAACTTTCTGACTCAGATCCATCATCTATTGATGAAAATGGAGCTAATAATGCCTTCTTCAAATAGATATTGAAAAAAATAATATCGAACAATGCCTGTGAAATGCAGGTGAGTTCCTGATGCATCGCAAGTGCTTAATAAAATTTAATTACACCATACAACTCCTTATTTTATAGAACAGTTCAGTCATCCATCCTAATCATACCATTTTAATGAGGGTACTGTGGGGACGGTTTCTATTAAGTCCCCATTGATCTATATGAACATTTACTTGACATACGTTCCTGGTCTGGTGCTGTAGCATGTTGTAACAGTGTGAAAATTCCAGTCACCTGTGGGGCCATGTTATATACAACTTCCTTTGGGAGCCCAGCTGTGCTCCAGAACTGCTGAAGCTGATGTGCATGAGCCCTGGACGGCAGGAAGGCCCAGATTAGAAACGGAGACAGGTACCTGTCTTCCAGACAGCAGAGAAGCCACTTGCTTCTGAACCTCCAGACTGGCTTGGGAGTGAAAACTGGTTGGCACCATGCGACTGCCAGTTTCTCAGAGTTTGACCTTTCTGTATGCCATTTCTATTTATCTGTTCCTGAATATTGTTGGAAGCTGTGATGGCAGCATGGCAGATCTTGGTGGCAGATTTGCTTTCAATTGCAGAAAGGATCAAATGAGGAGAAGTAAGCTGAGAAAAATATCTTGGACTTAAAAGGATACTTTCAAAAAAATCCTTGTTCTCACAGCACACAGTGCTGAAAAAGTCCTCATGGCTTCAAATAATTTTTTTTTAATTTTTTAAAATTATTTTTGGAATTTTGCATATGTATACAATGAAATTTATTTATTTGCTTTTTTTTTAATTTGCAAGCAGATGCAGAGAGAGAGAGGATGGGCATGCAAGTTCTCTAGCCACTGCTAATAAACTCCAGATGCATGCACCATTTTGTGCATGTGGTCTTATGTGGGTACTGGTGAATCAAACTTGGCGCATAAGGTTTTATAGTCAGGTGCCTTACCCACTGAGCCATGCCCCAGCCCACATGCAATGCATTTTTATCCCACTCCTGTGATGACTCTCTCCTCTCTCCTCCCACTAAAATCATTCTTCTTTCCCTTAGATCCCTGTCCTATTTCTAAGTCTTGCTTATTTTATTTTATTTTTGACCCACCAACTTAAGTTAGGATCACCTGAGTGATCACAAGTGGGTAGTTATTCACTGAAGAATAAGCAGCTGTCCACTGTCTCCCTCACCGAGGCTATTAGGCTTTACAAGCAAGAGCCTTAACTGATGATTCATCTTCCCAGCCCCCATGATTTCTCTTTAAAAGGAGTAAAACTGATACCTTAAAAGGTAAAATGTGTTTTCCTCTGGGGGGGGGGGAGCTTTTAATTGCCCTATTCAGAGTAATTATTTGAGGACTTGTTATATGACTAACTATATGTATTAATTCAATTAGCTACATCACTGATCAAGTCCACAGTGCAGTCTGTGCAAATAGCCAGTGTATTATAATCAGCCTTTAAACTATATAATGCTCTAGATGTTTTGATATGTCATCTAAACAACCCTCTGGTAAAACTGCTAGAATAGTTGTATGGTAGAAGATGAGAAAACACAGTAAGCTGTATATTCAAATTAGAAATTCAAATTCAGAATATGTGGATTACCAGCAATTGCATAGCTAGGAAGTTGTAGGGTTGAAACTTGAATTCAAAACTTCTGATGATATTCCTCCTCCCAAGCAAGTTTCATTGTAAGAAAAACAATAGGCAGTGTTCTTTGCTATCGCACAAGTAGAGAGTTAGAAAAGAAAGGAAGTAGACAGCTGGAAATAGAAGACATGTTTGGATACTATGGATAGCTAAGGATGCCAGGTATAAAGGAAGAGATTTTGAAAAAATTTGTAAGTAAATATTAGGTTTAATTACCTTTCAGTACTGTTAAGAACTATGAATGCTTAATAAATATCTGGCAAAATAAAATTTGAAATTTACTTTTAATTTCTGGGATTCAACCAACCAGAGTTTTAAACAAACTAATGAAAAGCCATCAAGAAACAACAAAATTATAACTCATATAAAAAAGCCCTTTCTTGGGCTGGAGAGATGGCTTAGCGGTTAAGCGCTTGCCTGTGAAGCCTAAGGACCCCGGTTCGAGGCTCGGTTCCCCAGGTCCCACGTTAGCCAGATGCACAAGGGGGCGCACGCATCTGGAGTTCGTTTGCAGAGGCTGGAAGCCCTGGCGCGCCCATTCTCTCTCTCTCCCTCTATCTGTCTTTCTCTGTGTGTCTGTCACTCTCAAATAAATAAATAAAAAATTTAAAAAAAATAAGCCCTTTCTTACCAAAATACTAAATGATTCCAAGAATTCTATCCTCACTTACTAAAGTGTAACTATTATTTCCAGAAGCCAAAAATACAAGTTTCAAAAGGAGCCAACCTATGAGAGTAGCTGAACACCAGTCATTTATTCAATAGTACTAATTTACTAGTAATTCCAAAGAATCAGGTTAAAATCAAGCATTTGTGGGAGTAGGGCTGAATACAGAGTTAAGCTTACTACATTTAAACAAATTGTTAGCCTTTTGAAACTATTTTTCGTAACAGACACAACTTCAAAATATATTCTTCCTAATTAGTGGCCGCAATCCACAGAGTATTCTTCCCTGCATCATAGTGCTGATATTCACTTGGAAACGACCATGTTTTCATATAGCGTGATTGTATGCAAGTGCAAAATGGCAGTTTGCACAGACACCAACTCTGCTGTCCTGTCGTCACAGCTACATTCCCAGTCACGGTACACTGACCAAGGCGCTACCGTCATACGGGAATAGGTGGGAGGGAGAGGGTGTCTACGGCCTTTCCTTCCTCTGCCTTGCCCCAGACAACACTTGTGATCTCACAAGTTCAAACTCACATCCACTGAGCAACTCTTGGATATTTGCACTTGTCAAGGGTTGTGCTTTTTTTGTCCCACAAAATATTCTTGGCATTTTACCTCAATTTCTAGGACACTATAAAATGTCACAAAGGATAGGAAAAGAAGAAAACGAGGTCAAAGCCTCCTTTATCACTCAGTTTTCCTAGTTGTGAGGGTAGGAAATCATGGGTAGGTAAAAGTATTTCAGGGTATATGAGTGTGTGTGTGTGTGTGTGTGTGTGTGTGTGTGTGAGAGAGAGAGAGAGAGAGAGAGAGAGAGAGAGAGAGAGAGAGAGAGAAAGACGGGGGGCGGAGTTACATTGTACAATTCTGTCTGTGAATTTGTTAATTGTTTCAATTTTAAATATAAGGTCCAACACATAGACCTTCTCTTGTTCTACAAATCCCCTGGTCTGTGCTAGATAAGAAATGTGTATGCATAACTTCACTAAGGTGGGGAATTACACTCAAGCTGCAGTGGGCTCCTCTTGACCAAATATACCTCTAGACTTGGGACAGAAATTCCAATTCTCAAACTAGCTCCTTACCTGTTCTAGGAATTGGTTCCTTTTACTAACACTGCGTTCCTTTTTTTTTTTTTTTTTTGGCATGTCATTTCTTGGCTACTGCTGATCACAGTCATACCTTTCTTAATTAATAGGTTTATACTCTGTGCACATGGGTCTTAAAGAAAGTTCACATTTTCAAATTAAAAAGGAAATGTCTCCCAGCAGTGGCAACAATAAATAATAATCAACCAGGGGCCTACTAGGCACCGGTATCCTTCAAACTGACCTGCAAGACAGGAGTTATTCAGCTGATAATAGTAACTTAGAAAGATAGCTGATTTACAGGAGCCCCACAGGGGCCTCTCTGTGCCCAACGTCATACTCTTTCCCTTAGGAAGGGTGGGACTTCTGAAAACGTCACAGTGAAATACTGTTCATCCCTTTATTTTGTGAGTTTAATTTCAAAGAAATATCTGCCAATTGTAGAAAAGTTAGATGAGACAGATTAACAAAAATGTAAAAGATAAAGAAGAATTTTTACTCTTCTTCCAAGTAATAAATCACCACTTCCTTAGTGGCCTGTTTCCCATCTGCTTTCTCTTATCTCCAAAGCCATATAGAGCTGTGTAAATGTTTTTGTGTATTTTCATAATGTACACAGCCTAATCAACTCAGGTGTGCCATGAAAATTCATTAGCTCTCCACAGACTAGCTTCATTAGGATGCACTAAAATGCATTTTGCTATATTCGTTTTGGTGGGTCTTTAAACCCCTCTTAGTTATAATTATTTTAAATATTATTAGCAGTATTGTAGCAAGTATCACTCTATATACATTCTTCTACAGTCATAAAATCACTTATTTCTTCATGTGTGCATGTGTGTGCACACACGCATGTACATAGGTGTACATGTGCCACTGTGTGTATGTGGAAGTTAAGGTACAACTTGTGGGTCTCACCTTGCACCTCATTTGAGGTGGGTTATCGCATTCTCATTGTTTTATTTGCTGCTGCATTAGCTGGGCCAGCTGCTCTATGAGCTTCCAGGAACTTCTCCTGTCTCTCCCTCCCATCTCCTTGTCACCATGCTTGCATTATAGAAGTTCATCACAACTCCCGGCTTTGACAGGGGCTCTGGGGATCAGAACTCAGATATTCAGGCCTGAGTGGCAAACAGTCATCTTCCCAGACCCTTTTTAAAAATTCTTTGGGATAAAATTTATATGAGGGCTGGAGAGACGGCTTAGCGGTTAAGCGCTTGCCTGTGAAGCCTAAGGACCCCGGTTCGAGGCTCGGTTCCCCAGGTCCCACTTTAGCCAGATGCACAAGGGGGCGCACGCATCTGGAGTTCGTTTGCAGTGGCTGGAGATCCTGGCACGCCCATTCTCTCTCTCTCTATGTGCCTCTTTCTCTCTCTCTCTGTCGCTCTCAAATAAATAAAAATAAAAAAAATTATATGAGTAATTGCTTGAGCAAACACACACACACTTAAAATTTAGCAAGAATATACACCCAAATTGAAATATAATTGCAATCCAATAATACTTTTACTTCCTTATAGGGCAATGTGAGTAACACGCTTTTCCAGAATAGAGACAGGGGCCAGTAGATAAAATGGGTTCTGGAACTATACCCACACATCTGTACCATTGCAAGAAATATTTTCCCCTTTAGTCTTCGAAGTTCAGAAAACTGTAAACATGTTGGTTGTTGTGTAGCATGGCCCTCAAAAAACCCAACTCTTGCTATCTTCATCAGAAGCAGCTGCGGCAGGGCATCACAGACTTGAGGTTGGGCCTGTTGGCATTCTCCCATAAAAAGAGGTGCGTGCGAAGGTTCATCAGAACCTCATCTGAAAACCCAGGTGCCTGCTGTGCCAGCCATAGGCAGTGATGCATGAAGAGAGGGTATGAGATCAGAGGAAGAGGGGCTCCTTCTGTGCAGTCGTCATCCAGACTGGGATAAGACATTTAAAGCTACGACTGCTTTGGGATCTCCACACTTCTGTAAATTACTCCTCACTCATGCTCCTTAAGGAAGCCCAAAAATCTCACTGGTTTTCCTGGGGACACTGTAGTGGACTTGATCCTTACTTGTCTTCTGTTCTCCTGCCTACAGAGAGCAAATGTTCCTTCACTTCTACTCAGAAAATCATTCACCCCGCACTGATCATTTTTCACATATACATGTATCCTTACATACATTTGAGTATGCATGTGGATTTCCCAAGACCTATTTTTAACTAATCAAGGATCAACTCAAAACTATATACCCACCACTTATGTGGGAACAGTATCTGCCTCCTGTGTATGCACCAAGTGCTTACCAGGAGTGGTGGTCAGACTACCGCAACTGACCTTTGCAGCCTGGATTGGTTGCTGCCCACACTAAGCTGGGAGTTAAGTATCTTAAATACAACTGTGTTTATTGCATCTTGAGTTTCATTCTGGCAATGGGGTGATTGTCACTGAACCAAATCTCAAATCCTTGCATTTAGGGCATTTCTACAATGCCCTACCTATACATGTATGGGAGATGCAGATTAAAAGAAAATGAGACTTAAGCTTTTGAAATCTCAATGAGAGACACAGAACATGTGTGTGTGTGTGTGTGTGTGTGTGTGTGTGTGTGTGTGTGTGTGTAATAACTAGAAGGAAAGATCATATTCAGCATGAGGCCATATTACTATCATTTTCTGAACAGGAAATAGGTTGACCCAGCCTAGACAGAAGCCTGCCCCCCATCTGCCACACCTGCCCTCCCTCCCACCCTCTACCTGCAGGCTGATAGGCCACATTTTCTTTCTTCAGAAGTGAGTCTCTCCCAGTGAGTTTTCTGGGAAGCATATAATGCCACCCCCAGACCTGCTGGCAGAGGATGAAGACAGAGCATCCCCAATCTGCTCGCTTCCCCCAGGCATTCTAATTGGAAGTCCTGCCTAGAAAACATGGCCAGAGTCAGGATCCAAGAGGGGGAAAGAAAGAAAAAAAAAAAAGGACAACTGTTCACGTGTGTTCCTCTCTGGTCTGGTCACAGCTCCCAGGCTCAGCAGGGTAAGCTGACAGTGCGGGGTGCTAAGTGGAGGGGGGTCAGCAGGAGTAAATGCCACAGCCCTGGCAAACCCTGAGCAGGGGAAAATAAAGGGTGGCTGGGGAGATTTGAGAAGAAAGTAAAATGGAAGATAAACTTAGACATGGAAATTCATAGGAAATCCATACACCCAATTCCTCCTACCTAATATCTTTCTAAGTTTTAAAAATGCTGAGGGACACTAAGGCTTTTCTTTCCTTAAAACAAGAAAATAAATTAATTCAATGAAGGGAACGTAAACCTGTACTTATGCCAAGGACAGTGAAGTACATGGGCTAGCTATGGCTTCCAAGCCCTGCTCTAGCATAAACTTAGTGTGCTGGTCTTCAGGATATGCTGCTGTGTTAAGGGGCTTCAGTTCTCCCCATTGTACAATGGACCACCTCCACTAGACTGTGGAAAGTTTGCCTTCTTAGTCTGGTAGCTAAAGACTCCTCTCACTGAATGAAAATACTTAGTAGCAGAGGCCAGTAAGTTGAAAAGGAGACATAAAGGGTGGAGAAAGGAAGGGAGGAGGATACTTAATAGGTTGATATTGTATATATGTAATTACAATGATTGTAATGGAGAGGTAATATGATGGAGAATGGAATTTCAAATGGGAAAGTGTGGGGGTGGGGAGGGAGGGAATTACCAGGGGATATATTTTATAATCATGGAAAATGTTAATAAAAATTAAAAAAAAAAAGACTCCTCTCACCAACTGGTAGATGTTTTTAAATGGCATGTGAAGTGCTCTGGGAGTGTACTGTTTGCTTCACATAGAGGACTTTGCCCAGGTTTTCAGTGGAACTCCCAATGGTGGAAAAGAAGACTATGGATTTGATGAACCCTGACCCTCTATCAAGTATAGACGAGGATTCTACACTGAAGGCTGCATACTGAGTGAGGATTATATATTAACATGAGGTCTCATATTGGGTAATCAGAATTATAACCAAGGAAATTGTGAAGCGCAGTCTCTAGCCAATGAAACATTTTTCCCCAATGCCCAATATATCCCATTTGCAACAAGGGGAAGTCTTTGTCACAAAGCTGAGCTTGTAATGCTGAAACTCTGTGCTGCTGCTGTGTCCTCTCTCAGAATTTCAGTATCTGGGATTCCTTCTAACCTCAATCTTTTTTTTTTCCCCCCCTCTGGTCACTGGAGAGGTACAAATCCTACTAAGCATAATGGATGGTGAGTACCAAATAGCCTATGTGGTGATTGAGAGTTTTAATTGTTGAAGAACAAAAGCAGTCAAACAAATACAAATTGACTTCTTCCTAGCTTCAAATACCCTCTATATTTTCTCCTTGTTGAGTTGTAATGTGTTAATAAAAGGGTAAAACTGAACATCCTTGCCTTACCCCAGCTCTTAGAAGAATAGTTTTTCAACTTCTCAATGGGATTTGTACTATGTGTTTGTCATATATGTGTTTTCTTATGTTGAGGCATATTTCTTCAAATGTAATTTGTTGAGTGTGTTTTTTAAGTTTTTGCTTATTTGTTTGTTTTGTTTTTATTTTTTCAAGGTAGGGTCTCACTCTAGTCCAGACTGTCCTGTGTAGTTTCAGGGTGGCCTCAAACTCACAGCAATCATCTTACCTCTGCCTCCCAACTACTTGGATTCAAGGTGTACATCACTATGTCTGGTTTGTTTTTAGGATTTGTTGATGATTTTTATGCATGCACATAATGTAATTTGACCATTATTCCATTTCATTATTTTCTCTTCACTGTACTCATTTCTTTCTTCTACTGAACCCATTCTTCTTCCCAACTAGACCCTCACCTAGATGTCTTCATCCCCTTGTATATGTATGATTCACTGAGCTTAATTAGGGTTGCGTGCATGTGCATGTGTGGGGGTTTTATCAGAGCATACACTTCCTATCAGTGGCTATATCACTGCAAAGTCTCCCACTCACCCAGCAATCGTCAACTGCCAAGAAGGGCTAGGGGCCTCATGCCTTCCTCCATCATCCATGATGGAGTGTTGATGAGTCTAATATTGCACAGGTCTTACAAAATCACATTTCATCATTTTTTTTTAACGATACCTATTGGCATGATTCATTGTTTTTGCCTTGATTTTAAAGTTGTATATGTTGAACCATCCATGCATATCTGGTGTGAATACCTATTGATCTTGGTAAATGATCTTTTGAATGTACTGATGGAATCAATTTACTTAGTATGTATTGGCAAGTAGTTTGCTTCTGTGTTCATTAAGGATATTTGCCTATATTTTTCTTTGTTTTTGTACCTTATCTGTCTTTGGGATCTGGGTAATGTTCATCTCATAGAATAAATCTGAGACAATGTCTTCCACATTTTTGTGAATGTTTCCAGTCACTTGTTCTTTTATTTTTTAGTAGAATTCAGCAATGAAGCCATCAGATCTTGGGCTCTGGTTGTAAAATTTACTATGATACAATATTGTTTCTCATTATTAATTTGTCCAAGTTTTCATTTTTTATGGTTCGATTTTTATGGCTTACATGTATGCGGGAATTCATACATTTCTTCTAGGTTTTTCAACACATTGCATATGGTCTTTGTAATAACCTCTTATGGTCCTTTGTAGTACTGTGGAATCAGCTGTAATAGCTCCATTTTCATTTATGATTATACTTTACTCATCTCTCCTTTTTGTCTAGTCCAGATGAATATTTTTCCATTCTGCTTACATAAAACAAGCCATCTCAGGTGTGGTAGCTCACACCTGTAATCCTAGAACTTGGGAGGTTGAGGCAGGAAGATAATCATGGATTTAAGGCTAGCCAGAACTATATATACTATGAGTTACAGGTTAGTCTGGACTAATATAAGACCTTGCCTCAAATAAACAACACACACACACACACACACACCACTGTTTTATAATATGTTTTATTTATTTATTTCTATTATGATCTTTATCCTTTCTTCCTTCTATTAATTTTGGTTTTCATTTGCAGGCAAAATAATCTTATATCAAGGATACCCCAAAAGACTGTAACAAAACTCTTAATTTTTTTTTAAAGCTCAGTAATACTACAGGGTATACTAAATCAACTCACAATGTAGGCTGGAAAAAAAGTAGAGAAGATGTTAATTTAAAATAAATAATATATTTAGGTACAGGGATGAAGGATTTTTATAATTAAAACTACAAAATACAGTGGTTATCATATTTACTGCCTTATACCTTTATCATCTTTATAATTTCTTTATGCTAAATATCTTAAAAATGCTCTTTTGAAACATATATACAACAAAATGTAACTTGTACACCTCACTATGCTATTTATTAATTAACCAACCTCTCCTCCCAACGTTCTCATTTTCCTCGTAATCTCTGGTAACTTCTATGCTCCTCTTATCTACTTTTCTTTTTTGGAACCACTGCTTAGCTTCTACATGTGAGAGCGATTGTATCATGTCTGAATGTCTGTGTCTGAATTATTTCACTTAATATAATACCTTCCAAGTCTTGCCTTATTACTGCAAATGAAAAAAAAATCACTTATTTTAAGATGAATATAATATGTGATAGTATTCTATCACATAGATAGATAGATAGATAGATAGATAGATAGATAGATAGATAGGCATATGTATGTAATTTTCATTGTTAATTGATGGAAATTTTAAGATAATTCCATTTTCTGGCTATTTTGTATAGTGCTACAATAAACATGGGAAGTATAGGCATCTCTTGGATATATGGTGGTTTCATTACATTTGATTACAAACCCAGCAGTGAGAATGAAGGTTTCTATGGTAGAGCTTTTTAGAGTTCAGAATCATTGCTAAGGTCCTGGGGATCTCCGGTCACTTTCCCTTTGTTTGATTCTACTAGTGCTAAAGACCTTAACCAAGTTATGACACAATTATCATTCCCCTATGTGTTTATGGATTATAATTTACAGAAGATGAGGCACTTGCTTAAGATCCAAAGTTTTTCATTAGCTCTTTGGTGTCTACTTTCAATTAAGGAATTAAGGGCTATCTGACCAGAATGTGATAGGAAGTTCTAGCCAGGCAGGATGTAAGGTTTAGAATGCCTTTGTTTTGAGTTGAGGTCTTCAGTGGGTGGGTCAGGCTGTTGTTGGTATGATTTGCACTCCTCCAGTTCCCTATTCTGTCATCTTTTCCTCAATGGAGGCTCTCCTGCCTGTAAAAACTAGAAGAAAATGTGGTACACAGACACAATGGAATTTTCCCAAGCTAGAAAGAACAATGAAGTCATGAAATTTTTAGGAAAATGGATGGAACTGGGAAAGCATTATATTAAGTAAGGTAACTCAGACTTGGAAAGACAAAAGTCACATTTCCTATTTTATGGGGATCCTAACTTTTGATGTCTATATGAGTGGATGTGAGAGCATGTACAGGCTATGAATCAAGCAAGACAGGAGATCACCAGAGCAGATCAAGAAGTAAGGAGAAAGGGAGGAAGGACCAAAGGAAACATGTTGAATGAAAGCAGAAAAAAGAGGATGGCAGAAAAGAGGGATGGACAAAATTTTCTCAAAAAAATAAAAATGAAATAAAATCTAATTTTTTGTATACCAACAAAACTAATTTTAAAAAGCCAAGTTGGCATAACATCACATGTATTTCATCCATTTAAAATATATGATTATATGTATGATGTTTTTAAAAACAATATCTATAAGTCCCTTGACATAAACTGTATTTTTCCCCAGCATCATATCTACATCAAGCAGCAAAGAATCAGGTGTAGGATAGGTACTTAATAACACATGCTGGATGGATGGATGCATGGATAATTGACTTAGTATGTTGAGGTTACTAATGCCAGATTTGGAGTGACAGTAAAAATAAGCCTTTCTCTTATTTTTACGTGAAGTAGAACTAAGAGAATAAATACATAAGGGGCAAGAGATTCCAAACTTTCTTTATAGGAGCTACATCCTGTACCAACTATTCATGTCTCCAAATGTGCTTAAATAAAGAACAATTTGAAATTTTTAGTTTCCATAGATTCCAGTTTAAAATGAATTAAGTTCAGAAACTCAAAAAAGCAAGAAAATTGAAAATTTTACCAAACTTGAAAATGAAAATAGTCTCAATAGGCTCAATATGGAAAGATATTTTATTTACACTTGCACAGGTTTAAACTGAAAGCTAGGAGACATGAGCTTGAGAAGGCTTTATTTTCATATGACCATAGATGAAGCATCCTAACTGAATTCATTGGACAGCACAAAAATGTGACCATTAACTTAACATTATGAAGGGAGGGAAAGAAGGGGAGGACAAGAGGGAAAGGGAAAGAGAAAATGAGGGAGGAAAGTAAAGGAGGGAAAGTGAAAGAGAGAGAGAATCTCTACAAACAAAGCAGGTCTATTGTTTCTCTTTGGGCCAACATGTTCAGAATAACTAAACGCATGCACATGAGGAAAAGAAAGCAAAGAACTTCTAACTAATAGGAGCCATGAGGATATGAGGAAAAAGAAACAGAAGAGGTGGGGATGGAATCCATTAAATTCACCAGCAATAGCAAAATGAAAATGAAAACTTCACCTTTTTGAAGTTCATCCATTACTAATTGAAAGGTAAGAAGGCTGATTCGTATGCCTTAGGAAATAAAGACTTAACAGATGTCTTTATTGAAGGCTATTGGTTCTTAGGGGAGAGAAGATGGATCACACTTCCTAAGCTTCTTTGTCATGTCATCTCCAAGCTCTGTCACCTAAACCTGATGCACAATTAAACAATTGGCTAGGGTGTTATCTTGACAGGTTATTTGCCATGCTGGAAATGAAGAGGTATTTGCTATACTGTTCATCTCTCTTGCTGGAAATGTTCCTAATGAGCACATTATCAGCAGAAATTATTCTTCTGTTTGGGAATATCTCTCAAATTGGGAAAGGAAAGTTTAAAGCTAAAGTATACAAACTCACGGAATAAAAAGAAATTATCCCAAAATGAAAGAATGACCTTAAAAGTAGGAGATTAAATGCCTTTATCTTTCATCTAAAAATTATTTGAAATTAATCAGATCACTATAAAGCCCCTTAGAGAATCATGTTTCCATTAATAATATTTGAATGTGTTTGCTCCCTTAGGTACTTTACTTTGTACCCATATTTTAAACCTTTTATTCAAAGCAACCATCTTTAAACGATGGTACCTCTTTGATATGATGAAGGACTTCATCAACACATATTAATGAGGCATGCAGATTGCAAGGAGCAATGCGGTCTTTCCTCGCCTTGCCTGCAGCAGAGGTGAGCATGTCATGTGATAATTTCTTCTTCACTCCATGTCAAAACATGTGCATGATATGGAAACAACTATTATTCTCAAAGGAACATTTGATCATTTCATCACTAGAATGAACTGCCAAAAGGATTTTATACATAATCTTAACTGTGGGCATGGGACAGTGAATCTATATATATACATGTTCATTTATATAAAAATAAAATTATGTACTTACATGTATATATACATATATATGTATATGTATCCTATGTATATATGTATATATATGTACACAGTATCTAAGCCTTTTCCCATGCTACAGAATAAGGGATTGCCATCTGAAACAGGGATTCTTTGGCCCACAAAGCCCAAAGTTTTTATTTTCTGGCCCTTTGAGGAAAGAGTGCCAGACCTTGTCTTAGAACTTGCCCTCATTTTCAGGCTTATGTCTATCCAGAGATGATCATTTCACCTCCCTCATCTCCCTTCCCCTCATTCTTGAAGCAGACATTTGACTGTATATACCTCTTTGTCTTCATTTTTCTATTATAAATCTTGGCCCTTATGATGAAACTTAAATTATTTCCATGACTTTAAAAATGTGTGTCTGCAAACAAGGCTCAGCAGCAGAGACAAGAGTAGAGACAGTGTATAGCATGCATGGAGCTCTGGGTTTTATCTCCACTACTTCCACAAAAACAAAAATAAGTGTGTGTCAGGCGTGGTGGCAGGCAGGGTAGGAGGATCACCATGAGTTTGAGGCCAGCCGGAGACTATATAGTGGATGCTATGTCACCCTGAGCTAGAGTGAGACCCTACCTCAGAAAACCAAAAAAAAAAAAAAAAAAAAAAAAGTGAGCTCAACAAGGAGGGACCCTTCCCACTTCCCTAGTATCCTCAGAAGAGAACTCCGAGAAAAGGTAGCTTTGTGGGATAGAGATCTCCTCATCCTCTGAATTAGAAACTCCAAATTGTCAAGACAATTATGGAGGAAAAAAAATGACAAATTTTGAAATATTGACTTGAAAGTCTATTTAAAACCTCAAATCAATGTTATGTTAACTTACTCTATATCCCACTGTTTTGGATATGTGCAAAATTAAGTCTGCAGAAATATCTTCTCCAGTGGTTTCTTCCCACAAAATGTGCCTATAACCTCTTCTAAGTCCCATAAACACTCAAAGACCGAAGTGAAGTACCCTGGGTCCTCCTTAATAGTGTGCATGGGGTGAGTTTTTGTTTCGAGGTTTGAGTTCGTCATGAGACCTGCGGAACCCAGAAGATATGTTAAGAATTACTTTCTAATCATCCCCAGAGGTTTAACAGTTTTTCTTATAGGAGCTGTTTCTCCTGTCGGTCATTATGCCATTTGTATTATAAAGAGGAAACCAGGGTAAGGGGTAGACTATAAGACTTACCTGGAACTCACGCTAGTCTTTTCCATTTCCAATGTCCAAGGTCAGTGTGCTCTGATAGCAGCTGTATAGAACCCTTCATTTGGAAGGACCCTATGCAAGATTTAAAGTTCTACAGTTTCCGTCTTGATATAGCTAATGACTTTTCAGCAAGAGAACCCAACCTCCGCATTTACATGTTAAATGGGGTTTTACTAATTAAACGACCAGTAGTTCTTGCGGAAGTAGAAGATGAAGATTCAGAAGGCACCGCAGGCAATGAGGGCCCAGAGATTTCCACAACGGTGACAGGAGACAGCAAGTTAACCACACATGTAGGCAAGTGTGGGACCCCATGCCTCACGCTTACCTCCCCAAGAAAATGGCCAGTCTTTTCCTTTCTATCTTTCCAACAATGGTCCACACTAGCTCCAAACTATGCAGAGGAAGGAATTCTGTATAATGTACTTCATATCTAACTGACATAGTACAGATTCATCATACAAGAGAAACACTGCATGGACAAACCCATGCATTAATTCTGTGAGAAGCAGTGAACAGATGAGAAGAGACAAGAAATGTTTTAAACCAAATCCCAAGGCCACCTCCAAACCACTGGAACCTTAGACACATTCATTAGCAACCCTGAGGTTTAGATTCCTGTAAAATAAATATTCCAATTCCTACTTCAAAATTATTATTAGAATTCAAGAATATGTATTTAAAATCTCTAAGCCATTAAATTTTAAAAACATATATATCAACATTTCTGCCTTCTGAGTAAAAAGAAAAAAAAAATCAGAAATTTAAGGGAACGAGTTTTGATATTTGAGGGCCTTGGGACTTTCTACTAGCAGGTATTCCCAGACACCCTCTGTGATTCTCCATGTAGCAGGAAAGCAAATCTGCTCCTTCAAGGGCATCCTGCTATCCTGCCTTGAAAACTCCATTTGACTTTTGTGTTCTGTAATAGTGTTGAATTAGTTCTAATGTAAAATGATAGTTTTCAACCAAGAGATCCTTAAATCTTTCAACAGAATTGATGTTCCAAATAAGGTGCATGTACTCTGCCACGTGACATCCGGATGCAGGTGGTGATGAGCATGGTCACAGCAAAGTGTACACATAGTAGCAAGCAGGAGAAGCATTTCGATGGATTTCTCATACCACCTTCGAGTTTTCATTTTGTTAGATGACAATAAGGAAACTGAGGCTTGGAGCTTTTAGGTATTTCTTCTGAGGTACTCACTGGGCTGGATCTCAGGGGTCTACATGTGAACCACCATTTCCCTAAAAGGAAACAGAGTTCATGTTCAGAAGCTCAGTAAAGGGCTGGGGAAAAAGCTCAGTGGGTAAGTGCTTGTTGCCCAAGTGTGAGGGACTGAATTTGCATCATCAGCACCCAAGCAAAGATGAACACCGTGGTACAACATCTATGATTTCAGCTGCCTGTTGATAGAGGTTAGGAGCAAGGTGACCTTCCCTTACAGGCAGTCAGCTTGCAGTTACATTCAGAGGCCCAAAACTGAAAACAAGATGCCACCCTGCCCCAGCAAGGATGAATGAGAATTTCAGCCTGATTTGTTAAGATGGCAATAAGGAGCAACTTACTGATTCTTTCCTCTTAACTTTTAAAAAATATTTTATTTACTGGAAAAGCTTTAAGTTTTACTCCATTTAGTATTATGTTGGCTATAGGTTTGTCATAAATAGCTTTTATTATGTTGAAATATGCTCCTTCTATTCCCAGTTTCTGTAATACTTTTACCATGAAAGGATGTTGGATTTTGTTGAATGCCTTTTCTGCATCTATTGAGATGATCATGTGATTTTTGTCCTTCAGACCACTTATATGATGTATTACATTTGTTAGTTTGCATATGTTGAACCACGCCTACATCCCTGGGATAAAGCCAACTTGGTCAGGGTGAATAATATTTTTGATATATTCTTGTATTCTGTTTGCCAATATTTTGTTCAGAATTTTTGCATTTCTGTTCATGAGGGATATTGGTCTGTTTTCTTCTTTTTTTTGTTCCATCTTTGTCTGGTTTTGGTATGAGAATGATGCTGGCTTCATAGAAAGAATTCGGCATAATTCCTTGCCTTTCAATTTTATGGAAAAGTTTGAGAAGCAGTGGCGTTAGTTCTTCCATGAAGGTCTGGCAAAATTCACCAGTGGATCCATCTGGGCCTGGACTTCTTTTAGTTGGGAAGCTTATAAACTTTTCCACTAAATTCAGGAACTAAACAAAGTTGTGCACTGTCCCCACTTTTATTTAACATAGTACTGGAAGCCTTAGTTATGGCAATGAGGCAAGAGACATTTAATATAGTACTGGAAATCTTAGCTATAGTAATAAGGCAAGAGACACTCATGAAAGGGATACAAATTGGAAACGAAGAGACCAAGTTATCATTATTTGAAGATGTTATGATTCTATACATAAAAGACCCTAAAGACTCTACCAGAAAACTACTAGAGCTGATAAACACTTAGCAATGAAGCAGGATACAAAATAGATACACAGAAATCAGTACCTTTCCTATATACTAACAGCAAAATGTGGAGGACGAAATCAAGGAATCTCTTCCATTCTCAACTACCTCCAAAAAAAAGTACCTTGGAATAAACTTAAGCAAGGAAATAAAGAGCATCTACAATGAGAACCACAAAAAACTCAACTGAGAAATTGCAGAAGACAAGGAAATGGAAAGAATGCCATGTTCTTGGATTAGAAGAATCAATATTATGAAAATGTCAATCTTGCCAAAAGCAATCTACGCATTTAATGCAATGCCCAATGCCCATTAAAATTCCAATGGAATTCTTCACAGAAATATAAAAAAAGAATCCTAAATTTCATTTGGAAGCACACAAAAACCTCAAATAGCCAAAACAAGTTTGAAGAACAAAAATAAGGCTGGTGGTATCACCATACCCAATTTTAAGCTATATTACAAAGCCATAGTAACAACACAGCATGGTATTGGCACAAACACAGACATATAGAACAGTGGAACAGAATAGTGGACCCAGATGCTAATCCAGGCAGCTACAGCCATCTGATTTTTGACAAAAATGCCAAAAATATTCATTGGAGAAAAGAAAGCCTCTTCAACAAGTGGTGCTAGGAAACCTGGATATCTATATGTAGAAGGATGAAAATAGATCCTTTCTTTCTCCATGTACAAGAATCAAATCCAAGTGGATCAGGAACCTTAATATCAGACCTGAAGCTATGAAATTGCTAGAGGAAAAGGTAGGGGAAACCTTCAGCACACTTTCTGAATATAACCCCAATTGTTCAGAAAACAAAACTGCTAATCAACCACTTGGATCTCATGAAATTAAAAAGCTTTTGTACAGCAAAGGACACTGTGAATAGAGCAAAGAGACAACCTACAGAATGGGAAAAAATCTTTTCTAGGTAAACATCCGAGGATTAATGTCCAGAATATACAAAGAACTCAAAAAGCAGAACAATAAGAAATCAAACAACCTAATTAAAAAAAAATGGGCTATAGAACTAAATAGTTATTATCAGAAGAAATACAGATGGCTTATAAACATCCAAAAAAGGACTCTACATTCTTAGCCATCAGGGAAATGCAAATTAAAACTGCCTTGAGATTCCATCTCTCTCCTCTCTCAGAATGCTTACCACCAAGAAACAAATGATAAAAAATGTTGGCAAGGATGTGGTAAAAAGGGAACCCTTTTACACTGTTGGTGGGAATGTAATCTGGTGCAGCCATTGTGGAAATCAGTGTGGAGGTTAGCATGTGATCAAATTACAGCACTCCTAGACATATATCAAGATGACTCTTCTAATTACCTTAGAGAGATTTCCACAACCATGTTTATTGCTGCTCTATTCACAATATCTAGGATATGGAACCAGCCTAGATGTCCATCCACAGATGAATGGATAACAAAGATGTGGTACATTTATACAATGGAGTTCTATTCACCTGTAATGAAAAATGAAATTATGAAAGTTGCAGGGAAATAGATGGATCTGGAGAAGATTATACTAAGTGAGGTAGCCCAGACCCAGAAAGCCAGCATTGCGTGTTCTCTGTCACATGTGGATCCTAGCTACAAATGTGTAGACTTGTTTGTGAGCTGGAACCAAAATTCAGTGGCAGAGTCCCATAGCTAGAAAAAGACTATAAGGGAGGGAGGAAAGGGAAGGTCATAAGAGGATGTTATTGTATATATGTGAGTAGAAGAACAGATTACAGGGAGGGGAAAGGCCTAAGCAAGGTCAGGAGAAGAGATTGTATAAAAGAATGGTGGAGGGACAGTCAATCAAAATTCAAAATATTCTGAATAAGGCATTGAAAATCTACTTTCTTGAATAACAGCACATCCAGAAGCCATAGATTGTTACTAGAAAATTTTCAGTGCCAGGGATGAGATATCTTCCAGTGAGTTGTTGGACAGAGAGGTCCTCATTGCCCCCCAAACATAGGCTATTGCAAAGGCCCTTGGTTACCTGTGATAAAGTGATGGTAAGACCCTATTGCTGAAGACTTCACATGCCTGAGGGGCAAAGTCACTGAGAAATCAAGCTGGTGCTGAGCAGAATACCTTCTCCCTATAGCCAAGCCAACTGAAAGCTGGAAAAAGCTATACTGTATGAAGCCTTATGGGAGACAGAAGTCATAAGCAGTGAAAACATGGACACTGGAAGCCTCAAGTTTGGTCAGACAAGCCAAATGACTGAACGAGTGCAATAGTGGCATGTCGGCTCTGGGAGGAAACCAACTTCTTTCTAATTGGACTGAAGGCCCACTCTATGGGAAGGAATTCATGCCTGGTACTGAAAACCTAATCAAAAGCCTATAGCTGGGGAGGTCATGAGCCTTAGGGGTATAAAGCCTGCTGTTTTCTGAATAAGTGCATATATTACTCTCACCAAATTGCCCTGAAAGCACTACACTTAGTGTTCATATTAATATATTGATGCTAATCGCACTTCTGGTTAGAGAAGCTTCTCTCTTCCGATGGCGATGACCACAGGTATGACCCAAAAGACAACATAGTGCTGAGAGTGTCCAGCATGGATACATCTCACACCCTCCAAGGCTCAGGGCCCATTGCAGAAAAGGTGGCAGAAAGAATGGAAGGGTACCACTCATTACATACAACTGTGTAGACAGAAATTGGCCATGATATCCATGACCTTATAGTGCCTAGCAATACCTACACAAGACCCTCATAATAGAAGAAAAATATATGACATAAATTAAAAGATAGACTAATGGAGAGAGGGAGGGTATATGATGGACAGCAGAGTTATGAAAGGGAAAGAGGGAGGGAGGGAAATAGCCTGGTTTGTTATCTGTAAGTACAGAAGTTGTCAATACACACACACACATATTTATATGTATAAAATATTTATTTATTTATTTGAAAGAGAGAGAGAGAGACAAATAGAATGGGTGCACCAGGGCCTCTTGCCACTGCAAAAGAACCTTTTCCTAGGTGTCTCCTACCTCACACAATCCCAGCACAGCAGCCCTTTCTGAGTCTTTGCTCGCCTAGGCCCACCAACAAATCAAGGTCCTTAATGTACACTTGAACTTGGTAACGAGGCTCATAACTACTGAATGCCTAATTTACAGAAAGCCCTGATCCATGTTGCCATGTGGACTTTTCTAGGTTGTCCCTCTCAGGACTCCTCCCAGCTGCAGGGAGGGCGCCTCTCTCAGCATGGGAATTTTTCTTGCTTCATTTCTTCTCCCTTAAAATAAAGCTTTCAGGGGCTGGAGAAATGGGTTAGCAGTGAAGTCCTTGCCTGTGAAGCCTAAGGATCCAGGTTAAAGGCCAGATTCCCTGGGAACCTTATAAGCCAGATGCACAAGGTGGAGCATACATCTGGAGTCCTTTTGCAGTGGCTGGAGGCCTGATTTGCCCATTCTCTCTTCCTCTCTTTCTCTCAATCTCTCTCTCTTTCTGCCTCTTTCTCTATCTGTCATTCTCAAATAAATAAAACAAAATAAAGTTTCATAATTTACCCTTCTTCATGACTACATCTAATCTAAGACAGGCAAGGTTGAGACTTGCAAGCCACTATCGCAGGGAATTCTGAGTCTGCTCAGAGTGCAGAGAGGCACTGTTGGCTGTCACTCCTACAACGCTATGATGAGAAGGGAAGCAGAGACAAGAGAATGGGCAGGAGCTCATAGGCCGGTTCTCTGGCTTGAAAGGTAGTAAACAAGAGTCTCTGCCTCAAACAAAGTGTAAGACAAGGGGGCTGGAGAGATGGATTAGTAGTTAAGGCATTTGCCTGCAAAGCCAAAGGATCCATTTTTGATCCTCTAGGACCCACATAAGCCAGTTGCACAAGGGGGTGCATTCATCTATAGTTAGATTGAAATGGCTGAAGTCCCTGGCACACCCATTTTCTCTCTCTCTTTCTCTCTCAAATAAATAAATAAATTTTTTTTTTTGCATTTTTAAATTAGTTTTCTATTCAGCAAATACAGGCAGTTTGGTACCATTATTAGGCTCATCCGTGACCTACTCCTCCCATTGGCCCCTCTTTGTTGAGGTATATGGGTCATGCATTGTGGAGTTAGCCCACAGTTATTGGTACGATAAATGTCCTTGCATATCTTGACCCAACATGTGGCTCTGACATTCTTTCTGCACCCTCTTCCACAAAATTCCCCTGAGCCATGTTGGGTTCATTTTTGGTCTGCTTCGGTGATGAGGTGTTGGGGGCCTCTGAGGCTCTGGCTCTCTGATTTGGTAGAAGTTGATTTTTCTCTGAATTGGTCTCCTTCCCCCTTGTGCTGGTATCCCATTCATCAGGAAAACAGCACCCTTGCTTGTTTTGCCAATTTTCCTTAGTTTCAGCCGGGGCCTTTTTGAGATATGATGGGGTGGCTCTCTCCTTAGGATCTACATCTATCTTAAAAAGAGAAGCAGATTCTCCAAATGAGAGTAAGTTAGCTCCAGGACAAATGAAATAACCCTTTCTTTTTTTAATAGAGAGTTTAATAGGTGTAGGCCCTCCTGTAGCCCATGACTGATGGTAGCTTGATATTGGAGAGAGGGCTTATGTTTGGATATGATTCTGACTTGTTTCCCAGCTCCAGCTATGGGTCCCATACCACTGAGAGAATCAGTTAGCCAAATCAAGAGCAGTTTGTTCCCCACCATGGCTGTGTGCCACTATTGCACTTGTGTGGGCATCACAACTGGTTATTTGTTGCTAAGTATGTTAGACCATGAGTTGCTTGGACAGATATTGGTCATTTCTCCCAGTCACCCATGTAGCACCTTCTGGCACTAGATATGCTGACTGTCTGGGGACTGACTCTTTCCTGACTTCCAACTATGCCGTTCCATTTTACGAATGTGTCAGCTGCATATGGTGTCTTCAGCAATAGGGTCTTACCACTAACCTTTGGTGGGTCATCAAATACTCGGACAGAAATCTGTCATTCTTTTAGGAAACCTTGTAGGTTTCTCTGATCAAAAGCTCATTGTGGATGATAGCCCCATGCTTGTACTGGGAGTTACAGATCAGTGCCCACTAAGAAAATGAGGAAAAATATAACTAATATACAAGACTTAGAGAGGAAAGAGAGAGAGAGAGAGAGAAGGGGGGAGAGGGAGGGAGGGAAGATGTAGAAGGTTTAGGTTAGACTTGATCCTACACTCTCTAGTGTCTTGTGGTATAGGCGTTTCCTGTAAGGGCCTGGTGAAGGTTCAACCATTTGGTCTGCCTTTTAGGAAGTAGATTTTTATGGTACCCTTGCCATTTGGGTCTAGATTAGTGTTTCCCACCCCTCCGATGCCCTCCCCTCCCTCCCCGTCCATCCTAGTGTCTAGTCCATGAGATGCTTGCTGGGTATGTAAGGTATCTTGGGTAGATTCAGGTTAGGTGCTGGAGATGAGAGAGACTATGTGGCAATTTTTTTTTTTTTTTTCTGTGATTGGGTAAGTTCACTGAGAATGATCTGTTCCAGGTTCACCCATTTTTCCTCAAATTTCCTCAATTATTTTTTTAAAAAGGATGAGGACTGACACCACACCTTGTCCTCTGATTACCCAATGCCATTGTACACACTCTTGCACTGACACAAACACACATTCATACATAAACACTCATAACATGCATACACACATTCACACAAAGATTTTAAATAAAAAGGGTACCAGGAAAGAGATACTTCTACCATTCAATCTGAAATATTACACACTAGAAAACTGATCCATAAGTAATTACATCTAAAATATACATACATCATATCAGTAACCCTGAAACAAAAAGTTGTCACTTACTCTCCAAAGCATGATAAAAATCCAAGGACACAAAAGAGAAACAAAATGAAAAAGATGTTGGGTGAGCCTAACAGAAGGAAGAAGGGAGAGATGAATACTATGGGAAATTTGGCATGTCTGTGTGCCTGCCTTCAGTCCTAGACTCTAGGCCTGGCTGATCAGTGGAGATGTCACAATACAAATATGTCTAGAATGTACTGATGAAAAGAAATACGTCCATGCCATCGAGCTAAAAAATGAAAATTACAGAGGTTTCAGAGCAGCGACTTCAGCATCCGGGACCCTGGCTCCAGCACAGTCAAGCCTGAAGCTAATATGAGAATGGAAATGAACCCCACTGTGTGTGCTTCTCTCAGTGAGCCGACAGACATCCTCCAGAAACCCTCTGCATATCTGCAGCCAGAATCAGGAAACTCTTGCTGCCTCTGCCTTGCTTGCCTACTCTCATAGCACTGTGACTTGGCATCCTTCAGCGTAATGGATGTATCAACACGTTCATCCAAAGCCCTGAATAGAAAACGTAACCTAGGTAAGATCCACACAGGTTCTTGTTTTGCTTTAATTTACTTTTCCTTTTTTTCTCCTAGAAAGCATGTTCAGTAAATGTGTTAATAACAGATTGCACTTCCCACCATGAACAAAAGAAAGAGGCAAAGATAACCCTGCATCAAAAGTTTGATTGAAAACACTGCAAATCCAATGAACAGAAGGATGGAGGAGAGTTATTGCACTGAATGAAAATATGCCTCCAGGTTAAGGGTTTGCCCATCATTGTAGGTTTGATTTAATTCAAAGGGTATTGAACTTTTCAAAACTTGATTTTTTTTTTTTACAACTCTGATCATTCCCAACTAATCAACTCTATTCACAGTATTTTATCAGTGTGATTCAGAGATGTTGATTTACTGCCATCTTTTTAGAGAAAATCAGCAAAGCTATGATAATACTGGCTGATCTAGAATGGTTTTTTCTTAGCTTTTTAAACTAACAATCAGTGATGGCACATGCAATTTTTTCAATTTACTTTTTACTAGCTAAATACTGGTCCTGATAACACTGGGTACTTTTGTTGCTTGTACTGAAATTCTCTGATTTGTAATTTTTAGTAAAATTACCAACTATTTTTCTTTACCCTCTGATGTTCAGTGGTGTTACCATATCTACAGAGTCCCATGGCATAACGTAAGTGGGAAAATATGATCATATATATTCCTTTGGATTATTTATTTCTGAATACATAAACCCTTGCTGCATTGTTCAAGTGAATGTACACATGTGATTTAAGTTTGCCTCAATGATTTATAATTTAAATAGCTTCATAGCCCTTTCTTTTCTTTGTACTGTCCTTCCTATTTAGAATGTCCTTCATCTATGAACAATCAAATAATACCATCCTTCAATTTCTAGCTCACAAGCCCCCAAACTCCATAAACCCTTCCCAGAGAGTCCCTTCCTCATAAATGGCTCATGAGTGGGCTGGTACTTGCACTCTCCCTCAGCTGCAACTTAATGTTCTTATGTACCTGAGGTCTCATCGGTTTTCTGCTTGCACCATCTCCTGCCAACCACATTTTTCTCCCACTGTGACACCAGTAATAGGAACTGGAAGGCAAAGTTTGGCATGCTCTGTCACTCCACAGCTGTTACAATGCTCTGTCTCTACTCTTGGGGGTCATGTGAAATTTTTGGCCAATTAGAAACTTGGCAATAAAGAACATAATATCATTTTTCTTCTTGTTTTCAAGAATATTAGTAAACTACAATTTTCATTTTCTCACTGGCTTTAAATTTGATTGTTCTCAATTGATGAATAAGACTATGAGGTCAGAATTTATGGCTGATAACTAGATATGTTGATTAATACCCTGCAGGAAATCACTTTTTAAGTTCCACTAGGATGATATGAGTCAGCTAACTAGAACCTGCTTGCAATTACAGAGTTTATCAAATATTCAACTTAAATTCTATTGTCATTAAGTGAGTACCTGAAATGTTAACCTAGGGACAATTTATATGAAAACTACTGAGTCAAAGTGTCAGTTTCCTTCATGAAAAAGCATTACATTATCATATAATTTTAATGACATAAATAATCAAAAAAAATTTAATTTTATGAAAAAAATGTAAGTATTAAGATTGTTTTCTACAATTTTGTTCAGTAATAGCCTTCCATAATTACAAAGGAGGGCATTGTTTGTTTACATTAGAGAGGAAAAAACAAAAGGAAAAAAGTTACATGATAAACTACCCAGAATTTAGAGACAAGAGAGGAAGAAAACTGGAAAAGAGTTTAAAGATGCCAACATAAAGGAATATTGGTTCTACAATTCAGGATTATGGATTTTCAGACATTTTTGCTTTCATGTTTTCCTTTGCTACTGGAGATTTGAACCCAAGGCCTCTCCTATGCTAAGCCCACTCTCTACTGAGTCCACCCCTCTGTCTCCAGCAACTGTACTTTGATTTTTTTTTTCTTCATATCCTATGTGGCCCTCAACACACTTTGGGCACAGAACTCAGTTTCTAAAGATTAGTTTCCAATGTAACTCTTAAGATTAGTTTAGTCACAGTTGTTTCTAATTAATAGAATTTTCTAGAGAGCTTTTATAAACTTTTATTTTAACAATGTTTCAACTTAATAACCATTAAGGGCCAGAGAGATACCTCAGCAGTTGAAGTGCTTCTCTGCAAAGCCAAAGGACACAGGTTCAATTCCTCAGTCCCCATGTAAAGCCAGATGTACAAGACAGCACATGTGTCTAGAGTCCATTTGCAGTGGCTAGAGGCCCTAGCCTGTCTATTGCTCTCTGTCAAATAAATAAACAAAATATCAAAACATTGGAAATATACCTAGATTTCTTAAGTTGGTTTTTAAATCTGGTATATGGAATACAAACAGCTTTCATTTCAATATCCTATTATTCTATTTCTTCTACTGGAATATTTTTTCTTTTTATTGTGTAAACTTTTTTATTTATTAACAACTTCCATAACAATATCCCATGGTAATGTCTTCCTCTCCCCACTTTTCCCTTTAAACTCCATTCTCCATCATATCCCTTCCTCCTCTAAATCAGTCTCTCTTTTATTTTGATGTCATGATCTTTCCTCCTATTATGATGGTCTTGTGTAAGTAGTGTCAGGCACTGTGAGGTCATGTATATCCAGGCCATTTTGTGTCTGGAGGAGCACGTTGTAAGGAGTCTTGCCCTTCCTTTGGCTCTTACATTCCTTCTGCCACCTCTTCCACAATGGTCCCAGAGCCTTAGAAGGTGTGATAGAGATATTGCAGTGCTGAGCACTCTTCTGTCACTTCTTCTCAGCACCATGATGCCTTCTGAGTCATTCCAAGGTCACTGCCATGTAAAAAGAGAATGTTCTCTACCAAAAATGAGAATAACATTAATATATAGGTATGAACATTAAGAGAATTGTTTACTGGGCAGCTTGATGAGCATAGTATATACATTAAGGCAGACAGCAGCAGATGTCACACCCCTAGGACTCATTACTACCTCTCTTGTAGGTTTTCAGTATCAGGGATATATTCCCTCCCATGGAGTGGGTCTGCAGTCCAATTAGAGGGCAAATGGTTTCTACCATGACAGACGTGCCACAATTGCACCTGTTGGCTCATTTAGCCTGGCTGGCAAAATATAAGACTTGCAGTGTCCACTTTTGAGTATCTTCATTGATGATTTCTCTCTCTCTCATTGAGCTGAATGCAGAATGGCTTCTTCCAGCTTTCTGTCCATCGGTCTACGTGGAGGAGGTTTTCAGTTCAGTTTTTCTAAGTTTTGTTGACTCTTCAGTGGGGCAGAGGTAATGGCTAAGAAGCTTAGCAGCTAAGAATGAGGGCCTGAGAGAGCACAAAGGACACCTGAATTCAATACCCCAGCACCCATGGAAACAGTTCATGTGCCCACACATGTCTATAATCCCAGTCCTATGAGGAACAGGGACCAGAGAATCATGGGAGCTCTTGAAAACTGCAGCTCTGCATTCAGAGAGAAACACATGCATGTGTATCTACCACACGTATGCTACATTCAAAAACACAGTAGTTGCAGACAGTTAATGTTACAAATCACTTCGGCCTCCCCTGGTTTATTTTGGGAAGCCTTAGGTTACAATCCTAAGCTATCAACCACTGTAGCAGTGATGGATAAACTGAATTGGATGACTCATTTCGCTAACATATAAATGAACTCCCAAATATACTATCTGAACATCATTTGAAATACAGTCTTAAGATTACACTTGTGTTATTATTTCTTTTTTCTATTAATGTTCAATAAAATTCTATTTACTTAGAGATTTTAAGTACCAAGCCATGAGTGTTTAAACTGAGTGTGCTTAACACAGTGTCCTAGTTCAGCACCCAGAAAATATTAATCAATGTTATTTATTTTCTAAAAATGACTATGGTACCATATGCATTTTTTGTGTGTTTGATTGTGTGTGTGTGTGTTAGGTAAGATAAAAATAACTATTGCAGAATTGTAAATTCATGTTGTACCTGAAACAACTTGGTACTTCCATTTTTCTCTTTAGCTAAGAGTTCTAGGTGAATCAGCGAATTGCTCTTCTCACTTGCAGCCTTCAGAATTGTGATGCGCACTAGTGAGGCAACAGAATATGATAGCCACTCTGTGTCTTAGAAATCAGTGGCCCTAAAGAAAATAATTCACTGATGCATAAATCCAGATATACTGCCAACTGACTGACATTCTTCTAAACTTCACAATCAAGCAAGAAAGACTTGCTTCAACAGTAAGGAGGAGGTTGTGAATACTGTCCCCTGATACCAAATTGTAAACGCATTCTACTTTTCATGTTTTTTACATGGTCACATTCAAAGAGAGAAAGAGAAAAAAAAAAGTATGATAATATATAATGTCTGGTTGTGGCAAGAAAAATTCCTTCCTGAAGATGGAGGTGAAAAATTCTCCCTCTGTAACAGGCATAGTTATATAACATTTCTGAAAGAGACCAACCAGGAATTCCAAGGAAAGCTTCATTCTTTCAGAGTGTCAGAAGCACTAGAAGTTAATTTATGGACTCAAAGGGCAGATGCTCCATCGAGTCCTCTGACAGCCTCGCTATTTTAAAAGCATGTTGAATCCCAGCGCTCTGGAGGCTGGAGAGGCATCTGAGCACTACCTCCCCTAATTGCCTGATGAAGACTGCTCTTGAGCACAGTCACCGGCCCGTGGGCTATCATGTCTAATGAGTAAATCTGCAGGCCTCCCACTTTCCCTGAGTTGTATGCACTTATTTTAAATTAGTGAAGAGACAGAGGAGAGACTTTCTAATGGAGCTTCATCTTTACAGATCTTTAGACAAATCAGAAAAAAAAAAAAAAAAAACAATTCTCCAAAGCTGATGGATGGGTTCTATTTTTTCCGTTTCGTTTTCTGAGTTTGGCGAGGAGGGAAAGTAGAATAGGGCAACAGGCTCTTTGTGAGAATTTTCTGCCTATTAACATGTACATAACAAAGATCACCCAATCTGCATTTTATAACTTTAGGTTATTGACATAGGCTTCTAGGAGCTGTCTAGCTGTCTGAGACTGGCTTTTATTTTTCTCTGGTATTTGGAGTCTAAAATGGACAGTGACAGCAAAGGCAGCCGTCCTGAATCCCATCAAACTGCCTCATTCAAAGTGATGACTGAGTTGGATTAAATCCAAGGACTCAGAGACCAGTATTAACCCATCAATGTTGCAACCCCTCGGCTGCTTTAATCATGAGGGTTGGGATTAATAGGCCTGCTACGTTGTAGCCTTGGTGTCCAGGAAATCACGCCAGCAGAATGCAGACTCTCAGACTGGCCTAGCTTTAATCACACCAGGCAAAAAAATTTTAAAAACATGACAGTTTGGAAATTAATCCAGGAGGATAAACTTGGAAAGGAGATTAAAATAGCCTGGGTGTTTATCAACAGATTGTACAATATCAGCCAAACAGATTCCACAAAACCTTCTAGTGAGGATCCCTGTGGTCGAAGCTTCCCATGTCCTGTCTTTGAAAATAAACAAGGAAGGGTTCACACAGCCACACAAAAGGGAAAGCGCGTAAGTAGCTAACGGGGTGAGAGGAGCTCATAGGTAACAACCCTATGGATTTCAGGGAGAATAAATGCACAGAGAAGGACAGCACCAACAAAATATAAAGTCTTTTCTGTTCCAAGTCTGCACATGTCCCCATAAATCAAGATGCACTTGAGTTACACTGGGCGACTTTTTGTTTTCTCCTTCGTGGCTGTAATAAGCGTGCTGATTGTCAGGCCCTGCTGTTCTTGGGGCCAAATCAAAAATACGATATTAACTTCTTTCAAAGATGCAGTCACCAAAGCAATAGGAGAATGCAAATAAATCAATTCTGCATGCTTGAGCCCATCTCCCTGTCATGCAAGCCTGGCGAAAGAGAGCGATCCTCTCCCACCACCACCACACTCACCATCTCGGCCTTATCATTTTGAGGTATGAAAAATAGATTGTGTCACAGTAATGAAGCACAGGAAAAGGGAGCTTGTTATAAGCTGATTACAGTTTAGATTGAAGGACTGGCTCTCATTAGCTGTTTTAGATTGGACAGCATCCTTGAGCTGCAGTAATTACTGAAAGTAATTTTTGAAAGGGAGGATGGGGCAAGGAGAGAGTCACACAGTTGTATGGGCTTGCAATAGGGGTGGTAAAAAAGAATTGTAGCGTGCCAGGTTATTACCCCATAAGCTATGACCCAGAGAGGCAGCTGTGCCTGACCACTTGCTGGCTAGGCAAACTAGCAATGGGGAGAGAATGCCTTACATGGAGAAATGAATACAACATAAGAGGCCTATTTAAAGTTCAAGTGGAAAGGCGACTCCCCGGAGTTAGGCCATCAACATGAATGAAGATGCTCAGTTATTATCCCATAATAAGCTCAATGAAGGCAAGTTTCATTGCTAGTTACAGTAGCATAAATAAAAATGGCAGTCAATGCAAAAGTGACCTATTTTCTTGCTCCACTGAATAGATGTGAAAGCTTGACCATCTCCCTGGTCATTGTAGGATGAGATGCACCACTTCCCCACCAAGAGGTGTTCTGAGAAAAGCTCTCCATATCTTGGGTCAGATTCTGGGTTGGACCCAGGCTATTTTTTTGTAACAGATGGAAGCCTCAGGTAAGAAAGTGAGCTATTGGTTTGATTTTTGGACTTGGGGAAAAACTTGGGATTTGGGAAATCTGGTTTCTAGCCTTAGATATGCCAGTAACTATATTCCGGGAAACCCTGAGAAAGTTATCAAAGCACTCAGGGTGTCTGGAAAACAAGCTAGAAATACTCTCGAAGACTTCCTAAAATTATATACATCTATAATCCCAGCTATTGTCTATTCTAGCTAATAAATTAAGAATGAAATAAAGCATTACAAAAGAGGGCATGAGGAGATGGGAGATGGCTCAGCAGAGAAAGTGCTTGCTGCTCAAGCCTGAGTGTCCAAGTCCAAGGCAAAAAGCCAGAAGCCATGGCAGGAAACACACTTCTCTTCTCCTCTAAATCAGTGAGCAAGCTCTGTACAAGACTAAAAAGATGACATTTTACTCCTACACATAAGAGCCATGGGGTGCTCATCGATAGAAATATAAAGAATATTTACTGAGGCTAACGTGTGCCAGAGATTTAAGCATGTTATTTATTTACACCCTCCAAGAACCACAAAGGACAAAGGATGCTGTGTCTCATATCCATGGTGACACAAATTCCAATGGGAGAGTCATGGCAGAATCCATGATGCTGCCCACCCAGCACAGCAAGCAGGTCCAAAGACAGTCAGTGAGAATGCACCTTTAATTCCAGCACTCAGGAGGCAGAGTTAGGAGGATTTCTGTGAGTTCAAGGCCAGCCTGAGATAACATAGTGAATTCCAGGTCATCCTGGGCTAGAGTGAGACCCTACCTCAAAAAAACAAAATAATAATAATTTAGTATAGTGATTTTCTAGCTCAAAAAAATCTCTCCCACACACCACCACACATACTTCATTATTATTATTAAACTTTTCATTGGCAATTTCAATAATATAAATAATATACCATGATCATAATTCCCTCCTGTCACCCACCCTGTTACCCCTCCCAAATTTCCCCTCCACTGAATTCCTTCTTCTTTCCAACATCTCTATTCTATTTTGATGCCATTATTTCTTCTCTTTTTCTTTTTTTTTATTTTTGAATATTTATTTATTTATTTGACAAAGAAAGAGGAAGAGAGAGTCAGAGAATGGGTGCGCCAGGGACTGCAGCCACTGTAAACAAACTCTAGACGCATGCGCCACCTTGGCTTATGTGGGTCCTGGGGAATTGAACCTGGGTTCTTTGGCTTTGCAGGAAAATGCCTTAACTGCTAAACTATCCCGCCAACCCTCTTTTCCTTTTTTCTTTCCTGCTATTATGAAGTTATGACACACACCTATAAACACAGGATGCTTTTTCTCTGTGTTATGTTCTGGGCTTCCATGGAATAAATACATCATTTGCAGAAAAACAGGAGAAAATAGGAAGGAAGGAAGAACAAAAGGAAAAAATGGAAGAGGAGAGGAGAGAGTAAAAGGAGGTGTGGAAGTTAGTGATCAAGGCTGGAAGGTGACAAAGCTTGCTGATAAGGAATCGCCAGCTATTATGGGTTTGCACCACTTCTCTATGGGGCAACCAGCCAACTTGGTATAAATTGATGCATATGATCTTATTACAATAAAAGTCTGTTAATCAAATTAGGAAATTACCCCTGCTTATAAGGCAGTTTCCTTATGACCTTCCAGGTAAAGGAAATTAGGTCTAACAGAGTTAGGTGACTGTCCAAAATTACCAAGTTACCATGTCAGACTGGCATTTAAGATCTTCTCTAAAGGAAGTGGATGTTTTCAATATATTTTTGATGTAGACCCCTTTGACCCAAAGTCTTAGTCTTTATTTCAGCAAAATCAAGATGTCTACAGACATTTGGAAATGCGGGTCACAGTTCAGGCTTTTACTGTAGATTTAGATCTATATAAATTTAATTGCAAAACCACTGCAGAGAGGCAAAAGTAAAAGCTGTGAATTTGGACAAAGTCATTGAGGAAGACGATAAGGGAATGCCTAGTTTACAATCTCATAGCAGATTGGGAAGACAGGCCCACACATGGTTCTCTCTCTCTCTCTCTCTCTCTCTCTCTCTCTCTCTCTCTCTCTCTCACACACACACACACACACACACACAGAGAGAGAGAGAGAGAGAGAGAGAGAGAGAGAGAGAGAGAGAGAAAGCATGCTGCGTTTTCAGACAGACAAGCTATGTAGGTAGACAGGGAATTGTGTTTCACAGCCATGGTAATAAGAACAGGAGCTAATGTCTTGGGAGAAAATGCACAGAGCAGGGTCCCGTGCCAAGTGTCCTATATATTCCCTTTCTAAACCCACAGAAAGCTGTTAGCATCAGCAGCAGAGTAGAAACTGAAGGTGCGCTGGGCAAGAAACATGCTCAATTCCTGTGGTTACATAGCACAGAGCCAGGATTCGAACTAGCTTTGTTGTTATCGTATGACTTATATGAAAAGTAATAAAAATAATAGTTTACCTGAAGCATATTGTTATATTTTTCTTTGTATACTACCATATATTAGCAACTCTAATTAGATAGGGAGTCACATTTTTAATTTTTTTCTTTTCACAATTTTTATTAATATTTTCCATGATTATAAAAATATCCCATGGTAATACCCTCCCTCCCTCCCAGACTTTCCCCTTTGAAATTCCATTCTCCATCATATTACCTCCCCATCTCAATCATTGTACTTACATATATACAATACCAACCTATTATTCTCATACTTCTTAAAATTGTTTATTTATAACTTTTAAAACCAACCAGATATTTAAGTCAGTTTTCTCTCCTTCCTTTTGTCTCCCTTTTATCTCAGATTCTCCCTGTTTCTTTATGCCTCTCTTACACACACACACACACACACACACACACACACACACACAATCTTAAAGTGGGTAGCCATGTTGAGTTATAACCACCAGGACTACCTCTGAATACCCTGGTTGATTTTCTCTGTATACTTTCCCAATATGCTATAAACAAACCTAGTCTAACCATTAGAGTTGTCCATGGAAATTTGTGATCTGGACCCTGTCAACTTTGGTGCCAGCAATGTGGCTGGTATCTGCAATGTTAGCTTTAGCAATCCAGGTACATACCAGGTTGGATGATATCAGTTTTTTCCTGACCACTGGACTCACAACACAAGCATCTCCTGCTCCTCCATGCTCCTGTCGGTAAGCCCTGGTGTGCACCCTGGGGCAGGTTCTCATAGCTGGCACTGAGTCGCGCCAGAGCACATGCGGAACCTCTATTCTTCTCTGGACCTTTTGTTCCCGTGCTCACTCACCTAGACAAACGCCACAGTAACGTCCTCACACACATTCAACTGTCCTTTACTCTGCAAGCAGAACTATCCACTTTAAATTTCCAAGAGCTGCCAACTTTAAATTTCCAATGGTTGCATTTTTAATGTTTTATTTATTTTTATTTATTTATTTGAGAGCGACAGCAGACAAAGAGAGAAAGGGGCAATGAGAGAGAGTGCGCCAGGGCATCCAGACACTGCCAACGAGCTCCAGAAGCAGGCTCCCTCTTGTGCATCTGGCTTATGTGGGTCCTGCGGGCAGGGGGGTGTCCTTAGGCTTCACAGGCAAGCGCTTAACCGCTATGCCATCTTTCCAGCCCTTAATGCCATCTCCCCAACCCTTAATGTTTTATTTTTATTTATTCATTTGAGAGAAAGAGAAAGAGGTAGAGAGAGTGCAGGACACCCAGCCACTGCAAACAAACTCCAGACGCATGCGCCCTTTGTGCATCTGGCTTACTCGGGTGCTGGGGAATCAAACCTGAGTCCTTTGGCTTTGCAGGCAAGCACCTTAACAGGTAAGCCATCTCTCCAATCCCAAAGATGTCTTTTCTCTTGAGCATAACTTCAGCATACCCTACAGCCCTGCCTCCCCTCCCACCGATGGTTTGTGGCCTCTTGCCCTTTCTCTCTACCCTCTAGTGACAGGACTGTTTGCAGTTCCCCAGAAGGAGTGAGCTCCCTTCTTTGGTGAGGCTTTCAAGCATATCACCCCTTTTAGGCAAATCTCTCCACCCCTAGGCTGACTACCCGCTCCAGTTTATGGCCTCTTCATGCACTCTCCATGTCTCCAATCAGAAATCGGTCCTGGAAGTTAAGTTTTTTGGTTCCTCAGGCCAGGCTGTTCTTCCCCATAGTACCCATCTTAGTAACTAAGAGCCTTTCCGAGATTAGAAATTACATATAAATTAGCACCAATATTGCCTCTGAGCCTCACAGGAGAATGGAGGTCCTAGAAAGGCAAAGACTGTTTTTTTTTTTTTTTTTGGTTTTTGTTTGTTTGTTTGTTTTTTTCCTCATTCTGCTTCTGATACAGGGTCTACTATCCAGTAGATAAACCAAAATCATTTGCTAATTAAATCAACAAAATCAACTGTTTACTCTGCTTCCTAAATCCTTCAACACCGTTCTTAAGAATACCTTCTGGCTGGAGAGATGGCTTAGTGGCTAAGCGCTTGCCTGTGAAGCCTAAGGGCCCCGGTTCAAGGCTCAAATCCCCAGGACCCACATAAGCCAGTTGCACAAGGGAGCACACACATCTGGAGTTTGTTTGCAGTGGCTGGAGGCCCTGGCATGCCCATTCTCTCTCTCTCTCTCTCTCTCTCTCTCTCTCTCTCTCTCTCTCTCTCTCTCTCCCTCGCTCCCTCCCTCCCTCCCTTCCTCTGCCTCTTTCTCTCTGTCTCAAATAAATAAATAAAAACAAACAAACAAAAAAAAAACAGGCTGAAGAATACCTTCCACAAAATTTGAGCTAATCAAAAATACATTTAAAACTATGTCCTCCCTTCTCAATATCACACTGATATTAAGTTAATATAATGTAAAAAAATAATGAAATAGAAAGGCTGATAAGCTTTAGGTAATGCTGCTTTGTAGTGTTCTATCATTTTTATATTACAACAAATGCAGAAAAAAATCTTTAACTGTTGAACCTATTCCAAACATAGTAGAAAAATGAGTGTGTCTTTGTCTGTATATGCCAAGCAAGTCTACTTTTATTTTTTGCCCTCTATGATCACTGGATGTTTCCTGGGAGATTTCAAAACACTGTTCACAAAAGGACTGTTTACATGGTGTACATGGTATAGAAATCCAGGAAGCAGAAGTCAGAGAGAAACATGTCAGAAAAACTCAAGGGAGAAACTCACAAATGACTACCCTAAGGCCACAAGCCCCATCAGTCCTGACCCAGGGTTCCTGGAGAAAGGTGGACCTGGAGAGCTTGTGTATCCACTAGAGCGTTCTGCAGGGAATACTGGATGGAATCACTATTCAGCATGACCCAATCGTGAAGTTTGACTTAAACATTTATGTATCATGTGTAGATATGTTTAATTTTAGTAACTGCCTTTTCTAAACACTGACACCTGAAGTTAAAATATTAAAAAAGAAAGCATCTTCAAGTCTCCACAATGAGCAGATGGGCCTGATCCTATCCAGCCATGGGCTGCTCAAAGCAGACAGATTGTGCCTCTTTTCACAAATCCTCAAATTAGAAATTTCTGAGCATCATGGATTGCAAGATGAAGTCTGCTTTCCTGAGGAGATTCAGTGCCAACCTGATGCCAGCCTCGAATCCTCTGCCTCTCCAAGGGTGCATTTTGAAAAAAAAAAAAAACAAGTCATGCATTCTTATTAATTAGTTATTGGTCACAACCATTTCTGAACTTTGAATGACTAGTATTTATATTTTATAATTGAGTTGACTTGTTCAAAGCCTGCCCTGAAAATTTTGATGATGTATGATTTCAGATTAGCTCAAAGAGGCTGGAGACAGGGAAACATGCATCTCTAGTAAACCGTCTTCTTTTCAGGACTAAACCTGGATACCCAAGGTGTTAAGGGCAGGCCAAACACCTAGGTGCCTCTGAACACTTGCAAGAGGTGTGCATTTAAGACCTCGGCCCTAACCCCTTGTGACTCTCATACAAGAGTAAGCAGGGATGAAAATTGAGGACTTAAGGCCAGGTTTCTCAGTCAGGCATATTTGATTCAGCAGAGAGTGAAAAACCTGTTAGAAGAAATGGATGAAACGCTAGCTTCAAGGAAGTGTCTCTCTCCTCATATGACTCAGATATCCCCCTGTTAGCTTCTGAAGTTTAGAGACAACTGGGGAATCTAAACTACTTGCCAATATATAAAATATGGCATATTTTTTGGCTTGAATGGTATTCAAGAGTTAAAAGCAATGAATTAGGTTTACACAGATCAACATGGATAAATTTCAAAAACAAACCATTGAATCAAAACACAACTTGCAGGCAACATATACAATATGCTAGCACTTGCTTTTGAAAGAAAGTCGCACATATACCACATGCATACCAGAAAACAATATCTTTCTCCTAATATATATGCATCTATATATGTGTGAACCATAAATACATGATTTTTGTTTATATCATTTCAAAATATATTAGAAACATTTAGGCCTACTGCAGGGATAAATATCTTGGAAAATTAAATTTTTCTCGGTGTTTGGGAGTAAATCAACTGGTTAAATTTCATCTTTTGCTTTGGAAATGTAAGTTTAAATATATATATAAACCATCCATATATATTTACATAATATAAGTGTGGAGACAAGCAAGAGTTTTTTTTTTTTTCTTTCTTTTTTTATTTTTTATTTATTTATTTGAGAGCGACAGACACAGAGAGAAAGACAGAGGGGGAGAGAGAGAGAATGGGCGCGCCAGGGCTTCCAGCCTCTGCAAATGAACTCCAGACACGTGCGCCCCCTTGTGCATCTGGCTAACGTGGGACCTGGGGAACTGAGCCTCGAACCGGGGTCCTTAGGCTTCACAGGCAAGTGCTTAACCACTAAGCCATCTCTCCAGCCCCAAGCAAGAGTTTTGCTCCCACGGTGAGACTGATAATCAGTGCTAGGGTGAAGGAGACAGATGCTGAGGATACTCAACACATGCCAAAGCCAAAATCCAGAGGTTCCTAGGAGCTCATCTGAAGTACACTTAAGACACACCTACCAAGGCTAAGGGAATTTTTCAGAAAAGGGGGCATAAACATTGTAATAGCCATAGACTGAGGGATCATTCTCAGAAGCATTGAATCCACTCAGTACCTGACTGCTTCTCCCACGATGCATAACACACAACCCTGTGTGGAATGCCAGCAGACCCCTGAGGACCACCCCCCAACAGAATAGAGGCAGAAAGGAGGGAGATGACGGTACCAACACGTGATGTATCTATGCAAGGTATATTTCTAACTAAAAACATTTAAGAAAAACTATATAATGTATAATTATTACTAAAACTAAGAGCCCAATTTCTAATTCACTAGAGGGACTGAGACTGACCAGTCTGATAGTCAAAGAGGAATTGGAAAGATGAAAAAGAGTGCTGCTTCCATGGCCAGGGTGAAGGAGATAGACACTGAGGACACTCAAAACGTACAAAGCATAAATCCAGAAACTGCTGAGAACTCAACACTAAAGTAGTCTTAAAATACATCCATGAAGAATCAAAGAATTTTGTGGAAAGATTGTAAGAACCACAGGGTGAGAGGGAATAAGCGGAGGCGTTGCTCCCACTCGTTCACAACTCATAACGCACAACCCCACTGTGAGTCCCAGCAGTCCTGCTGAAGAGGGTCCTCAGGGGAGTAGGGCAGAGAGGAGGGAAATAATGGTACCAACCCATGATGTATCCACACAAAGTTTCTAATCAACCAAATATTTTACAATATGGTTTAAAAGCTTAAAAACTGAATAGAGGACACTAAGAATAGTATATAATGTGCCCATAATTCACATCACAGAACAGGTCTTCTTCCAACTTTTTCCTTGTCTTAAATCATTCAAGCATCATATAACACCAAATACACACAACCATTTTGTCCACATGGTAACTGTGGCAGTTTGATTCAGGTGTCCTCCATACACATAGATGTTCTGAATGCTAGGCTCCCAGCTGATGGAGATTTGGGAATGAACACCTCCTGCAGGGAGTGAATTGTTGGGGGTGTGCTCATGGGTATTATAGGCAGTGTCCCCTTTCTAGTGTTTGGCACACTCTCTTGTTCCTGTTGTCCACTTATGTGGGCCAGGGGTGATGTCCACCCTCTGTTCATGCCATCATTTTCCCCTGCCATTGTGGATCTTCCCCTAAGCCTATAAGCCAAAATAACCCTCTTTTTCCCACAAGCTGTTCTTGGTTGGGTGACTTCTACCAGCAAGGTGAACCTGACTACAACAGTAACCAATGGTAGAGGAAAAATATTCACCTAATAGGAGCTGTTGGTAAGTGAAGTAATCAGGACTGGGGCCTGGGAAAGCTGGGCCAGCCGTGTGTCTGACCCCTGTGGCCTGAGTGGCTGCTTCAGCTCCAGTCTATTCACCAGAGTTCATGCCTGTATTCTTGAGACTGTGGACGCTGCATCCCAAAGTACAAAGAAGCTGTAAGGTGAGCTTTACAACGCTGGATTTGCTCCAGGTAGAACACCAGTTGTTGTGCACAGAAACCTGCCCTAAGACTGACCCTCCATCATGGAGGAGGATGGAAGCAGAGTGACAAGAGAACAAGCCAAGAAAGGACAACCTCTCGACAGTCTGGAAGGCTAGCTACTAAAACTAGCGATCAATCGCTCATGCATCAATGTTGTCAAGCCAAAGAGAATTTAGGTAGAACGTTTTCCTTTCAATACAACTCAAAACTGGCTTTGTAGACACTGACCTGCCTTCTGTATTTATTTGTATCCTGATATGGAAATAGGAAAACATAAGATTCAGAAGCATAGATTTGATTGCATTCAAATGCAATTTTTTTGTGAAATAAAATAGGAGTTCTTCAGCCTGTCTTTCTTTGTGAGGATAGATTTTAAATCAAATGTCACTTAGTTGTTAAACATGGTAAGAATGCATCCATTTCCTGTACTTTTCCTAACTGTAAAAAACATTGACAAAAACTCCCAAAGTTAAATCTCTAGTGAAAAATGAGAGTGGTGTGAAAACATTTTAATCCTTTCGTTGTTGGAATGCAACAGATAGCCAAAATGTACATAAAATAAGGCTGGAAGTAGAGTTAAAAGTGATTTTTACTCCAAGGAAAACTAATAAGGGGGCTGGAAAGATGACTTAGTTGTTAAGATACTTGCCTGCAAAGCCTAAGAACCCAGGTTTGATTCCCCAGAACCCATGTAAGCCAGATACACAAGGTGGCTCATGCCTCTGGAGTTTGTTTGCACTGGCTAGAGACATGTCCATTTTCTCTGTTTCTTCCTGTTGTTCTCTCTGATAAATAAATTTCTTTTTCAAAAAGGGTTAATCCAGAAGAAGAAGGTGTATTTCTAGGATCTTATTTGAGCCATTACATATTGCATAAAATTACAACAAAAAGGTTATGTATATAACCCAAAGAGTGTGACATCACAGCAGAAGAGACATTAGAGAGGAGGTGCACTGACCAGCTGAGCTGAGGAATTTATATGGATCCAATCTGCATGTGTCATTGAGGGAATTCAATGTCTTACCAAAAACCAGCTTCCCGACCAGGACTTTGGTTCCAGTACCTCCAGGAGTCAAGGCCACGGTTGCCCTCACTTGAAAAATCCATAGGTAAAATGTGACATGTGAGATTTTGTCATGCCAATTCTACCCACAGTGCTTCACGCTTCAACTCCACTGAATGTTGCTTATACCACGCTCTTGTACCCAGCACAACCTCTCTGAACCGGGCACTCTTCTGTATCCCGGACCTTCTCAGTCATATGACCAGTAGAAAGGTGACATCAATGTAGTATCCAAATGGGCACTGTGAGAGTAAAAGGAAGATACAAATAACTGGTAAGATGTTAGCAATTACATCAGGAAAACAGGATAGACTAAGATGTCCTACACCAACAAAGCAGTGTGTTCACCTAACCAGCATGTCCAAACTGATCGCTTAAGTTGTTTGTCTTAAACTATCACCTTATTAGACATCCGTGCCCTCCAGTTCCTCAGATGACCGTTCCCTCTTGATTTGTTCATTCACACATGGGGAACGAGGACTCGGGTGTAACAGGGCCTCTTTCTGAGACCCATGAATGCCAGTCTAGCTGTTCATGGTTACATAGATGGCGAGGGAATTGAACCCAGTCCTGCAGGCTTTTCAAGAAAGTACCATGAACAATGAGCCATAGCCCCAGCACCCCATCATTTCCTCTTTCTGACAGACACATCTTCAGTCTCTCAGCTACTTGTACAAGATCCTACTGTAAAGCATGTCTTGAGAGCCACCATTCCCCAGCTTCTCCTTGATCCAAGCTATGGTCACCTCTTAGCTCTTTCAGTGTCATCGTTACTGGTTCCTGCCAGCACTGCCTCCTCTCCACCTGTTAGGACTCCAGGAATTAGACACTTTCTAAGTTAAGATCCTATTATCTTTCTCTCTTGCTTCTAATATCCCAAAGGCTCTCACCTCATGCAAAGACAAAGCTAGTGATCTTGTCAGAAAGATAGCCCTCCGTGCTCCATCTTCAGTACTTGAGGCCTCACTGGCCACACTGTTGGTCACTCACTTCTGGTTCCATGCCAGGTTGTAAGGTTCCTGAATGACCTTGTTTCTGGAATATATTTGTAGGCTCCTACTTAAGAGACTTTGTGTTTTGGGTTTTCTCTACTTGCAGCCTTCAACCTCAAATATCATTCTGAATCACTACGTCCAGGTTTCTGCTTGGTCATTACAATTCACATTTTTATTTTAATCTTCCTTTCCACTTGAAAATGGCACCTTTCAGTCTAACTCTCTATTTCCCTGTTGTCTGCTCTGTAGGAATACATATATATATATTACATATTTTCATTTTATGATATATATATATCATATATACATATACATATACATATACATATACATATACATATACATATATATATATGTATGTATGTTTTTTGTTTGTTTGTTTTACTTTGTTTACCATGCTCCTCCTTCAGGGAGGATGTCAACTCTCAGCTGAAAGTGTCTTTCACTAATGTATGAGCTGATGGAAGCCTGCATCCACAGCAGGGCTTCACATATACATATTGAGTAAAAATCAAGCACGCATTTAACACAGGAAGGGATGAAGTCAGAGAGTCAAAGGTAAATGCTACTATAATATGAACTCTTTTAGTACTAGCTGGCTCTTAAAACTCGACTTGGGTTTTCAATTAAGTTAATCTTATAAATGAAGTTGAATTAAGCCCCTCACGACCTAGAGATGCTGAATTTTGTGCCACCTTTAACTCCTCACACCATCCTGATTCCACACCAGGGCGCATCCCAGAGATGCCTCAGGCCTGTGGAGGCAATGTGGTGTGCTCTCCCTCCACTTGCCATCTAAACCGTTATGTCCATCCCCAGAAGTTCTTCTCCCGATAATCCGTGCAGCTCCAGATGGTGACAGAGGAGGAGGAAGAGGAAACATTACACAGGAAACATTCAAAGTGCAATAAACAGATCCAACAGCCTTAAAGAAGTGAGGAAAGAGAAGAGCATGAGCAGAGGGTTGGAACCTGGTCTAGCACTTGTCAAGCCCTGAGCGCCACGCCCAGCACCACATGAAGGAAAAGGAGAAAGAGGTTTCACATGAAGATCAAGGAGAGAGAGGTTTCATTCTATTACTAAGGAAAACCTTTCCCAGTGGCAAAGGAATACCCAGTTCTTAGGGTTTCTGATCTTGGGAATAAAGAAATATCGGTGCAGAAATGGTGATCTGACCAAATTATTTTGAATGTTGAAATAATCATTTCCCTTTGCCAGTGATGATGATGAGGCAAGTTGGCCAAAAGCAAAGACATAAGAATGTAATCAATTGGAAATAACAATCTCCATGTAACATTACTAGATGATCTCTTATATATATATATATATATATATATATTGGTTTTACAACTACCCACTGACATAACTAATAATAGGTTTCAAAACAGATTTCACAGGGGACCAGGTATTTAATTTTTCTCCCCTCCCTTTTGTGAACTCCTAATCTTTTCTTCAGGCTGTGTGGGTAGCTGTAAAATTAGGGAAAGTAGTGGTGAGAAGTCTCCGTGCAGAAAACTGACAGAGCTAAGGTAGGGGAATAATGAAAATCAAACTTGGCAAAAAAAAAAGGCTTTTCAGTATATTGAAAAGAGGATTGAATCCACCATGGACCAAGAAATCCCCTCATCAAATCCAATCTTGATTTTTACCTATGAACTGATTAGTCCTACCTGTCACTCAGCCATTTTATCTCCCAGGTTCAGAGTAGGAGCAGTTTTTCTGTGGCTTGTCAATTTGCTGTCATTCCACCGAGACCAGAATATTGTTCAATGTGTTAAGAATAGAAAAAGAGCCACTTAAACACATTCGGGAATGTTGGTAGCAGGTATTCAAATCATGTTTCAAAAGCCTCAAATATTTGAAAAAATAGTAATGATTGCAATAACAATGGAAAGGTAATTATGAAGTCCCAGCACTGGCACCAAATGAGAAAATTTTATTATGACAGATCATAAACAAGATAAAACCTAATGTGAAAATATATGTAACAAAAACAGTTCTAAGCCAAAATATGAATATATCTTTGTAGACCTCAAGTATCCTCCAAGTGTAACAAATTTTGAAAGATTCAGTATAAGCAAATAAATCACCTTGGAAAAAAATAATGGTTTTATGTTTTTCATTAGCATTGTACCTTTGAACATATTCTTTCACATCTCACTTACATTTTATCATAATATTTTCCTCTTGTTTGTTCTGCTGATAATGATTATCTTGATTTATGAACACAGCTAGAGAAGTTAGACAAGCCAAATGCCTTTCCATATTAAAGACAGTAAGTATGTAAAACCGCTGGGTGAGGAAAATAGATTTGCCCAACCAAAGCACTGATTATAGTCTTGGTTTCAGAAAACAGTAAGAAATATTATGACCTCCTGGTTATCCTCTGTTGACGAGATATAATCAACATTTTTTTTTCTTTTTTATGTCTCCAGTAGAGCATTTTTAAATGGTTACCCTATGTGAAAGAAGTTATTATAAAAGGAGAAATATTTATAGAATAATGAGAGAAAGTTATACCCATAACTTTAAAAGTTTGTTTTTCTTTACATTGCATAGGGATATCTCCTGCCCAATCTTTTCCATATGTTTTTAAGATCGACTTTGCATTTTACCCATGTTCTATACAGCACACCTTCCCACCCCATGTGCCATTGCTACTCAGATATTGTCATGTGGCATTAGCCAATTTAACCATCAGTCCAAGCTTGAATTAATAAGAGCAAATTCAATTATTATGAATTTTCCTTCTTGAAAATGACATAAGGAGATGCATCTCATTTTTTTATTCTGATCCTAAACAAATGCTTTAGTAACTGATGCTGTACGTAAGCACTTCTACATGCCCGGCACCCTGCACATATTGTCTTAGTGAAGCTTGTCGCACCATTTCAAGAATAAGAAAATGGGTAAAAGTTAGGAATGCTTAGGATGCACACATGAGGAAGTTTGACTAACCCAAATATATTTTCTTTTTCTTATAAAACCAGTGAAAATTTTATTATAGTCTGGAGCTGCTTCTGTGGCTCAGTAATGCCTTTTACAAACATGTCATCCTCCTGCCTGGGCACCTTCAGCATGTTGGAGAATGCCTCAGGATTGTGTGTACATTGGTGGATGTAGAGCCTAGCAGCATATTTTCTGTATGGAGTACATGGCATAGAGCTGTGGAGATACAGAAGTCTGCATAGTTCACATAACCACAAGTTCACAGTTTTCAGCCACTTTGGGGCTTGGGAATCCATAAGCACTATAGGATACAGCCGATGTGAGTGTTATTGCACATCACCCAAATCAGTGGTTTTTAAAGGAAAGACCAGTTAGCTCTATAGGAATGTCAAATGTAAACAAAAAGCAAAATCCAGAAGTTTCCATAGAAAAATGGAATGTGTGTGTGTGTGTGTGTGTGTGTGTGAAATTATAAAAGAGAAGAAAAACCATGAAGCGCACCATGTAAGAGGATTCTATTATACCATAATAAAAAATGCGAATTTAAGTTAAGGTATGTTATATTGCAGTGGGAACATTTAAGACCGTAGCTAGCCTAGAACAACCTGACAGCATGTTATCGGATTTATTATGTCCTTACCATTTGATGTCACGATTCTACCCCTGTGTATAACTCCCAAAGAAATCATCAAGTATGTCAACAAGTGAGCAGTAGGGGTGAAGGTGCTTATGAAAACCGTGTTTATGGCAGTGGAAATGGGAAGCAATGGAGAAGCAGATGTGGTAGGTGAATCTTCTGATGGAGTAAAAAGTAGCTGTAATGTGGACTTATTCGACAAATACAGTGTAAAGTGAGAAATATGGCCTAACACAACGAGATCTATAATCCAAAGATCTGTGAAAGAATTAGAACCTCGTGCATGCTATACATAATGCACACTTGATGACTGACTGCAATGCATGCCTATGGTGGGAAGGTAAGAAAGTGGAAATGAAGAATAAAGAAAAACAGAAAAAAAAAATCTTTCTTGGACCAGTAATGATAATGTAGAGAGACATTTATTTAATCCTTGGAGAACAAGGATAATGAAAAGGCAAAAAAAAAAAAAAAAAAAAAGTCCATTGATTTGAAACATTAGATTCTTAGCTTAGTAGTTATAAATAAAAACATCAATGCTCACACAGAAATGTGTCACCTAAGAAGTCCCATTGGATATGTTCTATGCTGAACTGGTTTATGTGCTTAACATTACTGTTGGAGAGTGAAATATGTTTCCATTCTACAAATGTTTCAATGATTCCAATTTTATGTTTTGTTAAAGTATTGCATGATACTGCTGGGTTCAAATCCAAACAAGATATCCTTGGAGACTCAGAGGCCAAGCTGTGAAGCCATGCTCTTCTTCTCATTCTCTGTCCAGCACAGCATTTTCACCAAGGAAGGAACAGTCACTACCTGAAAGCACAGTGGGCGGGAGCAAATGCATTCCAAGGATTCCCAACAAGTCCCTTGGGCAACTTTGGATGTGCTACCTATCATCCATGAATATCTACTTCCTCTAAAAACTAGCAATATTTACAAACATACACAGGTACCTTGAGGATCAATTAAGACATTCATGGAAAGGAGGCAGGCACTGAATATGCTATTTGCATTCCATGAGCCACAGTTGCCTTCCTTACAATAAATTCTTCATCTGGCTAGCATGGAGAGTGAATTACTTGGGATAAAAAGAAAATGTGGAAATCCAACCAAATACAATGACTGTAGTTTTAGACTAGGTACCTTCTTTTTAAATAGAGAAATTATCATTTTCATATTGCTCTGAGGTCAATGTTATATAACAATATGTAAGCAAATCCAGCTACATAGGTTTTCATCTGAAAGGAATCTGAAGTATTCTTTTATTTATTAAATATTCCTATAAACATTCTTGGAAGTTGTAGTCACACATCCACACATGGAACAAGAGGGTGTGTTTTGTGAATAGTTAATATTATACATTCAGGGTGATTTTGTCTATTCTTTTATTTTATTTCATTTTATTTTATTTGACAAAGAAAGAAAGAGGTAGGCAGATAGATAGAGAGTGGAAGAGAGAGAGAATAGGCCTCTAGCCATTGCAAATGAACTCCAGACGCATGCTCTACCTTGTGCATCTGGCTTATGTGCGTCCTGGAGAAACAAAACTGGATCCTTTGGATTTGCAGGAAAATGTCTTAACTGCTAAGCCACTTCTCCAGCCCTGATTTTGTCTATTCACAATGTTTACCCCATGTCCTATGTACTAAATTCAAAACTGGACTCCTATTAAATGTGAGATTCCAGTAAATTACTAGTTCTCATGAAGTGAGCTCTAAGTCAAATGGTCTGCTTTTGAATTCAAACCCATGCCACACTGTACAATAGTGGACAAGTTGCTGACAATCTGATTCCTATGTATTCCTTCAGTAATAATGAGCATCAAAGCGTTATCAACCAAAAATGTAAATATCAGGAAACTCTTCTGCCACATTCAATATTTCTACTATTACTACTGTTGTTGCTATTACCTGATTACTAGTCAACAGCATCTAGCATTACTTACCTTCACAGAAATCTGCCTGTGAGCCTTAAGCAGATGCCTCAATCAACATACTGTTTTTATTCTCTTCCTGTTTATCATGGAAGTTATTTTTCCAATTTCATTAAGTATGAGAAATATCACATTCAAAAGAACCTCTAAATACTTGGGCCTAGGTATTGAATTGGAAGATAACACTTTCACCTAAGAAGAGAATCACAAAAAACAAAACCTTCTTTGTATCTTCATTTTTACTTTGATGTGCCACAAATTAATAAAACATGCCCCAACACCCCTAAAATATGAAGACACCATATTGTGTCACTCTGCTTCCGAAACATCCAAGCCACCTCGAGCTTCTCAGGTGGCAGAAACCTTTGAAGTCAGAAAATAGTACTGCCTGATCTTCCAGCACTGATAATTAAGACATAGTTTGGCAAATCAAAAGAGACGTGTCACCTAGTATCTACATTCCCTTCCCAAGGTGGAGGGAGGGAAGAAAAAGAAGAAGGAGGAGAAAAAGTAAACTCAGAGTCATGATCATAAATCAATTGGTTCTGCCTTTCAGTAGGAAGAGACCAGCAACTTTTATACTACAACTCAATCCAGTCTTGCCTCCCCAAATCAATTTTCCTCTCTTCTTCATATGGTTTATGATCTTTGGATTTCTTTTTCTTAAGACTAAATTTTCTTCTAAGAAAAGGAAAGGAATGCTGTCTTAAAAAAAATTATCATTTATCTTCCTGGGGGGGGTATGGATGCTCTTCTATGTCATTCTCCTCTGTCATATGCAATTGTTGATGTGTCATAAATTTAAAACAGGTTTTGCTTCTGAGGTTCCATTCAAATCTGAGCAGGGATATGTGGGATATAAAGGTTCATTAGTATAAATGGATAAGTAATGAATGCTGAGTCTCTGGAACCTTGTGCTCTAGCTAGTTGGCTCTGGTAACATACTATAAATATACTTTAAAAAATTCAACTTGGCAATATTGTCACAAAGATAAATTGGTCTAAACTCTACTTGGAAAAGCATAGACAACATATTGCCATGTTTGTTTCTTTATAATAAATACTTTGGGTCTATGGGTTCAACTGTTATTTATTTGTAACTATATCATAATCATTAAAATGGGTGACAGATTTTTAAAATTTACTGTTGGTTATATTTAGAGTTAAAACCTGTTAACTCCAGAGATCTTGTATGAGCATTATCTTAAGTAATATTTGCCTGCTGCTTGCCTTCTGGATTCTGACCTTTCTCTTTCTTCTGCAATATCATTTAAATGGAAGGACTCACCACCAATTACACTGTGTAACAAATTGTCTTGGAATGATTTCTAAAGCCCCAGCCAAACTTAACTTGACAAATAAAAGTAAATCCCACAGTGTGTGTGTTCCATCAAGTATGTCAAGAGAGCACTTTTTAAATTTCAGATTACCCAGATTATGGGACAATGGACCATTTGTTGAAATCATAGGGAGAAGATTTTTTTTTTTTAAATGAGCATAAGGCTTTCACTGGGTAAGATTCAAAGGATCCAATTGTTATCATACTTCTCCATGCAACACAAGGATTAGTAAAAAATGAACTCAGTAGATAAAACTGAACCATTCACCCTCCTGAGTAGCCATAACAAGGATGGGGCAAAATAAGAAGTAAAATGGGAATCACTAAGCTCCCAGGAATTAAGTATAGCAGACAAAAGCTATAATTTAACATGTGGTCTGACTAGTTTGTGTGTCATGTAATACTTGACTGTGTTTAATCATGGAAGGGAGGTGATTGAAGAATTCCAGATCTTAAATGGATTCCAGATCTTCTTCATAGCTGGTAAAGGACAGAATGTATACATGTGGCTGTCAAAATACCTTAACCTAGAGCAGTTAGACTGTGGTGGTGGGAAATGACCTTTAGTAGAAGATAGGTCTAAGTACAGAAACTGTATTCATTGTTATTTTTGTAAATGCATTTCACCAAAGTGGCTGTAATCTCTTAATTTTATCATTATTCATATATGTATGTATTATGTATATATATAATACATAAAATACATACTTATATATTGTATACACATTCTCATTAGAAGTCCTCCAAAAACTGCAGTGATTATCAGTCTCATTCTGAATGACAAAAGAAATTAAATATGGATCTCAGCTGGCTGGCTCCTCAGTAGTAGAAGCTGAAAGGGGTCCTCATCCCTCAATTCCACATTTTCAGACAGACCACAGACCTTTGAAGATAGGTCATTTACCAGAGGAGTTGGGAGGAGAAATACTTGATTTAGTGAAAGGATGATGGGGAAATTAAAGGAGAAGAAATTATACAATAAATATTTACTTGTAAAATACTTGGTATGCTTTACGTTATTAGTGCTATGTAAGTATTAAATCACCGATCTCATAACAATTCTGTAAGTACTATTTATAGCAATATTTAGATATAAAAATTAAATTCTATTCTATTAAATCACTTGCAGAAGGACTTGAGCTGTAGGCTCAAACCCATGCTATTAACAGGAGGGTTTTGCTGTCATTATAAGTAAAGACTTGGTTGTTGAAAGGATTGAATGAAGAGATGTCAGTAAACTGTTGAGTTCAGTCCTTGGAAAATGTGTGAAAGAAGTTAATTACAGCATGGGTAGAGTAAAGAGGGTAGCTGCCAAACTTCCATGGCTCAAGTTGAGATAACATATGACAATTTTGCACAATAGGCTAAAAGCTAAGCAAGGTATAATGAATAAGGTCAAAGCTATGGCTGACAAATTCACTCCCCAAACAGGAAGGATTCTGCATGGATAAGCCTCCATCAGGGTCTCTTCTACACAGACCTCAGCCATCTGTGCAGCTTGGCACACTTCATACTAAGATAAATTGCCTATGCATTCCTTCTCCTCTTAGTTCCCAGCTCATCTTTACTTCAATCCAAATCGACAACTAGTTTGTCTGGTGTCATTAAATGTAGTTGTGTGTCAGTATCCACAATGAGTTTATTCTGGGATCCCCACAGAAAACCACTGCCTATGCTCAAGTAGCATAGTATTTGCAGAGAATTTATGCATACCCCTTCATATATTTTTTACTGGTTATATTGAGTTACTAAGGGAATAATAGCAAAGTAGAGGTCTGCAAATGTTATAGATTTTCCCAATATTAGTTGAATCCATAAATGTAGAACACATGGATATGAGGAGCCATATACAATCCCATAATTCCACATTACCAGATTGTCAGGCTGTAAAGATGCAAAGATAAGGAGATGACAACCTCATCTTTCATAGCATAGACTTTCTAGAAAGGAGTGGCAGATATATAGACCAGTAATGACCATGCTTATACACAGGACAAGAATGAAAGTTTTCCAGCTAGGAGGAGCACATATGGTCATTGCCTTTACTTGGGAACAGACTGCATCTAGGAGTGAACTTCAGCAAGGCTTAGAAGAGAATGAGCATGTAGGAGGCATGCATAAGGCACTTGTGTACATTTGTAAAATGTACACAATTCTCAAAAAATTCTAGTCAACACACTGATCCACTATTGCTTGAGCTTTAGGTTTGGAGAAGGACCAACTAGAGCCGGAAGGCAAGTTGTGCCTGTATCCTGTCCAGAATGTTGGGCGTACCACGTGAAACCTCACAGGGCAAAGTTAGTAAGGTACGAGAACAGAAAATCTGTATCTTAGGAAAGAGTTCTCCTGAGAGCTTGATTGGAAAATTCAAGGTAGATGTAGTAGTCTATTTCCAGGTGAGAAATGCCTAGAGCAATTAAGTGAGAAATTTAGTTCTTTCATCTCAGCAGCCAATGGCTACTGAATTGCCTAGAGACAGAGACGGTGGGTTCCTGTAGGATGGAAACATCTGAAACAACTGACATCCGCAAGAGATAAATACACCAAAAGAAGTATATTTTGAATGCCTACTATGTGCTTATACTTACTACTGATTACGGCATGTAGCTGGTATGGACACTCTAAACTCAATCTGTCCAAATATCTTATGATATACATTTGTTATATCATATATATCACTGACCACCCCCCCCCACCACCAGCACTAACACTCTGCATACTGGGAGTTAGACAGCCATTCTTTGACCCAATATTCCTTTAATTCTGTCTTCCTATCTAAGTTATAAGCCCATTTTATCCCTTAACTAGCAACGAATCTTTAGTGCCCATCCCATCCACATACAGTAAGCAGTAGTGAATATAACATGAACAAATAGTAGGCTTTCAAACTTTGCTTCCTTTGGTGTATTTATCTCTTCCAGATGCCATGTGTTTGAGATGTTTCCATTCTACAGGAACCCATAGTATCTGGGCAGCCCAGTAGCCATTGGCTACACATGCCTACTGAGCTTTTGAACTAAAGAGAGTAAGATGAAAGAACTGAATTTCTTACTTTATTTAATTTTCATGAATTTCAATATTACAGCATGTACTCATTTAATTTTCAGGAGAAAGAGACTGCTTAAACAACATGTATATATGAATCTATTTTACTATTCATACGTTTCATGACATTAAAATACAGCTCAATTATTTCCAATGAAAATGTAACTTCCAAGTTGAGACATATAATAATTAAAAAATTTACAATTTGGAAAGTAACATAAAATGTAAAATATAATGCAATGCATAATTGAAATTAATTTCACTTTGGTTATCATTTTTAAATTTTTTTCTAAATTTGAGTTTTTGATGTGGTAACTTTTTTAATCACATAAGTGGTGCCCATCATATTTCTACTTGGCAGTATTTTTCTAAGATATCAAACCGAGCCATACCTCCATATATTTATACTTGTTTTCCCTGTTTCTAGAGTGTTTTCCCAGATCTATTTCTCTGGGTAATCATCAGTCATTTGACATTCTTACAGAGATCTCCATTCCGATAGCAAGTACTCAGATAGACTTTTCCTAAACACTGTCTAAAGCAGTCTCATTCCTCCCTCCCTTGCCTGCTTGAATTTCCCAGGCACCCATCACTACATTTCTTGACTTAGTCTCTGACTCCCGCACTGGAGAGTAAGCCTCCTAAGAAGAGGGACTTTTTCTTTGTGCAATGCTTTATTTCCGGAACCTAGGAAAAGGAGTGTATATTTGACACTGAATATTAGCTAAATGAAGTGAATGACTAAATGAACTGATGAGACTCAAGTATGCCATAGCATGGTCTGTGCACATAATCTCTTTCTTTTTTGAATACAGACACTATGAATCTTGGGAAGAAAAACACAACTTCTCAAATAAATTCAAGACCTTAAAAAGCTGACAAAAATATACAATTACCCAAGGGTCAGTATGAATCTTATGTAAGGGCAGAGCAGGCAGTATGCCCGCAGGCTCTTCTCCACCAATCTTTTCCACTGACAAACCCAATCCTCAGAATCTTATGCGTAACATCAACAGGTCATTCACATTCAAAATGCAGTTGTTTTTCACGAGCTGTCATCTGAGTTAGGGTGAGGTCTCAGGGGTGTTAAAGTGCTTGCATGCAAACATGAGGACTTAAGTTTAGTTCTTCGGAACCCACATAAAATGCCAGACATAGCAGTGCATGTCTTTAATCCCAGAGCTGAGGAGATGGAGACACGAGGACCCTAGGGCTTAGACTAGTCCTGATCAGCGAGCTCCCGGTGTACTGAGAGACTCTCACTCAGAAAGTAAGGTGGAGAATGACTGAACGACACATTTAGCATCGACCTCTGGATTCCACATGCACTTGCGCATATGCACATCTACACACTCATGTGTACACACACACACACACACATTCATACATACCACACAAGTTTGCAAAAAAAAAAAAAATCTTCCAAAGAAGAGATTTTTTTAAGGGCATAGAAGTCTTCATAAGGGAAAAATTATGTATGAAAGACACAAACTGATATCCTTTCTAAAAGGTCTTTTGCTTGAGCTTCCTTTAAAGCACACTTGGACTACTTTGCTATGCAGCCATGATTACAATGAACACATTAGTTCTTTAATTTTCAAGAGTCAGTAACAGGCAATTCTAAGAAGAAAGAAAATTGGAGTACGTAGATAAGCATATTCTAGGCTGTTTCCAGTGAAAAAATCCAGGTTTACAATTAGTACTTTGCTGGTAATCACTGCGAATATTTGCCTTCAAGTTTCCACATCATTATCAGTCCAGGTACTAACACAAGCCCATGTCAAATGTGAAATGGTGAACATATTTAGCATGGAAGTCAGGGAAATTAATTTTTTCTATTAAGCAGCATCCATTTTCACCTCTTAGACAACAAAGACTGAACTAACATTAATATGATGACAAATGTCCAAGGAACAGGCTTCCACTCACAGTTCAGGAATTTGAAAATTGAAGGCAAGATGAATGCATCAGCATAGCAATGTGGAAGAGAGACACTCTTAAATCAAGCCTCCCAACATCACATAACTTTCTATGACTGTGAGGTCATCACCACGAACGCAGCTAAAGAGTCCTAGCAGATCCAGGCAATAAATCTTGAATGGTGAGAAGAAAACATGGGGTGAGTGGAACGTCTCCCACAGGAGGTCACCATAGCGTGAAGGTGTGTGAAAACAGCTGCCAACCCAGCTAACGGGCAGTGAGTAAAGTTATTCCTGAGTCACTTTTACCTGCTCTAGTTCAGACCCATGGATAATGAGTCCATGAGAGGTAAGGAAGCAAATCACACCAACTATCACATCCTGCCCTCATTTTGCCAGGCAGGACTCTGCTGGCTTGTTTGTTTTCCTTCCTAATCTGCTGCGAGTCAGTGAAGGGAGGTGAAATTACCTGTGAATGAGGAAGAAATATATCTTTCCTCAGGTTTGAGATGTCTTTTGTATACATGTCTGAATACAAAGGCCTCACACTTGTGACCTCTGAGGGCCTTTTAGTCCCATTTAAATGCTCGACTCCATTAAAATAGAAGTGGTGGGTTTGATGAATTGTGTGTGGAAGAAGCTATCATTTTCCCATTTATCCCAATTTGTAGGCATATGAAGTTGGAAGAGTCACAGAAGATTGGCTTCTGGAAATGGGTTTACTGGGGCTTCCCATGATGCATAGAGATGGAAACCCTGATTTGGGGTGCAGATCATGCTAGGCAGGATGTGTCTGAATTGTTACAGGTATTGTTGGTAAATGTGCATTGCAGACATTCTGCAACACAGTGAATTTAGTTGCTAGCCACTCAGCTATGCATGGAATTTTAGGATGCTTGGCTGGCATGCCTCAAATTACAACTTCTTGATAGTGTTACAAATCAAAAGGCTATTTATTTGGAAATGAAAACTGACAAAAAAAGACAAAAATATTGGAAAGTGTCTCTGGCTCCATCAAGGATTGTTTTCATGCTCTTTATTCTTCTCTTGGTAGAAATTGCTTTAATAACTATTTGTCATGATTACTCTCTCTTGTTCTATTGAAATCCTAAGCTGGGATGGTCACTTTATCTATTCACTGATATGATAGTGGTTACATTTGACACTTTGTCCCCACAAGAAAATATTCATAACTATTTCCTATGCCAGTGATTCATTTCATTTGTGATAGCAAATAGATTTAACTTTATACCTCTGGCTGTCAAACATATGTGCTATTCTTCTTCTAAATTTAAAAGTCAGTCAGGAATGAAGGAGATAACACCTCTTTTATTACAGTTTGGGGAAACAAAAAAAAATCATTTTTGGATATTGAAATATCCCATGAAGCACTTGGGCATATTTTATTCTGTTCTTGGGAAATTGCAGGCAATATATTCAAATAAACAGACATCAACTCAATATAAAGTTATCACTGTGATGTTCTCTGGTCACCTGAAAGCTTGCAGAGACTAGATTAAGTCAGTGAACCACAGCTAAATAAGCACAGAGGACATTAGAAAAGAATGCGGCAGCTGCTTTGTCATTAGCTGCTTGACACTCTCTTCCAGTGCAAGGTATCTCAGCTTCTTAGCAGAGATGGAACAGATGCTGAGAGCGAGCACAGTGAAGCTTGGGGAGGCCTTCCTCTCCTCATGTACTTCAGTCATGTGAGCCAGGATGCAGGAGCACCTCCCAAACACAGTGCGAAGTACCAATGCTGTGGCTCGAACGTCACCATGTGTGTAAATCATCTGGGGTCTAGAGACAACACAAAAACTTAAAGATAAGTGTTTGAGGTGATGGGCATTTTCCTGATACAATCATGACACATTATATACAAGTGTCGATACAAAAATACCACACTGCACACATTAATATTACAATTACTACTTATTATTTAAAATCATCTATATGTATAGAGACGATGGATGTAATGTAGGTTGTCTATATATGTATAGTTGCTGATCTAGTAGCCTTTGATTCAGAATCTCTAACTAGTTCCTAGGTGATTCCCTGATTCACATGTCACATATTTAATCATGCGATTCGGGTGGTATGATATTTGAATCTCTCCCCCACAAATCATGGGTTCAGACTTCATCCCCAGTGCTATAGTAGAAAGACTTAAGATAGCACCTTGCTATCAAAACTTGAAAAGCATTAAAGACACTCTGTGAACAAGTTACCTGGATGAAGAGAAGAAAAAAGTAAAGAAATAGGTCTCATGGAAGCATCTCCACAAATAAGAGAATAAGAAGGAAGCACAAAAAAGGGAAGGTATCTCTAAAGGAGTCAGCAGAAGGACATTCATCCCAGTGAAGTGTAATAGACAAAATGCAAGAGCTACAGTCCTTAACACCTAAACCCTGATGAACAGTGACTTACAAAATGTGCATGCCTAGAGAGAAGTAGACACAAAGTTACCCCACCAAGTCTCAGGGAACATTACAGAAGTGGTGGAAAGAATGTAGAGCCAAAGAATGGGGAAAAGTGCTTTGAAACAATGTCTTCTGGATACAATGTGACCAGTGTATGCATGACCACACAGCAACCGCCATTATGTGCACAACATTGTCAACAAAACTGGAAAATCCCACCTTGCTGATTAAACACAGCCTAGTAGTGACTTGAACTTTCCCAGTGTTGACTTACAGATGATGAACTTCTAAGAATACTATTTCACACTTTCCTCATTGTTATACAAAGGCATCAACAGATGCTTTTGCATCAAGCAAGTGACTCCTCTTTTTGAGAGAGTAGATACAAGAAGGGAAAGCAGAAAAGCTCCCAAGCTAACAAGGGATTCCCCCTCTTAGCATGGAAGGGTCACAAAAGATAAAAACTAAGCAAATCTGCAATCTAGATCTTTTGTAAAATAGGCATCTAATGGGGCTGAGCCTTACTGCAAAATTCAATTATATTTGAAGAACCTTTACTGGCTGGTGGACCCAGGAGAAGAGCACAAGCTCAAAAAAGGGTTTTTGGGTTGGGAAATGGGTTTTCAAAGGCTATTAGGTTCCATTTTCTTTTGGAAAGTGACCATTCACTTGCTGTTGTTTCTTGAATGTCAAACATCCCTCATAAGCTCAGTGTTTGATCACGTGGCCCCCAGCTACTGACACGACTGGGAAAGGTGGAATCTTTAGGGGGTAGAACTTTGCTGGAGGAATTGGATCACTTCAGGTTTCATAGGTCAGCCTCACTGTCTGACTGCATTCTTCTTCCTGACCACGGCTGGGATGAGCTGGCCTTTAACACTTTTCTCCTTCATCGTGGACTACATCATCTTGGGAGCTAAAATAAAACCTTTTCTTCCTTAAGTTATTTTTAGTTAAGAATTTTGCCCCTGTAACAAGAAAGGAGCTACTCTAGCCCCAAAATGTTGATATTCACCCTGATCTTTCCCACGGCTGCTGTTGACTTTCTTCGGGATAACAGCACTAACTGCAGAAGACTGAAGTATTCAAATCAGTTATTCTAGTACCAGAGACTGCATCTGAAATGTAACTAAGAATTCCACTGCATCTAAACATAAGGGTCACGTTTAAAAGGTTTTCATCCAGGGACTGCTGGTTAGGGTATTTGCAAGACAATCGGTTGTACAACAGGGGAGGGGAGATACAGCAACTTTCACAGATAAAGACAGTAGTCTACAAAGAATAACCCAATCCTGTAAATTTACCAAGACTCACTCAAGATTCTATTTCAGTACTCATAAGCTTTTATCTCTCTGACAACCAGACCCAAGAGGTTTGCCAAGAGAATTCCAGGGCAGAGGAAAAGAAACTAAAGAATTACGCATTAGTAACACCTTTACCCACAGGCTGAGCACATTTTCATCTGCACGCATCACATACAGAAGATCTTAGGTTATTAAAGGTGAAAGAGGCTAATAGTCTTTGGGATGACTCTCTTGGGACACCTATTTGCATAATGTAGCTAATACAGGGCAAACGAGCTCAGCAGTTCTGGATCCACGACTTGTAGGCCCACACACTTATTTTTTTAATTCACTAACTAAATTACTTTGTGGAAGAGTTGTTGGTAGCTAATCTCAAACTATGTCTGCAAATATTTCATGACTATATTTGCCAATGAGGAAAAGCCTAATTGGTAAAGATATATAGTTTAATTAATCTGTCTTTTTGAAAATCCCAACCTAATGAAAACAGAAAGTTCACCATTGATAAAGATTTAGACACTTCTGAGGTTATCTGCATAATTGGGTTGGGGCCATTACATTGCTCTTGATGCCAGCAAGCCTGGGCGTCAATACAAGGAAACAGCTTGGAAGCTGCTTATCAAGGGAAAGAAACTCAAATCTGATGGCTAGGATTTTATTTTATTTTATTTTTAATTTTATTTATTTATTTGAGAGCGACAGACACAGAGAGAAAGGCAGATAGAGGGAGAGAGAAAGAATGGGCGAGCCAGGGCTTCCAGCCTCAGCAAACGAACTCCAGATGTGTACGCCCCTTTGTGCATCTGGCTAACGTGGGACCTGGGGAATCGAGCCTCGAACCGGAGTCCTTAGGCTTCACAGACAAGCGCTTAACCGCTAAGCCATCTCTCCAGCCCCTAGGATTTTATTTTTATACTTCATCATTGCATAAGCACTTTTTAAACTATCTTAGTTATAGAAATCCAAACTGTAGGAAAATTTTAGCACAAAACTTACATTAGTAAGTACATTAGTACTTTGTTTATAGCAGAGAAACAATATTATTTATTACACAGAAACCACTTAACATTTTGCACCTAATCTGTGGGGTAAACTTTTGGTTGTTTGTATTATAGAGTGGTTTTACTTTATTAAACAACACATGGCTTGATCTATATCTAAATTATTATGAATCATAACAGTAACAATAATTTATATTGATGGAGTGTTTATGTGCTGGGACCTACACTGAGCAAATGCTTTACATGGATTAATTAACTTATTCCAAACTTCTTTGTTGTAGTTAGTAAGAGTATAGATATTTTACACATAGAGCACAGAAAGGGTAAATAATTAACCTGTGATCATATAGTAGATAATGTGGGTGATCTAGATTTAACCAAGACATTGAATTATTGCATCTCCTAAACAATCTTTCCTAGTGCTTTACTTTTCCTATGAGTGTCTGCTATATGGAAGCCAGTATGTTTTCCTCTGTCAAAATCCATATATATCTCTATCAAGGGAGGACCTGGGGTCATGTGATGAATGTGGCTATATTACTAGAAGTTCCTACTTCCCCAGGGAACTCTTCACTGTCCCAGATCCCCTGTGATTTCTTGGTGAGTTCCTCGGGAGCTATTTAGCCAAGACCATTAAATTGTGGAGTAAGTTATTTTAACCCTTTATCTTCTAAGGTTATCTTAAAATCCATTTTCCTCTTTATGGGGGGAGAAGTTCAAGATAGCAGCTCATCATAGCCCAGGCTGATCTAGAACTCATTCTCTAGCCCCAGGCCAGCCTTGAACTCATGGTGATTCTCCTACCACTGCTTCCCAAGTGTTGGGACTAAAGGTGTGCACCACCACACCCGTCCAAGATCCATTTTCATTTCTCAGGGAATGTCCTTTGTCTTTTAACTCAAAATTTTGGGAGCTAGTGAAGTAACCATGGTATGCTATGCATTTTTTTTATGAGATAGAAGCAAAACCAGATTCACACTGTTGAGAAGAGAGGCACAATGACTTGGCCTTGAGGAAAAAGAATAAAGTAGATGTATCAAGGTGGAGAAATTGACTGCTTGAATAAATTCAGTGGTGATCTCCTGTAAGATGCCAAGATGAAGCCACCTGATAAGCAGAGATGGAAAAGGTTAAGAGATACTAGCTCAGAGAGCAATTGTCCCTTTCCTAGAGTTCAGGGTGGATGTAGTGATTCACTTTGAAGGAACAGGTCATGAAAAGTGGATAAACAGTAAAATAACAAATCTTAGATTTAACAAGCATGACCTTAACCAAGTGACAGAGCTGAACATCTCCAGCAATGCCTTATGATAAAGTAACTTGGGATCTTGTTCATGAGCCCAAATTCCACATGATGATGAGAAAATACGGGTGTGTGGGGGGGGATTAACAAATGCTATGAACTAAAAGCTCCCTCACCCTAAGTTTAGATGTTGAAATTCCAGCCTCCAATGTGACAGCATTAGGAGGAGGGACCATTGTGGATTAATTAGCAGCCTTTGGTGGGGCCCTCATCAAGTTGATCATTTCCTTTCTATTCCACCAAAAAGACAGCCACCTGCACACTAGGAACTGACATCTCCTTGGATGTCCCTGCAAACCTCTTGATCTTGAAGTTCCCCATCTCCACAACTGGGAGAAATACATTCCTACTATTTATATCATCAGTCAATGGCATTTTTCTAGCAATGCAAACAGACTAAGACACAAGCATTCCTCAAAATACTTGATTGGTGCTCTTCAAAACGATTAAAATTGTGAAAATTAATGGAAAACATCAAAATGTCATAAATCAAAGAAGAAACAGAAGAGGCAATGATCAATGTGATGTGGTATCAAGGGCAGGATTCTGAATGGGAGAATCAATGGGAAACATGAAGTTCGAACAAAGCTTGCAGGTTAGCCAATGGCAATGCATTGTGGGTACATTTCTTATTCCTATGTATGCATCAGATACATGCACGGTGCTCACTGGGTATTGCAGTTAGGTTTGCACTGTTAGTAGAAATCACCCAACCAGGAACAGCTTGTAGGGAAAAAAGAAGTCTATTTTGGCTTATAGGGTCAAGGGGGACGCTCTTTGATGACAGGGAAAATGATAGCGTGAGCAGACGTTGGATATCACCCCTTTGCCAGCATCAGGTGGACAATCACAATAGAAGAATGCGCCAAACACTGGCATGGGGAAACTGGCTATAATACCCATAAGCCCACTCTGCACAACATACTGCCTCTAGGAGTCATTAGTTCCCAAATCTCCATCAGGTGAGAACCTAGCATTCAGAACATCTAAGTTGATGGGGGACACCTGAGTCAAACCACCACAGTGGGTTTGAGTTTATTTATTAATGAAGTTTTGGAACAAAATATTTTTTAAGGGCTGTTTGAGAGAAGATACAGAATTTATAGTTCTAAAGGAAAACATGAAAAAGTGAAGAATTAAGCTGGGTGTGGTGGCACATGGCTTTAATCCCAGCACTCAGGAGGCAGAGGCAGGAGGATCGCCATGAGTTCGAGGCCACTCTGAGACAACATAGTGAATTCCAGGTCAGCCTGAGCTAGAGTGAGACCCTACCTCAAAAAAATAAAGAAAATGAAGGATTGATCTTTAAGAACATATTGCAGTGCTAATAATAGCTGGTTATTTATAGGCTTTTTGCCAAATGGACACAATAGGAAGTTAGCTGGTCAGCAATACTGGAAGCAGAGGAAAAGTAGAGGCGTGGATGGAGGATCTGACATGTGTCATGGCTCATTTATCAACTACTTTTGCTTTCCAATAGCCAAATAGGTAAAAGCGATAAACAGCTATGAAACCTAGATGGGCCAGAAGTTCCAAAACTTGCAAAATGTATGGTCAAGGGAGAAAAGGGAAAATAAGGCATGAACTAGGGTAATACTCTGGGCAATAAGGAGAAAGATTGCAAATGAAAGCCAGTGAACCGAATGCAATTCTTTAATGAGCTCCTCAGACTTCAAAGGTGTGAGACAAGTTCTAGAAACCTAGACTGTTTTCTTCCAGATATGGCAGTGAGGAGACGAGATCGCTAACAGCCCCGTACCTCCTCTAGCTTCCTGACAGTGTGGAGAAGAGGGTGAAGCCATTGACCCTGGGTGGTAGACAGTCAACTCTGCCACTCACTGAATCTGTAACATTAGTAACTTTTCTTCATCTTTTTAGATCTAGACTTCTAGACTTCTTCAACTAGAAAATTACACAGTCATGCCTGAACATTTCTGAGGTCTCTTCCAGGTTGTCAACATGATGTGATGCAATCATTTTGTGGAATCCTTTGGCATATAAGCACACAATTTCCAACCTGTCAGCATTATACACACTGTCAAGTATGGATGACTGGAGTCACCACTTATATAATTGAGTTGTGTGTGAACCTGGGCTCTGTTAGTCTGTTGAAGGGTCATTCATTTGTTAGCAGCTGAGCAAAAAGGCATCAGATTTCTGTTGCTATTTCCAAGGAGCTCTGGTGTACTAGTTATGTCAGGTCATTAACAGCATGTCATAAAATATATCTACTTCAATTTGGGATCTAGATCACAAAAATGTGTGCAGCTAACATAGAGGTAAGATGCATTTCCCAGTGAAAATAACAGTGCAAATTTGGCCACTCATGAACTGAATACTGAAAAGGGAATATTCAGAGGAAGTTCTGTGGTTTTGGTTTCTCAAGAAGGAAGAAAGCAAGGTCAGAGAGAAAAGGAGAAGAGAGGATACAAAGAGGGCAGGGGTGAGGCTGGGAGGGAAGAGGAAAAGGAGAGAGGATAACAGTTTTAAAAAGAGTGGTTTGTAGACCTCAGAATAATGTGTATACTAACCAGAAATAGTACCTAGAGGTAGAGAAATTCAATAGTACCTAATAATATTGAATTAGAAAGCAATCAATCATTCTAGGTTTAAAAAGAAGAGGTAGAGCTAGAGTGATGGCTTTATGGTTAAGGCACTTGCCCACAAATCCTAACAACCATGGTTTAATTGACCAGTACGTATGTAAATCAAGATGCACAAAGGGGCATATGAATGTGCAGTTTATTTGCAGTGCTTAGAAACCCTGGTGCACCCATTCTTTCTGTCTGTCTCTCGTCTCTTATCTCTTTCTTCTTTCAAATAACTAAATAAAAATATTTGAAACAAAGAAGAGGTGTTGTCTAAGGAAAACTAGGAGAAGGTTAAGATTACCAACTCAACTTTGCTTTCCTGAGACTTTTTCTTAGTATGCACACTAAGAAAACTCTAAGGCAAAGATAAATGGTTGGAGTTACCCTAAAATGATTATTATCCAATATCATCAAATATACTCTTGTTTTAAGCTCACTATGACATTTAAATGCCAATTCTCCCTTTCTGTACTGAAATAAAACTCAATTAGTCCTACCACAATATTTCTTTTATGTTGTATAGGGATGAATACAGTCTCAAATAATGAATGAGGTATAAATAGATATATATATATAAACATTTATCTCTCACTCTTAAGAACTTTGAGTTATCCTAATGTGGTGGTTTGATTAAGGTGTCCCCCATAAACTTAGGTGTTCTGACTGCTAGGTTCCCAGCTGATGGAGATTTTGGAATTAATACCTCCTGGAAGGAGTTACTGTTGCACGGGCTTATGGGTGTTATAGCCCGTTTCCCCATGCCAGAATTTGGCACACTCTTATGTTGCTTTTGTCTACATTATGTTGGCCAGGGGGTGATGCCCCCGTTCATGTCATTGTTTTCCCTGACATCATGGAGTTTCCCCTCGAGCCTGTAAGCCAAAATAAGCCTCTTTTTTTCCCTCCCACAAGCTGCTCATGGTTGGGTGATTTCTACCAGCCATGTGACCCTCACCACAACAGTAAAGTGATACCGAGGAGTGGGATTGCTGCTAGACACCTGACTGTGGCTTTGGCCTTTGTGGAAGGATATACAACCTTGTCCTAAGGAGACACCTTGCAGTGCTGTAAGTACAGCTTGATGGACTAATCTGGTCAGAGTTGAGAGACCTGAATGCAGTAAGAACTATAGACTGTTAGATTTGGCTTATGAGGGTGAGAAAGAGCTTTGGACTGAGCTAGCAGTTTGTGTGAAGAGCTTGCTTTTATGCCTGTGTCCTAAGAAGTTTTTCAGGGTTGTAGTGCATAGAAATGAACTGAAGTAAGCAAGGGATATGGCACAGAAAGGAAAATCTTTGGATGAACTGCTGCCCATTCAGCTGCAATTGAGTGATTATGACCTTTGAGATTGAGCCAGCTGACCTGCACTGGACAACAGGAAGAATGTAGTCTCATTTGAAGGGGCTGAGTGCTCAAGGAGTATCTTGTTCTGCAAAGTCTCCTTTATTGCCCCCTGGATTAACAAATTGGCACCCTACCTGGTATTGTGGACTTTAAGGAATACAGGAAAGAGTGTGTCATTGAGTTTGCAACACAGTCTTGTGTTTTGGAAATGGCCATGGGCAGTGTGAAGCAGTTTTGCTGGATGCCTGCATGGAGACCCCATGGAGCTATGAGGATGAAATGTGGATTGCAGTGGAGATGCCGGACCACAAAATGGCTAAGGAAAGCTGCTGGCCCAGATGAAGCTCTCAGGGACTGTGAGTAGCCTAGCTGGAGGGGTGGAATTGGAACTCCAAAGACATGTTACTGGTTAGAACTATCGAACTTAGAGATTTGTTATTGTCTAGAGTTGTTGGACTTGAAGCTGCATAGTTTGATGTTTGCCCTGGTTGTTTTAAATCTTGTATTGGTTGAATATTTCTTTGCCATCTTTTGCAGTGTATTTCTTCTGTGTCATTATGGGTTTGGGGGGTTGGATTTTTTTTTTTTTTGGTATAATGGCTCAATTAAAAGATCTTGGACTATGAGAATGTTTGGACATCATTGGAATTGATAAAAAAAACTATGGGGACTTTTGAATTTGGACTGAGTGCATCGTATTTTATATCATTTATGAATATCAGTTTATAGGGTCGGGGCAGAATGTGCTGGTTTGATTCAGGTGTCCCCCACAAGGTTCAGTGTTCTGAATGCTGGGAGATTTGGGATGAAGATTTGGGAATTAACACCTCCTGGACGGTGTGTATTGTTGGGGGCTGTCTTATGGGTGTTATAACCAGTTTCCTCTTGCCAGTATTTGGCACACTCTCCTGTACCTATTGTCCAACTTATGTTGGCCAGGGGGTCATGTCCACCCTCTGCTCATGATATTGTTTTCCCCTGCCATCATGAAGCTTGCCCCTAGAGGCTGTAAGCCAAAATAAACCTCTTTTTTATTTTCCCAAAAGCTGCTCTTGGTTGGGTGATTTCTACCAGCAACGCGAACCCAACTGCAGCACCCACCCTTAATTATCGTCACATGAGCCAGTAATTTGGACTTATGAGCCAACCTGATTGTATGATTGGGCCATGTGTTTTATATTAAAATGCGTAAATTATTTAAAGAAATTAAAGCAGTATGCATGTAAAAAATAAAGCACATGATGTGTCCACAAAATACATCCATCACAATTGAACTGCTTTTGCCATATTATTCGGAATGTGTGGACCATTTCATGTGATAAGTACAAATGACTTCATACCTGATGATCAATGTGTGTTAAATAAGTTATAGAAAAAGTACTGACATGACATTGGTCATTATTAATGCTATGTGTATAACAGTATGACTGAGAAAGTTTCAATAAACAAATGATATAAATATGCATTATTAGCAAACAATACAAAAGAACAAGTATCCAATGCCTATCTAAAATCATCTCTAGCTCCTGCATCAACAATAAATGGTTTCAAATTGGACAATATAGGACATGGCATGGAGATGCATTCCTGTAATCCCAGCACTGGGGACACTGAGATGGAAAGATTGCAAGTTCAAGAACAGTCTATGCTACATGGAAAAGCTCATTTAAAAAAAAAAACTCAAATAAACAATAGATAAATAAATAATTAGAAATATATAGGTAACAAGCACAACTATTAGGGAATCAAAGTTTAAAATGCTAGAAAAGGAGAAACAAAATATTTACTTGGGATGACCAGAAGTCATTAGACCACAAACAAGTTATGCAGAGGATTATGGTTTTTTCTTTGGTGTTGAGAATTAAACTGAGGGCCTTCAGCACACTTAGCAAGCACTTTACCAACCAGCTATATCCCCAGGCCCAACAGACCACATTTTTAAATATATACTATCTTACTTTACAAAAGCAAAGTGTTCCAATAAATGTACTCTGAAATACAGAAATAACATTAGAAACTACTAATTACATATAGCTGAACTTGGTGAACTTGGCCTATCCAAGAATAATGTGACAAGTAAGAACCACTGTCATGAACAACTAACTGATTATGTAGAAAAAAAGACAAAGAGAGAAAGAAATAAAGGAGAAAGCGAGAGGAGGTAGGAAAGAATCAATGAAGGGAGAGAGTGAGACGGAGGGTAGGAAGGATGGCAGGTGGGAGAGAATCATAGGCAGCAACAAAATTCATTTTGATTCCAGTACATCTAGAATGTTCTTCTTGTGGTTTGTTTTGCAAAGTTATTCTTTATATCCTTGGCCACGCACACACACTCATACAACAGAAGCATGCACACATACACACATGTGATAATACTGCTAAGCATAGATACTCTTGGACTTAGCATTGTGCTTAAAGTCTACTTATTAATGAATCAATAACAGAAGAACAAAGTGCAACAGGACTCAAAGTAAACCTTGCCCAGTATTTTTCTTAATTACTGAAAGTTGAGATATCCTTATGGAGTTTCTATAATACACACAGTGGTGATGAAATCAATTTTCAAGAAGAACTTGACAAGCTGGATGAAAGACTGTGCTCTTCCCATTGAGTTCTGTGCTAGGTCCTGCATCAGTGAAAGGCAGCTGAGCACCTGCTAGCACTGTGTCATTGTTTACACAGAGCTTGGAATTTTTGGTTGATATCCATCTCCATCAGCCAACAGAGCGACGCGTGGACCAAGGAGAGCAAATATCTCCTATAGTTCTCACCAGTAGAAGTATCATGTTCAAAACAAAAACGTGGTGACTATAGAACCGGTTTTCACTTAGCCCTTTGTCTTTGTGGGGTTGTGTCACTATAGCAAACTACCATAGACTTAGTGGTTTATAAACAAAAAAGAAGTGCTCATTGCAGCCCTGGAGGGTGGGAAGTCTAAGCTCTAGTACCTGCAGATTCACAGTGTGCTAAGGAAGGTCTCACTTCCTGATTACAAGTGGCCATCCTAGCTGTGCGGTCACATTGGGGAAAGGGGAAGGAGCTCTTTGGAGTCTCTGTGAGACATTGACCCCAAAGGGTTCTATCTCCTAATACCAACCCATGGAGGATTATGTTTCAAGATATGAATTTTCAGTGAACAAAAACTTTCTATAACTGCCCAATAGATGTTCTCACAACCATGACTTAAGAGAATACCTGCTTAACTAGGGTTTATCCAAAAAAGTGAGGGCAGACCATGAATTCTCCAGAAAATAGGTTACAGGAGTACTTCTCACAACAAAGAAAAATGTTATAGCTGGAGATGGAGAACAGTAAATTATGATTATTAGCTTCAAACATTTGAAGCTCTGTTTCCAAAAAGAGACTGAAGTTACATCACAATGCTCCAGAAGACAGCAACAGTTTAAAGATATAGATAAGCAAATCTTAACTCAGGGCAAGAAAATATTTATCAGCTATTATATACTTCTAAATAAAATAATGAAATTCCAATGTAATCAATGGTATGAAGGCATAAATATTTTCATATAGTTGAAATGGGAAAGGAAATTAGATTACTCATTCTGGAGAGTCAACTTAGAAATGTAGTTCAAAAGACAGAAAGGCCTACATCCTTTAGTGCAGGAATCCTACCATTAGACATTTATTTGAATAATTAGAAATGCTTGCTGGGCATGGTGATGCACATCCTAAATCCCAGCACTTGGGGGGCAGAGTTAGGTGGATCCCTGTGAGTTATGGCCAACATGAGACTATATAGTGAATTCCAGGTCAACCTCAGCTAGAGTGAGGCCCTACCTTGAACCCCACCCACAACAAAAAAGAAAAGCTGCAAAGGCCTATAAGAAAATTAATTATAGATTTTTTGGAATAGTGAACATTTTGAAATAACATAAATATCCATTACATATATGTATTCTATACACACAAACTATAGTACCATACTCTTTCAAAAAATCCATAGCATGGGCTGGAGAGATGGCTTAGCAGTTAAGGCATTTGCCTGCAAAACAGGAGGACCCAGGTTTTGCCCTCCCAGAAGCCAAATGCACAAAGTTATGCATCCGTACAAGGTGACACGTGTGCACACGGTGATGCATGCGTACAACATGACACGTGTGCACACGGTGATGCATGCGCACAAGGTGACACGCGTGCACACGGTGATGCATGCGTACAACATGACACGTGTGCACACGGTGATGCATGCGCACAAGGTGAGACGCGTGCACACGGTGATGCTTGCGTACATGGTGACTCGCGTGCACACGGTGATGCATGCGTACAAGGTGACAACGTGTGCTCAAGGTGGCTCATGTGTCTGGAGTTCGATTGCAGTGGCTAGAGACCCTGGTGCCCAAATTCTCTCTCTCTCTCTAGCTCTGTCTCTCACTTTCATTCTGTCTCCTAAAAACGCATAGCAAAAGTTAATTTTTAAAAGCTGAAACATTGATATTATTTGCTGAAAAAGAACAGGGCATGATGACACGCATCTATAATTCTAGTAGCTGCAACTCCACAGAATGTAACTAACACAGGAAGATCATGAGATCAGTATCAGTCTATGCAACATGATGAGACCCTGTTAGAAAGAAACTAGCAAGAAAGAAAGGAAAGAAAGAAAAAAGAAATTAAGAGAGAAGGAGGGAAGGAGGAAGAAGGAAATGAAGGAAAAAAGAAAGAGGGAGAGAGGAAGGAAAATAAGAGGCAGAGAGAGAGAAAGAGGTAGAGAAAGAGGGAGAAGAAAGAATGAATCTCGGTCTTTTAAAATAATTTCCACTATGTGTTTTCAATTGCTTTTCCTAATTTGTCTACAATGAAAACATATACATTATGCAGCAAGAATAATATTTAATAAAACAATGAAAGCATAGAACATGAGCTCTTGCATCTCCAGTGCCTGACTCACAGTAGGAGGCTACACATTTTTTGCTGAATAAATGAATAAATTAATTAAATGTTATAAGTATTTTATGGTGTGAACTCTCTAAAAGAGCTAACGGCTCCTCATTACTGGAAGTGGCTAAGCAGAGGCTGAGTGACTCTCAGCATCATTGGAGGACATTCTCATTTTGATTTAGATCAATGATTTCCAAACAGAGGCACCTGGGAAAATTAAGTTGCTTCTGGATGATTTACAAAATACAAATGTCTGGCTCCACCTCATGTCTAGGAGTTGAATGTAATTTTTGAATAATCTTCAGGAGGTGTTAGGCTTTGCCTGGAGAGGGAAAATAGTTCCATGACTATTTCCATACATCTGAAAAGCCCACCTGAAGTCCTGAGTGGATGCCTAAGGTGAGACTCTGTGCGGGCTCCTTGGGGCCTTCACCCTGGCCTTTTTTTCCTGAAATGCTTTTGTACCATGTCTGTGGAGCTCAGCCTCATCTTCCAGGTCCTCGTTCAGTTGTTTATCTTTACAGTAGGTCCCTGAAACTCAAGACATTGCAACCTCTTTCAAGATCTTGCCATCCATGTATTTCTACTTAGTATTTTTGCCCCCTGTAGCGCTTTTGACTTTGTACAATACCTTGTCATTAACTTATTTATAATACTGTTGTGTGGTTTGAGTATAGACCTGTTCCTCCATAGATTCATGTGTTTGATCAGTTGGTCCCCAAATGGGAGTGAGCTTTGATGTAGGGCCTAGGTGGACATAGTCAGTGAGTGGAGGTCGTTTGGGGTTTCTGGGTCCAACCGTGGCTTCCTGCCTTTTCCCCATTTCTTGACTATGGTCCCAGTGTGACTAGCCACCTTGACCTCCTGGCACAATGTCTTTGAAGACGCATTGAGTTGTATCACCTCAAACTGTGAGCCAAAGTTCACCCTTCCTCCCCCAAAGTTCCTTCTTACCAGGTCACAGCAATGAGAAGGTGACTAACATAATCTTTTGGAGTCTGGGTTCCCCACTTCATAGTATGATCAATGAAGACAGAAACTTTTACCTAACTTTTTGTTCACTTAAGCATTCTGGAATCATGTGTGACACATGGTAGGAGCTCAGAAGACATTTCTAAGAGAATGATAACAACAACCTCACAATGACTGGATGGATGTCTGTGGTTGTAGCTGTAGGTGCCTGGCTGCTGCTTCTTGCCAAGCCATATTCCAGTTAGTCTATCCAAGAACTTGGCAAAAGCTTCCTGTAAATGGCCAAATAGAAACATTTTCAGTTCAATGAGTCATAAGGTCTCTGTCACAACTGCTCAACTCTGCTATTGCAGTGCAGAAGCAGCCACGGGCGACACATAAATATGAGGACAGCCACTTTCCCGTAAACTTCAAGATGGATTTGGCCCACTGGCCAGAGTCTGCTGACCCTTGTTCCAGTCACATTTCTGGAAACCTCATTAAAACAGAGTTCTCTGTGCGGAATGAGAGCTACATCAGGTTGTTTGTGGATTGCTCGGCTATGCCAGACTTAGCCACGAGGCTTCTTGGCTCTCAAGGGTGGGTCTTGGGGACGATATCTCTTTCATTAATTCTAGAAGGGTTCTTTAACTCAGTCTCCATGAAGATATCAATGTTTGTTGACGATGGTTAAACCCACCTGCAATGGTACCTGCACGAGTTTTGAGTAATTACTTAAGGAGTCCACAGGGGGCCTTGGTGGACCTCTCTGGATCCTCCTCAGTAGTGTAGGTAGAGAACGGTCCCAGGTCATCTCTGGTGCTGCCAGCTCTCCAAAGAGACACCTTTTGTCTTATGTCCCGACGGCTTCTTCCTTTGCAAAGTTTGTGGCACTGATGTCACCACGTCTTAGGCCAACCATTAAAAAGTAGTGAGTCTGTCTAGTTGGCCCTGTGCAATGTGCCCCTTGCTCCAGACGCATGAGGCCACAGCCCATTGTGTCAGATCTTCCCGGGGAGACCATCACTTGTCATTGAGATACAAGATTCAGCTACATCTGCAAGCACAGGGCAGGGACAGAATTTAAACTCCTGTGCCCTGTGTAAGACCTTCCTGCTCTGTCTGACCTTAAACCCTATACCAATTGGCAGAAACATTGTGCTACCTGGAAAATCCAGTATAACTCTAGATAACAGATCCTTTTGCAGGTTATGGCTTAGCACGCTGTCATTTAATCACATGGTACACTAAATCAATAGATTACCCAGATATTTGGGGGGAAACTAAAGGACTTAGTCAATGTGTGAATGCCTCCTGTTATAACCACAGTGTTCAACTGTTTGAAAACATCATTGCAGTATCTTATATTGTATAACCTAAGTATAGGTATTACTTAAGACATCTGTTAAAGGTAGCCATTCTATTTTAGTAAACACAGCAACATTTCACTACATTAAACTCTGGGAGCAAAAATTGGGAGGAAATATGTGTACAAGGGAAAGGTCTAGACATGGCCTCTGCAGTCACGTGAATGGCCTATGGGAAGAAAATGTCAAACATGCCAGTAGGTAGGCAGAGTTTTAGGACAGCTTGATAAACAAAGGGTATTCTAGACCAGCCAGGGTTACATAGTAAGACCCTTCCTCAAAAACAAAAGAGAAGTAGATTGTTAAAGCATTATTCCCTCTAGGTTAGACCTCATTTCACATATTGTACCCATTATAAAAACAAATCCAACAACTTTGTCATGAAAATTAGTATTCTTAACAAACATGACAGTGTAAAAATGGTGACAAAGAGAGCTCAGGAATATTTTAATAGTTTCCCCAAAATGTCTGCCTTAACCATTCAGCTTATCTCCCAAACCCTTTAAAGAGTTTGACCGATACTTGGGTGATAGTTCCATAGGCAAAGTACTTGCCTTGAAATTATGAGGACCTGAAGTTGCATTCCCAGAACGTATGGAAAGTTCTTGGCATGGTGGGAACCCCTGGAACCCCATATAGTTGTATAGTTGAGGAGGCAGAGCAGGAAGATCCCTGGGTCTTGCTGTCCAACTAGCTTAATTGGTGCGCTCCAGGTCAATGGAAGACCCTATCTCAAAGGAGGTGGACAGCATTCCTGAGGATGGCATCAAACACTTCCCTCCGTTTGCCACATGCACATGCATATATGTGTACAAGCACCCCCTATACACACATATCTACATGTATGAACATGCATACACATATGCATACATATCACACACACATGCATAGAAAGACAAAATATTTGACTAAGAAAACACTTTTATTGGTGTTAATTTTTGAACCTACAGAAACTTACTGTCTTCACTCTAAATAAAAAGCTAATACACATTGTTTCCTTTTGCAGATCTGTTAGTTTCCTTAAAGCAGACTGGCTCCCTGAACTTCTAAGCATCTTTCCCTGGGACCTGACTGGGGAGACCCCTCTTGCCACAATCGGCCTAGGCCCAGGTCTCTACCCCATCTCTGACTCTCCACTACTTGTTCATTTCTCTCCAAGGAAGTAACTGATCATGATATGTTGTTTTATCTGCTGCTGATATATAGATGGATAGATAGATATAGATGTAGATAGCTAGATAGATATAAAGATATCAGATATATAGATATCAATCAGACAGCTTCACGTTCCCTGAGATGAACTTCCAGACCAGGCACAGTTATGGAAGAAGGGATACTTATTGAAGCTTACAGATCTAGGGGAAATTCCATAATGGCAGAAGAACCTAGTTCAGGCAGAGAGAGAGAAACACGCATCAAAAGCCACATAGCACAGCACACTTCAGGAACTTCAGCCAGGCACACTTTGCATATCTTTAGATTGAAATCTCAAGCCCATCACCATACCTTAATATACTGCCAATGACACAGCCTCCAGCCAGGTGGCTTCAGATGCAAACTACAAACTAATAAATCACTGAGTATATTGTGGGCCATCTATTCAGACTACCACAATACATATATATAAAATAGTCATCTCTAGTATCTTTATTTCTAGATATCAATGTTTTATATCCATTTATAGATTAACTAAAAATAACCTCAGATAGTACCAGTAATGGCAGGCAAAGAACTCTCTTAGTTCCCATTTCTTGAGCACACACAATAAGAAATTGCAAGCACCCATGATGGAATAGATGCTAATGTGCTGCTGACACCAAAAGCTCCAGCTACACCAGGATTTGAGTGCTGACTGACTTCTGATTTATTTTAGGCAAATGAGGCAGCATAATGAGTAAAACAAATACTTCAAGGATCAAATTTAAATGAACACATGTAAAGGAATTCAGGTGTAAGTCTGACTTCCACAGTTATTTCTTCAATTGTGGTAAAGTCTTGGCAGCTGCAAACATCAATTAATGGTCTGGAGTTCCAACAATAACAAGTGGATTGCTAAGAATGGATTTATGGAAAATATGGCCAATTTGATCCAAAGCTACCAAATTGGCAAATTTGCTGGAAGGAGATGGAGGAGATTATACTTCACAAGACAGTGATGACAAAAAAATATGGTGTATGAAAAATTACTGTCTTTGGAGGTTTAAAAAAGGAAAATAACTTTATTGGCCACTACTTGACTAACTGGATATAATATCCAACATGTGCATCATGTTTAACAGTTTAAAATCTGTTCTCACAAGCATTATCTCATAAATGTCTCTCTAAAAGCCAGAAGTCAATGAAACACACTGATAAAGGAGCAGAGTCTCTGGACTCTTAAACAACTCCCCTAATGTCACACAGATGAGCAGTGTAAAAGCAGCTGCAACTATAAAATAAACAAATACAAAAGGCCAGTCCTCAGAAAGTTCCATATCATGGCACCACTTTCTCTCTCTCTCTCTTTATAACCAAAATAGGCGACCACGTCCCATGGCAGAATTTTCCCATCAGATGGACATGACCAACTGGTGACCTGCAAGATGTGCCAAGCAGATGTGATGAAGGCACTTTCTAAACAACTCCACGATAACAAATGCTAACACACAGCCCCTCACAGCCGGCTGGTCTTGATTTCATCTGAAGCACACGCCATACTTTCCTCTTCAGGCTTCCAGGAACTCAGAGGTGTGCTTTTAGCCAAACAGTTTTGTGTACAAATTAGTGGTCAAATTGGATTCTTGATCTTGCCCATACCTCACCTCCATTCGCTTCTAGACACAGAAGCAAAATTAATTTGGAAAAAAAATTACCTGAACACATAAAAATGCAATTTTCAATTTGCATAGAAAGAGCCAATATGTTGGTGGTGCTCACGATGCCAAGGAGCTCGAACACACCACCACTAGTTTCCTACACAGCACTTCAAAGGACCACATGGTGAAGCTGGAAGGGAGTCTGGACCTCCAGGGCAAAACTCTCATTTTCCCAAGGAGGGAGGCCCACTGACAAGGAGTAACTTTTTGTAGGTCATTAAAAGAGTGAATATCTTTTTAAACTGAGAAACAAAAGCCTCCCAAACCTTCCTCAAGGTTCTGTGCTATAATTTCATCTTAAAGCAATGCCTTGTCATCTGAGAAACAATTTTCGGGACCAATAAGCTGAAAGCTACAATCGATGTCATCCTTGTCTTGTGAACAGAATTAAGAAAAAATATTCTCATATTTGTCAACCTTGGCTACATAGTCATATCAAGGCCAGCCTAGACTACATAGGGACACCTGGCTCATAAACCAAAAGCAAACAATCGAACTGTCAGGAGCAGAAAATACAATCATAGTTACCAGAGACTGGGAAGAACTGGGACAGGGGATGGAGCTAGTGGCCACAGAGTCACACAGACGTGACTACAGTCAATACTATACACTGTAAAATAATCAAGTAATTTTTAAACTCATTATAAAAATGCTAAGTAAGCAAGGAATAAGTATGTTAACTGTCTGGATTTAATATCACTCATATGCATATGTCAAAACATAAATGTTTACAATTGTTAATTTTCAGTTTAAAATCATTAATTCTGTTGTTAAAGAAGGGAATGTGGCTGGAGATGTATCTCAGTTGGTAGAATGTTTGGCTAGTATGTGCAGAGCCTCAGTTTTGATCCCCAACAGTGAATAAAACAAGCATAATGGCTCATAACGGCAATACTGACATTCAAGAGATGTAGGTATGGGGATCAGAAGTTCAAGGTTATCTTCAGCTAAATAGTGAGTTCCAGACCACCTGGACTACATAAGACCCTATCCAAATAAGTAAATAATCTCGCATCTTATCCCTGAGTTTTCTTGTGGGAAAATAAACTAACCAAAGTAAGGGGGAAAAAAGGGGAACTACGCAAATATTTTATCAGCTATATCCCTGGCACGGTTCCATGTATCTTTAGGTTTAATTCTTTTAAAACTGATCTAACCCTGAAATAGTTAAGCACTGGAGACATGAGCATGGAACTGTATGATATTAGAGGCCCAATAAAGGTGGTAAGCATGAAGGTCATCGGTGTAAGTGGTGAGTGGAGATGGGTAGTGATGGGTAATTGGAAAGGTTTCCATGAAGAGCCAGGCATAGTGGCACATATCTTCAATCCTTATATTTAGGACGTAGAGACAGAAAAGTCAGGCACTTCATTTCCAGCTGGACTATGTATAAAAAACTTGACTCAAAGCCAACAAATAAAAAGTTTTCATGAATATTCTTCATCAAATTCTACTTATCCTTGAGAATATGCCACTTCACCCAATGGTTAGGTTTCATAATCATACAAATCACATAATTTATCCCCTTATTTTATAATCCATCAATTTTGGGCACCAAATAGATGCTGCATAAATTCTTCTTGAGTGGAAATGTAAAGCAACCTATTCTTTTTTTATCTTTAGAGATAATCCTCCGCAGACAGGTAAAATAACTGAAAAAATAAGAAGCGTGTAGCCTCACTGAAAGGGTAGACAAAACTTAACATATAAGGAAGTTAAAGTCCTGCTTCAGGTTATTTCAGCTAGTCATTTCTCCTCTGTGGAAGGAAATGGAAGTCCAGTGAAGTCAGCCTACTTTGTTCATTTCCCAGAGACAGAGCCAGGACTAAGTCCCATCCCATACAAGTCACCACCACTCCAAGACGTCTCAAGAAATTCCACTCCAGTGACACATTACACCAAAGAGAAAGGCATTTAGAATTGTGATACCTGGGCTAGTGTCCAATCACACTGCAGAGGTCAAGTTCATATATGTCTCACAGCACACCCTCCTATGTACTATTAAAAATCCACAATGCCCTGCTCCACCCCCATTCCTGCTTTGTACAGTCATTCTCATCCATTCCCCTTTCCTTCCCTCCCTCTCAAGCCCCTTCATGATCCCTACAACTTCCACTTGGCCAGAGGAAAGCTCCTAAATGTCCTCCACCCTTTTCCAGAATATTCTTCTCACATTTTATCCTAAGACTCCATTGATCTCTGAGTACTGTATTCAAGCATCTTCACAGATATTTAATTTATACACTCAAGTATCATGACATCCTTCTTCCTTTTTCTTACCACTTGTAGTGCTGCCTTGATGCCTGAAACCACTGTCCCTTACAACTTAATGTTATCCATCTGTGATGCTTGCTTATTGCCCTTGTAGACACTAGCCCACTAGATCCAGTTTTCATCCATCTAATAGTAGCATTGTTCTCTTAATGCATCATGAACACAGAGGGACTGTGAAGCACCCTGGCCTTGCAGATCCCAGATCTCAGTACCAGACACTTGTTATCATCCCTCAAAAACACAAATTTTACCAAAAGAAACATTAAGGTCTAGTAGATAGCTAGGTACAATGTGTTAAGTACTACAATAGAAGCACGAAGTACTTAAGCACAAAAGTAGTAGATTTTTGTGCATTCTGTCTTAAGGACTAGAGAAACATCTCTCTCCCTCTCCCTCTCCCTCTCCCTCTCCCTCCCCCTCCCCCCCCCTCTGTCTTTTTTACTCTTGATCTCACTGTCTCACATAAGAAACAAAAAGGCCAGTCTATTGGGCTTGCCTCAAAAATTGAAAGAGAGAGAGAGAGAAAAGCTCCAATACCTAATTCTTGACAGAAGCATAAATCCAAGATGTGATTTTAAAAAATGATCCAGTTCTCTCTACTAATAATAGCATTTTGACTTGGTCAATTTTAAGTGCTGCTGAAAGTAGAGGACAGCTCACTGAGGTTCACACTGATGCAACATCGGGCATTTTCTGTGGCATGCCCCAGTAACATCTGGTTGTAGGTTCCCATGGCTCTCACCCAAGTCCTTAGGTCCTTGGGAGTCTCAGACCTAGAATAGATTCAGAATTCCCTGAGTGCAATAGAATTTGAATTTTTTTTAGAAGACCTGACTATAAGTCAACAGACTTAATGTATTTTCCACTGTGGTGAGAGAGGTCCACCCCTCTCTCAAGACGCAAGTAAGTCCCCAGTGGCAATGTCAAGCTCTTCTATAATCTAGTAACTGAGTACTTTTGTAAAAATGAGCATATGTTGTCCTAAAAAATCATTGACCATAAGCTCACCAGTGGTTCTAGATTTTATGACAAAGGTGAATTTGCAATCAAAGCCAAAAGCTGAACTTGATGTGATTATTTTTCTTTTTGAGTTGAGGGCCAAGATAGTATAAGTGCTCATTTTTGTGACTTGTATATGAAAATATATTTTTTATTTTTATACATAATAAATATTTATATAAATATAGTGATCCTTATTGATCATTCTGACCAAAATGGAACTCACTTCAAACATTTAACACTATGTTTACTTCACTGAAATAATCAATTTGAGAAATAAGCAAAATAAAAAATTTGATTGAAGATTACCTACCTATGCCTTTAGTGTTGTGAGGCGTTAACCTACTCATCTCATGTAGACATTTCCCAGTGATTATCAAAAGAAATATTTAATAGTTTTTGTTGCAAGTCATTCTATGATTATTGAACTTTTCTGTGTCTACTTTCCTATAAAATATAGGTATCTTGTTCTCATGACTTCTGGCTAATATTATTTCCCTTTTAGTAAATACATCATAATGCATTTCATGCCTCTCTCATTTTTTCTCATGGGTCACTGGAAACTACCTTATAACTCTATGATTGGCCTTATTAGGCCAGATACTGACTAGAATTTTATATAGAAGTCATAAAAAAGCTGCTGAACTAATATTTCCATTTTTAGTTAATGACATTAGTGATAAGACCAATCTTAGACTATTTTAGCATGTAAAATTTAACAAAAAGTAAAGTAGGGACTGGAGAGATGGGTAAGCGGTTAAGGCACTTGCCTGCAAAGTCTAATGCCCAAATTTGGTTCCCAAGTACCCACATAAAGCCAGACGCACAAGGTGGTACATGTGTGTGTCTGAAGTTTGCAGTGGCTAGAGCACCTGGTACATCCATTCTCTCCCTTTTCCTCTTTCCCTCACACACTCTCTCTTAAATAAACAAATAAATAAATAATGTCTTTTAAAAGTAAACTGTGCATATAGTTTGTGTTACAGCAAATGTGGCATGACATGTATATGCATGTAGGTATTTAAATTGATTTTGTTTCAATGAAACCTATAAAAAATGTGCACATTTTCTCATTTTGAACCTCTCAGAAATAATTCTTCTGAATGAGTTGCAATTATGTATATCTCAAATTACATCTAATTGCATCTTGGCATTAGATTACAGGGAAAGACACAGCACAAGAGAACTGGTGTTTCCATGGGGACTTCCTAGCTTGCTTGTAAGCTTTAGGTCTGTCAGTTTGAAGATTTGGACCACTTGGACTTGAAGGCCTCTTGGATCATTTGTGATACTTATCTCTGAGCAAAAATCTGTGTTCCAATGCGTAATGGTCTGTGAGAAACTCAAAGGTGTCTTCCCCCATCCGGCCATATAACATTTCTCCAGCACTCATAACATGGCATGTCTGACCATCATTGTCTGCCTGAACTGCCAACTCATGTCTGCTCTATCTCCAATCCATCTCAGTGTAAATGGATGTTTTCAGAGCCTTGAGACCATACGAATCACCTCGGGCAGAATAATAATTGTTCTTGTAGCAGCAGCTAGGCTATTTCATGGACGCATTGGGTTGGCAGAAGAGTGAATCAATTTTAAAGAGTGTGTAGCATTAGATAAAGCCCTAGTCCCCAAGGCCTTACCTGATGGTTTAGTTTGTTCTTCAAAAGTGACGTGCCCAGAGGTATTGGTGCTCTATTTTAAGCAGGCTGAGAGTTTAATAGAATGGTGCTGACAAGCAACTGAAAGGTCATCGGTAGACAGTGCTGTGCATCTAATCAACCGAAGAATTTTCATTGCACAGCTGTATCTGGTGAAATTAGCATTATTGTTTAAGTAGATTCCAGAACAAACACCAGCTTCACTTTCTCAAAGGTGGTGCACCATTGTGATAAAGAGGCCAATAGTCATCTGAATATCTCTTACTACTTTACTATTTTGCATTAAGTATAAATAGTGTCATCACTGGAATTGGACACTAAACATATACCACTTAACACAAACTGGGAGCAGTGTGACGGCAGTGGCCAGAAGCTATGGGAGTTAGGGCATATAAATAAAACATAAAATGTATAATCTACTTAGTTTCTGAATACACTACTAAGGGTCAAATGAACCAACTAGGTCTAGTCTGACTGAAGAAGATTAAGAAGTCCAACAAGTATCCTCAAAAATTATTGATGGAAAATTCATGGAAAAAAATCCTAGTATGTAAAAAGAAACTGAACCAGGAGAAATAGAAATAGAATGGTCTCTCTGCTTCTATTGCCTCTGCCCCAATTCTTCCACCTCCTCACTAGTCTCAAAATTAGCTTCCCAAAACACAAAACTAAATGTATTGCCGAGTGAAAATTTTCATTCAAGAGCCAGGCATGGTGGGAACACCTTTAATCCCAGCACTCGAGAGGCATAGGTAGGAGGATCACTGTGAGTTTGAGGCTACCCTGAGACTACATAGTGAATTCCAGGTCAGCCTGGACTACAGTGAAACCCTACCTTGAAAAAAGAGCATAAAAAACTCATTCAAGGGGTTGGTAATGTACATAAGTAATAAAGTATTTGGATAGCATGTGAGAAGCCTCAGATCCCATCCCGATACTGGAAATAAAATCACACAATCTCCATTACCTACAGAGTGCTTTAATTTGGCATTTAAAACCTTATACATTGGACTCCAATATATTGTACATCATATCTCCTATTGTGTTCCCAGTCTTTGAAAAATTCCCCTTACACATTCAGTTACTCCTAGCTCAAATCTATCCCCTTTGAAAGCTCTTCTGCTGTGTATAGTGTGATTAAGAAAACAGAAAACCAGTCTTAATTGCAACAATGTCTGTGAGCTTTAATAGATGAAAAACTTTGCTAAAAAAAATACATACCACCACTATGCTTAATATTGATATTTATCCTATGAGGCAATGCATTTTATATGGGAAATTTCAGTGAAGAGAGTTTAAATAACTTGCCTAATGACACATAGCTAGTGAGGAGTATTGCTGAAGGAAGATTATCTTCAGTCAAGAGCTCGTGCTCTGAATATCTTCTACAACCTACATTATATCAACTTTTAGTAACCAGCTCTCCACCAACAGGAGCAATTATTGATCATGGCACACCAAGTAATGGTCAATAAAATGCTGTTAATTTAAACTCTCACTATAAGATATAAAAATATAAAGACTGAGAGAAAGGCTGGCTCTGAGGGAGGGGTAGAGAAAGAGGGGGGAATTTGGTCAAAATTACAATCGGGAAATATAACTTCTGATGTTCTATTGCATACTGGGAAGAATGTAGACAACAAAATTGAAGAGGCACTAGTTAGAAAGAAGGGATTCCATGCAAAGGAGATGGGAAGGGGGAACAAAAGAAATAGGAAGGGATTGTGAACAAAATAAATTATTTACATGTGTAAAAATTGTCAATAAAATGTTTATTAAAATAGGAGAGTAATTTTGGAATGCTCTCACCACAAACAAGTGATAAATGTTTAATGTGATGAGTATGTTAATCACCTTGATAAAAATATTGCACAAATCAAAATGTCTCATTGTTCCCCACAAATATATATGATTATTATGTGTCAGTTAATAATTTATAAAGAATTCAATTTAAAAAGAGAAATACTAATTCCTAGACAAAAGGACAAAATATTACTATCAAATGACAAAATGTGATGAAGAAGAAGATGCTATCTCCTCTCTAGAGGACACTGTTTATAATGGACATTGTTACATGCTTAAAAAAATACATCAGAGGAAAAGGTAACATGAAAACTGGAGTACGGACTACACTGCCTTTTAATCCTGGGAAGAGTGATCAGTGGCCTGAACTTTACCTGAATATGGACGCGAGGTGTCGTTTCAGAGCTTATACTCTATTAGATCCTGTGGGAAGCATAGAGGATTTAATACAGCTCAATCATAGATGAAACTAAAGACTTGCTATGTAAATAATAGCAAAGAAGTCAAGTCTATCAAACAGTGATGAGACAATTCCAAGGAATAGTACATTCAAAGTGGCATGGTCCAGCTGCAGGGTTAGCTCTTGGGGAAAGAACTGGTGTTGAGCCAAAAATGATGAATAGAACAGACTTTGAGTAGGTAGAAAGGCGTGACGGAAGTTTCTCTGTCAAACATTAAAAAAAATGTGAGCTTAAATCTTTTGGAGATGTGTCTGTCACAATATTTCCCAAAGGTAGTCAAGCAGATGATAAATGGAAAAAAGATTTGGGTTAAAGAAGCATTGGACAGACTGAACTACACAGATCTCCTCTGTAAGTCCACGACCCTTGACAGCATATTGAATGGAGACTGTGAGAAGCCTTCAGTGGCAATAGCAGTGGCAGAAGGTTACATCGAGAGATCTTAGGTGTGTCAGCCCCTGTGCCAAGATCTGGCATGGAGTGACAACATGCAACATCCTCAAATGATAACTGCACTCCTATGCTCACTTGGCAGCTAAGGAGTCTAAGACTTAAATAACACACAGATCATGCAATGCCATGCGGGTAGAAAGGGAGAGAGCTCAGATTCTAAGGCAAGTCACATCATACCACATACGCTTTTCCACCTTCCTATGAACCAGTACTGTTTAAACCATTTAAATACAATTGTTGACCCACACACATCCAACTTGCTTGTTTCCTGTAACATCTCTTTGACCAAATGAACCTTCTTGGTAAGTCAAGTTCATTCATAAGGACTATGAGAGAGCAAGTATACTGTGTGGCTCCTTCCATGTGATTGTGACTTGGGGTTTTACATGAAAAGTGTGTTATCCTAGTTTCTAAATATCTAACAATATCTAGATTTTCTGATATCTCACAACATGGGAAATACTGCACTTGAGAATGATCTGATTTTGACTCACAAAACAAGTCATCACAATTAAAGTTATCCTTCATCCCTTACTCCCCACAAGTTCCCATCAACTTCACCTTCCACTGGCAAAAGCAAAACACAAACTAGACCATGGTTGCTTTACTTAGTATGATTTTATATAGTCCTCTTACAAGAAAGCTTGAATTATCTAAGGAAGTACATGTAGGCTGGCCATGTCCTCTTTTGATAGGCATATTATATTTCACAACTAACCCTAGTTTTAAAAGCGTACCTGTAGTGCAAAAATGCCCCTTTTGCTAGCCAAAGGGGTGCCTTCAATGTGCCTTCCAGGAGAGGGCTGGGGAGATAGATCACTTGGTAAAGTGCTTGCCTTAAGAGCATGAGGACCTGAGTTCTATCCCTAGTATTCATGACAATGTCAGATGTGCAAGTAATCCCAATACTAATGAGAGAGAGACAGAAGGATCCATCAGGCATGCTGGCCAGCAAGTCTAGCCTAGTTGGTAAGCTTCAAGACAATGAAAGACCATGTATCAAAGAGAGTCGTATGATGTACCTGAGAATGACAACAGAAATTATACCCCTGCTTCCACATGTTCAAGCACACACACATGCACCCTCTCCAACACACACACACACACACACACACACACACACCCATGTATGGAACACTGAGTCTCAAGCAGCTACCAGGGGCTTATAGAGCAAAGGCCTTCTGAATTCTAAGGTAGACTATAAATATGTTAGATATTATGTCTATATTGTGCCACAGAAGATGCATTTGGCTTGTTCCTTATACAACTAAAGTTAATAATAATTCACTGAAGGTTTTCCTAGGAGGGGATGGAAGGAAACGGACAAGACAAAGGCAAGAAGTGAGTTTCTATTTAAGTGTTGCCCAGGACCTGGCCCAGAAACAGTTGAGGTGAAATTGAAGGGAAAGGCATGGGAAAGATGTCCAGGGTTGGAGACAAGAGCATATGGGGAGAGGAAACTCAGTCCCCTGAGGTCTCTGAAGAGAACTGGGGTTTCCCTACCCCTTTATGACTATATAGCACCCTCTTTCCCCTTATCCCCCTTATCTCTACACTATCTGCTTCTTTTCTGAAAACCTGAAGGTTTTTGTCATCCCATTCCTCCCAATCTTTAGGCAGTAATTCAAAAAAAAAAGAATACACACTCCTATCAACCTCTTGATTGAGTACCAACTGATAGAATGTGGCAGCTAACTTTTTGCATTTTCCCAACATTTCACTAAAAAAAAAAAAAAAAAAAAAAAAAAAAAAAAAAAAAAAAAATCAAGCAATAAATTTCTCAGGGGCTGGCATAAGACAGTAAGCTGGTGTACCCTCAGAGTTTCCTTCTTATTGACAGCTGGTTTTCTTAAACAAGTTAGTACCTGCTGAGATGGGTTGGGTGTTATCTGATCTAGTAGAGCCCATGTTTCTGAGGCCATACAAACCAGCCACACTTTAGTGGTAAACCACCAGCACGGAGCTAAATAAATGCTCCCTGAGAACATAAAGGAAGGCTTCACTGCGCTGTTCCGGGAGCATGAAATACAGCTTGCTAAGTTGCTGTCGTTTTTCCCAGGCAAGACACGCAGTGTAATTTTTTCCCTTTGATTGCATGATGTCAGCGCATACTCCTTTGCCTCCTGCATAAACTGACACTTGACGGGCTCACTTCAGTTCATTCTGATAGAGCCCCCCGCCCCCCACAGTTACTGCTTCCAAGCCTGCAAGCCCAGTCACATGAATGGAAGACTTTTTCAGTTGCATCAACAGGCTGTGAAGCTTAAAAGAAGCCAGAACTTATTCTTCCACAGAAAGAACATTCACCTCCAAAGCCTCCCCTCCATTGTCTTTAGAAATGGTCCCTTTGGGGAAGCAACCATGGTGGTGGTTCTTAATGGTTTGAGAAAGATGTACAAAGTAACTATGGAACCATTGCAAAACTGATGTCTGCTGGTCTCAATCAGAACAGATCACATTTCTAAACATGAAATATATACAGAATAAGCTGTGAGAGTTTTAGCAGGCTCTTGAGAAACACAAGCATTTAGGTTCAAGAGCTATTGGATCTGTTAACCTTTTACTGCTCCCAGTGTGTGTGAGAGACAGAGAAAGAGAGAGAAGGAGAAGGAGGAGGGGGAAGAGAAAGAGGAAGAGACTAGAAGAAAAAGCCAAAATACTGTGGAAAATGATTGTTTTCTTTAAAATTCCCTAGCCAGAGTCATCATCTTTCTCTAGTAATATTTTTTTAATCTTCTTATTCTATAGCCAATTTCCCATAGCTCAACACTAAAAACTATTGTTCAGAGAGTCTCAACAATTTAGAAACCTACAAAGTGAATTCTATAAACAGGACCAGAATAAGAGTATACTCTAGAATACATCTATAGAAGAAAAGTATTATCATTTCATAGCTATTAACCACACCATGAAAGACAAAATTCATTCTTGTTACATCGTTGTAGCCCAGGACTCCCTGAGCCCAAAGCGGAGTCAAAGTTTCCTTATTCCATTGACCAGATGTCAAACCAGAGGGGAAGGCTTAGTACTCTCTGTTGTAACTGTGTTTGGGTTCTTGTCCCAAGAGGTAGAGATCACTTTGGCTGACTAAACAGATTTTCAGTGGTGGCAGACCACCTACAGAAAGTCTGTAGCCCCTTGGAGACATTAGCAAGCATGAAGGAAGAAAGCATGTTTTCAAGTTCAGACAAGCCCAGGCTGGACTTGCCATGTATCACTGCCCCTGAGATACAGACCCAGTAACTTAACATCTGACTACCTCACTTTCCACATATGTAACTAAGACTGAACATTCTCTCAGGACGGCTATGTTAATTGCATGGAACAGTGTAGGACAGTGCCACACTAAAGTTCAGACGCATAAGGCAAATCCTAGGAGTGGATGTGCTCACAAACCAGAGAATGTCTCGTCAGTGGAGGATGGGGTTGGAACCATGCCATACACTTTCAATGAACAGCCTTCTCTGGTCAGCAGATTGTCGTCTTTGGCTGCTATTTTCTACACATCTAGAGAACAGCTCTCCCTTCCCCCACACCGAAAAGCATCCTGCTCAGCAAGGAGGCAGCTCCTACTGCTGGTTGGGGCAACTGGCACATACCATTTTCCCTTGTCCTGATGGTATTTATCCACCGGGGATATATTTACCGTAGAGTCCATTCTAACACCTTATGCCTGCTTAAAACTTACAACATTTGTGATCTGAATTCCAAACTACATGCCCTAGACTTATCATAAAGATAGTCTTCACAACCTTCATTAATTTCCAGCAAATGAGCCTACCAGCCTGAGGTAACCAGGAGTAAAATCCAAGCCTCTTTGCCAAGCCACAAACTTCTACTTCCATTTTGGTCAAATGCCTTATACAGGTGCCATGTCCACTATGGGCCACATCACTCCGTGCTTCCCACCCCCAGACTAAGACTTAATTAGGGAAAAACAAAGTGGAGATTCTGTAACTTCATGTCTCATATTTTCATCAGTATAAGTGGTAGATAATTTTCATTTAAGTATAAATATCAGATTTTGTCCCAGACTAAAGCAAACCCTGATAATTATACAGTTGCAAATTATTGTGTTACAAAAAAAGGTCTAAATTATCTCCTTCCAGCATTTAATGAATTCAGCCACTTAATGAATTCCCGAAATGCACTGCTTTTCCCCGTTCCACGTTCCCTTGCAACAGCAGATTTGTAAGGCTGTTGGAAAGAGGATGGAGTCCCATGTCATCCTTCCAGAATACTATTTATTTGCCAAAAGGAAAAGAGGAAAAAAAGAGAGAGACTAAGTTGTCTTTGATCAGTGGGAATTAGTTTCAAATGCTCAATAAAAATAAAAGCTGCACTCTTAATATGTTTAGGACTCAGATGATGCAATCACCCAAATTTAGAATTTACAAGGTTGCTTTGTTCGCCTCCTTCAGTTTAGTTCCCATGTAATGTTTGCTCCCAGGCCAAAAACATGAAGCATCTGGATGGAATCTATTTTGACTTCAGGAAGACAAGATGCCTACCCAAAGAAAAACTGCCCATCTTTAAATTAAATTCAAATCCAAGAAGCTTGCTCCCTAACCAAAGCCTGCTTCTCTACATCTTTATAAACGACATGATTTAAATAATCTGTGTGGTGATCCTGCTTTTTCCTTTCTCTTCATGATTTTTTGGCATAAATGTGGTGCTTGTTAACATGAGGAATTGATCGTTTGTTGCCATTTTCCATGGTCTTGACATTTGGGAACATGTGTCATCAATAAAGGCAGACACCAGAAAACAAATTTGATAACTGTTTTGAAGGAATAAAGACAGAGTATTAAAACAGCATTCGAAAGAAGTGCCCCAGCCCCAAATCTAATAAAGTTGTGGTTTGAAAGTCAGGATTAACCTATCTAGCCTGCCATCCAACCTCCTTGTGCTTCTCTAGGAGTTTCTCCTCATTCATGTTTGCCCACATGGCACACACAGTCTCCATGCTTTTTAAGCATAAGAGAAATTCATTCACTAATGTCATCAATTCCGTTTAGCATTCAGAAATGACATGAGCCAGTCGTGTACCAAGTCACTTATGCATAGAACATAACCTATGTGCCACCATCTTTTTCTTTTAAATGTTTTATTATTTATTTGAGAGAATGAAAGAGGCAGAGTGAGAGAGAGAGAGAGAATGGGTGCGCCAGGGCTTTCAGCCACTGTAGACACACTCCAGATGCATTCGCCACTTGCTCATCTGGCTTATGTGGGTGCTGGGGAATCGAACAGAGGTCCTTTGGCTTTGCAGGCAAGTGCCTTAACCACTAACCCATCTCTCTAGCCCATCATCTTTTTCTTTACAGTAGTTGTATGTTTCTTTCTTCGCTACTTGCTTATCCAGGGTGACTCACCACATCTGCAAGGTATGCTGCCTTAGACTTGTCATTTGTGCAGGCTGCTTCCTCTTGCCTCTCTTCACATTAACACCTCTCTGCCCAAGGTCTGACCTCTCAGACACATAAACTACAAGGAGACTCTTACCCACACTTAGCTTTGCCTGTGCAACTGGTTTATACCAGCTCTGCATCATTGAAGAAAAATCCCCACTTAGCATTAATGGCGTGTTCAATTGGGACATGGTAACCCCTCCAGATAAAGTTTGTTTTCGTTTGTCTAACAGTGACCTGAAATAATAATAGTGTCTTAACCCAAAAGTAATTACAATATGGAAATGACAAAGATTGAAAGAAGAAAGGTACTTACCAGGCCCCCCTGAGGCAGAAATTCTTGGGCTCTTTTCAAGTCACACTTCCCAGGAGGCTTTCACTGTCTAAACTTTTCACAGAATGAAACTATTAGAGCTATAAACATATGATGCTATTGCCTAATTAGAATGGATATTTGTTCCAGTTTTTTTTTCAGAGTATTTTGCAGTCCTTAGAAATCTTCTGTTACCTGGAAAGAGGGAAGTTGAGAAATTGTATTGGGACTCTGAACACTGGAGTTTAGCCGACTGACCCACGAAGGCCACTGGTACTGAATTTGTAAACTGGAATCAGTAGTACTTGGTGTGTAAATATTATACTATGTGTTCCAGATCATTCTACTGGGAAGAACTAATAAAATTCATGATTAATAAAAGGAAAACCTATCTCCTTCCCCTCTCCTTGTCTCCTCTCTCTCCTCTTTCTCATTCTCCTCTCCTCTCTTCTCTCCTCTTCCCTTTTCTTCTCTTCTCCTTTTCCTTCTGTCTCCTGTTTCTTTGCCTGTAATTATTTTTGCACTAACCCTAGAACTCTTTTTATTTCAGAGTCAGTCTACCTTTTAAAGCCAAAAGAGACAAAGTTTCAGACTCTTCACACATGTGAAACGCCTGTTTCCTAAGGAGACTTTCTAGGAGTGTGAGTCCAGCTCTAGGCACATGCATATTTTAGTTATAAATATAAAAATTATCAAAGACATAGAATAATTAAAGCACCCAACATCAATACTGAATTATGATAAATATAAAATGACCTCAACCATCCCACAATATAAGCTACCAGAAAGAATATTTCAATAAATCAGAAAAATACTATTACTGCCTATTACTTTCAAATTTTACTTTTCTCTTCTCTTATTTCTTTGTTTTTCTTTATTCTTCTTTCTCTTTTTAGACAAGCTTAACAGACTTCCCTTTTTTAATGCTATGAAGTGTGTGTGCGTGTGTGTGTGTATGTGTCAGAGAGAGAGAGAGTGAGTGAGCCAGGACCTCCAACCACTGCAATCAAACTCTAGATATGTGTGCCCCATTGTGCACATATGCTACTGTGCACACTTGTGTCATTGTACTGGGCTTACTTGGGACCTGGGGAGTCAAACATGGGTCCTTAGGTTTCACAGGCAAGCACCTTAACTGTTAAGCCATTCTCCAGGCCTACTGTCAAATTAAAAAAAAAAAAAAATCTCTGTAGAGACCCTACAAGTTCATTGTTGTTCCTGATATCCAGAAAGACAAAAACTGTCCATAGGATACCACTAAGGATCATACAAAGGAACCTCAGCAGAAATCAACTACATTAAGTTTACTATTTTTATCCCCAGCTTTCTTAGGACTGATGCTAAGTATCAAAACCAAAGAAGGAGGAAGAAAGTACTTTGATAGTGTTATTTTCTGAGGTTCCTCAAGCCAAATGTTATCACTGAATTTAAAAATAACCCAACCCTAGGCAATCTGTATTATGAAGGCTATGTCCTGTTTGCCTCTGTTGAATGACAAAGATGGTGAAGCAGATCAGGGAAGAGCTGTGTTCCCAGCTATGGTCAGAGCTTCTCTTCCACATACATTTGTGTGGGTGACCCATGCTCTGGAACATGCCACCCACTCCCCATGCCTGCCTGCTTTGTTAGGAAAGACCCTTCCCGTGGTCTCAGATGCGACAAAAATGCAGGCCTGAGAAGATGTGTTATTTCTGTCTTTGATAACAAGAGAAGGAAAATGTAGAAAACATTTGAAAGAAACTGGACCATTTCCAAACACAAAATAAAATATAGCAAATTACCATCCAGCCAGCTTGCAAACAATACAAAAGCAGAAACCCAAAGCATTTTTGCACATTTTACACTTTTTATGAGAAAGAGACAATTGGTGAGTAAACAAGCTGTCACCAGGGACACATTCAAATTTCTAAAAATGTCCAAGGCTCCGCAGCACTGGGACCTTGTGCTGAGCTACTTATGCGCCTCCTTATTACTCTGGAATTAGTCTGTATCCCTGGGTTCTTCTGAACCTCAGATTCAACATATGACAAACAAATTTGGTGTCTAGGTATTGAAATCTGAAATCCAGAACCTCACATTTGTAAGCATAGTTTATGATCATCTTCTGAAACGTATGTTCCTCTCTCACCCGCATTAAAACATTAACCTGGTAGCTAAGTACTGTTTTTTTGGTATTTGGTTTGGTTTGGTTTCCTCTCATATACTTCTGGACTCTGGTACTAGGTGGGGACAAGGATAAGGTCCACAACAAGGTCGCAGGTTCTTGCTATGGTAGCTCACCCTTTCAAGGAGTGGTAGCCTGTTAAATAACTAGATAGATCAGTATCATTAATTATGCAATGAAAACCATTTCTAGTCATCTTAGATTAAAAAGAAGTAATAATTGTTTGTTGAAAGCAAGTGGAATCTCATGAAAATGATGAGAGCTTGAGCACTGAGCAGGGAGACTGAGCTGCATGTGAGACAGTGTCACTTGGCAAGTCACCTGGGGCACAATAGTACACTTCCGAATCTTCACAGGTAGTGATCTGTCTTCCCACTGGTCCCATTTCCCCATTATACGTAACCCAGTTTCCGAGGCCCAGAAGACAACAGATCTGGTCAAGACTGGATGTGTGTTCTCCCACTTGCTGTGAGCGGGTAGAAGAGGACCCAGCATCTGATACTAGGCACAGTACTATGAATCAGATGCCGGCAACGGTTTGTTTTAACACATGGAAATTTGGGTGTTTTGGCATAGATGGGTGGATTTTGTTCAAACTCTGTAACAACTCAATTCACCACTAGAGAACCCCCAACCCCCCACCCAGAGCTCCCTTCTATGTAGCTCACTCCTGAGTTCATTAACTGCTCACAAGGCCAAAGTGGGACATGTGGGTGACCCATAGAAGCTCATTTTTTGCGTTCTTCCAATCCACTACCCTTCAAAAGCCAGTTTGTATTTTTTTTAGATTGAGAACTCTTAAAAATTAACTTCTTGGGCCGGGGAGATGGCTTAGCAGTTAAGTGCTTGCCTGTGAAGCCTAAGGATCCCGGTTTGAGGCTCAATTCCCCAGGACCAGGACCCATGTTAGCTAGATGCACAAGGGGCTCACGCATCTGGAATTTGTTTGCAGTGGTTGGAAGCCCTGGCTCATCCTCTCTCTCTCTCTCTCTCTCTCTCTCTCCCTGCATTCTTGCTCTGTCTGTCACTCTCAAATAAATAAATAATGAACAAAAAAACTAACTTCTTTATTTATGATCAAATAAAGGGATTTTCTTGAGGACAACATATAATCTTAAATTTATTTAGAACTACATTCATTTCAGTTTTTTCTTCACTCAGAACTGGATAGCATTAGTCACTTGCACCCACTCAGAGTAGAGGTAACTATTATGTGTACGCTGCCAAAGGCATCTTCCAAATGCATGTGCAAGTTCCTTTTACTAGGTTACTCAGCCTGGGTTCCCTAGGAAACAGACTCCAAGATTTGCATACAGTAGGTTTCTTGAGAAACATGCTCAGGTATCACACTGAGGGGAGAGGGAAGCGGGCCAGCGACAGGAAATGTAAACCTGTGATCCAGATGAAAGAGAGACTTCAGCCAATTCCTATAATGAACCTGCCAGGAATGGAAACAATGCTTTGGAATTATTGCACTCTAGGAAAGTTCCAGGATTCTTTGTCCTCACATCAACTGGCCAATAATAAATATAGGTTCCTAGTAGAAGCTTGGGCAGAGCAATTCTCCTTGTGGAAGATGTTCCTGAAGAGGGGCTCACCTGTGAACCATCCATTCCTCCCAATTGGAGAATGGAGTCCTTGGTTCCAGAAGGCAATGTGCGTGGTATGATAGAGCATTGTCTACATTCTATCCTTTGGCACTTCGCTTATCTCATAGCAAGCTCCTCCCATCTGGAAATGACTAGTCCTAGATTTTGAATGTCCCCTTGTCCTGGACAAATTTACAAAAGGAAAGTTAATGGAACAGTTTACAGACTCTGCTACCATGACCGTTCTTCTCCCTCCTTTACCACCCATTCTAGGTTCATCATTTGTGCTTGGGGTAACCACAAGTCTCAACCTCAAGCTACTAAACATACTCTGCTCATACCAGGGCTTTGAAACACACCATCAACATGCAGAAGGATGTGCCAAGACTTGCCTCAGTGAGTCATCTGGAGCCAAGCAAATTCTTCCTTGCCTTCATTGTATAGTAGTAGTTTTCCTTTCCTAAGTGAACAAGATCAATTATCCCTGCCAGCAGAGTGACTGTTCCTTGTCTGCTGGTCCTTTGACACTTGGTTTCTAAATGATTGGTTGGAAGCCAAGGTCCAAGGTTTAATGGGCTGTTTACTACAATCCCAAGTGAGGGTGTGTTTATTTATGACTCAGAAATGCATTGTGGGAAACAGGTTGTCTCAGCTCTGAAGAGTCTAAGTATACCTAAATTATCAGTCATTTCCTATCAAAATATTCACTTGCCACAATCACATGGGTTCAATCTAATCAAAATTCTACCAACTAGTCCTTACTGATTAATCATTTTAACCTTTTACTCTCCTCTAGTGCATTGGTGACCCAGATCAATCACTCCAGTTATGATTTTCCCCCAAAGCTTGCAAAAACAATTGCTTCTGCTGAGTGACCAAGTGAACATCCCCTTTTTGAGTCTTCCAGACAGCTTCCATTACCAAGTCCCACAGGTCAAGTTCAACAGGAAAATATCATGAAATGCTGAGATTGCATGAAGGATGCTTCCTGGGATGTGCTCTTGGGAATAATACCCACAGGTAATGAGGGGAACAGTGCAACATGTGGGAAAAAGCTGCTCTGTGATCAGTTGCAACATATGCCTCTAGAATGAAACAATTATCTCAATGGTTACACAACAGCCTTTTTCTCTCAAGCTTCCATGACTTTGGCAATTAAATTTGTTCTCATATAAATGGCCTTGAAGGGGACTAAGGTGGGTAATCATATAGCTGGTGCTTTGTCCCACTGTGGGCTTATCTCCACTAACCTGGATCTCCATCATCCTCAAGCAGTGGGCAGCTCTTGGCTGTGTTTGGTTTCTGATCTCTTTATCTTACCTGGTGTTTCTCATTCTGTGCTTCTGCTTCAGATCTCAAGAAAGTAATCTGTAGTGTACAAAAGATCAAAACTCTTTGCAACTTTGGACAATTTATAGATGTCATAGTTAGTTGGATCACCTAATATTAATACCACATCTTTCCCTTAAAAAGCCCAGTTTCCTTAATATTCCTTAGGAGTTGGTATACTACCCCTTGAAACCACCCTCCATAGTTGTTTCAGGTAAATCTACTCACTTCATTCAAAACTTCACAGTATGCAATTCTTCACATGATGCAGTTTTATTGGACATAAATTAATATACAAAAATTAATATGCAGTAATGGCCCTGCAATGCCAAAACCCTTACCACAGTTCAAGTACCTCATTTTAGTTTAGTTTTTTTTGTTGTTGTTTGTTTTTTGTTTTTTGTTTTTTGGGGTTTTTTTTTGAGGTAGGGTCTCACTCTAGCCTACATTAACCTGGAACTCACTTTATAGCCCCATGCTGATCTCAAGCTCATAGCAATCCTGCTACCTAGGCCTCCTGGGTGCTCAGATGACAGACAGGTTCTTTTCTTACTTGATCAGTTTACCTCTAATAAGCAAAATGTTAAATTTTCCTCAAAAAAAAACTCAATTATTCTAAGGAATTAGAATCTTAGAACTCATTCTACTGAAGAAAAGAATGCCACAATTACTTGCAGTAGAATATTAGACCCCATGAGAAAGGTCAGTTATTGTAATTTTTGTAGTAACAATAATCACATATGATTTTGTTTTAATATAGTAAAAGAGAATATATTCTAAAACTATAAAATGATATCATTATGTTTTGTGCTTCTAATAGCACACATAGAATACAAAAATGCTTCATTTCAGCCCTTTTGAAATTCACAGAAAAGCACAAAATGCTTCTTAAAAGTATCTGTAAAGTCATTGTATCTATAAATTGTGAGGCAAAATGATTCTATTAGTGGTGAAAGAAAAGATTTTTTTGACAAAATGGATTTTCAAACTATTTTATTTATAAAACAGGTACCAATATAAATAGGAGATAATGTTATTTTACTAAACACAATGAAACACACTGATTTGTTTCTTTCCTAAATATTCACTAAAACAACAACACTGTGCCAGGAATTGAGTAAACAAAAATATTAAAAGATGACTATCACAGTATATCAGAGGTTAGAAAATTACAACTCATGGACCAAATGTTGTCTTTTGCCTGTTTTTGTAAGTTTTATTGGAAAATAGTCATGCCCATTTATTTATATGATTCCATAGCAGAATTTAATTGCCAAAGCACAGCTTATATCAACTACAAATCTGAAAATATATACCATTTGACCCTTTACAGGAAATACCTTTTTCTTATGCTTACATTATACCATACCATGGAATTGTTCAATGAGGGACTTAGGAGATACTTGCTGATATCCAAAGACTGTTTTGTTTGTCTTAACTTCTTGGGAGTACAACTAACATGCTGGTGGATAAAGGCCAAGATGCTATTAAACATCTAACACAGGAGCCGTCCAACTCAAAACATTAAAACTGCTAAAGCATATGAGATCATGGTGACATAGACCAAAGGTAAATTAACACAAACCCAAGAAACCAGATCCTAAGGTGCCACTGGAAAAGACTACCTGAAATGTATAACTGTATATTTTGGTGATCCATCATGAACTTACCAACAATCTCAGAAATTACTTTCATATCTCTTTGAAGCTGGAAGATAGAAAGTAATGGAGCAATGTTAATATCTCCAGGTATCAAAACACAAAATGTCCCCAAAATAGAATTCCCTTGAAAGACAAATTCATGTCAACTGATTAGAGAAACATAACTCTTTCAAACATCAATGTCATAAAAACAGTATTTACCTCCCCCTGCCCAACACCCTGTCTTAGGAAGGATCCTACCTATAATACAAGATAGAAAACCAACGAAGTAGAGGGCAAAGTGTAGTCCATGGTTAGCCAGAAGGTAGAATCTGAGGCAACTGCTGTGTTATTATTGAGATGTATTATCCAGAAAATAAGAGTCTAGGGGATCAAGTCAGGGGATGAGGTAGAAGTTTAATACAGAATACCTATCCATGGGGAGAAGTGACAAACAGCTGCCCTTTTAGTATCTATCTGATGTTTGTCAGGGTTTCTGTCACAAGAACCAGTTCTCCTGCTCTTGCAGGGGCACTAGTATGAGTACCTACCCAGTGTGCTCCAGCAGAATCTTCCATTGAGATGCTGGAGACCCCAAGCACCAGCAAAAGCCATGTGGTGTGAGCCATGGTTAAGGGTCTCCAAGGTAGCTCTATGTCTCTGTTTTTTCTAAGAAGACATTTCTCCATATGCTTGTAGATAGGCATGATCTTGTGATTTGGTTTAGCTGCTTCCAAAATGCAGCAAATGAAAGCTGACACACCAAATCTTTGCCCTCCTTGATGGCCTTGGCAATCATGTACATGCATGTCCCTGTGGTGATATCACTATAAAAGTCACTGACAGTGCTGGTCTAGGAACATTGCCTTGAAAGTTACCTGGAGACATCCAGACCTGCAGTGAATTTGTATCACAAATAAACAATTTGGGGGTTGTGAAGCTTCTTATATATAGTGCTAGACCATCATGAGAAAGAAGAGGAAATATCTAACCTAAGAGAGATTTTTAATTCCCTGATTTAACAAAAGATATCTTGAGATGATAGCTATGAGCCTGAATAAAGAATACCTTCTTAACCAAGCATGGCAGTACACACCCTTAATCTCAGCACTAGGGAGGCAGAGGTAGGAGGATTGCCATGAGTTTGAGGCCAGCCTGGGACTACTTAGTAAATTTCAGGTCGACCTTGGCTAGAGTGAGTGAGACCCTACCTCCAAAAAAAAAAAAAAAAAAAAAAAAGTACCTTCTTCATGAGTCAGAAAGCTATGGGACAAACATTTTCAGGAATATGTCTGAATTCTGGACTAGAGTTAGATGATCAGCAAAGGTATGGAGATTAAATTTCCCTGCCCATACATAGGACATTAACATATGCAAAAGCTTGATGACTTTAACTACAAGAAAAGTTTTACAGTCAGAATTATAATTTACCATGAAGCTTTACTCCAATTTGACTAAGTCATAAATATGTAAAGTCTGCATATTGGTCTAAGAAAAGCACAACTCATACAGCAAAAAGGCCCTCCACAGTCGCTGGCACCATGCTCTTAGACTTTCCAACCTCCAGAACCATCCGTTAAATAAATGTCTGCTTTTTGTTCAAAAGAAGAAAACGAAACAAAAAAGGAAGGTCCAACTCCACTAAAGAGGCAATAGATAGAGAAGTGCACACTTAGTGGGAGAAGAGAGCAAAGGACTTTTTTAATTTATATTTTTTCAAAGCAAGAAGTAAATATAAAATGACTAAAGTTTAAAAATACTAAAATATTCAATTCAACAGTGTTATTTAGAGGCATCAAATAAAATGGTGTTACAGTAAATCATCTTGCAAAATAGAAAGCAGTTATATCTGATGTTGGAAAAATGTGAAGAGGAAGACAAGGGCATGGCACTTTCCATGAGAAAAAAAATGTTGATAGATTTGGCATGCAAGTGATAAGAGTAAAAAGGGCAAAGATCAGCGCACTTTCTTGTTTTATGACTCGGTTATTTCAAAATATCCTTGTTCATCTCTCTGCTCCCCATTTACCAGTACAAGTTCAGAGAAGGAAAGTTAGTACTTAAATAAATTATTATTTATCTATGCTTGTGTTATGTCATCTGAAATGACCTGAAATGGTGGGTGGCAGGGTATCTATGATGATTCAAGATTCTGGAGTTAATAATATCTACTTCTAATTGTAAAGCTTACACTCTTCCACCAGTTTATTGCCAGTACTGCATAGTTCTGTGGCATGTCAAAAGAGGTAAGGAGGCCAGGGATGAAAAGTTCTATCAAATTCTCAACACCAGCCAAATATAAATAGCTTTGATTAGAATTGAATGTTTATGTTCTCATGATCCACTAAAGACTAAAGAGTTATTAATTTATATTCAGGTCAGTAAACACACATTCATATAATATGTTTGGGTAGGTGTGGTGCAGAGTAAAAAGGGGATACCGATACCTTAGTGGTACAGCTACAGCCTGCTCTAGTAAATGTAGCTGCAAGCAGAACACAAGATGATGAGTGTCAGCGAAAAATATGTCATTATCATTGACCTTTCTGTTTTCTCTTTGAATACAACTGTGATGCTGCATTTATTGATACAAACTTTTGTCTACAATCCAGAACAACATACATCTTTATTCCCTATTATATTCCAAGTACTGAGGGGTTTTTTTTTTGTGATCCATAAGTGTTTATATAATGAATGAACAGGCAAATGAATGGATAAGTAATATGAAAATAAATAGTTCACAATGAACTTGGGTTAGATCAACAGTGTTCAGTATTAGGAGAGTTCCAATCAGACCATTTCTCTACTTTCCACCTCCAACTCACTTCTTAGATAGTTTTGTACTAGTTTCGTAACAGATCTCCTCCTTTGCTCAGTGATTAGATCTGGGAGGAGTAGCCATATGCTAAATATATGAATCTTTCCTAAGACCAGACAGAGACCAGATATGAAGCTCAACACATAGCCCATGATTGTGTAGAGTGAATCCACTGCCCCCCACTGATAAACCCTCATTACAGAGCATGAAAGTCAATTAACAGTACATGGCTGAGTATGCAGGCTGTTTATCAACCTATTGTTACCTAACCTCCAACAGCACAAGAAACCTTGAAAGGACAGTGAGCTAAGGGTGATTCTGACACACACATTTACAAAAGAGACAGAGTATGAAGAACCCCTCTAAGTCTATTACCCCATTTATTTGTCACGTTCTTGGCTCAATGCATACCTACTGAGTCAATATAAAAATGTATGCATCAATAAAAATATGAATATGTTCACCCACAAATACCTTTTGAGTGAAATTATATCTATATGAAACAAACATCATGCTATGAGATATCTGTGGTCAGAGTTATGCATGCTGTCACAAAGTCATAAGAAAGCATATAGTTAAAGTCGTGCATAGAAGAACATTTATTAGCAATAAAAGGACTTATCAAGATGGAATCTTCTCCCCTTCTTACTTTTTCCTAGGGAAAAAAAAATTTACTGATTGATTTTTATTACATAGCAAGATGTCACCAAGTAACATAACAATCCCTAGAGAAAGGTCATCCTTTTCCAATTTCTTCTTTTGCCTTTTTAAGTTTATCCTGCATTAAATAACTGGTATGCCTTGCATGTAACTTGGCATCCATATGCAACCTGACTAGCATCTGCTGAACAACTGGAAGAGAGAGAAAAAAATACTACCCTCCACTCTTCAGTTATATAAAAGCAGGATTTGCTGGAAAATATTTTGTTTCTGCTGTGATTGGCATCCATGCAGGCTTCCTGAGCCAATAACATAAACAGATGTTTCCCTAGCAGTAGGTACCGACTTCTAGAGACAACTCTACCCTGTCGTCTGTGAAGCATTCTAACAAGCATTTCTTGAACAGCTATTATCAGTCACATATCATACTAGATGAAGAGAGGCAAAAAGGAAAAGAAAAAGGTATTCCCTCTTTCTGGGACCTTCTTCTCTAGAAGAAAGAATTGGCAGGTCAGCAACCACCATGAAAAGTCGTTTGAGCTACGATAGATGTCAGGTTAAGTTCTGTGTGTGAGTATATATGTTAGTCTGAAGAAGTCATTGAAACAGGCCTTAAAGGATAAGCAAGAGTTTCTAATAAAGAAGAGATTGGGGGAGGAGGCATTTGCAGCAATATAAACAGAGCTCTAAATTATCGCTGGGAACATTGAGTAGCATCAAGTAAATATGTGAGAAAGATGGAAATTGGGTACCTAATGCTGGGACGGACAGTTATAACCAAATATGGAAGATCTTGTTTTGTTATTTAAAAATAAGGTATGAGAGGAAATGCATGTTGAACATAAATCTTCTTTAGTTCAATGCAAATAAACAACAAAACCCCTAAAGTCCAACTCTAAAACAATTGCAATGTTCTAATGGTACTATTTCTTTATAATTGTAGGAAAAAAATCTCTAGTGAATATCTTAATTCCTCTGTATATCTACTTTGAAAGCTAAAATGATTAATAAAATGAAACTGTTTGTAGTTTTACTTCATATGATCAGATTCCAAGGAGAACCCTTGAGAGGGAATAACATGAACTGTCACTTGAATATTTGCCACTTGGGATTTAGTGTCATGCTGAATTTCAACTCTCAGTGTTAGCAACACCTTGTGTTCTTTCATGTATATAAAGTATGATGTGGGTTTGTGAAAGTAACCACCATGAACAAGTAAGGAGAGTAATACATTGTCGTCCTTTCCCAGTTTTCAAAGCCAGGTTCTTATACTACTGAGAGACTTTTCTCAACTCAACCATGACCCTGGAAAATAAATCACTTCTAACCTAAAGTTAAGATTCTATTATACCAAAATATCTACAAAAGACACAATTAAGAGAATGATTAAAAAAAAAAAAACTACAGACTCTAAGAAACTGTTTTCATAAGACATGTCTGATTTTTTTATTTGTTTTTTTTTACAAAAAGGACTCTGGTGAAGGAGATAGACACTGAGGACACTTAGCACCTACCAAACCACAGATCCAGAGGCTCCTATGTGCCTACCACTGAAGTAGACTTACAATGCACCCAACATAGCTCAGGGAATTTTGCAGAAGAAGAGGTGGAAAGATTGCTAGAGCTACAAGTTGGAACATTTTGCACAGAGACATTGCATCTCCCCCATAACTGACTACTGCCCCAGCAATGCATGACCCAAAGTCTCCATGGGGTCAATCTGCCTCCCCAGTGAGGAAGGCCTCTTCAGAAAAGGAGCAGGGAAGAGGGAAAGGATGGTACCACCATGTATTGTTTACATGTTAAATCTGCCCATATCATGTATATATATATATATATGTGTATATATATGTATATATATATATATATATATATACATATACATATACACATATATATATATATATATACAAAAATTTCAAAACTAAATTTTAAAAAGACCTAATTTTAATTTTTAGCACCTTTCCAAACTGCTAATTATTGTAGGAAAGAATATGAATCAAATATAAATAGTTCGAACACCTCATAGAAGTCCACTGTAAAAGCTTACAACTTCCATGACCCTGACAACCACAAAAAAAAAAAAAAAGGTTGAAACTTCCCATTCAACCATGTTGGACCCATTGCCATAGGTCATCCCTATTTGCATACTGTTACTGACCTCTAGTAATTTTCTGTGGCTGTACAACAAATAATTGTAAACTTCAAGACTTAAAGTCAAATGCATTTATTATGTCACATATGGATTAAATTGGGCATCATTCAACTGGTCATCAATACATCCATGCTCTCATTCATGGGTTGCACTTCACCTGGTGGACTGATCAGGGAAGAATAAGTTTCAAGGTCCTTCCAGATGTGGGCAGAATTTATTTCATTGTGATGTATGGTATTTTGCTGGCTATTGTATGGAGGTCATCTTCAGGTCCTGGAAGTTGGAGATGCATGTTCTATGCATGTAGGATCCTTAACATAGTTGCTTAGTTCATCAAGCTAGACAGAACATCTCTTGACAAAAAGCTGTGCAGCATCATGTGTCACAAGGTAGTCACCACAACTACAACATCCAATAATCATCAGTGCCATATTCCTGTGGTTAGAAGCAAGTGATAAGATGGACATACACACACTCATGCACTCACTCAGAAGGGGGATTGCACAAGATGCCGATGCCAGGAAGTGAGAACTCACAGTCCACCAGCTCCCTGAGCCAACAGGAAGACATGAATAGCAACCAAAAATAAAACACTGCAGAATTCATAGCCATGTGGAGAGACTTCAGATCTATGAGAGATATCAGTCAGTGAGCTCATTAATGGGGATTATATGTCAGCTTATACCTCAGATTTTAACCAAAGCATGATGGCTATGTAAAATAAGCAGGGTTTTCACTCCTCAGCTGAAACACCATCTTCTTGTTTTTATCCTTTCTCTTCTTTCCTTTCCTTCCTTGATTTTTCTTTCTTTCTTCTCCTTTTTTTTCTTTTTCTTTTTCTTTTATAGAAAAAAAAGTCTTGTCATCAGCTTCACATTGCTGGGATGAACTTCCAATCCAGGCAGTTTATGAGAGGAAGGGATTTATTGGGGCTTATATTCAGGGGAAGTTCCATAATGGTGGAAAAATTGGTCCCTTTTCCAAATCCATGCACAGAGAAAACCCACCAGCAACATCACAAACAAACACACTCTAGGAACCCAGGACCCATAAGTGGAGCTCAAGCACACTGTGTACCTTTAGGCTGCAGTTCAGATCCACCACCAGGAACATCTTAGGGTTGGACCCCAGGATCTGCCCACATTGACAGCTCTTCCAGCCATGCGGCTGGAAATTCAAGTTACATCTTTAATAAAATATTTGAGTCTATTGGGGGTCATAAATTCAAACTATCACAGAAAGAGAAAGAGAAAAAGAGAGTGACTCACCATGCCTCCCAGGCTGGCCTCAAGCTATACATTTTGTGTTAAAAGATAACAATATAAAACCTGCATGTTTCACCAATGTATCAAGGAATGTTCTATGTCTCAGTTAGTGATTATTCTTTAAAGAATTTTAAAGAAAATAAGAGAGATACAGACCAGTTTGAGGGATACTGATAGAGCCAGGATTCAAGCTCAGAATGCCCCTCTGCCTTGTCATCATTTATATATGGGGTAAAATAGTGAAGTGAGACATGGAACACAGTCTTTGAAAGGTCATCACATTTTAAAAAAATTAGTGCTCTGCCACATCTAAGTTCACTTTCTCCAGCACACTCTATACCATCTGGTTTATTCACACATTTTAATGAATGTTACTAGATCAAATTTTAGAGTGTTATAGTCCATCTGCTATAACTGCAGCTGTGGAAATATAACTTTGGAATTCTACGAGTCAATAACCAAGACTCATTGTTCAATTCCTATTTCTAAACTACACATTATAAGTATCAATGTCTCCATGACAACAAATCTAATTTAAAAAAAAGAAAAAGATCATCAATCTGCTGATATGTATGGAACAAATATATAAAGTGTAAATCTATTAAATGTGTGGTATATGTAAGATCTTGTTGATGTGACAGGGGAAAAAATTTGAATGTGGTTTGTTTTTGCCTCCAAGGAGCCTATAATCCAGTTGGAGAGGCAGGTGTACAAGCAAATATAATAAAATACAATATGAAATGAGCACTACTAATAGAGGAATAAGCAATATGGCATGGGAGCATAGAAGAACCAGGGATGAGTGTTTGGGGAATGAATCCAAGTTTAAGCTATCTACCAATCCATAACTGAGGGCAGCTTGCACAGTCTTTCAAAAATGTCAATTTTCAAAATTCCTATTGTCAGTTTAGAAAGCAAAGGATAAGACACCAGAAGACCATGAAACTAGAGAGGCCATGCAAACAATTGTCAGTCATGGGCCAGACATACATAGTACATACCTACCATCTGGATTTGGTTGAAAGACTGAAACCAAGAGACCTCCTTCTCAGGTTGAAATTGGACAGAAGGAACAAAAGACTGGAACTCTAAGAGAAATCAACCAGGATTCACAAAATGTTCAATTATATATTGTGTCCTGGGATAAAAGTGCTGTGTTCCAACAGGAAGACTGCCATATTTAAAAAAAATTAAACTGGAAACCTTGTTAAAATGCAGATTTAAATCCACAGATCTAGGGCTGGAAGATTCTGAAATTATAACCAGCTTCTGCGGCATGTTGACTCTGTTGAATCATGAACTGCACTTTGAACTAAGTTTACAACCTGTTCACCATAATAATGTAGTACAGTTGTGGTTCAGCTTGCAGATTGAATGACTATAGAGTGAATTAGGGAAAAGAATTTTGAATGCAAATCTCAAATGGTGACTTATCATAATGGGGAATACATTCTTCTCTGTTGTACAGTATAGTATATTTTACATAATAAAAAATTCTTTATGCTGGGTATGGTAGTGCACGCCCTTAATCCCAGCACTCAGAGGCAGAGGTAGGAGGACCACTGTGAATTGGAGGCCACCCTGAGATTACATAGTGAATTCCAGGTCAGCCTGAGCTACAGTGAAACCCTACCTTGAAAAACCAAAAAATGTGCTTCAAGATATGTACACATTCATGTTCCATGTTGTTGGTATATTTCAAATAATATTTAATTTTAATTGCTTGTTCATGTACACTTTTACCATCAGTTCACTTGTATAAAAGAAAATTTGTTTTTGTCATTTCCAAGGTGCTGAACCAAAACAACAGCAACAACAAAAAACTATGAATTAGTTTGGTATATTGCTGTTCTAAATAACTGGCTTTCCAGCAAGGATTTTAACTAGGATAGAGCAATGTTTAGAAGAATGTGAGTCTTGAAAATTCAAAGGTGAATACTTTGAAGGAAAGAATATAAATCAGTGGATACAAAAACAGGTATGAACATGAAAACTTGTTTGTAAAATGAAATAATAATTTTAAAGGTTTGTTTTCCCTGTGGTAGGTAGGACTTGATTTAGAAACAGTTCCTTTTGGGAAGGCCAGATATTTGGATCTAAGAAGAGCTCTCCTGTTATATAATTAGCTTCTCATCTGAATCTTGCCTTCGACAATAAACAGAACACAAATTGAATTAATCACTATAATATCACAGCGTAGAGGAAGTTTTCTGCACTGGGATTCTAGAATGTTTCTAAGGATGTGGAATGTCCTCACCTGCAGTAACTTCCTAGGCCCTGTTTATTATGTCAGAGGGGTTATAAACCCCAAGTCACAAACCAATGGTAGTAGCAACTCCCAACTGAAAGAAGACGGAGAGAAGAGGAAGACAGAGAATACACTGAAGAGAAGAGAAGATAGGGACTGGGGGCTGAAGACCTCCAAAGTCTCCCTAGGAATACATTTCAGAGCAAGCTCAACCCAGATACTCTTCATTTTTATTGAGAAAGACCAAAAATGCTCTCTATCTCTTTCCTTGACTCACCTTCTGTTCCAGCTGGTCTCTTTTTGCCTCTTCTATTAATGAAAGGCAAGACACAATATCCCAGCATCTCTTTTCCTCCCAATCTAGCACAATAGCAGATTATGCTATTTTCAAATGTGATTTATTAAATTCATGCTTGCCAAAGTAAAAGGACTGAAACAAATTTTCTTATGCAGAGACAACTTTAGGTAGGAAATCAGGAAACTACAGAAAATTGTAAGGTATATCTCATTTGATGAAAATAAAATATTGTCTCACATGTAGATGCTCCAGGTATATCATTATAAAAGTCAAGATCAGATACTAGGATCAGCATGGATCTTCTGTCTTGCAATATTAGCAAAAGAATTAAGTTGGTGAGACAATACTAAGAAAGCTAATGAAGATATTAAGCCTGAGATCATTGATAGCAAGTAGTGAGGGGTTCATGACAGCTCCCTTTCTCTTGACCTCTAGTTCCTCTGGTCAAAGCTGCCTCTTAGTCACTTCTTTAGATCTTTATGGACCAACCAGGTAAGAACTAGTGAAGAGAGAATAAGAGAAGTTTTGTAGGTAGCTCCTGGGATGCCAGCTATGAAACTCAGAGAATATCAGTGCCTGAGGCAGTAGTAGTAGAGAGGAAAGATCTGTACCACTAATTCAGGAGATTTCTTACAGGAGCTCACCCAGCTAGGTAGACAGATGTCAACTCCAGAAAGTCATCTTACATAGAGTTAAATCAAAGAAGTTAGAGGGGCATCCCCTGTAACCTAAGGGTTACAATAGCATCAAGAATAATTATTTTGCTATTTGAAGCATAATACTTTTACAATCCTGTTTCCTTACTCTACCCTACTGTACCCTTTTGTGCTTATAAGCATTACTGCTTTCTAGAAACACAGTTGCCAGCTAAATGAAGCTTTGACTCTTGACTGGGCTCAAATCTGAGGAAAAGTTTGCCAAGAGAAATAAGGTCCAAATGGTCTTTGTCCACCCAACAAGGGACATGTGGTTTTTAAAAAGCCCCAAGGTAGGGCCGTAGGGAAAATGCAATCCTGGGAAGTTCCAGAATTCACCCCCCAACCCATAACCCAAGCCCATAACTTCTATTTCATTTCCTATGGCTTCTTCCCTCCACATTAATTAGGAGAAATGAAAAGATGTTTATTCAAGAATAAAAGTTATTTCCATAAAATCCTCATTTATTGCAGGCTAGTTATTAGGGTGCCCAATTCTCATATAATCTGGGTATCCTGTCCTCTACTGACATATTTCCAACACACCACACATAGGCATGTAACACAAGCACATGTTTTTGAAACTCAAGGCTCTTGGGGCTTCAGGTGAGGACCACTTTTTCTTAGTGTTCCTTCCTCCTACATACTTCCTATACAAACCTCATGAATTGGAAGGTTGGCTTGTGGTCTGTGAACATGAACAATTTTAATCTGGGTATCCTCAGGTCAAACCAAACATGGATGGACTTTTCTAACAGCCCTTCTAGCCTCTTTCTTCCTCCAAAGTTATTTGGGAATTCTTAAAAGAGATATTACATGTATTCACAAACAGCGCATTCTACTAGAAACTAGAGTCTATCCTTAACTTTTCTATACAAGTTCAATCTTCCTACACTAATGGCCATCAGTTAAACCTTCATGAACATAATATATAAATAAGTATAGCAAAGGTTATGGCTTCAATGGTAAAGTGTTTGCCTCACAAGGATGAGGCCTTGCATTTTATCCCCAGAGCCCATATTAAAAATACTAAGCCCCGGGCTGGAGAGATGGCTTAGCAGTTAAGCGCTTGCCTGTGAAGCCTAAGGACCTCGGTTCGAGGCTCGGTTCCCCAGGTCCCACGTTAGCCAGATGCACAAGGGGGCGCACGCATCTGGAGTTCGTTTGCAGAGGCTGGAAGCCCTGGCGTGCCCATTCTCTCTCTCTCCCTCTATCTGTCTTTCTCTCTGTGTCTGTCGCTCTCAAATAAATAAATAAATAAATAAATAAATTTTAAAAAAATTTAAAAAAAATACTAAGCTTGGTAGTACATACTTCTCATTTCAGCAATGTGAAGACAGAGGTGGAAAGAAACCCAAGGCTTCCTAGCCAGTCAGTCTAGCTTTCTTGGTGGGACCCTGGACAACGGGAGTTCCTGTAGCAACAAAAGTGGACAGACTTTCTACAGAATGACCACCGCGGGGGTCCTCTGGCCTCCACAGCATGTACATATGCACGCATGTGCAACCAAGCAGACGCATACACTCACATATGAGAAAATGCACACACATATGTGAGAAACAAATAAATACAAATATGAAATGAAACTGCAACATGTTTTTATTCCCAGCACTGGGAAGTGGGGCTGCTGAAGACAGAGGATGGCTGTGAGTGCGAGGCCAGCCTAAGACTACATAGTAACTCCCAGGTCAGCCTGGGCTATAGACCCTACCTCAAAACAACAACAACAACAAACAGTGACTTTTACTACTCAAGGAATCTTAAGTAGCTACAATGAAAAAGCCATGTACTTAACACCATTTGTACAACACTAGGATTTAATCTGTCAGCTGGGGACTGGCACTGAGAAGATGGCCCTGTGGCCCATCCTGCTGGTATGAGAACTGCAGCCCCAAGTGCCAATAGTGCCAAGGTTACTACCACGATAGGAACCACAGTCACTGTGGGGGTGCCCTCTATCCTCTCTCCTCACCTTATTATCAATAGGGCTTACACCAGGGCACTCTAAGCAGCCCAGGCCTACCTCTGAGGTCTTGCTTTCCCTCTTTTTCCCACATCGTTCTCTTTGCTGGGCTGAAGCCCAGACACAGACTCGTGGAAAGGAACAGCCCCAAAAAGTTTGAACTTGAGACACACACTTCCATCATTGGTTCATTTGACATGTATTAAATGCCTACTGTGGTGGTTTGATTCCGGTGACCCCATAAACTTAGCTGTTCTGATTGATAGGTTCCCAGCTGATGGAGATTTGGGAATTAACGCCTCCTGGAGGCAGTGTATTGTTGGGAATGGGTTTATGGGTGTTAAAGCCAGTTTCCCCATGCCAGTGTTTGGCACACTCTCCTGTTGCTATTGTCCACCTTATGTTGACCGGGGGTAATGTCCACCCTCTGCTCATGCCATGACTTTCCCCTGTCATCATGGAGCTTCCCCTCAAGGCTGTAAGCCAAATTAAACCTGTTTTTCCCAGAAGCTGCTCTTTGTTGGGTGATTTCTACCAGCAATGCGAACTGGACTGCAACAGTAAAGTGGTTCCAAGGAGTGGGATTGCTGCTAGACATCTGACTATGTGGCTTTGGCCTTTTGGAGCTGATTTTCAAGAGGAATATGGAAGGATTTGAAACCCTGGCCTAAGAGATACCTTGAAGTACTGTAAGTACAGCTTGATGGACTATTCTGGTCAGAGTTGAAAGGCCTGAATGCAGTAAGAACTATGGATTGTAAGGTTTGGCTTATGAGGGTAAGAAAGAGTTTTGCTTGGACTGGTCTAGCAATTTGTGTGAGAAGCATGTTTTTATGCCCATGTCCTGAGAAGTTGTGCAGGGTTGCTTTGCATAGAAATGAACTGGTGTGAGCAGAGGAATATGGCACAGAAAGAAAAATCTTTGGGGAAACTATTGCCCATTCATCTGCAACTGAGAGATTACAATCTTTAATACTGGGCTAGCTGACCTGTGCTGGGGCTACAGGAAGAATGTTGACTCTTTTGAAGGGGCCTGAATGCTCAAGGAGTGTCCTGTTCTTCAAAGTCTGCTTTATTCCCCACTAGATTAACAAATTAGCACCCTACCTGGTATCATGGAGTATAAGAAGTGCTGGAAAGAGGGTCACTGAGTTTGCAACACAGTCTTGTGTTTTGGAAATGGCCATGGGCAGTGTGAAGCAGGTTTGCTGGATGCCTGCATAGAGACCCCATGGGGCCATGAGGATGAACCGTGGCTTGCAGTGGAGACCCAGTGGAGATGCCGGGACCATGAGATGGCTGCCGAGGAGCTGCCAGCCCCGATGAAGTTTCCCAGGACCGTAGCCTAGCTGGAGGGGTGGAATTGGAATGCCAGAGTCCTGTTGCCTGTTAGAATTATTGGACTTGAAGACTTGTCACTGACTAGAGTTGTTGAACTTAGAATTTGAGCTTAATGTTTGTCCTGGTTGTTTTAAATCTTGTATTGGCTGAATGTTTCTTTGCTATGCCCAGTGCCATCTTTTGCAGTGTGAATATTTATTTTGTGACATTATGGGTTTTTTGAGGTTATTTTTGGGTATTATGGATCAGTTAAAAGATTTTGGACTATGAGGATGTTTGAACATCACTGAAATTGATAAAAATTATGGGACTTTTAAAATCAGATGAACACATTGCATTTTACAACATGTATGGTTATCAGTGTATGGGGGCCAGGGGTGGAATGTGGTGGTTTGATTCAGGTGACCCCCATAAAATTAGGTGTTCTGAATGCTAGGTTCCCCAGCTGATGGAGATTTGTGAATTAACGCCTCCTGGAGGCAGTGTATTATTGGGGGTGGGCTTATGGGTGTTAAAGCCAGTTTCCCCTTGCCAGTGTTTGGCACACTCTCCTGTTGCTATTGTCCACCTTATGTTGGCCAGGGGGTGAGGCCCACCCTCTGCTCATGCCATCATTTTCCCCTGCCATCGTGGAGCTTCCCCCTCGAGCCTGTAAGCCAAAATAAACCTTTTTCCCAGGAGCTGCTCTTGGTTGGGTGATTTCTACCAGCAATGCAAACTGGACTGCGACACCTACTATTTTTCTGGCCTGGGTCTGCGGGCTGGACTTACAGCAGTGAAAGATGAAAACACGCCCTGCTTCTACACCTGGTGCTTGAAGGTGAGAACTCAGGTGAGATACGGAAGCCTGTGAGGGGCAGTAGGATAAAGGAGTGGAGACCCAGTCCAGCTCAGCAGTGTGGTGAAGAGCAGGGCCCAGGGGACATATTCCATGATACTGAGTTCTGGCCCTATCGCTCACTAGCCATGTGGCCTGAGATATGTACTGTGCCTTGCTCTCTTCGTCTGAGAACTTAAATGGTCACCAACATAGTCAGAAGAAATAGAAATGTGTGTAAGAGTTAGCATTGTCTTACTTATCTTTGTCAAGTGACTTTAGCTAACCCATGTTACTTAGTGATGTGTAGTTTTGGTTGCTATTATAAACATATTAAAAAGTAATTATCGCTAGTGTGTAATTTACTAAATTTGGGCAATTATCTCTAGTCTCTGGAAATCATGAAAAATAAAGTATTATAAAATAAGTAGAAGAACTCATGACCTCATTTGAGAGGTGATTAGAAATTAAGAAAAAGGTTACTTTAAAGAAAAAGAAGAAGAAATCGCTATTGCCCTCCCAGGCAGCGCTCATGCAGAGATTAGCCGTCCGGTTTGTCTACATGGCAACAGAAGGCCTGGCAGGGTTAGGAGACGGTGTGGAACAGAATTCAACCTCCTGGGGTTTTGTTTTGAGTAGACCAACACAACTGCTTTACTGTTCTGATTGCCCACTTTTTTTTTTTTTCTTTTTTCTGTTTTGGCTGTCCAGACAGTTGTGGTGCTATTGGGTCGACCTAAGAGGGTCATGCTGACAATGTAATCACGACTCCTATGACCACAGAAACACGTTTTGTAACAGCTCATTTATGCCACACCAGCGATTTATTACATTTGTATGTGTGCTCATATGAGTTTGCCATGACAAGATGATGCTTAGTAATTAATTTGCCAACATGGTTTTCTGCAATAGAATCCAGCCCTTCTAAATACACCACATTTTAATAAAAGAAAGTGCTTAAACAGAGCTCTATCCTGAAAAGCCATTTGGCACTAGGGTAAAACCTTAAGAAATCAAGGTAGAAATAAGAGGCAGGAAGCTGAAATCTAAAACAGAGCTACAAATCCCAGGGAGATAGCCAAGCAGAGCTGTGAAGACTTCCCACCACGGATTGCACTGCTCCTACATTAAAGAAAACTAAATGGCCTCCTGTGGATCCAAAGGGAAAGCAGGGAACACAGTGGTTTTCAGATGGCCTGCAAAATCTTCCGTGGAATACCACAGACCAGCTGGGCCACAGACCATGGTGTTCTATACTGTTTCTCTTTGGAGCAGCAGGTCTCAGAAGTGACGTAATTGCCGGGATAGCTTACCTCTGCATAGGGAGCTAGCAGTTAGCTTAGGAGTGAAGTTGTTTTTCTTCATATATATACATATATATACACACACGTATATATACATACATACATATCTATACGTATATATATTTACATATATATGTATATATACATATATATACATATATATACACATATATATACAAATATATATATACATGTATATGTGTGTATATATATATATATATATATATATATATATATATACACACACACACATATATATATACATATATCGAGAGACCTAATATATATATATTTATATATATATAATATATATATTAAATATATATATATAATATATATATATATATGTGTGTGGTCTCTCAATATGAGTGCTATGCTTTCTGAGGGGAACATCTCAGACCACCTTTCTCCCTTCAATTAATTGCTGCTGAATTTCTTGTCACTTACATAAGCTCTTTTTTTTTTTGCTAATGACATTTGAGATTGCAAATAATCAAAGCACTGTCTGCATGAGGTTTAAACCGCTGCAGGGGCTGTCTAGAGAAATTCTGCTTGAACATCTTGTCTTGGATGAAAGACCTTCAGGTAAGCTGGATATACCTTGTCTTTTCTTCACTCTGCCCTGCTTTCACACCACAACTGCTCACACCTCACCCTATCGCTGGTCTCAAACATGACCTACTGTCCCTTCTGCTATTTAGCTCCTATTTGGCAAGGGCTGTGCAGAAGATAATAAGTTATGCAAATTAGATGGGGTAAAAATCATGACCTCCACCTTCCTGTTAATGTCACTGCCTATCTCCTGGAGGAGTTTCCTGTGATTTATGTCTCTTCTCTGCCCTTACTGACTTCTTTTGTCCTGTGCTGATTTGCATTCCTTCATATGTTGATCTGCAAAGAGAATTGTCCAGAACACATAGTCTGCAAGTCATTCTTCATACTTCCCAAAGGCCAGGTGTCCAAGTTCCACGTATAATACCAACGGTGAACACTGCCCATCATCATCATCTACTGCCACTGCCACAGGAACTTTAACTCTTTAAAGTGACAGAGACTACTACAAAAGCTATTCTTGTATTCGGAAAATAAGTAACAAGAAGACATGTTGGCTTGGGGATTTTTGAGATTTAAAAATCTTAAAAAAGTATCATTGTGAGATATTGGTGTATTTGCTCCTAGTCATTTTTTTCAAAAATGGATGTAGAGACATATCACCTCATTAAGTGTCTATACCAATTAAAATTATCCTCAAGCAATTTATATGAATTATAGCAATTCAAAATTACATTTGGAAAATTTTACATACTTAAATATTCAGTATTTCTCTCCAGAGATACAGTTTTATGTTTATTTTTTTCAATTTATATCTCTCAGTGAGCTTCTCTCATCTCCTTAATAGATTTTAAAAGTTTTTGTTTTCAATTCTTTCTAGGGCTGGGGAGATGCCCAGGTGGATAGATCACTTACCACACAAGCATAAGGACCTGAGTTGAGATGCCCAGAACCCACACAAAACTGGACACAGTAGCATGGAAGACTGTAACCCCAGTACATCTATGGCAAGATGGGAGGTAGGGATCAAAGGATCCCCAGAAGCTAGCAGGCCAGAATGTAGTGTTGAATAACTAGAGACCCTGCCTCTAACAATGAGGAACATGAGGACTGACAGTTGTTGTGTCTTCTGTCCTCCATATGGGTGCCTTGTCTTATGCATGACCAAACTTAGACACACCTACACACACACCAAATATTTTTTGAGCATTCTTGTGTCTTGCTATGATGAAAAGCATCTGATTCTAAGCTAGTTATGGTGGGTACATGGAGAGATAGTAGGTTTAGATATTATGAAAATAGCAAGACAGATGCAACAAGAAGAAAATGTCAAAGGTTGTTGATGAGCTTCCTCAGCTCTGTACATGTTTATGAAGACAGAAAAAAGAAAAAGTTGAAAAAGATTTTGGACCATCTGGTTCTGCAAGTCTTTGAATGCCTATTTACATTACAAGTGAATATGATATAATAAGAAGTTCCCAAATAACACTGGGTAAAGAAATAAACATAAATGGGGCTGCAGAGATGGCTTAGCGGTTAAGCGCTTGCCTGTGAAGCCTAAGGACCCCAGTTCGAGGCTCGGTTCCCCAGGTCCCACGTTAGCCAGATGCACAAGGGGGCGCATGCGTCTGGAGTTCGTTTGCAGAGGCTGGAAGCCCTGGCGCGCCCATTCTCTCCCTCTCCCTCTATCTGTCTTTCTCTCTGTGTCTGTCGCTCTCAAATAAATAAATAAATAAATAAATAAATAAAATTAAAAAAAAGAAATAAACATAAATGACAGAATAGAACTTAAATAAATAAGTAGTATCCATGCTGCGTGCATGAGAGTACTGGCATTATATTGACATAAGAAAGTGCATCCCACAAAAGGTAAATAAATGTCCTACACATTACACTGGGACACTAGGCCATTGTGGTGGTTTGATTCAGGTGTCCCCTATAAACTTAGGTATTCTGAATGCTGGGTTCCCAGCTGATGAAGATTTGCGAATTAATGCCTCCTGAAGGCAGTATATTATTGAGGGAGGGTGTATGGGTATTATAATCAGTGTCCCCTTGCCAGTGTTTGGCACACTATACTTTTGCTTTTATTTACCCAATGTTGGCAAGGAGGTAATTTCCACCCTCTGCTCATGCAGTATATTCCCCTGCCATCATGGAGCTTCCCCTTGAGCCTGTAAGCCAAAACAAACTTTTTTAAATTTTTCCCCACAAACTGCTTTTGGTCAGGTGATTTCTTCGGACAACAAGAACTTGACTGCAACAGCCATGAATTCCAACTGGTACAGTTGGCAGAGGTAGGAATATTGTTTTGTTTTTATTTTCAAATTTACTTTCAAGTAGAGTGAGACAGAGGGGAAGATAGAGAAAGAGAGAGAGACTCAGTGTGCCAGGACCTCTCCAGATGCATGTGCCACATTGTGCACATGTCTGTAGGTGGACACTAGGGAATCAAACTCAGGTTGTTAGGCTTTGCAGGTAAGCACCTTAACTGATGAGCCATCTCTTCAGTACCAGAACTTGGAAAGTCATATACATGCACATATGCATATGCATATATATATATACATATATTATTATATATATGTACATATATATATACACATACATACATACATACATACATACATATATACATATATTCAAGACTTAAGGACAAGAGTAACTCATGCTTTAAATCAAGAATATTGACTCAAACAAATCCAAGAAAACATATGTTCAGGAACTATTCCCTGTATGGAAATAGGGCAAAGCACTTGTCCTGGCTACAACAGCCAGGGGCACATAATGAGGCACTTTCAGATTAACATTCTTCCTCTTACACTGAAGCCAATCGTGCTGGTCTTTCTAAGAATTTTAAAAACAGTCATTTTTGACCATAAAGTTATAGTCCTCCATGAGGAATTTCTAGTAAATGATGAAAGTATGGTCATTTTGATGAATTTTTAAATAAATAAAGGTAAAATGAAAAATAATCATGAAAAACAATCAGGAACTTATTAGACAATTTAGGTCTAGTCTTTCTACTGATGTCAGCAGCTCCTTGTAGTGAAATGAGCTTCTAATCAACTCGAGGAGGTTAATCCTTCTAAATACCTGGGATAGAAAAGAACCATGGGAAAGCGAAAGCCTTCAAAATCCAATCTAAGCATTTTGTTTCCTTGGGAAAAAAAAAAAAAATCCCTAATTCCTAGGTTCATTAAGCTTGTTCAAATTTTGAGAGAGAGAGAGAGAGAGAGAGAGAGAATGTGTGTGTGTGTGTGTGTGTGTGTGTGTGTGTGTGTGTATGTTGCAGGGTGGACACACACATGTTCACTCTATGAGGTCAGAGAAAGTTCCTGCCAACCTTGTTACAAGTTAATTTGTATATTAATCTGTGTGGGAACCTTTCTTTATTTTGTAAAATAAAGGAAAGGAGGAAAAAAGAGACATCACATTGACTTAAAAGTTTTGACTAAATTCTAACTGTGCCTGAGGAGTTTCCTCTCTATCTTCCAATCAGCAAAGGATTTGTGACTCTTTTCAGTGTGCCTGAGATTACAGAGACAAATTACTTAAGCGCCCAAGGAGATTACCTCTAATTGGCATAAAAAGGATATAGCATTAAAAACAAAACTCTCTGAAACTCTGACAGTGTTTAGTGCCCAACGGGTAAGGCAGTTCCCTGTGCAGAAGCTCTATAAATAAATATATCAGCATGAGATAGAAGTCAGCCTCTTGAGGTCTTATTTAGAATTTGGCAAGCTTTATTCCTCTTATATTAGGCCTCACATAGATGTGTCTTACTTGTAGAATAAGGGCACATAACACATTCACTTTAGTAGTCCTCTTCTTCTTGTTTCCATTTGTTATATCCAGTGAATTCTCACTTATAAGCTGCAAATATTAGGGCTCCCTGAAAGTCAATATGAAACACTTGGTGTTGACTACAGAGAAATCTGAAGTTGAGAGAGTGTGGGGAGTAGAGAAAGGGACAGGGAGTTGAGATTCATACAAGTAGACAGGTAAGGACAAGTAGCCAGGAGTTTTGTCAGCTATTTTGTCAATGATCATAATGGCAAGTGGCTTAGGTGAAGAGCTACTACCTAAGTCCTTTCTGTCAATGGTCTTAACATCCCATGGGAAAAGTAAAATGTATTGATCATAATATTAAATAATAATGTACAAAAACTAACAGATAAAATCTCAAAGATCAAAATTAGGCAAGCCTCTGGCATAAAAACAGATACATAGACCAATGGAACAAAATTGAAGACCAAGCCCTTAGTTCAAGTAACTAGAGCTGCTTGATCTTTGACAAAAGAGCCAATAATATATACTGGAGAGAAGATAACATCTTCAAAAAATGGTGCTGGATAAATTGGATAACCACGTATAGGAAAATTAAACTAGACCAATTCCTCTCACTGTATATAAAGTCATCTCCAAATGGATTAAAGATGTCAGTAAAAAACCTCAAACTCTTAAATGACTGGAAGAAAAAATAAGGAAATCTCTCTCTTATAAAGGAGTGGGGGAAGACTTCCTGAACAATATCCCAATGGCCAGGAAATTAAACAATCACTCAACCAGTGGGATCTCATGAAATTAAAAAGCTTTTGTAACAAACATACCATAAACAGAGCCAACAGACTACCAACAGAATGGGAGAAAATCTTCACCAGATATACTATGACAGAGGCCTAATATCTAGAGACAAAACAAAAAAAAAAAAAAAAAAAAAAAAAAAACCTAAGCAATTAAAAGAAATCAAACAATCAACTCAAAAAATGGGGCAGAAAACTAGATAGAGCATTCTCAAAAAAATATATACATACAAATGGCCAATATTCAATTTAAAAAATGTTCCACATCCTTAGCCATCAGGGAAATAAAAATTAAAACAACTGTGAGACTAAAACATATAACCCTCTATAGGAATATGGTCGGGAGATAATTTGGAAAGAAGGGCCCTGGAGAGGGTGGGATTAATCTTAATCTTAAAACAATTGGCTGTGCCTTGTAACTCCCAGTTCCAGAAATCAGATACAACCCACATTGACATGTTGGTAAGTCCCCAACATAAGACAGGCTTCTGCCAAAGCACTTGATTACCCACCTGAGGTAAAAGGTAAGACCCTATTGTTGAAGACACCACTTGCTGCCAATACAGAATATTGAGAGGTCAGCTGGGTTCTGGAAAATTGTTAGACCATATAGTGCCAGAAATTTCTACATGTGCTGTTTGGGGTAAAATGGCCAACAAGTTTGTAAGCAGTTGGGGACACTGCTTTTTGAAATAAACCAGCCTGACAAGATAGACACACATGTACAATAGTGGCACCCAGACTAGGTGGGTAACCAAAGGCTCGCTGATTGGCCAACAGACCTGCTCAATGGAAACAAACCCATAGCTGGAACTGGGAACACATTATAATTCTATGAAGACCAGGATCATGCACTCCATCAAGAAGTTCCCACTAGTCTATGGCCAAAAGAGAGGCTATACCCATCGAAATCTCTCTTAACTACCTATGCTTATCCCGTATAACCTATGCTGATCTCACTCTCCATTGGAAGATCTTTTTTTTTTTTTCTTTCACAGAAGGAAGTGAAAACTGAGAACAACCAAAATCTATCAATAAGACAAGAAAAGATAACTGTGTCCCTGACAGGATATAAACCACCCCTCATATATCAGTAAGCCCCCAGGTGAAACCATGGAGTAATTGACAAGACAAGCAAGAGTGTTGCTTCCATGGTGAGCCTGAAAACCTGAACCAAGGTGATGGTGATAGACACTGAGGATGTTCAAAATATAACAAAGTAGAAACCTAGAAATTATTGAGGGCTCAACACTAGAGTAGAATTAAAACATTTCCACCAAAGCTCAGGGATTTTTCTGCAGGAGGGGGAGAAAAGATTTCAGGACCACAATGTAGGAGGAACTATCCAGAGGCATTGCATCCCCCCGACCCAATGACTGACTGCTACTCTCACAACTCATAACCCACAACCTCGTGGTGAACACCAGCAATCCTACTGAGGAGGATCCTCAGTGGAATGGGGTCAGAGAAGAAAGAGATGGTACCAACACATGACTTGCCTGTACAAAGTTTATACATAGTAAGGAAAAAGAAACTTCATTTTATGCTTGAGATCCAGAAGCACTAAACAGTTTCCTTTTGGTCACATTGATAGTCATTTAGAGTGGCTCAGGACTCAGATCTTCATGATCTTACCATTAAAAAAAGAGGGAAAAATGATTGGATAACACAGCACCGACAGAAAGGACAACAAGCTTTACTAAGAGTTTGGGCAGAAGGCAAAGTTGGTAAAGTGCTTACCTCACAAGCATCAAGATCTAAGTTCAATCCCCAGTACCCACATAAAATGTTGGGTATAGCAGTACATAGATGTTATCCCAATGTTAAGCAGAGACAAGAGGATCTGTGGAGTTCTCTGGTTATCCAGTCTAGCCCAACTGGGGAGCTCCATATGAACGAGACCTGAAAAGAAGGTGGATGTTGTTCTGGAAGATGATGTCCAAGGTTGTCCTCTGACTTCCTCAGGTGACACACACATGCATCCACACACAGAAGCACTCTTACACATGCACACTCAAGGCACACACATATATAAAGCTAACAGGTATGTATGTACATTATAAAAAAACAAATAATAAAATTCATACCTTAAAGGATGATAACTACTGTCAGAATGTTTTGCACAGCCCTCCTCCTAATTCTTACATCGGAATTCTAATCATCGATGCAACAGCATTAGGAAAAGTATTTTGTAGATAACTAGAACACCTCTGGGGGAACTTAAAGCAAGTCCTGATAGCGGCCTTGACCCTTTTTATACTATATGATGTTACAGAAAGAAACAACCTCCACCACTCAGTCTGCCGATGCCTTCACATTGGACTTGCCAGCTTACAAAACTGTGAACCATAAATTTCTATTATTTGTAAACCATCCCATTTATGATCATTTTTCACGTTCTTTATTGTTTGGTTATTGACAATTTCATACATGTGCATACTTTGATCATAATTCCTTTCCATTATGTTCTCTTGCCTCCTCGCCCCAACTCCCTAACGCTGAACCTCCTGTTCTTCACAACCTGTCCCTTTTCTACTTTGATGTCTTTTTTTATTGTGTATCTGTGTGACTCACTGAGTTTAATTAGGATTGTGTGTGTTAGCATGGGCTTACAATAGTCCAGGTGGACTATGACAAAGAGAGACAATTTTCAAAACAGAAAAAAAAAAAATGTGGGCTAGGGAAAGAATACCTGGAACCAGGATGGGCAGGGAGGGTAGGGGGCAGGGACAGGTATGGAATGCAGTTGATACTTGAAGGATGGCTAAGATAGAAGGCAGCTCAGGAGAAAAATAAAGCAAACATTTTCATTCCAAAACACACTCCAGTTTTGAGAGTCTTTCTTATATAGGCTAAGGCTTATATCATCCAATAAGCCCAGCCCTTCATTAGCCTCTAAACACTCCAGTTCTTCCCTAAACCTACACCTTTGCTCATCCTGACCACTGCAGGACACAGTCTGTCTGACTTGTAAGGTTGGGGAAAGTCTGCTTCCTTTATAATGGCCCTGATCTTTGGACCCATCTAAAGCTGTTTCCTAAACTATGCTGAGTGCTGGCTGAACTGCTTGCACAATCATGCAGGTTGTAAGCTGTGAAGAAATAGGTGTCACACCTTCTGCTTTCTGTGGGTCACATTGTATGCTCACAACAATATGAGGTGTGTTGTGGGTTCTTCATAATTACTTCCTGGTTGAATCACGAAAGGAGGTCTTTCTATCAACTGACTATGCACCCGTTATTGAATCTTAGCACAAAGCCACAGGTCTGGACATGAGCTGAGAAAGTATAATGGAGACACTGATATCATGGTAGTAAACATTTCTTAGTATGCCAAACACTCACCAAAGTGCTTCTATGTAACTGCACCTAACCCTTAGCACAACAAAGCTGTGCTAAAGGCTCTTAAGAATAAAATCAGGAACTGAATACTCATCATAGGAAGCAAAATTTTTCCCATGGAGAAGTCTCCTTTGGTGGCTTTCAGTTATAGACTGTTTTGTGTTTTAAAACATATTTAGAATTTTGTAAGATAACTGGGATTCATTGATAATCTCCCAATTACATCCCTCGTTTGATATCTACATTGTTCTTACCCATAGGAAAGCAGACAGAAGATGTAAAGATTTCAACAATTTCTAAGGTATGGGTATCAGCCTTTTATTATAAATCCTTGACTCTCAGCTCTCTGAATTATCACTATGTCTACTCCTCACACACTCATTCCTGCCACCATGGAGGTAAAGGATCTGACTAGAATATTTAAGATAAGGGCCTGAGTATGACTTGCATGTTTGTCTGTGTTTGGGTGCCTGTGAACATATATGGATGTGCATGTGGAGGCCAGAGGATAATCTCAGTGTCATATGTCAGCACACCATCCACTATTTTTGAGGCAGGATCTCTCGTGGGTCTGAAACTCACCACTTAGACTATACTGGCTAACCAGTGGTCCTCAAGAATCCTCCTGTCTCTTCCTCCCCTGCAGTTCGATTCCAGGCACAAGGTATCCACCAGACATTTTTATGGTTAGTGTTAAGGAGCTCACTGTTGCTGTTTTCCTGAACCAAGATTATAATACCTTTATCAGAAATGCATGGGTGGAGCAGCAATGCAACTGGCATTTTGGTCATGACTCCGTCGGCTCTCAATGATTCTCAGATGGGCCACAGTGCTAGTACAATAGTGTTTATTGGGATCTCTAAAAACTGTACCATGAAAAGAAAGTAGAGTTTTTCCACATAAAAAAGCATTTGCAATAATAATGCAAATGCTCACACTCGGTATTTTACATTTAATCTTGTTAAATAACATTTTGTTTACTCTTTGCCTCTACCACATCAAATGTTTTCATAAAAATTATATAGTTGGAAAAAAAGTTTGGAATCTTTGCTAATACTTTCTGCACCTGTTTGTACCATTCTTTTCTTGTCCAAAAAGATGTTTAGACTGTTAAGTGGGTTATATGTAACAAACACATTGGGCCACACTGAATGCAATGCCTCATTTGAAAGAAAGAAATAAAGACAGAGAGAGAGGGAGAGAAATAAAGAAGAAAGGAAGGTTAGGAAGTGGGAAGGAAGTAAAAGAAAGACAGAAAGAAGATCCTATTCCTCAATGAGAAAATATTGTCATTCTTAAATGTTTCCATAATTAAAAAGTCACCCTAGAATCTATTTCAAAAATTGCCTTTGTATTTCAATATTAATACTATACCAACCTTACCTAAACTTGACTATTAGTGTGAAACATCATTTCATAAGTTTTTCTGGTAAAAATGATAATTTTTAGTTATTCCATTTAAGATAGACATTAACAAAATGCAACAATGTTATGATTGGAGATTCTTTTAACATTGTTAAGCCCCAGACTGACAAGAACAAAGAATCACTTCACTAACTAATGTATTAAATATGTTGTCTATTTATATAGCACTTGTTTGATAGAAAATTCATCTCTTTTGTTTCTTCTTATCTTTTTCTTCTTCTTCTTGTCCATGCAGTGCATCTATGAATTATGCATGGGAACATAATTAAATGTAACAATTGGTGAATTGTACTCCATGGACATTGTTCCATGTTTCAAGTCTTATTTAGACTAAACCAAAATGTATGCAAGGAGAGGAGCTTGCAATTAAATTCATAACCATCCTTCCTGGGAAAGTTGCCTTTATGTAAAAATGCATTGCTTGATAGAGGCTGTTTTTCTGACCAAAAGCTTTGTATTACATCCTTACAAAAAATTATCAGCAGATACCTTAGCAGTAACACACACCTTCCTAAGTGAAGGCTTCCTATAGCTGATTTTCCTTCACTCTTTCTTCTTTATGGCACAGTTAGTCTTTGGGCCATATACAACTGTTAAGAATCATCTTGGAGAGTGCTTTTGCTATTTGCAGCCTAGGAAGAGACAATGCAGAGGATGATGGAATGAGATCGATTCGTAAAACTCTCTCCTTTGATTACTCTCAAGAGCTCCCATGGTAATTTTTCTTCTTTTGCTTGCTTGTTTGCTTTTATGTTTTAAGTAGAAGAATCCTGGCAAAGAGAAAAGACAGCTAAGGCACTTAGAAGGATAATAATATGCACAGGAATACCTACCCTGTGTGAGAAAAAAAATAGGATTACTGTAAATATTAGCCCAGCTCCCAGCTTCTTCCTTCATCATGCAATTCTTTAAAATATTCTTTATTTAGAAAAATACACTTACTAAATGGCCCTATTTTTTCAAACTATGATCTAAAGCTCCAACTTAGCATTGTATACACATTTACTGAGAATCATCTACACTCCATCATCTATGAGAGCCTAGAATATTCTGTTCAGAATCTGTCCTCATATTTTACTAGCACATATCTGGATAGTTTTCTGTTTCTTGACCTGGGTCGTCCTCAGAATTTTCTATATCTGCACTTGTTATTTCCCTGAGACAAAAAAGCTTTCCCTTAAAGATAGCACATGATGAATTTGTACTAAGGAATTGACTATTTCCTTTCACTGTCAGCAAACAATCACTTCTATTCCACATCCATTTCTCTGCAATGTGGCAGCATCTTAAGGATGGACAGGACTGAAACACTGTTTGGCTGCCTGAATGAGACAGAACCTAACGTGCAATCTCTGTCCAAGAAACTGCCTTCAAGAAGTGCAGCCGCTACTCTTTCCTCTTCCTCACTCTGCTCTTCTTTTCATCCACAATTTGAAAAATGTCATGTTTAAAAGCTTTGGCTGTCCCACGGTGTCATCCACTTGATCCATCATCATCTTCTCAGCTCATCTTTTTCTCTATTAAAAATAAGATTATTTATATTTCTAGATGAAATGAGGAAACCTGGGTCTGATAAATGACTTCCTGATGTCATTATTTCTGGGTAGTGTATTATTGAGGGAGTTCAGCCATGACCTAGTGTTATTGCTTCTGGAATGCTGGCTGGAGATAATCACTCATATACACATACTGTAAAGTTTATTTTTAAAATCAAACCATTAATTAAAAAGAATAATGATTAATACAGAAAGCATACACAGGAAGATGATGACATGCGTCAAAGGCAGCAGGTGTTGCGGCCTGTTGAGAAGCTTTATGGATTCTCTTACATGATCCCAAATTTTTCATGGTTGAATCAACTTGGTTCTTGCAGATCTTGCAAAAAAGAAACAACTGTGGGCACAAAATACTGTTCCATTTACTGCAGAAACCTCTTGGCAATGGAAATGTAGCCCAGAGACCCTTCACTGGACTCTGGAGAGCAGCTGTCATTGAGTCCTTAGAAATGCCTCATAAGTTCAGGAGATAACCTTGGAATATCCCCAGGTCTAGCATTAAATATTCTGAATCACATAAAAGGAAGCATGCCTCCTCCATTTAGCCCTTCTTCCCAATCTAACAGTATATACACCTTAAGTCATTGTCAACATTTTTTAACATCATGCACTATGAGTAAAGTATACTTACTTAACAAAGAAAGAGGAAATTCTGAAACTCCTGGATACAATTTGAGAATGTCAGTTTACACTTTGTTTTCTTTGCTGTTACTTTCAATTTATTGTAAGCAAAACCAGCATTCTCTTTATTGTGATCATATGAGGTTTCTCATAAAGTAGTGTAAATATAAATGAAATATTAGGTGGATTGTAAACATGATATCCAGTTGTAACAAAATCAAGGAAAGCAGTCATTTGGGTACTTGAAAAAAACTTTAGAGGTTAGCACAAATGAGGGAATTTTGAAATGTGCTGGTTTAAGATAAAACCTACACAATAAAAGGGCCTGTGTCAAAAGCCACACACAAGAACTGAGTTAAGTCCTATATGTACTGCTAAAGATATCAGAGAAAAAGAGAAACTGAAATAAAATCAGTAGCAAGACTGAAAGAAAAATTGCTTATAATGTTTCAAGAGCTATTTTAGCACATATCCTAATGACAGTTATTAATTACATTTATCAATTTCCTTTATCCTAAAGACACACAAGGAAAACATTTACCAAAATCTAGTGAAAACAGAATTAACAGTATTATATTCCTTGCCCCTCCTGTGTTCCAAAGTGACTTATACTGAAACTTATAAAAATGAGTACATTCTGACTGAGAATAAAAAGCCAAAGGTGAGAGATTTATTGTAAGCTCACTAAATACTTAGTGGAGGAAAGTATAAGAATGTCTGATAGGAAAAACTATCATGTGATAGCTTTCCTTTTTGCTTTGAAAGCCAAGATTTTGATAGTAGGATTTCCTGTTTGTGCCTGGAGACATCTTCCTTGCTAAGATACAATAAGACTTTAGAGGTCAAGTTCTCTGCCCTGTCTCCAGAAACTTATCCAATATCTCATACACAGCTAGCACTTGTAAATGTTGAGTGAAGAGTGAGTGAATGAATTCATCATCTTTATATAAGCTTCAATCCATGAGATATAATAAGAGCTAAGGAAAATTGCCTTTTGTCCCAGGAAATATTAGCTATTGAAGTCTATAGAATTTTTTCCCACTGTTGACCTTAAGGGAGAAGGTCATCATCAGTGCAGTTCATTCATTCTCTTTTACACTCAAGGCACGAGTTTTGTTCATCTTTCTGTGAAGCTGAAAAGATTATAATGAAAACGCCTAAAGGAAGAAGGGAGGGACAATTGTAAATAGTTTTCTCAACAACTGGTATCAGCATTTTCTCACAGCCTTGCGTTTACTCAGACTAGAATGACAAATGTATTACAAAGAATAGACGAGCTCTTTCTGTCTGGATATGGCATAAAAATAAAACAATACTGTACTGATTTTTCTCTCTGGGTATTGTCCTTCTTGTACAATTGCTGAACATTGGCAGAGCTGTTAACACCATTGATAGGAAACAAAGCAAAACTTGGGAGGGACTCTACAGCCCCGGGCTTGTGAACGTCTGGATTTACAGCACAGTTTGACGCCACTGTCAGAGTCCTCTGACTTCAAATCTTGCCAACTACCACAGGGCCTTTATCCTCTTTGTGAAAGTGTATCTTTGCCCCAAAATCCTGCACATAGAGTTTCATGATACTCCTTTCAGCTTGAGGTGTTTCTTGGGTGTTTGGAAGGCTATTTTCCTGAAAACTGTCTGAGCCTAGCAGCCGACCACAGAGTCTTTGCTTCTTTCGGTTTCACCTCTGCATGAAAATATCACGCAGTGAAACTCTGATGCTTGTGTCTAAAGGTGTCTCTTTTTAAGTGGACATGAAAGCAAGTAGATCAAGTGTGAATCTTATTGCACTCTAGACAAATAGCCAACTCAAAATATTCCTGGGCCCATGCACCGAATTTGAGGTTTTAGTAATTAGCACAGTTGCTTCTCTAGGTCTAGAAGTGCTCAACAAGACTCCAAATCATCCTGTAGGGTGCAACAAGCCACTGGCAAGGAGCCTCACTTCCTGACCCAGTCATCCACACCTGCCCTGGAGAGCCTCATGAACCAAAGCCAAGTGCTCTTATCACTCAGCAGCTATAATCAGTTGCACCATGGAAGGAGAAGGAATGATTTGAGGATATAGTTCAGTCTTCCACCTCTTCTTATCTCCTTTGGTCTATGATATAAGAAGATCAAGGTTTTGGAAATCAGGATGCATTTTCAAAGCATCCCAAGTTAAAAAAAAAATACCCTCAAACACACATGGATTAACATTGAACTGGACCAAATGCCCTTGAAAACAATACTTCACAAAGGATAGGAGGTATTCCCTGAGAGGCAGTTTAGATATTGGCATCTACAAACTTCAACTTGATTCTAAACTTTGCTGTCTTGGATAAACAATAGTATGTGACTAAACCCCTGTTTTCTCATTTGCAAGTGACAGGAAGGGACACCGTGTATGTACACAGTGTCTTGTGTATAAAATGACAAATATATTCAAGACACTTTGTAAATCTTTTCTCTGTGAGAAAGGGGATTTTCTTGAAGGGGTAAAGTTTGCCCCATTTCTGTTTGTCTACTTTCAGAATTACTCTGCTCAATTTTTCCTGTGGAATGCTTGATGTATCCTACTAGTGTGAAATTTCATGAGGGCCAGCATTTTTGTTTTCCTACCTGCTGTATTACCAGCTATTAGAACATTGCCTAATACAAATGTTATTCCTTCTTCTGGAGTCAGCTCTTCTGTTATAACTTGCCAGAATGACTCCAGCTCACATTTGAGAACACTTACCTGTTTAAAACAGTGTCTGATATCCCAAATTAGATTAAAGTTTTGACCACTTGCTTGCCTTCTTGTATCTTCAGGTAACTTCTACTTTATCACCCAAACATGGAAGGTTATGCTAATGTTGGTCACATACTTACTCAACATGGGAAACTGCTCTGGCTCTGGTAGAAATCTCTTTCCAGAAGTTTCTGTGGAGTTTCTCAGTTCTTCTCCCCTGTAATTAATCATGATAGAGTCTCACTTTAATCTCCCTACTTATTGGTTACCATGATCTCTCCACTTACTGAACACTTTTGAGTTATGAAATTATGAATTCAGTCAGCATGCCTTAATAAAACTAACATTGACTTTTTAATTGGGATTCCTTCAGTCCTTTAGGGCAAGTAACAGAATTTTTACTTTCTGCAAAGTGTACCAGTTATGCAATACTCTTAAGAAATGATGGTCCTTCTATAGATTCAACTCCATCCTTCTGACTTCATCAGGAGACCGCTTACAAATCAGAATGGCTATTTAAAGTGCATATTCTCCCATACTTCATCTTTCTTCTAATGCTGCAGAGCAATGCTCCGCTGATCAATCACTTAGAGATGAGTCCACATTTTCCCCTTGACTGAATATGAGGGGATAGGAATGAGAATGTGTCAAATATTGGTGACAGAAATAAGAACTTATTCTGTAAAAAAAGATATGTCTATGTTATGCTCATGGCATACTTAGTTCATCTATTTTATTATTATTTGGCTGTGCCAATCCCATCTGAAAACATGCTCAGAATACAAAGAAATCATTTTATGTATCACATAAGTATGTCTGGATAATTTCTTCAAGCCTCTATTCCCATAAACATGACTACATATCTAAAGGAAACTTCTCAGAACCCCCAGCTTTTTCTTTCTATTCTTACAAAATATTAATCTGGATTTCCCCTTTTACATAGTATATTTTCCACTCAAAAAAGCCTAGGCTGGAGAGATGGCTTAGTAGTTAAGCGCTTGCCTGTGAAACCTAAGGACCCTGGTTCAAGGCTCTATTTCCCAGGACCCATGTTAGCCAGATGCACAAGGGGGCACATGCTTCTGGAGTTTGTTTGCAGTGGCTGGAGGCCCTAGCATGCTCATTCTCTCTCTCTCTTTGTCTCTCTTTCTCTCTCTCTCTCTCTCTCTCTCTCTCTCTCTCTCTCTCTTTCTCTCTCTGTCTATCACTCTTAAATTAATAAATAAAAATAAACAAAAATATTTTTTAAAAAGCCTAGTGAACCATGATAGGGTCACATGCAAGGACTCACTAATGTCAGTCTTTGAAGTCATTAACTGGAAAACTCTCCAAGAGTTAAAATGTTAAGGTTCACGGTGGTTATGTTCAAAAATTTATAGCGACTTCTATTTCTAACAGAAAAAAAAAAAAATGGAGTAACAGACTACATTTACATTTCCACCTCAAACAACCAAGAAAGTCACACAAAAAATACATGAAACAGTGTGTTTCAAGGCTTTGAGTACTCGGCAATGAATTACAGCAATCCTTGAGAAACAACAACAAACTAAAATGCTTGTCACAGCCGATGACCTTGAGAGAATCTCTAGGCTATGGTATAGAGAAAGTGGGGAGGGGGGTGCTGCTGACTCTTTGAGATAAGGAGAAAGAGGTGAGAATTCAGGGAGCCCACGGTGGTCAGAATTCATGTGGAGAGCAGTAAAGGGAGAGTGCTGCACTGAGGGAGAACTGTACACATCCTCAGGTGTTCAGAACAAAGCTGGTTGGCACATTCCCCTAAGGAAACTGCAAAGGTTGGGAAAGGACCCTGTAGAGGTTCCAGTGCACAGTTCTCCTCAAAGACAGGATGCAGAAGCAGGTCCCACCAGCTAGCCTGGATGCCTCATAAGTCAGGGAGTATTGGGTCAACTATACAGACATGTTTTTTATACTCTAGTGAGAAAATAATTAGTTCCAGACTAAATAATACACTGGTCCCACCTAACAAGTATAGGTAGCAAGATCTGAAAGCTGTTTGTGAGTCACACAGCTGTGTCGCATAATAAAGGTCAGAAACATTTATAGAAATACAAAATATCCAGTGCTCAATGAGGTAAAAACCACAAAATCTCCCTTCCAATAAAATTAGATCAGGCATGCAAAGAAGTAGAAAAATAAGACACCTTTTGAGGAAAAGCAATCAACCCCAAACTGACATAGATGTTAGAATTAGCAGATAAGGATGTTTAAGAAACTATTGTAACAGTATGCATTATGCTCAGAAAAGCAAGTAGTAAAAAAAGGAAGATATTTTCAAAGATCAGACTGAACTTCTAGTGGTGAAAACTACAAGTTCTGAGATGGTAAATACCCTGAATAACACTGGGAGACAAGGTATTGCAGAACAAAAGATTAACTAATTCAAAGACATATAGTACAGAAAAGATTCAACATGAAAAAGAAAAAAAAAGCTTAAACAAGCAAAGAATCAGTGAACTGTGGGACAACTTCAAACCATCAACACACACACACACACCCTACAACACATACAACTGGACTCACTAAAGAAACAGAAAGAGAAATTGGAATAGAACAAAAGAAATTAATTAAATTCAGCATAGCTGTGTAGTTTCCAATTATGGTGATTACAATCACTATAAATCCAGAGATCCAAGAAGCTCAATGAAGTCTAAGTCCGAAGGAGGAAGAGAAGAAGTAGCAGGAGGGTGGAAGGAGAGGAGAAAGAAGTAGTAGGAGTGGAGGAGACAACTATTTAAGAAACATACAATTACTTAAAATTTCTGATTAAGAAAAAATCCGTTAAGGTATCTAGAGAACAAGACACATGTAGAAACACAAGGGTGAGAATGGCAAGAGAGTTCTCCTCAAGTATAATGTAAATGAGAAGACACAGAGCAACATTTTTAAATAATTGAAGGGAAAAAATGTGAATCTAGGGCTGGAGAGATTGCTCAGTGGTTAAGGTGCATGCTTGCAAAGTCTGATAGCTTGGGTTTGATTCCTTGGTACCCAGTAAAGCCAGATGCACAAAGTGGCCCATGCAGCTGGAGTTTGTTTGCAGCAGCAAGAGGTCCTGCCATGCCCATTACAACAAAGGTGCCAATCTGATGTAGGATGTTGACAGTTAGGGAAGTTGTGCATGTATTGCCCAGCATATGGAAAGTCTCTGTTGTGAATCTAAAAGTCCTCTTTAAAAAAAAGAATTTTGAAAATGCTTTAAGAAGGAATCATAGTTACATTGAGAGAAGGAGAGAGGTGGCAGGAAGCCAGAAGGAAGAGCATATCCTTCCCTAGTCTCCCGTCCTGATGTGAATATCCTAAAAGATTTATATGTATAGAAGGCAAGATCTGAGAAACATACATTCTTTGTGAGTTCAGAGTTTCAATTGCACTCTGAACTCAATGCTGAGAACCTAGACAAAAGATTCCTTCTGCTCAGGCTGGGAGCAGGCCCAAGACCAAGGAATGAACTGATCCACTGTTTCTGCCTCCTTTGTAGTAATGCCACCTTGAAACAACTCAGAGAATCCCTCTTCCACTGAACACTCCACAACATCCCTGCTCTCTTTGAATCACCCTTATTTCATAGGCATATAGATACAGAACAACCATCAATATAATATTCTATTATTCATAAGCAGGTTCTTGCTGGATATTACTGAATTTCCATGAAGATCAAAATGAAATAAATTTACCACCAAATGTAATTGTGCACTCTGGAAGCTACCAATGCTCACTGGAACAGAATTTAATGCAGGAGAGACCCCTCCAAATGGTACTTGTAGTCACCCCTTTCTCCATATCCAGATTGACCTAATTGCAGTTATCTGTCTAAATGTCACTTTGTACCCCTGCTATTCATGTCTCCCAACTCATGGATCTTCAGAATTAGCTGAAGTGCAGCAAGATTCTTTGTGACCTGAGTCTCCCCAGGGATTGTCTTGGCTTTGTCTACAAGTCACTCAGCCCACACTCTACACTGCAGAAACCACACAAAAAAGTTGTCCATGTGTTTCAGGGCATTAAGTAAAGGCAATTATGGCAAAAGTAAAATACATTGGGAACATTCTCAAATAATTACAACCACACTGGTTTTATCTGCTCCTTATTACAAATTACTTCCTAAACCACATCTCTGGTTCTCAGACCAAATGGATTATAGCCAACTCTCGATTCTCAATGTGTGATTTGGAATCTAAATCACCTGTATCCACTGCCCAGACTTGCTTTGGACATTCTTATTAGCCAGTTCTGGCCAAGACCCCTTTTCAAAAAAGGAAAGACTCCCGGCCAGGTATTCAAAGCTAACACAGTGGTCAACATTCTTGGGTGTCTGTCAAGCCAGATGAAGCACCTTCCCAACGTGCAGCTTTTTTTCTTTTTCCAGAAGGAGACTGACTTGTTCCTCTATTCTGAACACTGCCTATCCAAATGCCTTCCAAGAACTCCTAATTCTTTTATCACTGAGCATGTATTTCTCATTTCTGGTGTCCACTACTCACCTGAGGCTTCATATGTACACATAACCCTGGTTCACACCTACCAACTCACAAAATAATATACATTATACTCTCCCCAGAGACTTTCTGTGCCCTCTTTCATGGACTAAAGTTCAATATTCATTTACAGTCACTTTGGAAAGCTATGAATAATGCTGATGAAAGTGAAAGTTAAATACATCAAGGAATTAGGTAGCCTTCCTATCCTTAGGTATATACCACTAGAAAATACTCACATACTCAGCCAAAGAAATGAGAAAAATGATCCATAGAAATCCTTATAGTCATATCCAAAGCAATTGGCAACAAATAGCCAAGCCTAAAGCTCCTCTACAACAGAACAGATAAATTGAGGTATGTTCATACAATGGAAGGATACAGCAAAGAGAACGAGCCAACTGCAAGGATACACAACATTTGAATGATTCTCAGAGGCAAGATAGAAGGGAAAGCAGCCTGACACAAAAGTACATGTGGTTTGCTTCCATTTATATTAGGTGTAAAAACAGGCATTCCTAAGCTATGAGGCTAGACATCAGGATAGCAGTTACTGTTGATGAGGGGCTTAGCCACTGAGAAGGGAATGTAAGTACTTCCTGGATTCTGCCAAGTTCTGTTCTTGATCTAGGGTAGGGTTGCATAGCTGTGTTTACTTTGAGATCTTTCATTAAGCTGTGTTCTTGTGAGCTGCACACTTTTCACTATTATAATTATCTCAGAAGTTGATGAATGATTTGAAAAAATATATAGAATATAGTCACATGCACTTACAAAAACTGTACTGTTAGCTTACAGCCATACCTATTGATACCAACGCATACATATTCTTACAAAGGAAAGTGTGTTTGGGATTCCCAGGGAAAGAGGCATCTCCCTAAAACAATCACTAATTAATATGGCTTCACAGATGAGAAACCTAGAACCAGGATATTAGGAAAGATAAAAACTTGCTTTTTAAGCATGAGAAACCATTTTTGGTGAGAGTATGACCAAGCCAGACACCATGACCCAGCCGGGCGTCTTTGATCACATAGGATTCCATTGGATAAGAAAACATCTTGAAGTGTTCTGCAGAATAACTGAGGCTTTTAAATTCAATATATTATTCTTTTACCAGACATGCAGAATTTTAAACAATTTTGCATAATGAGAAAGCTTTTAAACTGTACATGTACTCCACTCATCTAACACACAGAAGTCAATTGTGCTTGTCTAAAGTCTAAGGTTTGCATGAAGATACTTTTTAATACAGATACAGTCTTTCTTACTTTCCATCTTTTATATACTGATAACTGAGCATACACTGATAATTGAGTGTATGCAGTATGGTCAGTCCACACAACTAAATTTTCTGTGAAATAGATACTAAGCAACATTTCCATTTTTTGTTTGGTCAGTAATCTTGGACTTGTACTATACCACCCAGACTCTTATTAAATTTCTGAATAGCCACAAAATTATTAATTTTGAGGACTGCTGACTAGAATAACTGGGGTGATTGGCTTTGTTCTATATCCTGAGGGTTCATCTATTCAGGAAATAAATCTCCATCATTCCACATATGCAGTTTTCTTAGACCCAGACCTATTCTGACTGGGGTGAGACAGAAAAGATAGGATTCCTAAAATCTACTATTCAACACATGTGTCATAATGACCCTACAGACCCTCCCTAAAAACTTATTTTCTACATTGGACCATAGGATTTTGAACAAGTTGCTTAATGCTTTAATGTCTCTCAGTTCTAAAATGGAAATGATGATGATAACATCTGTCCCATTGGACTCTTGAAATAATTAATAAAATAATTAATGAAAACTGCATATAAAGCAACACTATGCATATAAAATAGCAATGATCTGTCGAAGTAAGCTGTTATCACTGTGATGGTTATTATCCTTACTGTCATAAGTTGATTGCCTTGGCTATGGGTTTATGACTGTCTCTGGGCAGGCTCCTCAGCAGCAGAATTGTGAGCTCAGGATTCAAATGCAAACTATTATTCTAGGGACTGCTCCTAGGAAACAGTGCATAGGGGTTCAGGAAGCAAGATGTGTAAGAGTGAAGAAAAGGTATAATTTCAGATGAAGTCTGCCCTCAATCTGATGCCAATGGAACTGAAGTATAAAGATTTTTACCTTGTCTCATGTCCAAAACAATGAGCTGAGCTTCTGCACCACTGCATCTAGCTTTCATGGGTTATGAGGTAGGAGCTGGGTGTTTAACTTCTGGGAGCTTTGGGGTGTGGGTCAGGGTGAGGTAGCTCTATAACTTAAGGCAAGCCTCTGAAGGTATGAGAAGGAAAACATAGGCCTCAGAATCATGAAGTCCCAGGGTGTCTGGGAAGGCCACCATCAGCTGCTGCTACAACCTCCTACACTGAGTTAATGAGATTCAGGTCGCTACCCTCAGAATCAGCTTGTTTGGTCTTCTCTGTCAATGTTCTTCCTAGTCCTTCTGATTTGAGACCCATTGGTGCCTTCTGAACCCAGGCCTCCACATGCCAATACCTTAGTACCCTTGAAAATGGCTCTCAGACTCCTTGTTAGGCTGAATCTCTGGATCTACACAACCCTGATAGTATTTGTGGCTTTCCCCAGCAAGTTTCTATTCCTGCTTCTCCACCCAATTCCAGCAGAGAAACCAACTCTTAATTCTGAAGTGGAGGACTCCAGAACACTGCTTCAAGTTAATTTATGGAATTTTATCAAACACGTGTTTTATTTATATGCATAGACACAACAATATTTCATTTTTTAACTACATAAAATATGACTTAGTTAAAGCACTAAGATGTCACAGAATAAAAAAGAATTGAGACCTATATACTAGGTCTCAGTTTGTAGAACCAGGGAATTAATTTGAAAACTAAACAAATAACACTAGGAGAAAATGTACAATATCAAACTTGGCACATACAAACAATGAAAAATGAATCAAACTTACATAAAAAAATCAATTCTCCTTCCCATAATTTATGTCAGTATTTTACATATAATAAAATCCTCCCTAAGCAAATAACTGATAAAGCAATAAAGCTGTCAGATGCAATAAACGGACCATTTGCCTGGACTGTCTGGAAACGCGCCCATTCAGAGGCAGATACCCTGTTATATTAAGCTACATGAAGAAAACATTTATCTATTGTGTGATAAGCCTGACAAGTGCCTAAATCAGCTGCCTGAGAAGACTCTGGAAATGCTCTGCTGCAGAGGATGATGTTTAATTATATCACCCTCGGTGTGAGATATAATTGCACCTATTATGTGATAGGAGAAGAAAAAGGGGGAGTCAGAATTAACCTCCATTGAACAACAAAGTAATTATCCATTACTGAAGATAAGGTAGGACATCTCCATTGTATTCTAAGACTGGATTCATTCGTCTAAGTTTCCGCCACTCCTTCTATATATGCATGACCTAAAAACAAGGTCAATCCAGTGGCTAAAATGCCAACAGGTGAAACTTCTTCATATCTGGAAGCTATCTACTAACATGAGCTTCAGATAGAGTGCACTTGAGATACTATCTTTCTTGTTGTACTCTCTACTTTTCCTGGACCCATCACTTTCCATTCCCAGAGGCCCAAGCTAGACTCTTTAGAGTTACTATCTTCGTATCAGTTTTCATCCTGTCAGCTATGAGCCTCCCTCTGACATGCTCTGCTCCCACCCTCCTGGTTTAGGTCTGGCTGCTTCTTACCAGGCTACCTGCACTTCGCATCCACCCATCCCTGTGATGACCAGATAAGCTTCCAGAGCAAAGATGCGATTATATCACTCTTTTGACTTAAAATAAATGGCTTAGGTTCAACTGAGAGCTCAGGAGAAGAAACAAGAGGAAGAAACACACATTATCAGGGATTCCAGTCACAGAATTTTGTTTTTTAAAAAGACAGCTTATAGGAATGTACACTTAAGTGATAGGTTAATAATCTATTGCTCCTATACCTAATTTCCATAAACATGATGGCTTAAAACCATACAAATTTATTGCCACACAGTTCTGAAGAGCAAAAGCCTGAAATGATCAACACTAAATCAGATAGCCAACAGGCCTGCCATGGCCCAGGGAACATTGTGGAAGAGGGAATAGAAAAATTGTAAGAAACACAGACCCTGAGGCACGGTCCCCCCACTACCTAACAGGGACTCACTGAGGCCTATGTATACATATGTGCATGTGTGATATATATATATATATATATATATATATATATATATATGAAATTAAAGTTAAAAAATAAAGAAAATTTGTTTAAAAATACTGAAAAAGAAGTCTAAATGAGTTTTATGAGGTTAAAATTAGGGGGCAGCACAACAGGTTGTGTCTGGAAATTCTAAGGGAAGAACCATTCTTGGCATTTTCCCAAGTTTCTTACATTCCTTTGCTTATAATTTCTGCAGCAATTAAATTATCCCCACCTTCACTTCCATCTTCCTAGTTATTTCTCTGACTTTTCTGCCTCTCATTTATAAAGATGTTTTTGAATGCATTGGGCCCACCAAATAATCCAACGTGTTCTTTCCATTGGAAGATCTCTTCCTTAATTACAGTTGCAAAATCTCTTTTGTCTTTGCCTTGGTCTACTTGGGGAATGGACAGCATGCATGCGTGTGTGCCTACATAGTGTATTGTGGTGTTGTATGTAAATAGTGTACCCATATGGGTGTGCATATGTGAGATAACCAGAGGCGAACACAGGGTACCCTCTTTTCCCTCATCTTTCTATTTCCTTGAGACAGAGTTTCTCACTCAACCTGGAGCTCCTATTTGCATTGTTTCTTCAGTCAGCAAGTCCCAGTGATTCTATAGTCTCTGCCCAGGACTGGAGTGACAGATTTGCATGGCCATGCCCAGATGTTTATGTGGGTGCTAGAGAATCAAATTTCTGCAATCCCAGGCCCTCTCAGGTCCTTATGATTGTGGAGCAAGTTCTCTTGGCCACTGAGTCATCTTCCCAGAGTCTACAACAGCACTGAATCTTAACAATTTACACAGTTACAAAGTTTGTTTAGTTTATGGTTCTGAAGGTATGGAAGCTTAAGATCAAGAGGGCACATCTGGCAAGCACCTCGTGCTGCATCACATGATAGGTGGCATCAAATGGTGATATTACATGTGAGAGTGCCCAGGGAGCCCAGGTTTTAGAACAACTTATTGTCAGTAACTAATCCACTGCTACTAGACCTATAACTCACTCTTTCAAGAAGACACTCATCCACTCATGAGGATTTTACCCCTCTGGCACAAACACTTAAAATTAGGCCCTATTCCCCCACACTGCTACACTGAGAAATTATGACTTAGCATGAGTTTTGGTGGGGACAAGTCATATTCAAACAAATTTAGCCACATAAGGTAACTTGTTCTGGGTACTAAAACAGGACACCCATTGTTCTCCCCACCAGAAAGATGAGAACATAAAGAAAGGAAGAGAGAACTCAAGAAGTCACAAGAAAAGGAGCTTCTGAGTGGAAAGAAGGGCTTGTGGTCAGAAGATTGCATGGAAGTGATGGAAGTGCACTTGTAGGAATCTGGAAGTGACCTAGTTCATGCTGGTACTTCTAGGAGTATTGACTTTAAAAGGACTCTTCCATCTTTCCATCTCCACATTTATATTTTACACAGCTTAATAAACAGCCCGATAATTGTGCTTAAGAGTAGGATGCTTTAAATTTGAGATTTTCAATTTGTAATATTTATATTGTGATTGATACATATAGATAGAGATAGATAAGATAGAGATAGATAGAGATAGAGATAGAGATAGATAGAGATAGAGATAGAGATAGAGATAGAGATAGAGATAGAGATAGAGATAGAGATAGAGATAGAGATAGAGATATATTGGGTATTGGATTTGGGATCCAATCTAACATAAAAATCATTTATGTTTCGTATATATGCTGCACACATAGTATAAGTCTAATCTCACTCTCTAATAATCTTGTGCATGAGATTTTCAACTTGAAGCAGTATGTCACATCTCAAAAAGTTTCATATTTTAAAACATTTCAGATTTCAAATTTTCAAGTTATGGTTGTTCAACTTATTTCATATTATGGGAAATATTGGCTGGGAAAATAGTTCAGTCAGTAAGTGCTTGCAATGTAAACTTGAAGACTAGGATTCAATCTGCCCTGTACACACACACACACACACACACACACACACACACACACAAGGGCACATAAAATACCCAAGTGGTGACACACATTTGCAATCCCAGCACTGGGAATGCAAGGACAGGAGGCTCCCTGGGGCTCATTCACCAGCCAGTCTAGTCCAGGTGATGAGCTCCAGGCAGTGAGAGGCTGTCGCAAATGAGGTAGAAGAAATTCCAAAGGATGACACCCAAGGTTGTTCTCTGGCATGGAAAGACATGAAAGTGCACACACAACCACACATACATGAACACACGCACACATATGTAAACATGCATAAAAGGAAAAATACTTGAAAACCTTGACAAACATTTCAATTACATTATCCTGGATACTTGGACATTATAATATAGCCTTGACTTCTGCCAGGCTAAGGACTTCTAGGGTCTCTAGGTACCACTTGCTCCTCTCCCTGGCCCCCTTTTCACTGCCTCATATTCTGTCATTGGGTCCACTGAAGGTTCCTTCACACCTCCGTGTCTTTGCACATGCAAGTCTCTTTGCTTCATGTGCTTTTATGTCTTTCCTAGTGAATATCCACATGCCACATGCATACAATCCATGCTAAGCTCTCTTTCCCCGGCCTCTACTTCAAACATTACTCACTGTGGTAGTTTAAATCGATGGCTCCAATATATTCAGGATTTTATCTAAGTTTGTAATTTAGCTCTGCAGCCACCTGGCCGGAAGAGCTGTTACTGTGGATGGATCCTAGGTTCCACCCCTAAGGTGTAGGGTTGGATTGCAATTCCAGTATAAAGATATGCAAAGTGCAGGAGCTCTGCCTGGAGTTCCTAATGTGAATTTGCTTGCTTGTGATGGCTTGTGATTTTTCTCTTTCTGATTGGGCCTGTGAAAGTGGGTCAGCTGGTTCTGCCCTTATGGAACTTCCCCTCTATCTTCAATAAATCCCTTCCTCCATAACTGTGCCTGGTTTGCAAGGGCATCCCAGCAACCTGAAGCTGTTTAATACAATTAACAACCTCTGTCTTGCCCCTGCATTTGTTCCACAATCCATCACAGCATGGGCCATGTTGGATGTGAACTGATATTTAGGTGTCTGTTTTTCTAACAAGCTTCATGCAACTTGAGAACATCTATTTCCTAGCACACCTCTTGGCATATATTCAATACTTAATAAGAATGTTTTTTAAAAGAATATTTTATTTATTTGAAGTAGAGAGAGAGAATAGACATGCGGGGGACTCTACCCACTGCAAATTATGTGCCACCTCTGCATCTGTCTGACATGGGTACTAGGAACTCATACCTGGGTCCTTAGGCTTCCCAGGCAAGCTCCTTAACCATTAAGTCATCTCTCTAGCCTAAGAATTATTTTAATTTTATTAAAATACTATTCTTCTCGCTGTGTGAAGCAGACTTGAGGATGGTTCTGGAACATAAGAAGTTGAGAAGAAGAGAGAGAAGCCAGCTTCATACAATCATATCTAGGGGTAACGATTTGTATGCATTAAGTTATAGTGCTTGGTTTAAGTTCATAGTCTACAGACACTTCATATACATCTTATGCCCATTATTCACAGATATGTTCTATAAAGTTGATGCAAATAGCAAAAAGTTATTCCTAAGGGAAATACAGTATTAGGCATCTGAGAGCATCTGGTGACATTTTTGTCAATCGTTGCATAATCTTTTTACATGAGTTTCTGTTTAACAAAACCCTATTGGATATATAGTTGTTTCATTAACCTTGAATTCAAGGCTCCTGGTAATAAAACTTAGCTTAGACTACATATATTTTCTCTATCAGGTACATCACAACTTACACATGCTTAAGAACACATAGCCCTTCAACACTTTTAGTGGGCTTTTTAAACACAAAAATCACAAAAACGAGAAAAACGTGGCAATAAATACACCTCAGAAATGACACACGTGTACAGTATGACAGCCAAAAATGATAAGAAAAGAAGGTGGGATATCATATGTGAGGTCATCATGTTGTTGAATGTAGCTGAGAATATGGCATATTGTGACGAAAATTTTTGTGGCTCTGTGCAAGTGTTTGTCCACAAGTGATCACTAGAACACCATCAAAGATTAGCTTGGGGGTGACACATGAATTATAGCAAAAGTGCAAATATAAAATCTATGAATAATGAGAATCAAGTCCTCTTTATTCTAAGTACCACCCTTTTCCAACAGGGGAAACAGAGACTCAGTGTAGACTGAGTTCAGACAGCAGGAGACCCCCAATTTTAACCTAGGCATCTCTGAATGCAGAAAATGCTGCTTTTAAGACCAACCAAGTCTTACAACTGGCTTTTGGAGAGAGTAAGTTTGGGGAATTTATCTATAGATTTGGGACTATTACTTGTTTTTCATATGTCTATGCATATTAATGTTTAAATAAGTACATGTATGTGAGGATTCATTTGCACGTGTGTTCATTATGTGTGTCAAGACCAGAAGATAACCGTGGATGTCATTCCTCTTTTTTTTTTTTTAAACAGGCTTTCTCACTGGCCTGGAACTCACCATGATTAGGCAAGACTGACTGGCTAGTTAGACCCAGGGATCTACCTCTCTGCCTCCCTAATGCTGGGATTATAAACTCATATAAACCCAGTGGCATGACTTTTTAAAACCTAGATTCTGAGTGTCAAACTTGTGTCCTCATGCTAGTAAGGCAAGCACATTACTGACTGAGCTATATCTCTCCAGTCCCTTGGGTCAGGGTTTGTGATGTCTATGGTTTCTTTTGAGGAAGTTGCTCTCTGAACACACTTTACCATACTACTCAGAATCCAAGTGGATATTATCATTACAGTTTTCCTTGCTGAGTTTTAGTGTGCTTTCATGTCACCAATAGATGATTTAAAGGAATTTCTGACTCACGATAGCATGTTCCAACAAAAAAAAAGATAATGTGACTTAAAAATATTCATAAATCTGACATCTAAGAGTTTGTTAATCATTCTTCATTGTTAATTAATAGAAACTCAGTAAAGATCTGCTGTCTTCTTAATTATAGTCTATTGAATTTGATTGACGTTTGGATCTTTAAAAGTTGCGAGAGTGTGTACTTTCTTTGAGTTCATCTCACACCTCTGGTACACAGAAACACATGAAAGGGGGAACAAATGCTTGTCCTCGGAAGCCATCTACATGGCTTGCCCATCCAGGGTACTGGGGTGCTTCAGAGCTTTCTGTACATGACTTTCTAGCTCTGGCTCACTTGCTATATAGCCATAAATTGATGAAAATTGGATGCTATCTCCACTGACTTAGTGTGAACAAAATGTTTCCTACAGTGTGTATTCTAGTGGAAGTGGTTATCATAAGCAAAATGGCTTCACATACTCATTTAATGAAATCTAGCAATCTGAAGCCCAGAGCAGAACTCTTATCTAATCACTGGACCAGAAAACCCTGATGTGGACTAACTTTCCAATAAATACTATGCTTATTGTCACTAATGTTCTGTTTAATTCTATTGTGATTATATTCATATGATTAAATTCTAGTGTTAGGAGTAATGAAAACCAAATAATTCTATCATAAATACTAGAAACAAGGCTATTCAAAATAAAATTGAATGTTTATCAAGTCAGTCTATCCTTAGACACTTCCCAAGTTAAACTTTGGTCCCTTATTTTGTTTCATAAAGAATGGAAATTAAAAGGAAAACAAAATTTAACTGCTAGAGAAGTGGTATATTTCAATAATTTAGAATTTCATTTTTTTAACCAAGTTGCTCCTCTTATTACCATTAAATTCAATCATTCAATCAATTGTTAGCCAGTTTTACCTAAGGTTCCTCTCAAAATGCATTCTACAAATCAACAAGTCAACATTTGATTTCATTTTTGTTAGGCTAAGAACTAAACAGTCACATTTTCTGTGCTTAACATCAACTAGGTGAGATTCTCTCTGTAATTAAAGTTGTTCTGGTGAGTCAGGACATGAGTTTTTAAAGTTTAAGTCTTATTATTTTATTATTTTTTTCAAATTTTTACTAACTTCCATGACTATAAAAATATCTCATGATAATACCCTTCCTCCCCCCAATTTTCTCTTTGAAACTCCATTCTCCATTATATCCCCTCCCCATCCCAATCAGTCTCTTTTATTTTGATGTCATGATCTTTTCCTCCTATTATGATGGCCTTGTATAGGTAGTGTCAGGCACTGTGAGGTCATGGATATCCAGGCCATTTTATGTCTGTGGGGAGCACATTGTAAGGAGTCCTACCCTTCCTTTGGCTCTTACATTCTTTCCGCCACCTCTTCCACAATAGACTCTGAGCCTTGGAAGGTGTGGTAGAGATATTGCAGTGTTGAGCATTCCTCTGTCACTTCTTCTCAGCACCATGGTGCCTTCTGAGTCATCCCAAGCTCATTGCCATCTGGTGTAATCCCAGTTACCTTTTGGGATGATTTTGGTCTCAGTTATGCTGCGCTCCTGCTTGGTTCCCTCTTTGGGGCACTGTGGGTTCAAGTAGGCTGGCTGGGTTGTTGGATCACTGCTATGGTCACCGGTGCTGAGTGCTCTGATCTCCCTTTCCCTGTCTCTGGTGCTTGCTGGCACTTGCGCTGGCAGTGGGGGAGGGGAGGCTGTGGATGATGGCTGTAGTTCTCCGGCTGGTCCACACGATCCTGTACCTTGTGATCTACTCCTCCTTTGTTCACTGCAGTTCTCCATGTTTCTTGAGTTTGCAATGAGCTCCAGAGTGCGTGCAAAATCCCCTCAGCTGGCTTTTCTTGGGGCTGAGCTTAAGCCTTGCAGCTGTGGCCCCTCAGACATGGCGCCGCCTCTGCTGGAGCCACATCTGCCTTCCTACTTGGGCTGTGGATGCTCTGGGTCTCTCCTACTTCCCTGCTGCCGTTTTAATCTCTTATACACCTCACTTTTTAGTAGAAGAGGGTATTTTGCTGGGTTTTTTGTTGTTGTTTTGTTTTTTTGCCTTTTTCTCCCCTAGGCTGCTTTGGGGTGGTTCCTACGCTGCCATCTTAACCAGAACTTTTTCCCATCCAGTCTTATTATTTTAAAAATTACAAACATCCTTTAACTGTGGATACTATAATAGGTTAAGAAAATGTTCACATAATCAGCCACAAGCACGGAGAATCCCCGAAGTCATTAATGACAAGTTATTTTATGTGTGGGATTGCAAGGGGTTCGGATTCAGAGCTTAAGCAAAAGTATGTTCCTGTAACTTTTCTGTAAATGAGCACATTAAAGTCAGAGAAAGAACAATGCTTTCACCATAATTCATAGTTTTCTGAAAGCTAAATGACCTTTTTAAAAAATTCTTGCCCTGAAGATGTGATAAAAATGGAAGGGATATGAATACTTACAATGCAGTAATGAATTGTAAATGGCTTAGTAATCCACATCCAGGGCTCACAGATCCTGTACAAAACAGCATCTATTCACAATCCAAACCATCAAACAATAGCTCCTTCTACTGGGATCTGAATTCCATATCAAGTTGAAAAACTTCTGGCTATAAGAAAAAAAAAAAAAACTGTCTTTCTTTTCTAGAATGATCTTAGTACATTTTGTTGTTGTTGTTGTTTGCTATATCAAATTTAAAATTCATCAGAACATATCAAATAGTATGCTATAATCAAAATAAATATATTCTATTAGCCAGGCTGCTCCATTAACTTTATATATGAAGAAAAAGTACTGAATAATTACAGCCTCTTGCCTTTTCCCCAGCAGGAGTGTCTCATGTCTGTGCTCTGAATGGAGAATCCAGACCCGTCCAGCTCCTTAGGCATGCTGTCCATCACTCGCACATCTGAGCCCTACTCCCAACAGACACATCCCATGCTCAAGATCCTGCTGGATCTCAGCAGCATTCCAATGCTGGTCTGCAGGCTTGACTGCAAAAGGAAAAAAAAAAAAAAAAGTATAGTAAGACAGCAAGAAGCCTTTTGGAAAGAACCCTGGTTATTTATTTTGGGGTTATTATTGCCTTTAGTTCTTTATTGCACCCCTCTTCGGTCACTGTGATGATTAAATAAAATCATTTTGATATGTTTTCCAATTGAGCCCAGTTAGGTCTAGATCTCAAGGGGAAGGACCTGGGAGACAGTGTTATGTAAAGCTCTTGCTCAATTAAAGGATCTCTCTGAAGGGTTGTTATGTCTTGCAGAACTTTGATCTATATGTAGTTAAGGGGGAAGCCTTTCCTAACTCAATGACTCAGACACAATAAATGTGCTTCAGGAATACCTGAGTCTTGGAGAGGAAACCTGTGGAAGCCATAACACAGAAAAGGCAAATATGCCTATGGCTCAGACAAGGGCTGGCCCAGAAGGGGCAGCTTTTCAGTTACAGTCTGCTTGGAACCTCGAGGCTCCACAGTGGCTTCAGTTAGCAACTGCTGAAGCAAGGATTGGAGACAACTGGTTTACCGTCTGTGCTGATCACATGTCTCTTGATTCCTCAACTTAGCAGTTAGAAGCAGGCCTACTTTCCCTTAAGTTGAGCCAAGTAAGCCTTCATAGTGCTTGGTCAACAAAGCAACCCATACGATAAGAAGTGGGAGACTCGATAGAGATACTGAACTGAAATTTAGTATTTATTTAATTTATTATATAATATATCATTGGGATTCATATAATCTGCAAGTTATTATACATATTCATATAACACATATTTTCTTGAAAAACTTAGTCTGAGATGCTTCTTCCTACAGCATAGACATATTCAAATCATACTTTTATGAGAGATTATTCCATTGAGCAAAAACACATTGGGGGGGGTCAATTGGCTATGAAAAGAAAGTTTGTGACCATGTGATGATAAATGAACTGTAGGGAAGGTGTCACTCAGCACTGTATTCCAGTTTACAACTATATCACATAAAAATTTATTGTTTGGCCCCTACTCATGAGCATTTTCATTGTTTCCACCTTGTTTTTTGTACACACACACACACACACACACACACACACACACACACACCCTTCTTTTCTTTCTTTTTTTAATCTTTTTTTTTTTAAATTACAGACATAGTTAGTATGGATACATCATGTGTTGGTATACTTTCCCTGGTCCCTGACCCCATTGTGCTGGGTCCCTCCTCAGTGGGGTTACTGGTATTCCCCATGGGGTTGTGGGTTATGCATTGTAAGAGCAGCAGTCAGATGTTGGGGGAGGACAATGTCTCTGGGTATGATGCCCAACCTGTGGCTCTGACAATCTTTCTACCCCCTGTTCCTCAAAATTCTCTGAGCCATGGTGGGTGTGTTTTAAGTCTAATTCAGTGATGAGCTCTTAGGAGCCTCTGAATCTCTGCTTTGGCAAGTGTTGAATATCCTCAGTGTCTGTCTCCTTCACCCTGGTGCTGATTGTCAGGCTCACCATGGAAGCTTCTCTTGCTTGTCTCCCCAACTCCTCTGTGGTTTTAGCTGGGCTTTGGCTGAAGTGCAAGGGGCAGTTTATCTTCTCAGATCTCACTACGTTCTGAAAAAGAAAAACAGATTTTCCAACAGAGAGTGAAGTTGGCGTAGGTTAAATGGGATAAGTGTTATTAATCTAGGGAGAATTTGGTAGATGCAGCCCCCTTTTAAGCCAAAGCCTGTGGGAGCTTGTCACTGGACAGCATAATTTTTGTCTCCATAGGATTCAGATTTGGTTCCCAGTACCAGATATGGGTTCCTTTCCACTGAGCAGTTCTCTTAGCTAACCAAAAATCTATTGTTAACTCACCAGGGCTTTGTGCCACCATTGCACTGGGATGTACTATTTGTCAGGCTGGTTGTTTCTAAGTTAGACCCCTTGCTTTCTCACATGATTGTTAGATACTTTCCTCCAGTAGCTCATGTAGTACAGATGGGTTACCTATCTGGGGACTGGCTCTCAGTGTTCTGCAACATATGGTGTATCCAGCAATAGGGTCTTACCTTTTCCTCAGGTGAGTAATCAAGTGCTTATACAGAATCCTGTCTTGTTTGGGGAACCTCATAGCTCTCTCTGATCAGCACTTGATCCTGGTACTTGGAGTTAGAGATCGGAGCCAAAAAATTTTTGAGGCTACTTTTCATCTCACACTCTGTAGGGCCTTTCTTTCCAGGGGCTCCCCCATACTCCTTTTGAGGGTTAAAACTTTTAGTTTTCCTTCAAGGACAAAGGTTTCTATGGTACTAGTTCATTTGGGGTTCAGTTTTGTGTTTGTTACTCCCCATCTTCCCTTTCCCACAAACCCTTCAATCCCTATTGCTTGGCACTCCAGTTGCCTATCCAGTATGTCAGCAACTCAAAGTGATCCAGGTTAGGAACTGCAGATGAGTGAGAACATGTGGCAATTGTTTTTCTGTGAGTATGATCTATTCCAAATCTGTGTATTTTCCTACAAATTTCATTGTACCCTTTTTTCTTACTGTTGAGTAGAATTGTATTGTGTAAATGTACCACAACTTCCTTATCCATGTATCCACTGGGTTGATTACAGTTCTTAGCTATTATGAATTGATCAGCTATAAACATGGATGAGCAAATATTTCTGTAGTGAAGTGTGGAGCATTTAGGATAAATGACCAGTAATGGAAAATATGGATCTGTTGTTGGTTCTATATTCATTTTTTTTCAGGAATATCCTCCTGATTTCCATAGTGATTATACAAGTTTACATTCCAACCAACAGTGAATGATGGTATCACTTTTCCCACATACTCACCAACATTTGTTGTCATTTGGTTTGTTAATGATTACCATCCTTATTGGAATGAGGTGAAATCTCATAGTTGTTTTAATTTGCATTTCCCTGATGGTGAGTGATGTTGAACATTTTATTGAGTGTGCGTTATCCATTTGTCTTTATTCCTTTGAGAACTCCCTATTCAGTTCTCTGCCCCATTTTTTGAGTGCATTGTTTGATTTATTTTGTTATTTTTTATTTATTTGAGAGCAACAGACAGAGAGAGAAAGAGGCAGAGAGAGAGAGAGAGAGAGAGAGAGAGAGAGAGAGAAAGAGAGAAAGAATGGATGTGCCAGGGCCTCCAGCCACTGCAAATAAACTCCAGATGTGTGCGCCCCTTGCACATCTGGCTAATGAGCCTCAAACTGGGGTCCTTAGGCTTTACAAGCGAGTGCTTCACCACTAAGCCATCTCTCCAGCCCTGATTTTTTATTATTTACTTTTTTACGTTTTTTGTAGAATCTAGATATTAGGCCTCTGTCAGTGATATAGCTGGCAAAGATTTTCTGCCATTATGTGGGTAGTTGGCTCTGATTATGGTATTTTTGTGTACAGAGGCTTTTTAGCATCATACAATCCCACTGGTTGAGTGATTGTTTAATTTTCTAGGCTACTAGGATATTGTTCAGGAAATCTTTCCCCAATTATACATCATGAAGAGTCCCCTATTTTTTTCAACCAGGAGTTTGAGAGTTTTAGGTCTCATATTAAGATCTTCAACCCATTTGGAGCTGTTTTTGTGCATGGTGGGAGGAATGGGTCCAGTTTAATTTTCTACATGTGATTATCCAATTTGTCCAGCACCATTTACCGATGATACTATCTTTTCTCCAGTCTACATTGTTGGCACCTTTGTCAAAGATCAACTAGCTGTATTACTGTATTACTTGACCTAAGGTCCAGGTCTTCAATTCTGTTCCATTGGTCTATGTTTCTGTTTTATGCCAGTACCATACTGTTGTTTTACTACTGCTTTGTAATATAGCTCCAGGTCAGGTATAGTGGTAACTCCAGAGGTGTTTCTTTGCTGAGGATATGTTTGGATATCCAAGGCCTAATGCTATTCCATATAAATTTTGAGGGTTTTTTTTTTCTATCTCTGTGAAGAATGATGTTGGAACTTTTTCTGTATATTGTTTTTGATAGAATTGCCATTTTTACAATATTAATTCTACCTATCCAGGAGCATGGGACACCTTTTCATCTACTCAAGTCTTCCTCACTGTCTTTCTTGAGTATTTTTATGTTTCATTATATAGGTCTTTCACATCCTTGGTTAGTGTTATTCCAAGGTGTTCAATGTTTTTTGGCTATTGAAAATGGTACAGCTTCCTGAACCATTTTGGGTTCATATAAGGTCTGCTTCAGTGATGAGATCTTGGGGCCTTTGAAAGTTCAAGTTAATAAAGAACAGCCTAGTCCAGTCTAGGCAAAGCTTTCTCCTTCTTATAAGCCAAACTTCACAGACCTTAGCTCTTACTGCATTCAAGTCTCTCAACTCTAATCAAAATAGTCCATCAAGCTGTACTTACAGCACTTCCAGGAAATTCTTAGGCCAGGGGGAGAATATGGCATGAGGAGAGTCTGGGCATCCCTTAATGGCCAACATCAGGTGAACAAAAGCAGCAGGAGAATGTAGCAAACACTGGCAAGGGGAAGCTGGCTGTAACACTCATAAGCCTTCCCCCCCAAAATACACTTCCTTCAGGAGAATCCAATTCCCAAAGTGCCACCAGCTAGGATCCCAGTATTCAGAACACATAAGTTTATGGGAGACACCTGAATCAAACTACCATAGTCACTAAAAGAATAGAAAACATAATGCAGACAATAAGACTTTTTTTTTTGAGGAGGGGTTTGAGGTAGGTTCTCACTCTGGCCCAGGCTGACCTGGAATTCAGTATGGAGTCTCAGTGTGGCCTCAAACTCATGGCGATCCTCCTACTTCTGCCTCCTGAGTGCTGGGATTAAAGGCATAGACCACCACACCCGGCTTAAATAAGACAATTTTTATAGATAACAAGTACATGGAAATTTCTTTTTCCACTTCCAAGTAATGACCAGGTAAATTTTCTCTATTCCCTGTGGTATAAATGAGTTTTCCAATATTACTAAAAACTCCCTTTAAAAATTCTTATTTTTCTTTTTACTGCCCTTGCTTTAAATTGACTTCTTTCAAATGTTTTTCCCAAACCACCAAGAGGCTTTGAATCTTATCTAGCCTTTGTTCTGCCTACTCACCCTCTGGCCTAAACCTGTCCTGTACTCACCAATGCTTTACAAAAAGCTTCTAAAATCTACCCTTACTGTAAAATGCAGAACTCCCCAAAGGTCCTGAGCCTTCACTGTTGGGAGAGAGTAAGGGATTGCCCCCTGAAACAAGGTGACTTGTACAAGACACGTGGGGGCCTGGCATGTCATGAAGTAACCCAGAACAAGGGCAGGCCAGCTCCATTCTCTGAAAAACCTTCCATGACCAGCCTGGAGAAAGTGAGTGCAAGCAAATCCCAAATGCTAAATTCACCTGACTTAACTGACTCAGTGATGTTCTACTTTGTCTATTTTTGATAAAGCTTTTATATGAATTTGATTTACTAAATTTTTGACTATGGTTTAAGCAACTGGAGTTTTGGACAGGTGAGAAAGTCTTACTCAATAAATAGATGAAACATAAGATCTTACTTCTAGAAATGAAAACTTATGAGAATCATAAGAAAATCCCTAATAAGGGATTTGAAATCATTTTGATATGATAGAAAATCCATGTTTACCTTAATGATCATTTGTATAGAAATAGATATTGAGATCAGGAACTGATTTGAAGACACAGTTGATTCACAGATTGATGTTAGGCAAACCAGATGGTAACATTCAACTTGGTTTCTTAGTTTAGATGTGTCATAACATTCTTGCAAAATTAGACACCTGCCACTCAAATGGGTCTCTGGCCACCCTTTCTCTGGTAAGTCCAAAGGGACAGTATGGTTGCTCCTTCAACCGCTAGAAACAAACGGGGGAGAGGTGCTGCCAAGACTGTACCCTAGGCAATGTAAAACTTGGGGAATAGCCACTTCATCCCAAGACTGGTTGGAAATATATTACTTGAAACTTGGCAGACCCCAGGGGAAGTGAGCACTTTATAGTGTATAAACTAGAACAGAGGAGTTTATTGCAACCATTGAACTTGTTTCTTGAACTTTGGCAAAGACAACATGCCAGCACTTCTTTGAAATGAATGAGAAGATCATACTCCTCAGTCACTGAGACAACAACCGGGGGCGGGGGGGGGGGGGGTGGAGTTCTCACTTGAGACATGGAAGATGACCAAGTAAAGCTTGTTGGTTGAATGTGCATCTATATATCATAAGACTCTGAAACAAGTTTAATGTATCCTTACATCTGAAATAAGGAACATATTAAAAAAAAAAAAAAAAAAACTCTTTCCCTTTCTGGCTTTCTGGACAGTGCTGAGTAATACAGTAGCATCATGGCTAGTGAGTAGGTGCCATCAGGATATGAGATGCAAATATGTTGTGATGAACTTTACTGAGTGGATGGACTGGGTAGTTTTAGATAAACAAACTCAGATATTCAAATTCCATTTGCCTCTCAACTTTGTTCTTATTTCTAGCCTTTCATTCCAGACTGTGCTTCACTCTGGAAACATGATCACAGTTGAAAAATTATTATTTCATAAAAGAATTATACACAGCAACCTTTCAGATTCACTAGGCGACATTGAAATTGGAAGTTATGTTCCAACCAAAGATGCTTGTATGCTGAAGTGGTTGCAATAAACTGAAACCATTAGGGCTATTTGCAATCTAAGTGGATGTGTCTTTGTTAAAATTTGATGTTTATTTTTAATATGGTTGCCTGCCCTTCTCTATTTGAACAGCTCATTACACCTTAAATATAAACCACATGCACACTGAGGAGTTTATGTAATTTTCTGGGGCAAAGAATTTGGGCTGTGGTCCAACATGAAAATATATTGCTTTAATATTTATTTGCATCTGTTTGGGATTGTCATGATCCATACAGGACTGAATCATTTTGATTTCCTCTAAAAATTAAAAATGAATAAAACTCTATTCACAGACTACTTGAAGTCAAGTGGATTTGAAAAGCTTCATTTGAGATTCAGTTCCTCTTTGCAGATATTAGTATCATAAGCATTGATGAATAATAATGTAATGAGTGACGAGTTTTGAACAATACTATGCCTGATTTGGTAAAGCTATGTTTTTGGCTTAAACAATAGGATGTTTGATCAAATCAACCACAGAGAAGGAAATGGTATTGCAAAAGATGAGAGTCTAATTGAGACAGACAATGAGCTGTGCATCAGCAACAGCTGCAGGGAGATGGACCCCACTGCATTTCTCCATGTGTATCTGCTGAACTTCCATGTTAGACACTCACAATTTCTATTCTTAAGACGTCCAGGTGCCTTTAAATCTGTGCAGAATATTTATAAAGGAAGAAAAATCAGACAGAACGTTTTTATATTCATAATATGCCTTTTTAAAGAGTTTTCTTGTTAAATCCATTTCCTTATAAGCTATGCAAATAAAGACAGCTCATTCTACAATGCCATGATTTATACTTATATGGGACGGTTCCCGCCCTTTTCCATGCAAAGGTATGTGTAACCTGGTTCTGTGATATACGCCTACATTGACATTTGGTAGTGTGTTAAGAACATCCAAGAAACCAACATTAGTGCTCTGAAGAAGGTGCCTATATTAGGGAAAGCAATGCCTAAAACAAATGGACTTTAACTCTAACATAAACTCCATACAGCAAAGATTAATATGGGACTCACAGCATGTTTCCAACACACATCAGCAAGGAACATTGTTTCATAGTCACTGAAGGTCCTAGGTCAATACACTATGCCATCTTGCAATATCACCATGCTTCATGGGACTTGTCATTTCAGATTGCCACATGATGGAAAGATAATAAGGAGAATCTGCAGTGACAAAGATCAATGTAAGTCACAGACATGGGCTAGAATGGGCGATATGCCCTCATGCCGACGACAAGAGGTACTGGGGAAGTCATAGAGCATCTGGTGAATTATAGTTTCCCTGTCATGATACTTCTTATTATCTGTAAATTAGAGTGCTAAAAAATCCCAAATTGATTGTATCCTTCAGCAGAGTATATTGTTTTGAGTCAATGTCATCTCCTTACACATTAAAAAATATTTCATGGGCTTTAGAGATGGCTTAATAGTTAAGGAGCATGTCTGCAAAGCAAAAGAACCTCGATTTGATTCCCCAGGACCCATGTAAACCAGATGCACAAGGTGATACATGTGTCTAGAGTTCATTTGCAGTGGCTAGAAGCCCTGGAATGCCCATTCTCTCTCTCTCTCTCTCCTCTTTCTCCCCTCCTTCCCTCTCTTAAATAAATGAATGAAAATAAAATATTAAAATTTTTTTCATATCCAATGAATCCAATTTTAGTTCACTATGAAATGATTAATAAATTGCAACATGAAGTTATATATCATTGACAAAAATATTTTTCTAATAGATTCCTTTTTGAGATTTATGGGTTGTTTTTATTAGTTACTTTTTTTAATATTTTATTTATTTATTTGAGAGAGAGAGAGAAAATGGGCACATCAGGACCTCCAGTCATTGCAAATAAGCTGCAGACACATGCACCCACTTGTACCCCTGGCTTATGTGGGTACTGAGGATTGAGCATGGGTCCTTAGGCTTAGCAGGCAAGTGCCTTAAACCCTAAGGATCTCTCCAGCCCCCCTACTTCATTCTTAATATGTATGCAGTAAAACTATATAAACAAGCCCTAAAATTAGTGAAAATGTCGTCAATTCCCCTGAATAGCATCCATAGGGATAGACTTATTCTGAGCCATATTCATCATGTGAAATGAGGTATACATAGATGTGACTCTCACTGTGGATAACAAACTAATTCAAATATATTTTCCTTGCATGAAGGCAAAAGCAATTATTTTTTAAGTAGAAATTTTGTGTGAACTTGTCATATGTTGGTACCATCATTTCCCTCCTCCCTGTCTTCAATCCAGTGAGAACCCCCTTCAGTGGGATGAATGGTATCCACCATGGGGTTGTGGGTTATGGGTTGTGGGATCAGCAGTCAGTCATTGTGGGGGGAGCAATGCCTCTGGATATTCCCTCCCACCCTGTGGCTCTTACATTATTTCTGCTCCCTCTTCTCCCAAATTCCCTGAGGCTTTGTTGGTGTGCTTTAAGTCAACTTTAGTGTTGAGTTCTCAGCAGCCCCTGGATTTCAGCTTTGGTGAGTTTTGTGAATCTTCAGTGTCTGTCTCTATCACCCTGATGCAGGTTGTGAAGCTCACCATAGAAACAGCTCTCTTACGCATCATGCCACTTACTCTGTGGTTTCACCTGGGCCCTGGCTGCTGTCCAAAAAGTAAGTTTAGCACATCATTCATCAGTGGGGCATGGAAATGGATCAACACATCTCAGAGGCAAGTGACATATGCATCGATCTTTGGAGAGTCCTAAGGTTCAAGAGAATCTCAAGAAATTCTGGGCTTCAGTGTATAAGGAAGGGAAGCATGTGGCTATATGCATGAAATGTGCCTGTGGTAGGAATCTGGGAAATATACCAGCATAGTGTGAAGTATTAACATGGGTTCAAAAAAATCCTCACATGGAAACAAATGAAGACTTGAATATGGGTACTTATGCTAACCAATAGATCCAAGAGATGGGACTGAAGAAATGGCTTAAGGGGTGAAGTGCTTGACATGCAAGCATGAGGACTGGCGTTGGATCCCCAGCACCCATGTGAAAGTGGGGCATGGTGGCATGTACCTATAATCACAGTCCTGGGCTGGTGGAGAATCTAGGACCCCTAGAGCTTGCTGTTTATCAATTCTCACTGAGTCACTGAGCTCTAGGTTCAGTGAGAGACCCTATCTCAAAGAATAAGGCCAAAAGCAACTAAGGAAGACACCCAACATTGACCTCTGGCTTCCTCATACCCATGAACACATATGTGTGCATGCACACACACACACACACACACACACACACACACACACACATGCACACACATGAGCACCTATGCGTATGAATATACATGCACACCACATTCATATACACCATCCACATCCAAATGCAAAAAATAGAAGGAAGGAAATGTCAACCTGAAGGACAGACATGTCACTTAATCCAAATGTTCACATCCATATGTACGTATGGAAGATGTGTTGAGAATAAGGATCATTCAAATGTCATTCTCTTGGCAAATTATTAGTTGTTCTAAGGGCAAACATTCACAAGCCTTCAAAAATGTTTTGGTACCATGGATAAAAATGTAAGCGTTTTGAATTTTCATAACCTGTGAATTTGATGGCAGACACCATTAAGAATTTTCTGTTTCAACACCTGTTATCAAATCATAACATTTTAGTTAAACTGGAAAATGATTCTCTATCATATTTAAAGTGTAAATGAACTCTGATTTAAAATCATTATGACAATTATTTTTCTATACAGTGGATATTAATAGTTGTTTGTATTCTAACATGACCTAAACACCCTTCTCATACCTTTATGCAGCTTACTGAAATAAGCCGTATGCAGTTTTGTCTTTGCCACTGGAAAATGAGCTCTTTGAAGATAAGGCTCTGAATTAGCTCAGTACTTCTTGAGTACAGTTTGTCCTTAATAAATTTTTACCAGATGCACCATGCCCAGAGTTCAAAGCTAAATAAGGACTTTATTTGGTTGGGGTACAAAGACTGATTTGAGTTCAGAGTCTGTTGGTGACAGAATATGTTCAGATACACATCTTTGGAAGGAAAATGAATATATCATCAGGCCAAAAATTGATCACTAAGCAGGTTTCTGATTTCATTTAAAACTATCTACTCTTCAAAGATTTCTCAGCAAAAACAGGATTGAATGCCACCTACCTTGCTTAGCACTATTATTGTTATCTTAAAAAGGTATTGCTCAGTGTCTGATTTTCTGCAGGCATTCCAGAAAGGAAAATAATGTCCAATGTCTAACATGTTATCCAGACTAGATGACATAAAGGCTACAATGTCTTAAAGAAAATGGTGCAAATAGTCAATAAAAGATCTCCAAAGAAAATGTATCATCCCTCCCAAAAATCTAATGAAAAATCTAAATGAAACCCAAATTCAGAAATGGCAAGAGACAGAAATGATGTCACAATCTTCAGAGATAAAGAAGGAAACAGATGGAACAGTTCTGAGACTTTCCAAGTCTCAGATGGTAGTCACATGACCTCCTGAACAATAGCAATCATGACCATCATCACGATGATGGTGAGAAATGAAATGAATGGGTCAAGGTGCTTTTGGAAGTCACATTTTTTTCAATTTTTTGCCATACCAAAACTCATGTTGAAATTTAATTGCCATTGTAATAATCATGGTGGGAGGTGGGACCTCTAAAAGATAGTTATAATATCAGGGTTCTACTCACATAGGTGAGTTTCATTTCTTTAAAATGATTCTCCACCAGGCATGGTGGCACACACCTTTAATCCCAGAACTTGGGAGGCAGAGGTAGGAGGATGGGTTGAGGCCACCCTGAGATTACACAGCAAATTCCAGGTCAGCCTGTGCTAGAGCAAAATCCTTCCTTGGAAAAAAGAAACAAAAAATGATTCTCTTCTTAGTGTCTCTCCTTGTCTCCATGTGATTGCCCAGCAGGAAGGTCTTCACCAGAGGCTGTCAACTTGACATTGGATTTCCCAGTTTCTAGAACTTTCAGCCAATAAATATCTGTTTGATCTATACTACTCAGCCTCAGGTATTTTGTAATAGCAATATAAAATAAATAGAGTCAACAGAATAGCGAACAGTATATGCTAATGGGTAGAAGGTCAGATTACAGGAGGAAGGAGGGACATTCTTCTCATGTGATGGGAAATCCACAAAGGAAGTAAATCCTCAGAATAAATCAGGAATCCAGCCAGACTATGTTAAACTTAAGGGTTGAGATGCCTGGGAAACAGAGGCTTAGAAAAATAAAACAATCTTTCCAAAGAAGACCATGTATCCAGACAGTGTCAGATATTATAAATTACTTATAGGTATATTTGAGTCATTTATAGTCCGGTGGCTTCATGCATGTGTCTCACATATCTAAACATAGAGCAATGAACTCAAGAGCAGGAACAATGATCTTATTCATTCAATAGGATGAAGTTAAGTAATGAAAGGCCTTCTTGAATATGGATACTGACTTAAATAAAAACACTACACACTGGGCCTCAGTTTCTCTATTCATGGTTCTGTGAACTCTGTCCTTTGAGGTTTTATTCTAGAAGAGCACTGCCTCAAACAGCTCTTGAACATTTTAAAGGAAGCGGATGCAACTAAGGTACTAAACATTTCACCTCTTACATTGTCAATAAATAAAATGCTCACCTTATATTAATGGCTACCATGTCCGATGGTACAGATAGAGAACATTTCAGTCAAGGAAGAAGCTTCTGTGGCTGAGTGAGATTGTGAATGCCCTAATTCAAAACAAAGGCAGCAGCTCTCATTCCCTGGCCCAAGGATTCTGAAGCTTAGCAAATGACAGCTCAGTCTCCTTCATGCCACTACCTCAGCCCATCACTTGGACATGCTTAGAGGATTTTTTTTTTTACTTTAACATTCATGTTCCTCTCAGTCATCCCACCTCTAAAAATTATATAATACATATTTTATTTTCTAAATATGTTTTATATAATTATATATAATGATAAGTATATATTTCAGCACAACAAATAAATATATATTTTTCAGTACAACCTAATTCTTATGTACATTTCTTCTCTCCTTTTCTCCTATTGCCTCCTACTTTCCAAGGAGAAACCACCATCTTGACAGTGTTTATCATTTCCAGTCATGCTTTTAACTTTTACTATATGTGTATCCATAAACAAAGACAAAATCCTCCAAGTGAGCCTAAGACTCTAGCATGCCTCTCAGATGACTGAATTCCTATCTGGTAGAGACTTTATATACTTATAAAACATCAATGTTTCCCCAAACCAGATGATATCTGGGAAGTGTTTCCAAGTAGCCTACGAAGCCAGGGTTCATCAAATCTATCTCAAGAGAAAACCACAAGGCTGTAATTATTTAAATTCACATATAAAGACCATTCTGAGATAGAGCAGAGGAGTGGAAGGATGTGATTCAAGAAAAGAGCATTGTAATAGTCTTTACAAGCAAAACAAATTTATAGAACTGAGGAAATTACCCAGTAATTAAGGCAGAACTAGTCTACAGATGAAGCTAAGTGGCCCAATATTTTCTAGTGTTGTCCAGATTTTCTGATAAAGACTTCCATTCCCATCTCTCCTCTTTGTATGGAATTAGTTTTAGCTACCTCACATGGCCAGGACCTTGGCTCTCTTCCTTAACTCTGAGTCCTTCTAATAAGCCTTTCAAGAATTGCATTTGTTCCCCAGAAGTAGATGCTGAGGTTTAGATGTCTGTGCAGATGACTTCCTAGGAGAATCTCCCAGAAGAAAATGCTGAAAGGAAGGGGAAGGAGGACCCACCAGTGAGAAACTTGATCCCATGGTGAATATGGCCAAGTTAATTATTCCTTTGCATTGCCTCATCTTACTGGAAACTGGGAGCTGTACTTTCAAAGCTGCATCACTAGCCACCTTAGGCTATGAACCACCTGAGAAGGGAACATGAGCTTCCAGGCACCTCTGCTCCCCACAGCTCTCAGGAGACAAAGTAACCCCGACAGATCCATCTTTATGCTATTGGTGGCTACTACATTGCCTTCTCGTGGTTGAGATGAAACACCCAACCAGGAACAGCTTACAGAAAGAAGTAAAATCTATTTCTAGGCTAGTTTCAAAGGGAGGTTTCACCATGATGAGGAAATCATGGCAGAACAGGCATAGAACCACCACATCTTGCCACAGCCGCAGGAAGAAAATTATCTGGGTGACCTAGCTTCCTTGGTGGGCTGGCCCAGTAAACCTCAAGCTTCACTCTCATGACACATCTCCCCCAGCAAGGCTCTACCTCCCAAGGTCCCCACAACTTGCCACCAGCTGGGGAGCAAGGATTTACATACATAAGCCTATGGGGAACATTTCATTCAAACCATCACAGAGACAAGGCATGCCAAAAACAGAGGAAAGATACACAGATTTGAGGTAAGTACTCTGAGGAGGCTGGGGCAGAGTACTGGCAGTCTATATGATGCAGGTGCCTCTCTTGGAGCTCAGGAATCATTACATTTTGGTAGTTATCAGATTATTAAAATACAAAAAGACTTTAAAACTTCAAAAACCAGCATGTTGATTTGTAAACTCTTATAATATCTGTCCTTACCCAAAACCTCACTCATTAGACTATATGAAAATAGACATTAAGCGCCATCAAATAAGTTCTACTTTAACTCAAAAAGGGGGGGGGGGCTGGAGAGATGGCTTAGTGGTTAAGCACTTGCCTGTGAAGCCTAAGGACCCCGGTGTGAGGCTCGATTCCCTAAGACCCACGTAAGCCAGATGCATAAGGGGGCACATGCATTTGGAATTCATTTGCAGTGGCTGGATGCCCTGGCATGCCTTCTCTCTCTCTCTCTCTATCTCTCTCTCTCTCTCTCTATGCCTATTTCTTATCTGTTGCTCTCAAATAAATAAAAATAAAAAAAATTTTAAAAAAACAATATAAGGTACATAGTTTAGGTAAAATTACAAGATCAAACTATTAACCAATTATTAAATATGTTAAGATGCTCATACACCAGTATGAGCCAAAATATATTTCTTTATGTAAAAATTAACAAATTCTTCAATTAAAAACACATCTATTTTATTATTATTCAAATTTACATCCATCTTTAATAAACTGTCAAATTATATAAAAAAGAATTGTTTTAAAGTAAATTTCTTTGTTAAACAAAAAAAAACAGTTCTGCCTCATTTACATATGTAACTGCTTGTGATTCCATTTCAGTTACCAAACCCATATTCATCCAATTCTGCTATAACCTTGGTGATACACTTCCCTTTGGACTTTGTGGCCATCTTCCAGTGGCATAACAGTAAAGTAACAGTTTCAGCCCCTTTATCTATGGACACACACAACAAGAGAGCATGGCTTAGCGGTTGAGCACTTGCCTGTGAAGCCTAAGGACCCCGGTTCGAGGCTCGGTTCCCCAGGTCCCACGTTAGCCAGATGCACAAGGGGGCACACGCGTCTGGAGTTCGTTTGCAAAGGCTGGAGGCCCTGGCGTGCCCATTCTCTCTCTCCCTCTATCTGTCTTTCTCTCTGTGTCTGTTGCTCTCAAATAAATAAATAAAAATTTAAAAAAAAAATTAAAAAAAAAAAAGAGAGCAGCCAGCACCTGGCTCATTCTAGTACTAGGTCCATATTACCATAAACTCAGCTCCCCACAACACATATGGACACACATACACACACACACACACAGGATAAGCTAGCAAAATCCAAACTCAGTCTTTGTAAAGAACAAACCTCCATGTAAAACCCAGTATGCTGGGGAAGGAATCTCAGATATCATAAACACACTGACAGAATGAGGTCCTCACCTCCTTACCATCCATGGAGAGATTTGGATTGGCATCTTTGAACAATTACAACATACGGTGAGGTCACAATAAGTAAGCTTGAACCAAACTGTTCTGGGAATTGCCTGTGCTATCTCTCATGCTGAATTACTGTGGAATAGGCCTTTTCAATGCACATAAGCAAATCAGCACACTGTGACTGGGAGCCATCTTATGGAAAGGGGAAAGCATCCACCCCATAAGAGATATTTTGTCACAGCCCCAATATACTACTTCATGCCATCTCAGAAAGGATAGAAAATGCCTCCAGGGGGCTGAGGTAAAAGCACTTCTTAGTCATAATTCTGTCTGTAGTCAGTTCAAATACTCTTAGCATGGTTGAAGCATTGTGTCCTGAGCTGAACTGGGAAGAGACAGAAGCCAGTGCTCACTCACAGTATAAGTCACATAGCAGCTGGGAGCAGAGTGGGGAGGAAGGAAAGGAAGGCTGGGCTGCAAGCTGGGCTGCAGCCTCTCTGCCCTGTTCTCTGTCCTGCATTCACTGAGCTATTTTTAGCTTTCATTGTTCATGATGACGAATCTTTTTTTGACACTATATTTTCTTTATTAGTTATGGACATAGTCTGTGTGTAAACAGCACATGTTGGTACTATCCTTATCCTCATCACTACCGTCCCCTCCCCTCCGAAGTGACCCTCCTCACTGGGGTGCCATTTATCCCCATGGGGATTATGGATCATGCACAGTTCTTTTAAAATCATTTAAGGCACACGAAAAACCAAGACACAGATGCCTAGGTATCCATTGTCACTACTAAACCAATGTGCTCTCTTCTTATTCACGGAAGTATACATTAGTACTGGTTTGACTGTAATATCTTTTATGCTTTATGTTTGTGAATCTTTAAATCTATCATAATATCATAAAAATCTTTCTTGTAATTCCTTTTAAATGCTTACTTCTCCTCACATCTTGATAACTGATTTTCTTGTTTAAAAGGATCCTGACAGTATTTTTAGCTATACACTGGTTTTAGTAGCCTGCCCACCCCCAGTGAATTTTAATGCTGATTTATAATATGCTTACTGCATTATGTCCAGGTAAGTTTGTTACTGGGTCCTCTTTCTTATCTCCTGGTCAATCCACTTCTGGGTCATTACCATCCTGTCTGTATTCTAGATGTTAATGTAAGATTTGGGTCAGACAAGTTAAATTCTTTCTTGATTTTTTTGTAAGCTTCTTTTGATTATTGTGACTCTTCTTTTCTTTTCTCTTCTTTTCGTGTGTGTGTGTGTGTGTGTGTGTGTGTGTGTGTGTGTGTGTATGTTAAAGCAGTTAACTTCTCATTTCTAGGACAAAACATCTGGCCAGAAACAGCTTATTGGGAGAAAGGATTGATTTTAGCTTACAGTTTTGAGAGAAAGTTTCATCATTGCAGGATAGCATGATAAGAGTAAACAGCCAGGTGGGTATCACATTTCCACAGCAACAGGAAGGAAATAATCTGAGCAGTGAACTAGACTTATATTATCCCAAAGCCTTCCCCAGTGGCTCCTTCTAAAGGCCCTACAACTTTCTGAAATTTCCACCACCTGGGGATCAAGTGTTTAAAACATAGGAGGCATTTGATTCAAGCTAACACAGTCTTGTATTAGCTAATTTTTTCTTTAGAATGATGTTCAAATTTTACTTATTTACTTGTTTGTTTTTTGTTTGTTTATTTACATATAATTTAAGAGAGAGAGAGAGAGAGAGAGCAAATATGGACATGTCAGGACCTCTTGCTACTGCAAATGGACTCAATGCATGTGCCACTTTGGGCATCTGACTTTGTGTGGGTACTGGGAGATTAAAGCCAGACCAATAAGCTCTGTAGGCAAATGCCTTTAACCACTGATCCATCTCCACAACCCAGTGTTGTTACATTCACTGCCCAATTAAAATGTTCAGATTATATTTATTATTTCGACCTTTATATTTAAAAGTAAAATTTGTTATTTTTGTCCTTATATCGTTCTTTGTGTGTGCCCTGAAAGTGAAAATTCACGTGTGTGTATGGGCACGTGTATGTGTGTGCACAAGTGAAAATTCACGTGTGTGTATGGGTACATGTATGTGTGTGCACAAGTGAAGATTCACATGTGTGCATGGGCACATGTATGTGTGTGCACAAGTGAAGATTCTTGTGTGTGCATGGGCAAGTGTATGTGTGTGCACATGTGTATAGAGGGCAGAGGACAAACACAGGTGTCACTGCTCAGGTGCCGTCCACCTTTTATGACACAGGGCCTTTTGGTGGCCTGGAGCTCACTGAGTAGCCTAGATCAGTTGGCCAGTGAACCTCAGGACCCTTTCATTCCTGTCTTCCCAGCACCTAGACTGCAGGTACACACCCCGACCCTCAAGGGTCACACCAAGCTCCTACATTCACTGGAGGATATTCCTTCTTTTGTCATTTTTTTGAAATAAATTGTTTATTGCTTTTCTTTATTATGTATTGTTAACAATAATCTGAAAATCATCTATACCTAATCAGTCAAAAGTTCAGAAGTTTAGCTATTAATTTGACAAACCTAGTAACTTCAGATTTATTTAATCCTTTTTTTTTTTTTTTTAGTTTTAGTCAGTGTTGAAAAATTTGAATATTCTATTTATTTGAGAGAGAGAGAGGGAAAGAGAGAGAGTGAAAGGCTGATAGAGAGAAAGAGAGAGAATGGTCATACCATGGCCTTTAGCCACTACAAACAAATTCCAGACACATGTGCCACCTGGCTTACTGGGGAATCAAACCTGAGTCCTTAGGCTTCATAGGCAAGTGCCTTAACCTCTAAGCCATCTCTCCAACCTGGAAAACTTCATTTACTTAAAAACCTACCTATTTGTTGTACATTTCCAAAGTTGTGATTATAAAGTCAGTTTTTAGTATTATTTTATAACTTCTTTCTTCTATAATTGCAATATTGATTCTATTTTGAATAATTAGTATATTTTGACATTGGTGCTTGTATTTTTGTGTGTGGTTTTTAACAGGATCAGGTGTGAGTGTGTTACTGGACATAAAACCCGGGACATGCGCACACTAGGCGAGTGGCGCTCTTTGTCACTGAGCCACACCCCAACCAAAAGCCAACGCTATATTTCTTTGCTATAGTTTCTTATTTTTCATTATTACTTTACAGGGCCTTTTACCCTATTTTGTTTATTTTTTATTTGCCCTAAACTAACTCTTATTTTGAATTAAAGAATTAACTTTTAGGTTTTTGTCTTCTCTAACATAGATTTTTAATGCTGCAAGGTACCTCTGTAACTGTTGTCTTAACTAATTTCTGTGTTCCATGTTTTCATTGCCATTCAGTTTTCAATATTTTCACATTTTCTAATTATTATTACTTAATAATACTTTTCTAAGTAATAAATTATTTAGAACTGTGTGTTTTTATTTTATTTTCTAAATGTACAGTGAAATAGACATGTCATTTCTTTATTTCTACTTTTACTTAATGTGATCTACATTTGTGCTCTAATATGTGACTACTTTTCTTAAATATGTTCTTCCTTCCAACAAAGGTCCATTCTTCTGTGCAAGCACTAGGTCCTGTATTTATGACCTATGGCCATGTGGTCTATCAAATCTGATAATCAAATAAGAATACTTATTTTATTATATTAAGGTATAACAGTATAGTATCATACTAATGGTAAGTGGTGCCATTTCTAAATATGGTAGCATATGAAAATTTTATCTGCCAAAATGTTTATGACTTTCAATTTATAATTCTACTTTCTTTTGGTCTGTATACCAATTCGAAAAATCTAATTGCTTCTTACTTTTATAGGTACAGGTAACTGCATGAATTATATGAATATGGACCTTTATTTCTTATGATATAAGCTATATGTTTATAACACTTTAAAACAATGTATCTAGCTAGGTGTGGTTGTTCACGCCTTTAATTCAAGCACTTGGGAGGCAGAGGTAGGAGGATCACCTTGAGTTCAAGGCCACCCTGAGACTACATAGTAAATTCCATTTTAGCCTGGGCTATAGTGAAACCCTACCTTGAAAAACAAAAAAAAAAAAGTGTATCTAAATTTTCTAAGCAGTTTTACAGTTTGAAGTATTTGTTTCCATCTCATTTTTCTGTCTCCCTCTTCTTTCTCTGTCTTTCTCTCTCTCATCTTTCTTCTTTACTAAAATGACATATTTTCAGAAGTAAATAAATAACAGACAATGTGTTTTCTTTAGACATAATCTCACTCCATCACTTAAACTGACCTAGTATCCACTTGAACTTGTGGCAGTTCTCCTGCCTCAGCCTCGTAAGTGCTAGGTAGGTAGACATTGATCTATTTGTCTAGACTTCTCTTTGTTTGGGTGTTTTAAAATGTCCCATGGCATTAGCTTATAGTGAGGAGGATGAAACTGAAAACTGCAAAGGTCCCCATCCCATTTACATAATGTCTCTCCTTCTACACCGGAAGCGAGGGCCATCTCCACCTGGACCTGTGGGGAAGAGCTTCCATTTCCCAGTAAGAGCAGCTAGACTGCAGCCAATATGTTTTGATATAATGCATATTGGGGGCCATTGCCTATACCTTCTAACCTAATTAGTCTGTGTTTGAGGCTTTCAACAAAAGGATACTCTTAGGAGGCTTCTGCTGAGTTTTTCTTTTCATGTGTGATAATTATTATACCTACAATCACATAATCAACCTCTTGGGTTGCAAGGAAAAACAAGGGTGTGAGTAGTTAATTGCAAATGTAAATGCCCATTGCTTGTGCAATCAGGAGACCTCAAGCATATTAAATTTTGTGCCCAGTTGTAGCATGAATATGTTCTAAAAGCTGTCCTTTTAAAAGTGACTTCGCAAATTCACTTGCAATTGTCTCAAACTCTTCAATCCTTTGCAACCCTTTTAAGAGGCACACACACACACACAAAAAAAAAAAAAAGATGCTACAGAGGACTTGGGAGAAGACTCAGTTGATAAAATGCTTGCTGAGCAAGTACAAAGACCTGAGCCCAGGCCCTCAGCATCCCACCTAAATTCCATGTAGACATGGTGGTTAGCCTGTAATCCCAGAACTCAAGATGCCTGGGCCATCTGACTCACTAGAGTAGCCAAACTGGAGAGCTCTGGGATCAAGTAAAAGACCCTCTCTCATTAATGAAGGTAGAAGATGAATAGGGAAGGTAGCCTACACAAACCTCTGACCTGCACACACTTGTGTACACATGTGGACACACACACACACAGGAACTTGCATACTTGTGCAAACAAGTGCCACATGAACTTTGCTGCCACCAGCCCACTTAATGAACTTGTTCCTCCTCTTTCCAAGCTGGATCTGTTGGGTCCTCCAGAAGATTTAAAGTGAAATGGACTGGAAATAGATAAAGTTTGTATCCACTTGTAATATCTTAATGCTATACTGCAACTCAACTACATCTTTTAGACTGAAGGGCCATTTTCAGTGTTATTTGCTAAATTTATCACACCAGATCTTAAGTGGAAAACAGTAGTTAGCCATAAACATGTAGCTAATGGTGCTCTTCCCACCATAGAGCTAATGAGACAAGACTCAATCCTTTCTCACCATGGGAAATGAGTCAACAACACTTACTTAGATGATGAGCCTGGCTCGCTGCCCCAGATGGTGATGTACAACACTGTCAGAGTGGACGTCCTCCAGATAGGCACTCAAGTCCTCGTCCCCATCACCCAAATAGTCAAACTGACAGATAGAGAATGAAGAAGTGGCTTATTTCCATGTTTACTAAATTTACTCAGATCTACCAGTTCAGTTTAAACACCTTTCAATGAACCTTTATAAAATGACTATAGGATGTCAATTACAAAAATGTGACATACCGTGATTGTATTAAGTGGTTCCAAAATCCAAATGATTAGCTGACATTTGTGATCAAAACATTAATATGTAAGTTCAGACTCTCCTTCATGACCTTGAAAAATGAATAGCCTCTGTGAAGACTCAGTCTCTCCATTTGCAAAATGGGAGTAATTCCTCTGAAATGGTGAGGCCTCCACACTCTGAAGTATAAAGAATGAATACTTGCTTACATGATTTAACACTGCAACAAATCATGGATTGTTAAGAAACCATACTCTACTTAGATCCATAACTGTATGTTTACAATGAACTTTTGACCCATGCCATGACTTCACTTCTTAGTTGAATGTTTCAGCAGCCACATGTAAAGGGATCTCTTTTGTGTTGGTATGGAGATGTATTTGCATCATATTTTCTGCAGATGTTTCAACTGAGTGTCAAAGGCAGGTCTCATGGAGTCAGCAGTTTGAGAATAAACTGTCATTTTCACTTGACCCAAGATGGCCTAATCCCAGGTAAAGTCCCAAGTTTCATTTAGATTGCAGTGACATACTCAAGGGTCAACAGGCCCTGTAAGAACACTACTCATCAGTACTGTCTTACTGAGGTCAGATCTTTTCTTTGGGTTAGAAGGCATCGCTGATTTCATATTGTATCAGTAGTTTCATGAGCTCAAATTTGGCTAATTCCAAATGAATAGGATCACTGGTTCCGATCTTGCTTTAGTGAGTCAGTGCTATGGGGCTGGGGAAATGGCTCAGTGGATACCCTTGGTGCACAAGAATGAGAAACAAAGTTCAGATGCCCAGCACCACATAATTACCAGGTGCATACTCAGGAGGAAGAGACAGATGATCCCTGGGACAAGCTGATTGGCTGAATCAATGAGTTTGGGGCTCAAGTGAGAGACCCTAGCTCTGTAAATAGAGGAGAGCAGGCTGGAGAGATAACGTAGTGGTTAAATGCTTGCCAGAAAAGCCAAAGAACTCAGGTTTGATTCCCCAGGACCCAAGTAAAGCCAGATGTACAAGGTGGTACATGAGTCAGGTGTTCATTTTCAGTGGCTAATGGCCCTGACGTACCCACACCCATGTCCTCTCTCTCTCCTTCTCTCTCTCTCTCTCTCTCTCTCTCTCTCTCTCTCTCTCTTTCTCTCTCTTTCTCTCTCTCTCTCTCTCTCTCTCTCTCTCTCTCTCTCTCTCTCCCTCTCTCTCTCTCTCTCTTCCTCTCTCTCCCTCTCCTTCCCTCTCTCTTTCTCTCAAATAAATAAAATATATTAAAATGAAGGAAAGCTGTCAAGGAGGACACCAAACAACAACATCTGACCCCCACTTGCACCAACAAGCATATGGATACCCACAAACACATATGTATGCAAAATTGAATAAAAGAGAATCAATGTTGATGATAGCTTCTAATTAAGATAAAATCACAATTTATTTCTTATTCTCTGTCCTTTACAGGGATTTCTTTCACCTTTACCACTACACACAAAAGGGTTTTGGTCCTAGTATTAGAAACAAACACAAAATACTATAATGAATTAAGGGGTAAATATTTGATGCCTTTTAAGCAACTTTTTACAGTACCGACATGAAGTGATTAATGCTTGTTACCAAAAGGATGAATCATTATCCGTTCATTCTTAAGATTTTCCATCACTCTTGTTACCACATCAGGCACAACAAAACTTCTAGTCACCATGCCACCATGAGCTGGATCCAGAACAAACCCACCAATAGCCAGCTTTTGAGAAGTCACACAATATAGCACAAAAAGAATATGATGGATGAATTTTCATATCCTCATTCTAATATTCTACTTTCAGCACATAAATATCAGCTCATAAACATCTCAGTGTGATAGGAGTCTGATTTTATACTTTTATTAAGTAATATACTAAATCAGCAATCTTGTCCAACTCCCTACAAAAATTCATGCTCTGATAAACCCAGCAGAGTTTCTGGCTGTTAATCCTGTAACTTTGTTTGCCCTTTGATGTTTCCATAGTGATTCTCCTTCTACTCTTGGGGAAATCACCCATTTTATTGTATTTACTGTCATATGGTCAATTTGCGGAATCAATTTCTAACTGGGTACATCACATTTTAGTTATTTCCTCCAAGGCTCACTTACTTTAAACACGATACAATGGTACCAAAGAAGAGAATTTTTTTTTCCTTCCCACATTATGAACAAAAGACACAGCACAGACAGAATGAAGCTGATCTTATAGCCTTATGTCAGAGGCGGGCTAACATGAATGTCTGCGCATGATCCCTGTATGCTGAAGAGCAAAATGATCAAGGTATGGGTGCCATCTTCCGAAAGGTCACTGTCCTTTGAGGAAGACTGGCATCTAAATATATCCCAGCTGAGAGTAATGTAAGTCTGTACAGAATGTAGGATATTCTATTAAAATGTAGAGACAAGAAGGTTTCAGAGCCAAAACACATTTGAGATGGTTATTGGGTGATGAGTAGAAGCTTGTCAGGCAGACAAAGAAGAAAAACCAATGCTGTCAAGAAAGAATTATGGAGTTCATATGCACCAAACATTGTGCTGAGCCGTTCTCCCTAAGCATCCTGTTCCTCTTCTCCAGGGCCTCAGTGTGAAAGAGGATTGCATTACCTTCATCTAGAAGAAGTTGAAGCAAGCTTAGAGAGGTGAATAACCTCTCTAATGTCCCAAGGGGAGACCATGCAACAAGCCTCCAGGCACTGTGTGTGAAAAAGCAGGAAGAATTGGAGAAGTCATCATAACTAAGGCTTTAAGATACAATAGAGAAATCCTATGAAAGAAAAGCAAAATGGTGAGATAAGAACACTGTCTTGGAAAAGCCCCATCTGGAAGTTGAAATAGCTCAATTAAGTAGCAACTTGAAGAATCTCCCCCCTTCCTGATTATGGGTAAGAAATGAAGTAGATTTGAATACTGTAGCTGCCACAGAGCTGTGGTCTTCCTCTCTCCTCTGCCAAACCATTGTCATAGCAGGAAGGGAGGGATGAAACACACACCCAGCCCTCTCTCTCTATGGTACAGCCATTCCACTCCATTTCTACAGCAGCACAAAACTCTAACAAGAAAGAGGAATTACAGTCACTGAAATTCTTTAGTAATAAAAATAAAGTTTGCACTATTTACATTACATTTTCCAAGCTATTTTATTGACATATATCAAGAGTACAAAATAATGGGTCTCGTTGTGACACTTTCATACATACCTAACCACGTTTACTTATAGTCATCCCTCTCCTACTCTCACACATTCCTTCTCCTCCCTCCTCATTCTCTAGCTCTTCCCTAATAGTCCACTTTTATTTTCATTTCCTTATTGTTTACAGATTCCATGTATGAATTTACCTATTCTTCAGAAAGAAATTCTATTGAGTGGTTATCTTAGTCAATTTGCTATAGCCAAACACCTGAGACTCAATACTTTTGAGAAAAAGAGGCTGATTTTAGCTCACAGCTTTAGAGAATGTAAAGTGTAAGCTTGAGCACTCTCCACATGAGGACCACACCCTATCCCATAACATTACATATGATGTTACTTAACAGGAATCTTGCAAGAGCAGCAAGTGTCCAAGGTCACATATGAAAGAAACCAAATACATGAGGTGACCTTGATTTTATAGCAACTTACTTTTGAAGTAACTAGTCAAGACCTTGGAACTCTAACCCAATTCCTTCAAAGAAGGACGACCACGACCTAATCACCTCCCAGCACGTTCAGTACTTTAACTTGGGGGCCAAACTGCCGGCATGCAAATCTTTGGATGACTAACCATACTCAACTGGTCACAGAAGAAGAAATGATTTGCCTCTCACTGTAGATAAGGCTCTTTGCCTAAGGTCCTTCTGGAACATTCCCAGGCAAGAACAAGCCATTCAGTGCCACAGCCTAGCAGAGCCCTTGTTTCCACGTGCAGTTAGTTCTCCGATGCAGCTAACATACTGCTAAGTGGAAGGAGCAGATCATCTTCCCGGAGTGCGACAGCCATGACTTAGAAGAGACTTGAAGTCGGGTCTTGCCCAAACTCAAACATATAGATGCTCAAATTCTCTGGCATAGGAAAAAAAAAAAGTTTAGGCATGCCAAGTGAGTAACATAGACTCTTAATAATTTATAATAATGAAGGTAAAGCATTAAAAAAAGTCATTTTCAGTTGATAAATTCTGCCTTCAGAAGACTTTCCATAGTAAAAATGGACATGTCTATTGTGGTCTGGGCAGGGTTAATGAGAGAAAGAAGAAACAAACGAGAACAAAACACACAGAGAAGGGGCAGCGCCGCCGGGCAGAGGTACTGCCTGACTAGGTTGCTGAAACACACGTTAGAATTCAAACCAAACAGGAGCACCTCTCAGAGCTGACCCTTACATTATTTTTTGAGAACGTGGGAATAAATAGAAAAACCAAGAGCTGTTCAGACGTAGGTTCTGCTTTCTTTCCACAAACGGAAAGTGTGAAAGGTGAAGCAAAGAAAATGAGTCACCCACAAATTGAAAGGTGTACCACTGTCGGCCTCAGCTGCCCGGGACGTTCGCACAGATCAACTGCTGCCGTTCTCGTACTGCCGTAGCTCTGAATTTATGAACAATTTGTATTTGCCTCATGTTTGTCTCATCAGCTAACCTAGATCCGAGCCCTAAGCAAAAAATTCTATCAATAACAGACGCAAGCGATTCTCATGGGTTGACAGATACAAGTTTAAAAAGAGTCCAGCCAGCCATTATATGCTGGACATGTTTTACTCTAGAGTCCTTGCTCAAAATGCACACAGCTCAGAAGCAGTAGAGCCAAGCCAGGACTCCACATTTGCTGGTTTAATCTAATGCTCTTAATCAGACTGGGCTTTTTTTATGTGTCCTTAAGAAAGAAGGCGTCTTGATTAAAGCAGTATATTTGTTTTGTTTACATTTAGTACTGGACCTTGTGCACATGTCACAAGTGCTCTGCCACTGAAATAAATCTTCTGTCTCTTTGTATTTTTGTGGCGTCTTTTTTTTTTAATTTACTTAAAAGAGAGAGAGAGAGAGAGAGAATGGGTGCACCAGGTCCTCTAAGCACTGCAAACCATCTCCAGACACATACACCTCCATGTTCATGTAGGTTCTGGTGAGTCGGACCCTGGTCCTTAGTCTTCACAAGCAAGTACCTTAACTGCTAAGCCATCACTTGTTTGTTTATGAGATAGTGTCTCATTAAATTGTCCAGGCTGGTCTTGAACTTGCAACCCTTCTGCTTCAACCTCTCAGGCACCAGGGATTACAGGCCTATGTCACTAGGCCAAGCCAAAGTAGAATATTTCTAACAAAAATGACTTAGAAAATAGCTTTCTGAAATTGTGGGTCATCATCTGGTAAAGGGCCCTAAATGTGGAGTGAATCCAAAATGTGTCTGGCAGTGCATATCCAGCCATGTTGCATCTACACAACTATACAGGCATCCTATGTTCCTAACACCCAACATGCCAACATGCATGCTCACACTGTGCATGCAGTCACACCACACAATGCCAACAATCTATGCCTGAAAAACATAGGCTTAGATTCAAAACTTCTTTATGTCACAAATTGCAGATTTACTGTACATATAAAGCCACCTGCTCTTGTCCGCAATGCATAAACCACAGCCCCATAGGTAATACCTTGCAGCCCCACTGAGGAACATCCACCAGAAAGGGGGTGGGGATGAGGGAAAAGAGGGTACCAGTGCATGATGTATCCATTTGAAATATGTTGTTAGTAATAATAATGGTAATAAACATAAAAATTGCTGCTTTGAGTTTCTGAGCTGAGTTTCATTTTTAAAAGTATGTTAAATGGGATCTGGAGATATAGATAAGTTGGTAGAGTGCTAAGCTGCCATATTTACATAGTCCAGATTTCAATCCCAGCACCACATAAACCAGGAGTGGCAGCATATACCTATTATACCACCTCTCAGCAGTTAATGGCAGGAAGATCAGAATTTCAAGGTTATTCCCCATACACAGTGAGTCCAAAGCCAACCTGGGAGACATGAGACCTTGTCTAAACAAAAATTATTAAACATATTTAGGATTGGGATTAGATTTTTAAATATATTTTGAAATTCTCCTAACCATATTTTGTACTTTGTTTTTGTGCAGAGCAGTGTTCTCAGCTTTCAGTATTGTCATATCAAAGTGTAAATCGATTCAGTAGACAATGTGGAGGCTCCGTGCTCTGCAACACCAAATATTCAGCCGAGGTGTAACTCTCTGTGTAAAAATAAACAAGCATATCTATCTCCTTAGTATGACAGCTCGTTTTTATCTTTCATAAGTTATAAAATTACATATGGAACATGAACTCTTTAAAATAAATTTCTTTATGATTTACCATTAGTAAATATTTTATTTGTTTACCTATATATGGAGGTTGAGTAAAAGTCTCTCTGGCAAATAGAGGTCATGAGTAGAAAATGTTAAAGAAGGCCTGATATAGAAGTAGTGACCATGTTTTTAAAGAACTGTTTTGCTTTTCTTTTTGCTTTGGATATTTTTTAATTTTGAAACAGGTTCTCACAATATAGCCAAGGCTAGCCTCAAATTCAAGATCCTCCTGCCTTAATCTCTAACTACGCAAAATTACAGCTGTGTGCCACCACGTCTACGATTATGTAATATTACACTTTGACTTAAATAATAGAGTTTTCAAGTAGGAAAAGCAAGTGAAAGGTCATTATGTAACCAAAACATTATTTCATTTACATATGTATATATTTCATTTATTTGTTTTTGTTTATACCATTTATTAAATTAATTATTTCAACATATTCATTTAACGTATGTTTATTATACATCTTTGAACCAGAAACCTCTTCATAATAAGTATATATTGTGATTAAGACATCCCAGTCCCCTAGAAATTACAGTGGAACAAAAAGTTCATTATCTTGGGTATGGTGGCCTACTCTTAATCCTGGCACCTAGGAGACTAAGGTAGGAGGATCACCATGAGTTAGAGGTTCAGCTAGGCTACAGAGTGAGTTCCAGCTCAACCTGAGCTAGAGTGAGACCCTACCTCAAAGAGAAAAATCACTGCTTTCTGAAAATTTCCTTTCCCTAATCTATCCTGTGGATTGGCAGCTCATGGTCACATGATCATTGATGATTTGATAAAGACATCACAAAAGATTGCCTTTCAAGAACATTGGGTATAAATTTCACTTCACTAACTAGATTTTCAGCTCTTGGTAAAATAATACCACATTAATATAGTAGAAGGCAAGCTGGAAAGGAAGTAAATAGGGAACTGAATGTAAATCTCATCATTTCCACTATCAACCAAACACTTAAAACCAAGAGCTAACTTCTTTAAGCACAAGTTATCTCATGTAGTCATGAACAAACTTGAAGACGTGAATAGATTTATATTCTGTATGTTTAGGAAGTATTCGTTGAGCACCTAACATGTGGTTTAATTCTCCTCGGCTTGTTTTTGCATATTATAGCATACAAGTTATTCAAACTTCATTCTCCCTGTGAGCCAACTGAAAGTGAACGGTGTTAGCCTGAACAAAGTCACAAAGCTTCAAATAGGTATGGATTGGGTTCTGACTCTTCTTTGAGATCAAACCAGATGACCACAAAAGTGTCTTCCAGCTTAAACACTCCATTCCTGCTATCTTTTCAGTTTATCTCACTTCTCATCCACTCAGAGACAACACTTTAGCCAAAGTTGACTTCTTACTGTTCCCTAAACTTAGTTTTTCTGTTGCTCACTTAGTCCCTTTTTTCCTCTTTTTATGTTTATGTTTATTTTTATTTATTTATTTGAAAGTGACAGACAGAGGAAGAGGCAGAGAGAGAGAGAGAGAGAGAGAGAGAGAGAGAGAGAGAGAGAATGGGCATGCCAGGATGTCCAGCCACTGTAAACAAACTCCAGATGCATGAGCCCCCTTGTGCATTTGGCTAATTTGGGTCCTGGGGAATCGAGCCTCAAACCAGGATCCTTAGGCTTCATAAGCAAGTGCTTAACTGCTAAGCCATCTCTCCAGTCCCCCATTTTTCCTCTTATATTTAGATCTTATATCATAAGTCAGGATGAACTTTGGCTTTTATTCTTTAGTGCTACAATTATCTTTTTGTTTCATGGATCCAAGACATTTCAAATTCAACACAACCTACATTGTACAAATGAAAAGCCAGCCATTATATGCCAGTATACCCTACATATTTTATATCAGGCAATGTGTTCAAAGCCCCATTACAGGAAAACATGCCAAAATCCAACGGTCTGTTATAGCAGTGGGTAGTAACATGGGAATTCCACAAATAATCCTACAAAGAACCAAAACAATCCAAAGATTAAAAAATAAACCATTGGAGAATTTATGCCTGTCTCCATGTCTTGCATTAGCAATTAGGGAATTAAGGATATAAAATTTTCATGCTAGACCATGTAATGGGGCCACTGAAAAAGCCATATGCTAAGAACTGACCAAACTTTTAACAAATAATAACTGAGAATAAGAAATAGATCTTAAAGTGGTCAACAGTAGATTCCATAGAATTTCATTTCTATTTTAATGGAAGTAATGCCTAGAAAGTTCCAAATTCCTAAGGCTCAAGGATAGTTGAGAAAAGGGAAAAGAAGCCGGAAGAGTTTTACCAATTACCTCTTAAGACTGGTGCTTACCTTTAATGGGATTGTATTAAAAGTCCACTGTTGGTAATGAGGAGTGGTATCATTTGCTGCTAGACACCTGACAGTGTGACTTCAGCCTTTCTGGAGGTGGTGTTGAAGAGGAATGTGGAAGGATTTGAAACTTCAGCCTAAGAGACAACTTACAGTGCTTTAAGTACAGCTTAATGGACTATTCTGATCAAACTCAGACATGAATGCAGTACGGACTATAGACTGTGATGTTTGGCTTATGAGGGTGAGAAAGAGCTTTGCTTGGCCTGGGCTAGAAGCAGTTTATGTGAGAGTTTTGCTGTTATGCCAATGTCCTGAGAACCTGTGCAGAGTTGCATTGCATAGAAATGGACTGGTATGTACAAAGGAATATGGCACAGAAAGAAATCTTTGGGCTGAAACTTCTGCCTGTTCAGCTGCAATTGTATAAGAAATTACAGCCATGATATTGGGCCTGCTGACCTGCTTTAGGACAACAGAAAGAATGCAGAGTCTTTGGAAGGGACCTGTGTGCTGAAGGAGTGTCGTGATCTTCAAAGTCTGCTTTATTCTTCCCCCTGGATTAACAAATTGGCACCCCACCTGGTATTATGGAGTATAGAAATACAGGAAAGAGAGGATCATTGGATTTGCAACACGGTCTTGTGTTCTGGATACACTCATGGCCAGTGTGAAGCAGAATTGCCTGCATGGAGACCTGATGGAGCCATGAGATTGGATCGTAGGTTTCAGTGGAGATCCTGTGGAGATACCAGGACCACCAGATGGCTGCTAAGGAGAGCTCTTGGTCCTGGATGAAGTTTTCCAGGACTGTGAGAAGCCTAGCTGGAGGGGTGGAATTGGAACTCCAGAGACTTGTTGCTAGTTAGAATTATAAGATTTGGAAATTTGTCACTGACTAGAGTTGTTGGACTTGTAACTACAAAGTTTGATGCTTATCCTGTTTAAATCTTATATTGGTTGAATATTTCTTTGCTATGCCCAATTACATCTTTTGCAGTATGAATGTTTATTCTGTGCCATTATGGGCTTTGGGGGGTGGGATTTTTTGGTATTATGGCTCAGTTAAAAGACCTTGGATTATGGGGATGTTTGAACATCACTGGGACTGATAAAACTATGGGGACTTTTTAAGTTGGACTTACTGCATTGTATTTTATATCATATATGTTTATCAGTTTGTGGAGGCCAGGGGTGGAATGTTTTGGTTTGATTCAGGTGCCCCTCATAAACTTAGGTGTTCTGAATGCTGGGTTCCCAGCTGATGATTTGGGAATTAATGTCTCCTGTAGGCGGTGTATAGTTTGGGGCAGGCTTATAGGTATTATAGCCTTTTCCCCTTGCCATGTTTGGCATGCTCTTCTGTGGCTATGGTCAATCTGTTGTTGGCCAGAGACTGATGTCCACCCTCTGCTCATGTTGTGATTTCCCCTGCCATCATAGAGCTTCCCCTTGAGTCTGTAAGCCAAAATAAACCTTTTTTATCCCACAAGCTTCTGTTGGTAGGGTGATTTCTGCCAGCAATGCGAACCTGACAGCAACACCTACTTTCCAAAACATTGTTTAATTGTATCCACACAAGTTGAGATACAAACTAGGGACCATAGATGTGGCAACAAGCTACAAGCCTCCTTCCTTTACATTATATCTAGCCAAGTGTTTTCTAGAGTAAGCCCCAAAAATTCTCTTATTTTGTCAGATACACCTCAAATGCCAACTGTTCAATGAAATGCATCATAATTACTCAACCTTAAACAGTTTAAATCCTTCTTTTCATTCTTTTCTGTAATCACAACCCCTTATCCTGACATATTCTGTCTATCTTTGTCTTTAACTTTAAAGCATATTACATAACATGTCTTTTCCCAACCAATCAATACTTCATTCTTAATCCTTCACACCCTATGAACAGACATCAAAATGGCTGTGAACAAGAAGAATGTCTTTTGGGGCTTTCCAAAATTGCCGACTAAGTCAACAAATACAAATCAAAGAAAAACATAAAGAAACCAAAATGCCCCTTGAATTTCTGATAAAGGTAAGATTTTAAGGGAGTGGTAGTTCAACTTTAGATGTGTCTTCTAAGTGACTCATCTGGTGACTATCAAGCTGGATTATAGAGCACCACCTGGTTACTATGAGCAAGGAAGACCACACTAATACAGAACACACCTAGGAAAATAGGGTAAGATTCCTGCCCACCCCCTTACAAGATGTTCATTTCCCAGGGGAACAAGAGAGAAGAGAGCTGAGAGAAATGGATTGACTTATCAGATCATTCATTACAACTCCTGGAGGCAATGTAGAAAGATCATATTTACATCCACTTTAATGGAACATCTGATTGGGGACAGGGGGCTCTGTTTATATGCCAACATTTTGTCTGCTTAACTGAATAAAATTAACATTTAATCTAAAGTCAACCACAGGTGTTCATGCTCCTGTAGAGAAGAACACTCATGGTTTACAAATACAACCCCACCTTTACTTTCATGGAACTGTCCATCCCATATTAACCATTGCCCTTTTGAATATCTTCCTGGTACTATTGGCTGACAGCTTACATTTTCTTCCTAGGAAAAGATGGACCAAGGCTGCTTCAGAACAAAATATTAGTCAAACTAAGGCCAAGACCACACTCTCCTCAAAGTAGAAAATTCATTCTCTACTCTGTCTCCCACCCAACTTATCTGTAGCCACAAAATTCATCATAGTATTTAATGTCCCTGAAAAGAAATTAAATGACCACCATAAGATATACCAAGAATGAAATAAAGGATGCACTTCAGATATAACATTACAACTTATTCTTTATTAACATCAACAATGTTATTGTGATGCTCAGAATTTAACAGGAACATCTACCTTGAAAATCCTAAAATAAAATGAAATTTAAAAATTAAATCTCTAATGAGTTTCAGTCAAGAGGCATTGATTTTAAATTAATTAATTTCATAATAAATCCCTACATCTATCATCCTGCATTCTTACTCATCCCTGTTTTTACCAGTGGTACCCACTAGTTTCCTTTAATGGCTGCAATTTAGATTGTCTCCTTCAGTACTGAATGATTTTCACTAGTCATTGAAGTTATATTCATTCAATACCAAACTCTGGTGGATTTCATGTTTGAAAGTACCCAAGGTGTTAGCAGGACTTGTGAGAAAATTCTCCCCACAGAACTTGGAGACATCCATCCTCCAATATTACTAGAGCTATCTAGACTTCAAAACCTTGCATCAAGCATGACCAAAACCATAATAGCAACTCTGATGTCTGAATAAAGAAGATCAAAGTGAAAAGATATTAGTGTTTACCAGCTGTCAAAAATCTAGAACCTATGAAACTAAAGGAATTAATAGATACCTGCCAATGAGAGGTTAATATTTTGCATGGTTTTCCCTGTATCCCACATTTCCAGGTTGTTCCTCGGACTCTAGTATTCTGTCATTATTTTGAGCCTAGGCTCCATGCCATCATATTCTACCCTCTGGTTATGAGAGGATTGCTGTCTTTTCCTCAGGGGCTACCTCTAGAAGCATTTTACACATCATTTAGTCCCCATAAATCTACTGCCAGGAAAGACCTCTAACTTAATATTCACTTTTGCCTGCCTTTAAGTGGATTCATGAAGCTCTTCTGTTCCATGTATTTCCAAGATCTTAGGGGCCTCACATATGAAATCTAAACCTTTGTCTTCATGTTTCTCAAGACACTGGCTTCCTCTGATTGCCATACTTTCTCTGGGATCTCATGATCCTTCAGGATGTATGACCACCTCCACAAAAGAATCTCCTTGAAACTTGCCCAGGAATTCTTTGAGTATTTTCCTACTCTCAAATCTTTGGTTCACTCACATGAATTCAGAGTTGACCTCTCAATGTATCATCTTGCTCCCAAGTGCAGAATGGATTCCTATCAGCTGAACTAACATTGTCTGAGTTACTGCTCAGGCCTAACATCAACCATGTGAAGCTAAAACTTGACAAGTTAGTTCTTTGTTGAACAGTAAAGCTAACTTGTCTTTTAAATATGTCTAGTGCTGTCCAGCCCTGAAGTGCCTAAAAGGCCAGCAAAGACTATCTTTCTTCCATAGCAAATATTTGTGTCAGCTTTATCCACCAGCCAGACTTTTTCAGGGGTCCAAGGAAGGTGTGAGCCCTTTGATACTCATATGAGCTTATTGAACTTCCCCACATGTGTAGTTCTCCATGCAAATTGACTCTTGCTAGTGTTGAAAATTTCATAAGTATTTGTTATTCTCCAAAGTCAAAGTACTGCATGGTTATCTTAAAGAATCTTACCTAAATCCCACAAGTCAAGTATCCACTATGTAACTACAAAATCTCACCTACAGTTAGTTATTAAATCTTCAAATGTCACCAAAGTAAAAAAAAAAAAAAAAAGGGCTTACCTTTATACTAACTCTGAGATCAAATATCATGTACTTGACCCACCAAAAGTCCTACCACAGCTATAGTTCACTTCTCTAATTATCAGTATTTTGTTTTAATTTCTCAGAGCTACTGGACAATTCAAAAATAAAATATATGAGAGAACTTTCTGATCCTTACTTGAACATAGCAGCCCCACTCCTCCTGACAAAAGCTTAGCAATAGAAGGCTCATTTCAAGCAATGAAAACCAGAGCAATGTACTCTACTGGTGGTGGGTCCCTAGGGATTATGGAATCAAGCCAGATCTTCCCAAATTCCCTAATCAATAAGTCCTCTAACTTCATAAATGTATGACAAATTACATGGTAGAGATAATCCAGGACATGTAATCAGACAGGGAAAACAAAATGTCAGGTATGGGGCAGTTCTCCCCATTACAATGTCCTATTCATTTCAGGAGCACCTAGGACAAAATGTTTTAGTTAATGGATGTTCAGTGTGTGTTGCTTTGGCATGAAGCACACAGAAAGGAACCTGGATTTTCTTCCTTTTCTTCTTTGCTGCCACTTCAACACAACAACCTTTACAATGTAATGTCTACAGAGCAAACCCACCTGGAATGTGTATTAATTCCTAGATCCCCCCATACCCAAATGCATAGGGTTAATCCATAAAGGAGACTTTTTTATTAAATTTAAGAGGCTTAATTAAAGAGTCCTTTAAAATTTGCTTCACAATCATCATTTCTCACTCACTCAGAACACATTTCTGACCAGCTGTTTTAACCTGCTTTCCCTCCGAGGGCTAATAGGAAATACCAGAAGAGCCTTTTGCTCTGGAAACATCCATGTACTTACTGATTTTCCAGGTGGCTGTCCCAAGGCTTAGCCAAAGCCAGGCTTTCTTCATATCTGTATAATTACAGAATGTTGATCCGGAAAGACGTCGGATAATAATGTTCTCATGGCTCAGTTTTAAAAGTTCAAGTTTAGTCTCAGGGAGCCAGCGATATTTCCAGGCTCCTCTGACAGCTGCTGTGGTGATGCCCCAGATGGGCCCAGGCTGCACGACCCTGTGAATGAAGGAATCTTCATAGTCTTTGGACCAAGGACCACCACTGGGGAGGCTCTGTTCAAGTGTGGCTGCAATGCCATGCACCAGAGAAAGTTGGAACATAAGCTAAAATAATTATTATTCCGCCAAAGTTGTCTTATGTGTTTCTCTCAGGTCTAGGGATGGGGAGGTGCAAACATTTTCCCCTTAAGCTGGTTGACCTCTATTTGATTGAAAGCAACATCTGGTCTCCAGGCTGCCAGTGGTGTTGCTCCTATGGAGAGGTAGCCAATTGCAGACAGATGTGACATTTCCTTAACACGTTGTGTTGACATCACTGACATATACCTCATTTGAACAATGGACAGCCAAGCTTCTCAACACCTTTAAATCCAAAGCAATTCTAGCCTGATAGAAAGCCCCAAAGCTATTCTCTACACAGGCTTTTCTACAGGGATGTAGAAGGAATCCAGATCCACACTTACCAGCCCCCATCGTTTTTCTGCTCCATATCCTGTCACTTAAGCCCCCAAACACTCCCTTTAATACAACCAATGTGAATCACAGAGCACAGAGCTAAAGTCATTTGCAGGTATATGGCCTATGAAAATAATGAATACACCTTAAATTTCAGCCACCCTGAAAACCCCTAGACAAAACACTCTTTCTTATAGCTGTCATGTATTGACTTAATTCTTCTAGCAGGTCGCAGCCACTCCCTAATCCCTTCTCTCCTTCTGATCTCACTGCATCCAGCAGGTCCTGATTCTAATTCCCAGTATATTCTCACGGTCCAAACTGAAAAGCCAAATAATCATTTAAGAGTTATTAATATACCACGGAAATGCTACTAACATTATTTATATGACCAGCCTTTTAATTATTAATTATTTCAGCTAGAACGACCTCAGGAAAGCGTTTAGAGCATCACCTTATTTTGTGATGCAGGTAACACCAACAACACTATTTAAATTTCCTTCTAGATCAGTGTTATGTCCAAACTTCTCACTGCCCATTTCTCCTAGGAGTGGTATTTACTATACACCAGGCACTATGAAGAGTACAACATATGAAGTAACTCGTTGAATCCTCTGGTGGGAGGAAAATCATTTTACAGACGAGTAAAGTTGAGTCTAACTCACCAGAGATACAGGCAGTATCTGAATCTAGCAACTGCAAGAGCCTAGGGTCTCAGTGTACCACCCTCCCTCCAGACTCATAAAAAGCCCTCTAACCCACACACAAAGCTTCAATAGTTATTTAATGAATTTTTAAAAGTTAGTTAACCCAGGAAATATAAATACAAATTTATATGTAAGAAAGCATACTTACATTTACTTACACTTTTAAAAAGTTTTTTCATCAATTCTAAATTCATTGTTTCCAAGTCTTTCAAAAACAACTTACGTTTTTTAAAAACCAAGGTATCTTTATGTTGGGGTGATATTTCAGTAGCTCGCTGGACTACAATAGTAAGATTTAACATAAACAAGTCAGCTTTGGATGGGATGAAACATTACCTGCTCCCGGAAAACATTTACTAAACATTAGTCAAACATTAACTAAAGTCATTAAGCAAGTTAAGCATTAAGCATCATTGAGTATATATGCAAAAAAAAGAAAAGAACATATCACTGAAACTGATAAGTTCAGTAAATGAAAGATAATAGAATGGAACGTCTGCTATATCTCATACTGATATGCTATTATGTGATTATATATCTAAGCATTCTATTATATATGGCATATTGAAATGGTACATAATATTGAAATTCTGCTCTAGTCAATGAAAATTAATTTTAGCTTAAAGATGTACATATAAGGAAGATCAAAAATGGCTATGAGAAGAGGGAAAGGAAAGGAAAACGGAGGGGAGGGGAAGGAAGGTAAGTGAACAACAGGAAGACAAGTTTTTTGAGTAAGAAATGAGTCTTTCCAATATATCAGCATATAAAGTACAGGAGTCTGAAGGAATGTGAGAGAGGTATGGCCCACAATTTGCCTATCATGGCAACTAGCAGCCTTCAAGGGGCTTAAGATAAAATAGGATGTCATTCTCTTTATAAAAATTGTTTATGCCATTATCTTTTAACAATTCTCATTCTAACTGCTACGGGAAATTTTCTTCTTCCTCTTCAGGGTCTCCCTCAGTGATAGGTGCAAGACCTGAAAAAAAAAAAAATTCCTGCTCAACCAAGGGGATCCATGTGTATTAGTGCTTTCAGAAGAGAAAGTTAAATAAATGACAACACTACTCAGCCCTCCTAGAAGTCCAATTATCTTAGAGCATCAAAGGGACACAATTAAAAGGCCCATTTGTGAAGATTAATCCAGTTTGCCTAATAGTGAGGAAAGAAAGTAAGCCAAAGAAGTATGGACAGGATTAAGAAATGGCAATTATTTAGCAGGGAAGATAGATGCCTTAGAGTGTTATCATTGGCAGAGAGGCTTCCACAGGCTGGTGTGTCAGTGAACCCTGCTAACCCGCTGAACCTGGGGACCAGCCAGCTGCTGGTTCAATCTCTTCCTGCAGGAAAGAGATGTGATACTCTTATTGTCTAAGGTTCACTTCCAAAGTCCCATGATAGCTTTCTCTTTATCTGGGGGCAGAAAAGGAATCTCACTTCCCTGAATGATTCTACTCTACCATGAAAGTTACGTTTTTCCCCTGGGTCTAGTGTTTGCAACTAAAGTTATGCTCTTCCCCTGGGTCCAGTGTTTCTGGTATTTAAATTAGCCTTTCGTATCTGTGGGTTCCCTACCACAGATTCACTTGACCTCAGATTGAAAATACTGGGGGGGTATACATCTGTAACAATGCAAAGATGAGTTAAATTTCATAAGAGTGTATACCTAGCTTATACACAAAGGCCATACCATTCGATAGAACGTACTTGTGCATCCTCAGATTTTGATATCTGTGGTGGAAAAGCAGCTTCTGCACCGAGTGCACTTAAACTCCTTAAGGACAATTGCACTGTTTTAAACACACACACACACACACACACACCTGCAAGTCTTCGCTATGCTACATGTCTCAAATACCTCTCTCAAGTTTCACATCCCAGCAGAGCAGAGGAGCAGAGCAGGATCCCTACCTGCCAGTCCCCATGTCAGTATCCATTTCTGTTTCAGAATGAGTCATTTTCTCTATGAAGAAAGACCCACTCTCAGTTTTGCTTTCTTTTCCAGCTATGTGTATGCTTCGGCCTAGAGAAAAGGAGATGTAATGCTTCACTGGGAATATGTCAAAGGTGTTATCCTTCACACCACGGTGCTCCTGTGGCTTGTATGTATTAATCAGAGTTGTGGGTAGGTAATAAAAAGCAATAAGATAAATTGATGTTTAATAGGAAAAATGTACACTTCATTTCTTTGTGGATTTTCCCAGGAAACCTCAAAGCCTTCTGCTCAGGTTGCCATCTACTGTCCTTCTTACTCTGTTCTCACTTTGCAGTACTTCATTTTTGCACTTTTGCAAAGTGAGAAATCTAGCAGAATTTCAGCATTGGAAAAAATAAATGGCCCATATTCCCTAAAGTTTGGAGTTGTAGAAGGATTCATTGTCCATCCATAAGTTCATGGGCAGTCAATATCTGTAAAATATCTTTCTGCTCAGGGTGACACATATTGGTGCTACCATTGAATCAGACATCATGGCTCTAGACTTTGAATTGCAGGCCCATTTCTCCTGAGGTATATCACTTGTATGGCTTGACAGTTACAGGAAAAAAAAATTTCAACTCTTAACATTGAGATAATATTGTTCAGTCTAGTCATTTTGCAAAACTACACTTCAAAAATAAGTCAAAGTCATCCACAATTTCATTCTTCCTTGAACCAGATGCCATTAATATTTGGTTATATTTATTTAGCAGTGCTTTCATCTAATTGTTAGTTGTTTTCACACACAACTGCAATATTAGCTACATGTATATGCAATTTATTTGATGCACATTTTATTGGAAATATTATCCAACATCATTCAAGCACTGTCCAAATCATAACAAAGGCATGGCAGTGGTATTTAAGCACCTTCTTAGCATAAGGAACCAACGTTATTTCCTGTCTGTTCCTGATCTACCTCACGGTCATTACCAGCTTGAAGGAGAAATGTTTAGGCACATTCGCTGGAGTCTGGAGCTCAGGCAAGACACTTCACCTTCCTGTATGGTATCAGTTCTGTTATCTGTAAAGCAGAGCAGAAATAATCCTTCTCTCCAAGGACAACTTAAAGATTTAAGGAGTTTTCTTTGCCAAGTTATTCAAATAATGCATGGAACCCTGTAAGATCCATAAAAAGTTTTAATTAGAAAAAAAAAAAGGAAAATTTTGTAGTTAGTAGTCACAACTGTCACTTAGTAGTCATGGCCCAATGCTAGCTCAGAGATTTTTTTTTTTTCCTCAGCACTGTGTTGGGAGCAAACTGTAAGAAGCTTGTGTTGTCTTTGCCACTTTGAGGTAAGGATTTGATGATCCCAGACAGAGAACAAAACAAATGATACTTCTAACACTCATACATAGAACACACATATCCACTGGTGTCCTTGGAAAACAATCTTCTTTCTATAAGGCAATAGCTAAGTAAGTAAATGATTAGTTTCTATAACAAAACCTTGAAATGTAGCCCAGCTAAGTAAGTAAATGATTAGTTTCTATAACAAAAACTTGAAATGTAGCCCATCAGGTCATATTGACAATTCTCATTTGTTCTGAACACTTGGACTTTGTGATGATAATCTGATAAACAACTATCTTTTTATTATTGTATATATTTATAATTTATGTCACATATCTTTGTTAACAGGTGCACATTTTAAAACCAGGAAATAGGAAGCTAACTAAAATATAATTAATTTCTTGGCTACAATTTCAGTATCTAACTTTCCAGACCGTTTAACAAATCCACGCCTAACAAATGTAGTTTCTATTCCATACTAGGTATATTATTTTGCAAAAAGAATTATTACTTAGTATAATGTATTTCCACAGTGATTATATGATCTCCTAGAAATCCATTTTATAAGTGTACAAAGTGTACAACTGACTTAAATTTATCCTTGTTATTGCACACAGCCATAAATTTTTGCTATTATTAAATATCTCGATATATATATTTTCCAATTCTTTTTATTAGGATAAGTTTCTCAAAACAGAATTGCTGATCCAAATCAGTGAATATTCTAAGACTTTTGCCAAATTGGTGCCCAGAGTATCAGTTCCAACCAGCACAATAAGACAGTATCTGTTTTCCTAGACTTTTGTCAAGACTGACAAGTTTGTTCTTGAAATTTTCAACAACATGATGATCACTAAAATGCAATATCTCATAAAATATTTGTACTTATTTAATGACTAATAAAGTTCCAACTTTTGAAGAAGTAGTTTTTAGTGGTATATCAAATAGAGAGTCTAGAATAAGGAAACAAAGATAAAAAATATTCCTAATATAATAGTTTTTAGAGTTATTTGTACTGGGAACTCCCAAGAAGATGAAGAAAGCTGTTGGCCTCTATACAAAACTGTACATGCAATTTTTCAAGCCTTCTGTAGACTATATATGGGCTTAATGATGTGTGAAGGCATCTGCCTTAAATAGGATTTAATAAGAAATCACAAACTCACCAAACTTCTATCCTACTTCAGTGTAGTGTTTGCAGTCAGTCTCTACTTTTCAGTGGCAGTGCACAGAATTAAAACTGAACTCAGGCCAGGCTATCTTTGAACAAAATTTCACCATTGGAAAGGAAAAGTAATGTGCTTGCTGTGGTAATGGATGACTTGGGTAGATGACTCATTTTCCCTCAAGGTATTTGAGGGTATGAGGTCTGAGAGGGGAGCCCAGAACACCAGCAGAGACCAGGAAGGTTGAGACATCAACCCTCAGACAAGCCACAGATATCTCTAAGAGATATTAGCCCTTACAGATTTTATAAAGCGTATGGAATGGGAGGAGAATGAGTGCAGGCAATCTCCTCTGAGAAAAATCTACTGCAAAATAGCCAATCTCTCTAAGAAATACATTGGGGGATAGTTATTAATTTTTCTTATAGATTTTCTCAGTTGACAATAGTTTTTATTACAGGACTCCTCTAAACAGAACCTAAGCACATTTTTTAAATAATTCAATTTTCAAAAAATGTGATTTACTACCCCACTTATTGTGTAAAATGTCTTCTCTCCTGAGGCTAGAGATGTTCTGTGCCAATAAAGTATTTTAACACATCAGCTGGGGCTCCTTAGGAGACCACAATGCTTGATAGCTAGCAGAAGTCATGCTCTGTGTTGCCGCAGAGGCTGTACCCAGAAGGTTAATGAATGGATTGTTGTCAACCTGGAGCACAGTAGACACACATCAGTGGTAGATTTCTGGCTGAAGTTAAGGATGCTGGTATCCCATGTTTCTGCTGGTGATCTGCATGATGCCTTGCAGGAGACATAAATCTAAGGCTGTTGGCATTTTACTTTGAAGGATTCCATGGTCTTCTGTATTTGAAGTGTGTTTTGAAATAAAGACAAGTGGGTATGGAATGGGTACATGAAGGAGGATTTTTTCTGGAAAGAAGCAAGGGGAGAAACCCATTGAACAAAGCTGTTCTTGTCTTCTTGAAAAATCATAGTAACCAAAAGACACCAAGAACGAGAAGAAAAGGGATGATGGTACTGAACCAATAAGGATGTTGTAATTATAAAGGAAACTATTCAATTATTAATTGCACACATTTATTTCATTACGTACCCCATTTGAGCCAGTCCAGGGAACCCTGAGATATGTAAATGTGGCCACTTTTCTTTATCTTTCCAATAGATGGTTTGTGACAAAGGAAGGTATTTTACTAGGAGCTAATATCCACAGAGCTTTTTCTCAGATTTGGAAAAAAGTGTTAAGGCTTTGGGAGGTTGTTGAGGGAAAGGCACCAAAGGAGCAGGCTTAGAAGGCAAATCTCAACTGAAAAGATTAAGTTGCGGTTCTCCAGTCTCCAGTGATCTAATGGTGACTAATGGAGATCACCAGCCATTTTCCATTTATCTAGAGTAAAACTTTTTGAAATGGGCTTGAGCCATTGCACAAGAGTATACAGAGAAACAATTCTGAGGATAAAGTTAAAATAAGATTTTAAGTGAATAAGAGGGGAATTTCCTGTGTAACACTCAGAAAATACAATAATTTCTTTTGCTTCAGGGCTCACAGGGCCCCTGGAAGAGGAGGGTGTAATTTCTGACCCCTGTGCGCTTTCCAACTGGCCCTGTCTAGCACAGTGCTGATACATGAATGAGTTTCAGATTCTCAAACTGGAAAATAGCCCATCACCTGGACAAGAATAAACAGTTTCTACTCACAGGTATTTATCCTGGTATTGCTTGATGGTTTATTTCAGCCCTATCATTCTAATTGAAATGGGTGTTAAGTGAGAGAGCTCCAAGTTCAATACCTCAGAGTTCAGAGTTCTCATTATATACTGAACTCTTCTCTGAAAAAATATTTTCTTAATCTTGCCCATTCACTTATTTCTAGTAACTGTTGTTCTCATCTCAAAAGCAGTATAAATTTACTGAGGGTTTAGAAAAATGTATCTAGAAAATGTAGAAAACTCGAGTTCACAAAAGACAGAGATAAACTTGTCCTGAAGTCCATAGCTCAAAGATAAGCACTATTCACATTTTTTTTTTTATTTCCTCTGGCCTAAGATTTCAGCATCTATGCTTTCCCCCTGTGATACATTCTTCAGTATGTAAAACATTCCCAAGAGCTGAGCCAGCTCTGGACAATTGTGCTGCAGCATACCAAAAAAAATAAAAAATAAAAAAAACAATAAAGAGCTCTGCTTTATTCACAATTCCCACGTAACTGCAACCATTCCTCACACTTGAGGCTGAGCAACAATATAAAACACTGAGTGCATATTAATGCTACTCTCATTTTTGGTTAAAGAAAATTCTCTTTTCAAATGGCAGTGGCCACTGAAATGACTCAAAAGGCACCATAGTGCTGAGAAGAAGTGACAGAGGAGTGTTCAGTACTGAAACATTTCTATCATACCTTCCAAGGCTCAGGTCCAATGCAGAAGAGGTGACAGAAAGAATGTAAGAGCCAAATGCAAACTTCCAGACATAATTGGCCTCGATATCCATGACCTCACAATGCCTAGCACTAAATTCACAAAATCTTCATAATAGGAGGAAAAGTTGATGACATCAAAATAAAAAAAAAAAAACAGACTAATTGAGAGAGGGAGGGGATATGATGGAGAGTGGATTTGAGAAGAGAAAAGTAGGGGAGAGGAGGGAATTCGTGGTTTATTGTCTATAATTATGAAAGTTGTCAATAAAAAAGTTTTTAAAACCCCACTGTGTATAAATGCAGTGTTGGAAACCTGATCCCACATTAGACTTGTCCAGTTTAAATCTACCCCATTTTTTCCATGATCTTGAGCCAGACAGGTAATGGCTAGATATCTTTCCTGTCATTAGAGTGGCTAAAATTGCATATCTCAATAGCTGATTTTTGGAATTAAATAAATGTTCATAAACATGCTCAGTACAATGCCTGCCACACAGTACAAGCTCAGTAAGGGTTGGCACTTGTTTTTCATTTTATTATTGTGATATTCCAAGTGAAAGCCACCACTCTGAGCTTACATGTATAGCCCCTTGGGTTAGAAATTGACCCCACCCATATCAGTAATTTTTCTATAATATGACTTTCGGATGTCTGTATAATTATCCATAGCCTCCATCACTATCTGTTGTCTGCCCAATTCCCTATATTTAATTTTTAACAATATTTTAGTTTCTGAAAGTAAAGAAAGAAATGATGAGTTGATTTTAAGCCATGCCTGCCACTTATGAAGCACATTTACCTTCACTGAATATTCAGAGTGATAATTTCAAGTGTAGATATTGAGATAGAGAGATGGCTCATTTGGCAAAGTGCCTGCCATGCAAACAAAGGACCTGAGTTCAGACCCCAGAACCTACTTAAAAACACAAGCATATTGGCATGAGCCTATAATTCCAGTGCTGGGAAGGCAACCAGGACGATCACTGGGACTTACTGGCCAGCCAGTCTACCCTAATTGGTGAGATTCAGGTTCAATGATAGATCATGTCTCAAAAAAATATATATGTGGTGAGCCAGGCATGGTTGCCCACACCTTTAATCCCAGCACTCGGAAGGCAGAGGAAGGAGGATCATCATGAGTTCAAGGCCACCCTGAGACAACATAGTGAATTCCAGGACAACCTGAGCTAGAGTGAGACCCTACCTTAAAAAACCAAATATATATTTTGTTTTTTAAGAATATATGTGTAGATTCTCTCTCTCTTTCTCTGTCTCCCTCTTTCTCTCTCATGTCTGTTTCTCTCAAATAAATAAATAAAAATTAAAAAAAACTATAAACTGAAATAAACCTTTCATCCTTATATTACTTCATTCTAATATTTGGTCATAACAATGAGAAATTATCTAATACAGTATCTGACTAGCAACTACTTTCTGGAAAATAAGTTCAGAATATCCAAGTACCAAAACCTTTTTTACTCTGGCATTTCATGTCATCTGTACCTTAGTGCAAAAATAAGCAAATGTAATGCAATGACTAGAAATGGCCTCTTGAGAGGAAAAGATACCAATTATGTCTCTAAAGCTTAGAGATGTACTAGAGTACACATCAAAGACTTATTTAGTACTAGTTAGTCAGTACTATTCACTGTTCCACATGCCAACTCACTCAGTACTAACACTAACACTGACACAATTGAGTACTTACTACAATTGCCTTTGTAAAAGACAACATTAAGGCTCATGGATGCTAAGGGCATGACCAAAACTGCATACCTAAGGAGTTGTGGAGTCATGTCTGAAACCCAGATCACCCCAGTTTAACCCTTCTGCATTCACTAAATGTTCCCATACCACCCCTCCCCACACATGCACTACTACACCAAATGCAAAGCCCTGCAGCCCCTCTCCTCACCTCAGCTCCAACTCTCCCCCTCTGTGCTTTATCTGTCCATCTTGTGCTTATAACCAAAACACCCACAGGGTGGGTTGGATAGGCAGAGAGATAGATATAGTAATATAAAAATTATCAATTTACTACATGCTTATATGGAAATATAGTAATGAGTGTTTTTACTTCTGAAAGTCATTTAGTAAAATAAAGAGACCTACAGTTAACAAAGAAGAAACCAAGTAATAGCAATGTATTAAGTGTCTATTTCCATCATATTTTGTGTTAGGTGGAGAAGCTGCCAATAGTCTGTGCTCTAAGGGGCAATGTGTGCATATGGTTAAGAATATCCTAGGCTGGAGCTGAGGACAGATGGCTTAGCAGTTAAAGGTACTTCCTCTGCAAGGCTTCTAACGTGAATTCAATCCCTAGCACCCACATAAAGCTGGGCACAAAGTGGCACATGCGTCTGTAATCCCACCATATCTATAACATAGAACTCAGAAGAAGAACCCTGAAGCTCATAGGCCAGCTAAGCAGACCTTCTCAGAGGCAAAACCACAACCTTGTCTCAAAGAAAGTGGAAATAGAGGATCAACCCCAAGGTTGTCCTCTGATCACCACACATGTGTCATGGCATACACCATTTAAGCATACAAAAAGAAAAAGAAGAAAGGAAGGAAGGAAGGGAAGGAGGGAGGGGAAAAGAAAAGAGGAAGACAGAAGGAGGTAAGAAGGAAGAAGAAAGAGAGCAGGGAGAGAGGGAAGGAGAGGAAAAGGGAAGGAAGGATACCTTAGGCGACATTGAAAACTCTGGCTATAGCATTTATTACCATTTATACTTTAGCAGGATATGTGCTCTTACAACAACTCCATTTAATACCCATCATAGTTCATCTTAGTAGATGGCAATGAAGGGGAAGTGGCAAGCCATAAGCAACCCCTCTCTGGTGTTTTAGCTCCCAGCTATGAAGGGAAGACACTAACTTGGGCTCACATCAGCTGAATCAGTCACAGCATAGTTTCTTGATTCCACATCATTTTTAGGGCTATTCAACAAGTGCCTCACAGGCAAAGAAACACTAGCAATGATGGTTATGACTGACACTAAACATCTGCTGTTTCCAAAAGAAACCGAGGAGGAAAGAATGAGTAGACAGAAAGAGCTACACACTTCCCTGGGGGTTAACGTCAGTCATTTGTAGGGAAGGTGGGAAACGCAAAAGCTTTCCTCCCCCATGGAAAAAGAGAAACAGGAGGCTTCATAGGAATGAGTCCTCTGGCATTTCTATTATGATATGAAAAAAAGAATGCACCTGCGATTTTATATTCAAAAGTGAGAAACTTCTTGCTAAATGGAACTTTAGAAGTGAGGATTTCTTGGCTCTTATTACCGAGTCCCAAATGTCCAGTACCAGCCACTGCGACTTCGGCGTCCAGCTAGTTCTCTCTGCCGGTGTTCCCATCGCTTCAACAGCACAAGCAACCAAAGAGCACTTCGAACGCTGCAAGCCCAGCTTCCCCGCCTACCATTTTGTGCAGACATCCAGGAAGAAGCCAAGACACTGAGACTGGATGCTGGACTTAGAGGTCATGCTTCTCAGGTTTTAACTCAGCACTTTCCTACCCTAAAAACAACACTGTCTCGCTGCTACGGCATGAGAAAACGTGCTTTGACCAGCCTTCTCACTTCAGCAGAGGGGCATAAACCACATAGAGCGGACTCAGGTTGCTTCACCACAGCCCCAAAAAAGAAACACACCTACAGTCAAGAGATCTGCATCCAAGTTGGCTTTTCCTCATTTCCTATGGGAACCCAAAGGAAGTTTCTTTACAAACGTAGATTACTTTCTCTAATCCAGGGATATTTGGCATATCATAGGATAGGGATTTAAGGTAAACTACCCAGAACCACATATGTTAACAGCTATAATTTTCTGGCAGGATGACTTTGATGCTCAGAGCAAAGAGAACTACTTCGCGGAGTCCCCCTGCCTCTGCCAAGCCAGTCCCTCGCCCGGCCACTGGGGTGACAGCTCCTAAAGCGATGCAACTTCACTTGCTGCTTCTCCTATCAGCACATAGCACTGCGTTAATGAGAAGTCCCCAACCCCACCCTATTCCTTTCAAAGGCTTGAGTCAGTCTGCTTTTTTCTTTTCATTTTTTCTTTTTAATGCCTGTGACTCCTTAGTTTTCTATTTGCTTTACTTTGTGAAGAATGTATTCTCATTTGACCAGCTTAGGAGTGAATAATGTCAGCTGAGTGTCTATTGATCCAGACCTGATAAAACTGTCCACTTAGCCCAAAACCTGTGCTTCTGGGACATCAATAGCATTTAATCATAAAATTCTCACATTTTTATATCTTGTTTGCCAAAATAAGATCATTTCCACATCATAACCCCAAAGGAAGCGAAAGAGAAAAAAAATAACAAGAAGAAGGAGGAAGGGGTGAAGGAAAACAAAGAGGGGAAGAAGGATGGAAGGCATGAGGGAGGCAGAAAAGTAGGGAAGACGGCGAGCTGAAATGTTTGTCAAGCAGCATACTCAAGCAAACAACCCTGTCCACTGTAGTTCCCTGACATGTGCTTAGAGTCTGAATGAGTAAATGGATGAAAAACTTCAGGTAATTATCAGCAATATTGGTCCTCGTGGTCATAATAATAGCCAGCATTTTTTAGTGCATTCATCCAAAGGGTACCATGTGCTCACTCACTATTTCTCAGGAAAAAAACCAAAAAACAGAAGGTGAGATACTATTTTCATCTCTGTTTTACAAGCAAGAAAACTGAGACACTTGGATTTTAAGTTACTTGCCAAAGACCACACATCTGGAAAGTCATTTGAACCAGGTCAGTCTGCCTCCAGAGTCCATCATATTCTCAGTCCAATTGCCTAAGCAGTTAAGGGATGCAGGGGAAGATGAGAGGCAGAATAAACTCCAAGGATGGGTTAACAAATAATCAACATTTGTATATATCAAAAGGACCCAAGTGCCTTTTACTTATATGTAACCCTGTGAACATTACTAGTACCATGGTAAGGCAATTTCCTCTTGTGGAGACAGGCTGTCTTTGTTTGGACCTTGGGCATTGAGCAAGAGAGAGAAAACATACCCTTACATATTCACTGGTGTCCATTCCAATCTAATTGGACCAACTCAGGGCATATAAGCTACATAACCTACCTTAGGCCAAATGATCCACAAGAGAATGGCAGAAACCGACTGAGGCAGGGTACTCCCCAGGAATGTGATGATATGTATCAGGTAAAGCCTACAGAAAGGACATTTCTATCACTAAAGTAATCATGTCCACATCATAAATCTTATGAGCTAGAAAATTTGTTGGTTCACTTCCATTTATGACATTCATTATCTTAGGAATATATTCAAATGTCTTGAGGAAAACATGCTTCTAGGGAAGTATTTCTCACTTACCTCAGTTGTTCAAAGGAAGTATAATTATGCTACCATTATATTTTCAGTGAGGTGACTTAACAGGAAGAATTTTAAGTTAAAGGGAAACACAAGCCATTGCCTTTTCTTTCAGTGCTGTACGATATTTTCCATCATAACCTTTGATCTGTCCATGGTGGTACATGTGACAAGGGAAAGAGTGGGCCTTCATCACTCCTGTTATGGGGACAGGCTCAGACATGCAGTGCCAGCTCTTTGATCCAGCTGGTCTTACAGTGAAAACTTGGCAAGGTACCGAGGTGTTTTGTACTGAGAAGCATCAGATAGACAAACTGAACCTCCATATCACTGCCAGGGATATGGAAATGATATGCCCAATAAAGCCAAGAGACACTTCACAGCAACGCTATATCTCTGACTCCATGCAGGTGGCATAAACAGCTGCTGATTGTTCTTGCACAGACATAAGGACCCGGGAAGTCTTCACCCGGGAGGATTCCTTATTGTCTCCTGCTTTCTACAAGTCTTCAGCTTCCACGTCCTCTGCCATTAAAGAAACATTGTGTAACTATAACTGTGTCTACTGGCCTCATACCATCAATCACATCAGCCATCCCATAGAGACACTCATGAACTTACACAGGATATTGAACAAGAGCAGTTGGGAAGTCCATCATCTTCTGTGAAGTCTTTATGTATTTAATTTGAGATGACTGAAGAGCAACTTTCTAAGGTGTTCTATATGACTCTATAAGGTTCAGGTACTCCCTAATATAACTAAAGGAATCCTCTTAAATTAAGAACGTAATGAGTTTATGAGAATACCTGTTTGGGTAGTCTAAGTACTTCCCTTCTGTTTCCTTCTGATGCAAGGTCTTCAGAAACATTTTATTCAAAAAAAAAAAAAAAAAAAAAAGGCCAGGGCAGGAGAGACGGCTTAAATGTTAAGGTGCTTGCCTGCAAATCCTGAGGACTTATGCCTGATTCTCAGGTCCCACTTAAGCCAGACGCACATGATGTAAGCACACATGAGCACAACAAGGCACACATATCTGGAGTTTGATTGTGGTGGCTAGAGCCCCTGGCATGCCAATTCTCTCCCTCTCCCACCCCCATATTTTAATATATTTTTGTTTATTTTTGTTTATTTATTTGAGAATAACAGACAGAGAAAAGGAGATGGAGAAAGAGAGAGAATGGGTGTGCCAGGGCTTCCAGCCACTGCAAACAAACTCCAGATGTGTGCATCCCCTTGTGCATCTGGCTAATGTAGGCCCTGGGGAATCGAGACTGGAACCATGGTCCTTAGGCTTCACAGGCAAGTTTTTAACCACTAAGGCATTTCTCCAGCCCCCATCCCCAATTTCTTTTTAAAGTGCCAATCAGTTGGGCTTGGCTTAAAAAAATAAGAGAAGGTCATAAAGCAATAATATCTGAAATTTAGCATCTAGGATCCTTCATTGCATCCAATGACTCTGAATTGGATGTTTATCAAGATTCCAAAATATGTCTATTACACATTGAAGATTGGGTGGTTATTTATTTAAAGTATTGCCTTCTTTAGCTTACATCAACTTACCCTCCCCGCATCCCTTAATCACATAGAAAAATCATGTGGGTCAGCCACATACTCATTTGCAGATACTCACAACTGGAGCCATATCTTTAAGACTGCATAGTAAATGAGGCAGATATCCACAAGTAATACTCATATGTGCATAAGATACCTCTAATATTCTACATATGTTCAAGTTAGTAATTTCTGTAATTATTATTGTGTGAAATATCAGTAACTAGAAATAAAACAAAAAAGTTTAAGATACAAAACATTCTGCTATGGTTTGAATATGCTTTGTTCCCTCTGAAAACTCTTTCCTGATCCTGAGCAGGTTTTAAAGTTATAATCATAGGGGTGGAGCCCCACAATTAATACACTGTTGAGGCAAAGAACCAGGTATTGTGGTGCAATACTAATTCCAGTTCTTGTGAGGCTGAGGCAGGAGAAACATGAGATTGAGGTCCTCCTGGGCTACATAGTAAGACTCTGTTGAAAAAAAAAGAAGAAGAAGAAAGAGGAAGGACAGGAGAGGAGGTGGCGGTGTCCAGTATAGACATCATGTTCTTGCTTCTTGTTAGCTCTTCCCTGTGTCTCCTTGGGACTATGCCATTAATGAAGCCATCTGCCAAATGTGGCCCCTCAACATTAACCTCAACAGTGAACCAATATAAGCCAATTTCTTTAAAACCCACTAGGCCTATGATTTTGTTATTAGCTAAAGAATATAACTAATAACAATTCAGTTTAAATGAAAGAGACTGTGTTAGCCCTAAGTAAAGATATGAGAAGTTATCACTGCCCTCCTCTAACATATGGAGTTTGGTTACACAAGAAAGAGCTGCCTTTCTGTAGGAGATAAATGGTAGAACAATAGACCACAGAAAGACACGCAGGGAGACCACACCACAGATATAGTATGGGCGCTGGGTGGTACATCCTTGATGGTGGAGCCAGCTACTTCCTTTCCCTTCTTGCCATAATGGATCTCTTTCCATGGGAGTCTATTTCTACTCCAGTTATCTTTGTCAACTGCAGAAATGAGCACAGGACAATTCATTGGCCCACTTTGCTTATTGTGAGTGAGATTTGGGCAAAACGTTCACTTACTGCTTGAAGACCACAAGTCCCTAACTGGCAAATGGGTTCAAGATTTGCTCTGACTCTGTAGGAATTTGCATCATTTCGGAGCCTATGTCCCTTAACCCATTGTCTGAGCACCTCCTTTTTTCTAGTCTTTACCAATCTCCTTCCCTGTTATCATGGTCATTCACAAATGGGAAAGTTACCAAAATAATTAAACACAATAATACAAACAAAAAATAATCAAACACTCTCATTGACATTATTTTTCTCCATAGGACTTGCCACTACTAAAAGGACATCATTTTTTGATGGTTGTCTTTTGTCTGTTTTCTTCCTGATTAAACTATAAGGTCATGAAGACTGGATGCCATATCCATCACTGTCTTTCCAGGGATGCTTAGAACAGTTCCTGTACCCAAATAAGCCCATGATAAATGCTTATGGAACAAATAGACATTTCTGGAAGGCAATTGGCGATGGGTATCAAAATCCTTCAAAGCTTGTGTGAAGCCTATGGCCTGAAATTTTAATCTCTAGAAATTCATCCTTTAAAAAACAATTGCAATTCAGTATTGACAGATTTGTTCATAATAGAGTAAAATTGAAAAAAATAAAGCACCTTTCTAAACATATAATCAGAGATTATTCATTCACTATTGCAGCAAACTTTTACTGAGTACTTACTAAATTCCAGGTATGGGACTGAGTACCAGAAATATAATAGCTGATGAAAAAATATGATCTCTGGAGTCCAGAGAGCTTGAGAAAATGTTTTGCTTTTTATTTTTGTAATGAAGCAAATAAGTGAACATTAGCTTATAGACACTCTACTAATAATAGCAGTAATAATGAGGATATTTTACATTTGCATAACACTTATAACTTTTCAAAGTAATTCTCTAGCCATTATATTTCTCAAAATTAGGTCATATTAAACTGCACTTGAACTTCATTATTAGATCTTTCCTGAGAAGAGAGTTGAGAGGCTGTTGGACCTTTTACATTAGCTATAGATATATAAGATGAATTAATCAAATTCTGCTGTATTTGCTCTTAAGGTCAATTGAGTGGGAAAAATAGATACTCTGCAGGGTTTTGAGTAGGATGCAGCAGAGAAGATTATTCAAAAATTTAAAAAAAAGCCTAAAAACTTTTTGAAAGGCTTTCATTTTCAAAATAATTCCTAAACCCACTGTGTAGATGGCACATCATGGGTAGTCCACATGAATACCTCGACTTCTCATGGCTGAGGAACTGCCTCAGAGGGTCAACACTTACTGCGCCATCAAGCATGAGGACCTGTCTTTGGATCTCCAGCACATGCTCACATATAGACACACATACACACTAGACACACATAAAGCTTCTTGTTAAACTTCACTAGCAGCGGTGTATTGATGGCAAACCTAATGAGACTCTGACTTGAGGGCCCTTTACTTGCATGCCCCCCATCAAGGTTCTGAAGCAGACTCAATGGAATAGTCAACTGTCATATTTTTGTAACAAAAGACACTTACCTCAGCAGGTTACCCTCTGATGCATTTCTCTTTTGTCAAGTAACACTAATACAACCACAGCTAGTGCTTCCCAGAGGATGGCAAATATTATTTTTAGAACCCTTTAAAGATTCATAATTGTATCAAAATGTATTATAAAATGTATAGGACTATGTGAAGTTAACTAATTTGTCAATGAGGATTAGTATGATCAGTAGAAAAGAGGAGTTTGTATCTGTTTGTTGTCTAACCAGAAACCCAAAATTTTGTAGTATCCAGACACCTTGTCTATTATCACAGAATGAGGAAGTGTCTCTTCATATTCTCTAGAATCAAAGGTGTTCCCTGGCTAATTTCAGGATACCTACCATGAAAAAACAGTTGCAATACTGTTACTACATACAGTATCCTAACTTACTTTTTTAAAAGCCTGTTTTTTTTTTGGAATAATATGGTCATCTTGCCTCTGCAGCCATCCGCTAGTACAGCATATTCAAAGTGACTTAAACTTCCTTATAAGGCCATGGCATTCAGTTTGTATGACATAAGCAAATGATTCTGGAAGATCATCACATCACTGTCTCACCACACCATATTCATAAGAAGCAAGTGACAACATGCATCAAAGAGAGCAGTGATTGGCCTTACAGAGCAACAGTCCTGAAAACCCTTGCAGACAATGAGTACAGCCTCTCCTGGAGGGGTTGTGACAGCTAGATAAGAGTCAAGGTAATGGCCTTAGAATCTATTGTTAAGAGTCCCACAAAGCTCAAAAGGCATGCTACATTCTGCCTTCTCCCCCAGGTTCTGCGCACCTAAAGCAATATTGAAATCCAAGAAAGAACCAAAACACCCTCCAATCAACTTCAAGGATGGATAGTGGGCACAAGTAGATCAGAGCCCTTAGCTTGCCTTATGTCAGATGACAGTGAGTCATCATGAAAACCTGCCAGTACCATTCTAGTTGGCCAATATCACAAATTATCTTAAAAGAAACGCCACATGATTAATGAGTGAAACCTGCTTACACAGACACCGGAACCCAAGTCTCACAAAGCTGTGAGGTATCCCGTCAAACTCAAACATGAAAGAAAGGGCCAAAAGCAGCCCAAACGTTGAGATACGGATAGAGGCATCTACAACCAGAGCTGGAGAGATGGCTTAGCAGTTAAGCACTTGCCTGTGAAGCCTAAGGACCCCGCTTTGAGGCTCGATTCCCCAGGACCCATGTTAACCAGATGCACAAGGGGGTGCACTCATCTGGAGTTCGTTTGCAGTGGCTGGAGGCCCTGGCATGCCCATTATTTCTCTCTCTCTCTCTCTCTCTCTCTCTCTCTCTCTCTATCTCTCTGTCTCTTTCTACCTCTGTCTGTCACTATCAAATAAATAAATAAAAATAAACACAAGCAATAAAAAAAAAAGAGTCCATCTAGATGTTGTGCTCAGTTCCAGACAATCTCAGGATCCAGAATGAAACAGACAAGTTTGAGGAAAGCCTATCAAGATATCCCCAGAGGCCCAGGGCCCAGGGTGAGGTCTTGTCAGCTATGGCTCAAGGACAACACTTGCAACAAGCGTTTTGAATGTGCAGTTAGGAATGTTGGCTCAGAAGATACACCTAGTGAGGGTTTATGGAAATATATTTATTTAATTTTATGTCACTTCCATACATAATTAAGTTATCACAAGCCATCCCAATGCAGAAATGGCTTCTAGGCTTTTCTTTTCTAACTATCCATTGTGAAAATTAATCCAGTATTTTAAAACAAAAGTCCATGGCCAGGAACCATGCCAAGATACAACATTGCACCATAAGAATACATGTTTCAAGGGCTGGAGAGATGGCTTAATGGTAAAGCAATTGCCTGTGAAACCTAAGGACCCAGGTTCTACTCCCCAGAACTCACATAAGCCAGATGCACAAGGCGGCGCATGCATGTGGAGTTCATTTGCAGAGGCTGGATGCCCTAGCATACCCATTCACTCTATTTGCCTCTCTCTCTCACTCCTTCTCTCTAAATAGATGGATGAATAAAATAATTTTTTAAAAAGAATATGCATTTCAGCTAGTGGTAAAAAACAAGGTTTGAAAGTAAGAAGCCAGAACCTAGTTGGTGCAAAAATGTTTTCAATATTAGCAGCGCATAATGTGAAAGGAACATGATAGAAATTTCCAAAAGTTAATAACAACATTAATAATTTCCATTAAATAGCCATGAACAAGATCTGAAACCAAAGAAGCATGTTAAAAGAGAGATTAAGCTGTCTTTTCATTTGCTGCATAGTAAATGTTACACAGCTACTATCATGTAGCAAAATGACCATAGTGTACAACTGAAATGCAAGAGAAAGTATTGTGTGGGTGCACCCATTATTAGAGCCATAGAGCTTAGCTTCTGAATTTGCTGGTGCTTGTATCAAAACAGCTTTTTAATTTTGTGACTTCCTGTGATTTCTTTTGCCATTCTAAATGTTTACTTTCATGCCTAATTTTTAATTCATTTTTGTTAATGAAGGCCCATAAACTCATACACATTTTCAGGCTCACAAAGCCTACATCTATCCCTGTTTATGGCGTCACACTTCAAAATAGCTGACTTGTCAATTGGAACTCGTCATGAGCTATAAAAATATGCATGGAGATTTATGAGTCTCTCTGGGTAGCAAGTACAGTATTTACTTTCCAAAAGGAGCCATTCACACTTCGAATCAAAAATTCCATACCTCCTTACCACAAACTACTTGCGCCAGACATAAACAAATACACAAGTAACCACTATCTTCTTCATTCTGGCTGTCAGGAGATGACAACTATCATGGCTGGCTAGATTCCTTTCCTTGAGAATTCACTGAATTCCTAAGCAAGGTTTGCATTCATTTTATCTTTGTTTTCCTACCAGCGTCTGCTTTCATGCAGCTCTCTCGGGAGAAGTTTAAGGACTGTTCTAGCCAGCTGTGCTGGGCTGGGCGATTGGCCAAGGTGTGTAAACTCATGGAAGGCCAGCGGGTCAGCTGATTCCTGGCCAGTTCTGCACGGACTGCATCCTCAGAGAGGGGACTCTACACTTCGTCACTGGGGAAATCAACTCCCACAGCCCATATGCCGCTGCATCTGACCAAATACACAGCCGGGCAGAACCGCAGTGTTTCCGTTGAGGGTGGCCACTTTCAAGGCAGCAGATGGAAGAGAAGAGTATGGTGCCTGGGGGAGATATTAGAAAGCTGGAATACTTCAGCATTAATCTAATATACTCTGATGTTAAATCTATTTCCATAGGATAAGGCAGCAGTTACACCAAGGTGCTTCCTGTTGTAGTCAGTGTGAATAGTATCTTGCTCTAGATTGGGTTTCCCCGAATAATGACGCTTGTATTCTCTGAACACATGTCAGTCAAGGTGATTAATATGAACTATGTTAACAACAACATGAGCCCAGAACCAAAATCTTGATGATAAACAAAATAAAAATAAGCTGTTTTCCTCCTTACTGCTTGAGGATCACCACCTTCCTGATGACACAGTAACAATCGAGACCAGGAAGTTTATGACCAACCCTGCTTCAGAGGTCCTTGACAGGGGAAGGCTACAGTACCCAAGACAGAAATTTGGGGAAAACTAGCCAAAATATCCAAGGCCACGCCAGATGTCATCTTTGTATTTGGGTTCAGAGCCCATTTTGGTGCCGGGGGAGGGGTGGGGGCCAAGACAACTGGCTTCGGCATGATTTATGACGCCTTGAATTATGCAAAGAAAAATGAACCCAAACACAGACCTGCCAGACACAGCCCGTATGAAAAGAAAAAGCCCTCAAGAAAACAGTGGAAGGAACAGGCGAACGGGATGAACGTCGGGGGCACTGCCAAAGCCAATGTCGGCGCCAGCAAAAGGCAAAGGACTGAAGACTGTGGTGACTTAATATGCCACAATGCTGCAAATGCCTAAGGTGACCAAAATCTAAAAACTCAAAAAATTAAAGAAATCAAAATAAATAAAACTTTATTTGTAGCCTCCACAATGCCCAGTGCATATATTCATACACTGTCCTCCAAAGAACAGCTGAGGAGCCCAGGGCGCTCCACTCATGGGGCTCTCTCTCCCATTTTACCCCCTCAGGGGCATAGAGCTGACACCTGAGAAGGCTGAGGAAAAGAAGGTCATGCAGGGCCTCCTAAATGCTGGCGTTATACCTAAAGTTTGTCTTTTCTGCCTGCATTGCACTGGCTGGAACTCAACTGTGAATCTCCTTCTACTGGACAAGAGGCTGGGAAAACCACTATAACTGATAGGAAATAAGTTTGCTATCATTGATAAGTGTATTAATATAAACTAGTCCTCTGTGTTGCAAAAACCATAGATTTTTTTTACTCAGGAAACTTTGAACACATCCGCTGATTGATAGCAATCAATCATTATGCTTCAGGTAAATGAAGAAAGGTTAAAATTAACTTCTACCACTCTTGTGCTTAGGAATATCAATTTAACATCTCTTGTCTCTTATTTGACTATATTAGTATTTGCTATGTGGATTTAAGATGGAAGATTAAATATTTTAAATTTACCAATGTGAATCTCTTTTTGGCCTCCTAATTGACACTCTTGATGCTTTCTGGCCTCCTGCATATTTTGTTTTAGTCCATGCCCCTTCCCACTAGAGTTTTTGTTTTTTTAAGTACTGATGGTTCATGTGGGAAACCAGTTTGAAATCAGGAGTTAGGTTGGTAAATACTGACTTTAAATATTGTCGTTTCCCTGAACTTGTTTTCATCTGAGCATTCTCAAAGCTCTGATGCAGTATTTCCAAAGAGGATCCACTGAATCTGAAAGGGATTGTAAACTTCCTGTTAAGTTTTTCCTACAGTACTTTCTCTTAGAGATATAAAATGGACCTGATAATATTACAGACTGAGGAAATTGGTTTTCCGTGCTTTCACTAAAGAAACAAACAAACAAACAAAACAGTTTGCTTGTTCTGTTTTTTTGTTGTTGTTTTATTTTGTTTTGTTTAGTTTAGTCAGGATCTCATGTAGGCCAGGATGACCATAAAATTGATATGTGGAAAGACTAGCCTTGAACTTCTAACCATCCCCTTTTCCACCTCCCAAATGCTAGAATGACAAGGCATATATAATCACACCCAGCATTTTCCTAAACATTATAACCATGACAGGTGTTTGTTTCTTTTTTCACTTTTATATTTTACTTTTTTTACATCATTCATACATAAATAACAAACTATTTCTAATGTAGGGAACGTAACGTCCAGGAAAGATCCAGCAAGAGCAATGATTTAAGGAGGGGATTTCTCATGGTATCAAGACCCATTCTGACTCTATGGGACCATCTTCTTGTTTTCATCTTTTCCTAGGGCCCAATTTTATATGTGCTTTCTGAACACCTAACTCTGTGCTTTATCAATTAAAATAATGCCTCTCCAGTGATAAGTAAGTAAGCACAGCTGGGCGTGGTGGCGCACGCCTTTAATCCCAGCACTCGGGAGGTAGAGGTAGGAGGATCACTGTGAGTTCAAGGCCAGCCTGGGGCTACATAGTGAATTCCAGGTCAGCCTGGGCTAGAACAAGACCTACCTCATAAAAACAACAACAAAAAAAAAAAAAAGAAAAATAAGTAAGTAAGCATATAAGAAGGTAAGCAAGTGTTCCGTTTGGGAGAAGTTCCAAGTTCTCTCCAATTCAAATTAAAGAAAATTCAGCCAACTTCACTGTTTTCACCTAAAAACCTTTAAATTTAATTTAAATTTTTTACACTTTGTGCTCTGCAGTTAAAGAGAAAAGAACTGTATCTTCTCAGAGGAAAAGACTTTAAGAAAGAAAAAATAAGCCAAATAAACTCAGTAAGTTCCCTACTGATAGTCTCCCTTTCCTCTGGCTTTTTTTCCTGCTGGGGGAAAAAATAAATAAATAAACTCCATTTGACTTTCCCTGGATGACAGTGTCTTCTGACAGCATCACAAGTTGAACTTTAGAACAAATACATGAATAGTAGCAGCTGCCGCAGGATGGGAAATGCAGAGACGAGGGCAGGACCTTAGGAGAAAGGAAAGCTCAGTATCATGTGATGTGTACAAATCTGCTGGACGTTTTTCACATGGTCCTGATATAAATGGAGAAATAAAGGCTTTTTAGCAATAGTGGGTGATATCCACATCTGTATGAGGACCTGAGGCTTTGTATAAATGATATACCCAAACTAGATAGTGAAAAGAAGTGTATATTTACCTTGAACTCACTCCCATTCCCATCTACTAAGCACCCACATAGGAACAGGAATCCTGCCACCCCACCCAGTCCCCTGGAGAGAAGAAATTCCCTGTTTTTATTTTATTTTTTTATTAATTGATTTTGTATTCAGCAAATGCAGTCAGTTTGGTACCATTATTAGGCTCATCCATGACCTACCCCCTCCCCATTGGCCCCTCCTGGTTGAGGTATATGGGTAGTGCATTCTGGAGTTAGCCTACAGTTATGGGTAAGATAAATGTCTCTGCATATCATGACCCAACATGTGGCTCTGACATTCCTTCCGCCCCCTCTTCCGCAAAATTTCCCTGAGCCATGTTGGGTTCATTTTTGGTCTGCTTCAGTGATGAGGCGTTGGGGGCCTCTGGGGCTCTGGCTCTTTAATTTGGTAGGAGTTGATTTTTTCTCTGTGTTGGTCTCCTTCTCCCTTGTGCTGGTATCCGGTTCATCAGGAAAACAGCATTCTTGCTTGTTTCACCAATTATTCTTAGTTTCAGCTGGGGCCCTTTTGAGGTATGATGGGGTGGCTCTCTCCTTAGGATCTACATCTATCTGAAAAAGAGAAGCAGATTCTCCAACAGAGAGTAAGTTATCGCCAGGACAAATGAGATAACCCTTACTTTTTTTATAGAGAATTTAATAGGTGTAGGCCCTCTTGTAGCCCATGATTGATGGTAGCTTGATATTGGAGAGTGGGCTTATGTTTGGATATGGTTCTGACTTGTTTCCTAGCTTCAGCTATGGGTCCCATGCCACTGAGGGGATCAGTTAGCCAAAATAAGAGTATTTGGTTCCCCACCATGGCTGTGTGCCACTATTGCACTTGTGTGGGCATCACAACAGGTTATTTGCTGCTAAGTAGGTGAGACCATGAGTTGCTTGGACAGATATTAGTCATTTTCCCTCAGTCGCCCATGTAGCACCTTCTGGCACTAGATGCGCTGTCTGGGGACTGACACTCTTCTAGCTTCCAGCTGTGCCATCCCATTTTACATGTCCACTGCATATGGTGTCTTCAGCAGTAGGGTCTTACCACTAACCTTTGGTGGGTCATCAAGTACTCTGACAGAAATCTGTCTGTCTTTTAGGAAACCTTGTAGGTCTCTCTGATCAAAAGCTATAAAAAGCTCATTGTGGATGAAAGTCCCATGCTGGTACTTGGAGTTACAGGTCAGTGCCCACTACAAAAATGAGGAAAAAGATAACTAATATACAAGAGTTAGAGAGAAGAGAGAGAGGGGGGAGGGGCAGAGGGAGAGGGAGAGGGAGGGAGTGAAGATGTAGAAGATTAAGATTAGCCTTGATCCTACCCTCTCCAGTGTCTTGTGGTTCATCTGTTCCCTGTAAGGGACTGACATGAACACAAAGGATCACCTGAGCTCTGATGAGTAATAATTGGGTCATATTCCTTGTCTCTCTCTCTCCCCCTCTCTCTATCTCTTTTCAATCATTTATTTATTTATTTAAAAGAGAGAGAGAGAGGCAGAGATAGAGACAGAGAGAGCATATGTTCCAGGGCTTCCAACCACTGCAAATGAACTCCAGAAGCATGCAGCTCCTTGTGCATCTGGCTTACATGGGTCCTGGGGAATTGAACCTAAGTCTTTTATCTTTGAAGGCAAGCACCTTAGCAGCTAACCCATTCCTCCAGTTCCTCCCGCACCCCCCCACCCCCCCGCCGTTATAAGTAACAGCTTTATATGGACACATCATACATTGGTACCATCATTTCCTTCCTAATTGTCCTCACTCCACTAAGGGTCATCCTTAGTGAGATTGCTGGTATTTACCCCAGAAGTTCATGGAGTGCTTTTCAGCACTATATGGGTTAACCATCTGTGAACTGGCTTCCTTCCAGATTCAGCCAGTTCTCTCATGTTCTACATCAGTAGCATATAGTGTCTTTACTCTTGTTTTTCTGTTGTTTGTTTGTTTGTCTTGTTTTGTTTTGCTTTTCAAGTAGGGTCTGGATTTAGCCAAGGCTTACCTGGAATTCACTATATAGTCTAAAGGCATCCTCAAACTCATAGTGGTCCTCCTACCTTTGCCTCCTGAGTGCTGGAATTAAAGGCATGTGCCACTGCACCTGTCTTAGGTAATTTGTCATCTTCACTTCAGCATCCCTGCTTTTATCTACTTTATATTATGTAATTCCATGCTTAAAAATATTTATTTAAGGGAAGAAGGGATGGCTTAGTGATTAAGGTGCTTGCCTACAAAGTCTAAAGACCTAGTTTTGACTCCCCAGAACACACATAAACCAGATGGAATTGGTGGTACATGTATCTGGAGTTTATTTGCAATGGCAGGAGGCCCTGACATGCATATTCTCTATCTCTCTCAGAAAGAAGGAAAGAAAGAAAGAAAGGAAGAAGGGAAGACAAAGGGAGAGAGAGAGAGTTAGAACCATGATATTTAGATATATATGGAAAGCATTATATGTAAGGATATAGTTGGTAAGATGATAATACTTATCTTTATCATACTGTATTAAGATTTAATTTACATAAAAATGTACACATCCCAAGTGTAAATTCAATGGACTTTTTATAAATGTCATATGGAAATACAGAGTCTATATACAGTACTCAAAGATAGTTAGCACTTTATTTATCTAGAAAGTTCATTGTGTTCTTCATTCAAGAGACCTCCTTCTCCACATACATATACCTGTCCCCAGGCAACCATTGATCAGTGTGCTTTTGTCTATTCCAGAGTGTTATATAAAAGAAATCATGAGCTATGTACTTTTTCATATCTTCATCTAAAATGTCTGGGTTCCTCTCTCTGTGTGTAATGTGTGTGAGATTCATCAATGATGTTATATATAATTTAAACTAATATTTTTCTTTGTTACATCATGTTTTGTCATATAACTAAATCACAATATGTTTCTCCATTAATTATAATAAATTTATGGAGCCATTTTTAGTTTGGAAGTATTACAAATGATGTCAATAAGTAGCCAAGTTCAAGCCCATTTGTTGTCACCTATTTTTATTCCTCTTGGATATTTAGGAGCACAATTACTAGGTTATAGAGTAAATTTCTTAAAAATCTGCCCATCAGAGGCTAAGATGAGTCAGTGGATAAAGTGTTTGTCACACAAGCCTGAGTATCTAAGTTCACAATCCCAGGCTGCAGGTAAAAATGAGTCGTGGTGCCAAGCTTCTTGTAATTCTCAGCTAGATATAAAACCAGCAAAATGATATGCAGAGGAAGGAGAATCTCCCAGAAGCTCATGGGCCGGCTAGCCTTGCAAATGTATTATGGTTAACAATGAAAATGAGGAAACTTTGCTTCAAATGGGGTGGAAGGCAATAGCTAACCTAAATATTGTTCTCTCACTGCTACAGTATGCTGTGATATCATTTACATACATAAACACATACACACGATGGAAAAAAAAAAACAATTTCCCAGTTACCTTTCTATAGTATCACCAACAATGGAAATATATTTATATGGTAACCACCACATAACAGTATCATAGTTTGTAATTTTAATATTATTAACTGGTTCCAAAATATCTAATGGGGACTGGCAAAATGGCTCAGCAGTTAAAGGTACTTGCTCACAAAATATTCAAATGGCTTTAATGTATACTTTTCTAATATTAGCACTTTTTATATGTATATTAGCTATTATAATATTGTGGACTGTTTATTCAAGAATTTTGCCCTTTTAAATATATATTTATTTGAGAGCGAGAGATAGAGACACACACACAGAGAGTGGGCACACTAGGACCTCTAGCCACTGCAAGTGAATTTCTATGCATGTACTACTATGTGCATCTGACTTTACCTGGGTACTGGAGAATTAAATCTGCATCCTTAGGCAGGCAAGCACCTTAAGCACTGAGCAATCTCTCCAGTCCTCTTTAAAATTTAGTACTTGTATTTTTATCATCAGTTTATCTTTAAAAAGCAGAATGTTTTAAATTTTTTATAAAGTCTCATTTTAAATATCTTCTCTTATGCCAAGATAGACAAAAATATGCTTTCTTATGTTTTCTTCTAGTAACTACAAATTTAGTTTTCTGCACGTATTATGATCATGAAAAGAGTATACTCGCATTTGTTAGTTTCTTATCCAATATTCAATAATATGATACCTGGTCAATTTAAGACAGAATCTTGTGATGACTGAGCTTGAAAGAATCAGTAAAGAATGTTCAAATATATTTTTATTTTGTTTTCCTATCTAACAAGCTATGGAAGAGTTCAAAGTAGAATCTGTTGAGAGTAAAAAGGAGCCCCATTCATAAAAATTCCCACAAAAAAGAAGTTTTGGTCAGAACTTGCTTAGCAAACTCAGGCAGGTTTTTGCTCTACTTTCAGACTGGTTAACTGATGCCTGGTTACATACCACCCTAGATGTTCTCTATCAGGTGACAATGACCAACTTTTGTAGCAAAAGCTCCATTTATGTTATCTATGAGAAAAAAAGGAAAAGAAAAAAATGAAGTGGCCAAAACAGCCGAAGGCAGTACTGCTCTGTCCTCTCATGGGTCTGGGTGGAGGGGCATCAGCCATGGATTATAAATCTAGACTTGCACCTTTTGCACACGTGAAGACTGACTGGAGACTGAACAAAGAATGTTTCCATTGCTGCGTTTAGAACCCCCTTTGGGGAACACTTCTCAAAAGATATATTGTTACTCTTCCAGTCTGCATCACCATTTGGTTTAATTATTATTCGTAATTGAGAAATAATTAGATAAAACAATGATGTAAGCCCCAGTGGAAAATAGACATCTCTTAAGAACTCTAATGTTTTCCGTCACTTAAAAGGAAAGGGATATGACTTACTGGAGGAAAGAACTAATTAGAAAAGCAGACACATCTTCTCCCTCTCCTCATATTTCAGGCATGCTGGCAAGTGCTCAAAAATGATCAGAGAGTGGCCTATTTCTCAAGGACCCCAGGAGAGCATGATAATTTAAATCATCATCTCAGGAAAGTGCCTTGAGCATTTGTCTTTGCCGTTTTATGTTCTTCAGTTGGAAGACATAGTTTGGTCTCCACGCTGGCATGGCCATGCAAAATATTGGCTTCAGGAAAACTGAGGTCACACCCACACCAAAGTGATCCAGGCAAGTTAGGACTCCTGCCAAAAGAAACATATGTGAGGAGAGAGAAATGCTTAAGACAATGCCTCCCCCAAAAAATGAAAACAAAGCTTTCATCCGGGGACACAAATCAAAAATGTTTGACAACATCCAGAGATGAGAGAGAAGTGCACTGAGGTTCAGATGTGAGTAGAACAATTGAAAACAGTAAGTCACCCTGAAACCTGTCCAAAGTTAGAACATTTGGGTGAAACAGCTCAATTAACATCCATAATACTTCAGTAACTCTCAAAAATAATTTTTAAAAAATTATGCATGATCCATGATCCACATGGGTTGACCTGTATCCACAACAAGGATGGCGTCTTTGGAAAAGAAGATAAAGGGAAGGATGGTGTTGTTTACATACTAAGTATATCCATATCTAATTTAAAAAGGTTTTTTAAGTTTAAAAAAATCCAATGTAGGAAAACTGACATTCCAATGAAAGTACTATTTAAATTCACCTTCTTGGTAAACATAAAGGTCTATTAATAAATTATAATGTCATTGTTTGAAGATGATAAACAAGAGCAAGTGAGAAGAAAGAAGGCTGAAAATGAACAAGATGTTCTTAATACTCTCCCCAACTTGGTCCAGCTACTTCTTTCCCTTAATATTAAACCAAAGCAAACATTAATTCACTAAAAACAAAATTTCACTGATGGTCTTAGGTCAGACTCTTCATAGCAAAGCACTATATTGTAAACTCAAGTAGGTACAAATATTATTGGCAAATGAGAGCTCTGACTCTGCGCAGATGTCTTTTTTTCTTCACTTTCCTCGATTCCTTTGGTTTACAATGTATTTTATTGAAATTTATTTCATAAAATTTTATTTAAATAAGATAAATTATTTTTATTTACAAATCCCTGGACTTATTCTAGGTTGGTGGGAGCTCTGGGCTTCTATGGTGTGTGACACACTTGGTGTTGCCATTCCAGTGAGCAAAATTATTTACTTAGTGGCCACCAAAGCAAGGACTCTGTGCTTGGTCATTCAACACATAAAACAAGTACTCTGAGAAGATGGGACTATAGTTGAGTCTTGATAGATAAGAGGGTAGAAAAGATTAAGCTCTCTTGACAAAGGCACTTAAATACATGTGTACCCAACACATACTGGAGAAAGAGGAAGGTGAAAAGGGTTCAGAGCAATGCGGGGTGTGGGGAGGGCTGGGGAGATGGCTCAATTGGCCTCACAATCATGAGGACCTAAGTTTGAGCCCTAGAACCCAGGTTTTAAAAAATGCCAGGCAAAAGCACCACATGTTCTCCCTCATCTGTAGATCCTAGCTACAGATGACTGGGCTTCTATGTGAGAAGGAAAAAACTCAGTAGCAGAAGCCAGTAAGTTAAAAAGGAGATATAAAGGGAAAAGAAAGGAAGGGAGGAGGGTACTTAATAGGTTGGTATTGTATATATGTAAGTAGAAGAATAGATCAACTGGGGTGAAAAGGCCCAAAGTGAGGTCAGGGGAAGAGATTTAGTAAAGGAAAGGTGGAGGGAGGGCTAATCAAAATCTAAGAGGATGCAAATAAATCTTATGGGAATCCTCCAGTTTCAGACAATGGAACACTCAGGAGCCATAGATTGTTGTTAGAAAATTTTCAGTGCCAGAGATGGGATATCTTCAGTGAGTTGTTGGCCAGGGAGGTCCCTGATGTCCCCAAAACATTATAGGCCATTGACAAGGCCCTGGGTTCCCCATCAGGAATAGATGGTAAGACCCTATTTCTGAAGACTCCACATACGTGGGCTGCAAGACCGCTGACAAATCCTGCTAAAACTGAGCTGATAACCTCCTCCATGTAGACCAGCTGACAGAAAGCTGGAAGAAGCCATTCTACATGTAGTTCAACGGGAGAAAAGAGAAACCACCAGTGAAGATACTCAACAGTGGACACTGCAAGCCTTATAAGTGGCCAGCCAGCCCAAATGAGCCAACACGTGCAATAGTGGCATCTGTCATGGTGGAAACTAACTGCCCTCCAATTGGACTGGAGGCCCGCTCCATGAGAGGGAATACATCCCTGATACTGAAAGCTTAAAACAGGGGTAGTCATGAGCCCTAGGGGTATAACAACTGTTGATGTCTGGAAAAATGTATATACTATGCTTATCAACCTGCCCAGTAAGCACTTCTCTTAATATTTATACCCTTATATTAATGCTACTCTCACTTTGGGTAGAGAATCTTCTCTTTGCAGATGGCAGTGACCTTGGGATGACTCAGAAGGTATCATAGAGCTGGAAAGAAGTGACTAGAGTACTGAGTATTATCTCAATCACACCTTCTAAGGCTCAGGGTCTAATGCAGAAGAGGTGGCAGAAAGAAAGAGCCAAAGGAAGGGTAGGACTCCTTACAATGTGCTCCCTCCAGACATAAAATGCCCTGGATATCCATGACCTCATAGTGCCTGACACTACCTACACAAGACCATCATAAGAGGAGGAAAAGATCATGACATCAAAATAAGAGACTGATTGAGATGGGGAAGGGATATGATGGAGAATGGAATTTCAAAGGGGAAAGTGGTGGGAGGGAGGGTATTACCATGGGATATTTTTTATAAGCATGGAAAATGTTAATAAAAATTGAGGAAAAAAAAAAGAAAAAGAGACCAATTGAGGGGGGAGGGTATATGATGGAGAGTGGAATTGCAAAAGGGTATGTGGGCAGTATGGGGAATTACCATGGTTCATTGTCTATATTCATGGAAGTTGTCAATAAAAAAATAAAATTAATTTTAAAAAATGTTTTTAAAAAATGCCAGGCAAGCCGGGCATGGTGGCACATGCCTTTAATCCCAGCACTCTGGAGGCAGAGGTAGGAGGATTGCCATAAGTTCAAGACCACCCTGAGAGTACACAGTGAATTTCAGGTCAGCCTGGGCTAGAGTGAAACCCTACCTCAAAAAACAAAAAAATGCCAGGCATGGTAGCACATGGTTGTAATCACAGAACACAGGGGAGGCAGAGATAAGTGACTTACTGGGTCTTGTTGGCCAACCAGTTTAACCTCTTTTACAAGCTCCAATCCAGTGAGACCCAACCTCAAGAGAAAGGTGGACAGTGCTCCTGGGGAATGATGCCCAAGGTTGACTTCTTACCTCCACACACACGAGAGAAATCAGCAAGAAAGTTCCTAAGGACTTTGACTATATCTTACACATTATTGCTTTTTGCTTTTACTAAACAGTAATGATGCCTTAGAAAATTAAAGAACTGCCGCATCCCCATGAACACAGGGCCCAGACTAGGGTGCCTTTGTCCATTTCTGTTGTGTTTTCTGGAGAAGAGATTAATGGAAGTGTGGGGAGAGGTGTGAACACTATTGATACTGGAAGAGGGTAAACCATCTGACTATCAGATGCTTGACGTGCATGGCAAAGCGTTAAATCAAAAACACTGGTTCAAGCCAGGTGTGATGGTGCAAGTCTTTAATCCCATCACTTGAGAGGCAGAGGTAGGAAGATCACTGTGGGCTCAAGGCCACCCTGAGATTACAATGTGAATTCCAGATCACCCTGGACTAGAGTAAGACCCTACCTTGAAAAACTGGAAAAAAAAGAAAGAAAGAAAGAAAGAAACACTGGTTCCAGGATGGAGAAATGGCTCAGTGAGTAAGGCACTTGCCTAGAAAGATTAAGGACCCATGTTTTACTCTCTAGGTTCTGTGTAAGCCAGAAGCACAAGTTGACACACATGCACACAAGACGGCGCACACATCTGTAGTTTGATTGCATAGGCTGGAGGCCCTGGTGTGCCAATTCTCTCTCTTGTTAAAAAAAAAAAAAAAGAAAAGAAAAGAAAAAAGTGTTCAGGTTCATAGAACAGACCAGCAGGGGTCATTTTTTAATAAGGTGAGTAGATGAAAATCTTCACCACTACCAGAGATGATTCTTCACACGATTTGATGGATTGATTGGATTGCTCTGACTTAAATACATGAGCCATTTCTCATTCTGTCAGTAGTGGGTGGAAAACTGGTTGTCTAAAAAATATTTCGTGGGCTGGAGAGATTGTTTAGTGGTTAAGGCACTTGCCTGCAAAGCCAAAAGACCCAGGTTCAATCCACCAGGACCAATGTAAGCCAGATGCACAAGGTGGAACATGTGTCTGGAGTTCATTTACAACAGCTGGTGTACCCATCCTCTCCCTCTCTCTCTCTCTCTCTCTCTCTCTCTCTCTCTCTCTCTCTCTCTCTCTCTCTCAAATAAATACAAAAAGAAAGAAACGTCTTTTGTAAAAAAAAAAAAAAAAATTCCTGATAGTGCTTGCCAACTATGTGTGGTATAAATATTCTCACTATAACCAAATTCAGCCTTGCATGACCAATTTTACCCACCATAAAGGGAAGTAGAGCTAGAAGGAGAGGTACAAACCCAACGCTTACAAGTAGATAAAACCAATTCTAATATACCAACTCCTCACCCTTCCCTCTTTGAAATACACCTCTCTTTTCTCCTTAGGTTCAGTTTCTGTGGGAGTTTGAATGGATGTCTCCCAATAGATTCAGGAGTTTTATTCATGCTTGTATCATGGTGTCCCTGTAGGTGGATCCTAGGTTCTGGCCCTGAGATGATGTGGGAATAGATCTGGAATTCCAGACTAAAGATATGCAGAGTGCTTGAGCTCTGCCTGGGGCTCCTGGGGGGCGGGGGTTGCTTGTTTGTGCTGGTGGGGGTTCTTTCTCTTTCTCTCTTTCTCCCTCTCTCTCTCCCTGTGAAACTGGGTCCAGCTTCTTCTGCCATTAGGGAACTTCCCCTCTATGTGTAGGCTTCAATAAATCCCTTCCACCATCACTGTGTCTGTTTGGATGGTTCATCCCAGCAACATGAAGCTGTCTACAGTCTCCTTGATCACCCCAGATGCCTCTCACATTGCACGATGAACTTTACTGTCCTCTTATGAGACTCACTGAGTCTCTCTTTATCCACCCAGAAATCAAGTATGCATCTTGAAAAGGCCTACTTAAGTTCTTCATATCATTACTGGGCGTGAGGAGACTGTGAAATGAAAGAGCAGCGTAATTGACATCCATCTTATTTTAGAGTAACAACTGGAATGCCTGGTCAGATTAGTCAGGGTTAATATTAATAAGCTGAGGAAAGTGAATGATAAGCTGTGCAATATTCTTGTGATAGCTCGACCCACTGCCCTTTGTGAACTTTCTTCCCCCCCCAAAAGAAAAGAGGCCAGATGCACAAAGTGGCACATCATCTGAAGTTCATTTGCAGCAGATGGAAGCCCTGGGGTGCCCATTATCTCTGTTTGTCTCTCTTCTCTCTTCCTCTCTCTGCTTTAAAATAAATAAATAAAAAATATTTTTAAAAGAAGTGGAGTTTGAGAGAGGGAGAGAGAGAGAGACAGCCTTTTCTTTATCATACCAAATGTAAAAATCTGAGGCCAGGTCCCATGTTGGAAATCCAATTCTTTATAACAATTCTATTCACAGTTTATTTTGTTTATGTTTCTCAGCATAGAATGTTTGAAAATAAATATTGCAACCTTTGGGGTTGATTTTTTTATCCTGTAATTAGTGCCAAAATTAGAAGAAAAATACTTTTTGTTTTGTTTTTTATCAAAACAGGTTTTAAGCTTATTATCATAATTTTGATTACTATTGCACCACCTTGAGTGATGTAATTTTTGCTCAGTAAGCTATTATTTATCTAACAGTCATGATTTGTGCATCAATACCATTCAAGGTTATGCAATAACAATCAGAAATTATAATAAACCTTGAACCACATTTCTACACAATATGATAAACTAATGTGAGCTTCTTAATCTTTTCATTAACAAAGCATCTTATGCTTCAGTGATACTTTAATTACCAAGAAATTATCCAAGAAAATATGTAATTATTTCTAGTAATTGACAGCAACTCTATATGTAACACCTCTTTATGTTAAAATAATTGCTAAAATATGACCTCTTTCTTCCCCAGACATGTAGAATAATTAATTGCATTTTGGTATTTCAAATAAAAGGTAATTTTAAAACATGATCACTAATGTACATAAATAATTCCAGTTCAGTTGAGAACTGGTTAGTGACCTCAAAATAATATTTTGATAATGACCATTATTAATGAAAATATCGCAATAAAGTAATTTTAATTATTTAGAGTCTTCATTCTTCTTCAATGCACTAAAACATGCTCTTTCTTGGAATGATGTTGCTTATCATTCAAAACCTCATATTCAAAAACTTCCCCTGGTGGCTATGGAGAAAATCCAAAGCCCTTGCATCAGTCAGAGAAAGAGAAATTTACTGGCTCAAAGCTAAAGCTACTCTAGCCCCACAGCCATTAAATTTTTAATACTTTAGGGTTCTATATGATCTAATAATAATTTAAACTCATTCTTTAATGTGTCCATCCCCTGGCTTCTTATTTATGTATCTGATAGAGCCCTAACTCAAATGCCAGACACACAACTGCTTATACAAATTTGTTTTCCCTTTATGTTTTACCAGCTCCTTCTCTTCTCTGAGTAAAAACACATCTATTAGATAAGCTTTTATCATCACACTCAGTCCCTTTTGAAACTGACCAACATAGTGGGTTTTTAAGCAACAATAGACAACTGCTACCCACACAATAATGTGGCATCAATGTGATTTAATTTGAAAGAAAAAAATCAATTCTGTTTTCTTTCCCCTAAGAGTGACTGAATTCTGTTGCAAAGCCCAGTTTTTGCAATACACACATCCTCCTGGAACTTCCATCTTTCTTTTAAACATCATCTTCAAGAGCCATATTCCTACCAAAATGTCAGAAGACACCCAAATCTAAAGCCACAATAATAACAGTCTGATGTTCAGCATGTTTGGAAGGTTAGCACCAGAGGTTCTCCTGAGAACCAGAAGATTCTGTTAAAGTACTTGAAGGAAGGAATCCCAGACATAACAGTGAGCCACACATCCAATTCCTGTTAGCCATCTAGAGCCTGAAAATTCATCTGCTGTCAGTATTGAGTTCTATAATCGGTTAAAATTCATGCAGAGATGGCTTAGCGGTTAAGGTGCTTGCCTGTGAAGCTTAAGGTCCCATGTTCGACTCTCCAGATCCCATGTAAGCCAGATGCACAAAGGTGAGACAAGTGCAAGGCAGCACATGCCCACTAGGTGGCGCAAGCATCTGGCGTTTGATTGCAGTGGCTGAAGCCCTGGTTCACCAATTCTCTCTCTCTCTCAAATAAATAAATAAATTAGAAAAAGAAGGGGGGGGGAATCCTTCATTTTCGATTTATAGATTAGAAAGCAGAGTTGTTTCAAGAGCAGCCCAGTTGTCCCAAGCAAAGCACCTGATGGCTGGCGGTGCTCGGTCTGGAGTATGCAGCACGTGACAGCCAGCCCAGGGCTCCCTACTCCAGATATCTCTATCCTGAGACAAATAAAAGCCTTAGTGGTTTGTCCAGTAATCTGTGGGCTTCTCTTCAGAATTATCAACAGGTTGCTTAGGGGCATAAGCTCACTCAGAAGGGGATATGAGGCAAAAGCATCACTGAGCAAAAATATTGGCCCTGAATCCTAATCCAGCTTAATGGAATATGCCAGAGCATGTGATGTAATCCTCTTTCTCTCTCTTCGTCTATGTTCTGGACAACCAGCCTGCCATGCCCTTGGGAGCCTGGGACTGGACATCTGCGAGGTTTAGATACACAGTAGGGCTCTCTGGTCAGTTATGAAGACACTCACTGTTCATGAGCTGAAATCTTAAGCATGAGCACTTCTACACAGCTGCTTGAGCAGAAACGGCAGCAACGTTCTGTGTCTTCATTTGCATTCTGCCCCGTCCCTCCCCCGACATGCTGGGTCTTTCTAGACCACTGGCTGCGGCATTCATCCCCGCTGCTTGCCAGTGGAGAAGGTGTCTGTGTGTGTGTGTGTGTGTGTGTGTGTGTGTGTGTGTGTGTGTGTTTCTTCCAAAGGAATGGGAAGCTAGAAAGTATAATGCATTTAGAGTAATCTTCCCATGTTTGTTTCCACCTTGTCTCAATAAATTTTAAGTTTGACAAGGGAAGAAAAAACATGCTTTTTTTTTTTTTTTTTTTTTATTTCTCCGTGCACTGGAGAGGCCTCATCTCTCAACAAACCCCATGAGCTTTTACATTCTGGGCCCTGTGTCCTTATTCTGACCTTTAAGCTTTCTTTCTGCTGGAAATAGAGCTTTCCATAAGGACTTGAAAAGTCCTACAAACTAAGCTTGACAGTGAAGCAGTCAGTGCACAGGGCAGACGACCATCAGAGGAAACTGTGACTTGCTCGTCAAAACCCATTTGCTTAACGTAAAACCCAGGAGGCTTCTGTAGGTTAACCACTGGCTCCCTCACACCCAGCAGCTTATCATTTCTTGGGCACATAGACCAACAGTGGCACTTACAGAATGCCATGAGTGCTTTTTCTTCCAGAACGGAAGGTCCTGGGGTGCTTCCAGCCTCTCCTTGGGACCACTCCATTAACTCCACTAACTGGAGGGGAAGTGCTATATATTTCCTGCCCCTTCTCATGCCCATTCCATCTATGAGACTCTCAACAGACTGAGAAGGAATATCAAAGAGGAGAGTAGGGCACATCCTGGGCTCCTTTGTCCACCAGGCTCACCTCTCGAGTGTGGTGACGTCCACTAGGAATACAAGAAAGGCCATAAACCTGTTAAGCTGCTTCTCCTCAGCTTTAAAGCCCAACAAGTACCTGCACCTGCTGTGGGAAACTGTGACCCTAGTAAGCAAGTTGAAGACGGTGCGGCAGCACTGACTGGGGAGGTGGCTCAGTGGGTAAAGCACTCACCCCTCAAGCCTGAGTCCCTGAATTCAAACTTCAGACCCCACATAGGACTCTGGAAGCCTTGGTGGGCTTCTGGAATCCCAGCACGCACACACGCACGTGCGCGCGCGCACACACACACACACACACACACACACACCACATCACATCAATGCAAAAGGGGTTTTGATTTCAAATATATGAGCTGAGGCGTGATGCAGTTAAGCCTGCTGCTATCCTTGGGTTATGGATTCCTGTCCCCTTGGCAGTAGGAAAGCTTAGTCCTGGTGTTAGAGAGAATCTTAGGTCTTTTCCCTAACCACCCAGGGGTTCTCTTCCCCTCAGCTCTCCGGCGAGCTTCCAAAGACACCATAAAGGGAGTCGTAGGCCTGCAATACTTTCTGGTTTAATTTTCCACCCGTTGTGAAAAGAGTCAAGGTTCAGATGCTTCTGTGCTTCCAATAACATCCAAATTACTGTTCTAGGGACTGAGCCTCGGTGACATCAATGCGCAGGACAGACTGCAACACGCAAGTCCCAGGCTCACTGTAAACAGAAGAAATCCATCCCAAAGGGAAGATCTCAAGAGAAATCCTGGCCAGGCTTTCATTACAGATCATGGTGGATAAAACCTTGCTGCCTGTTGACACCGTGGTCTACGGACTTTGCTGTCAACATGGGGATTGTCTGGTTCCAGAACAGCTCAAGTGTCCTTCACAGCAAGGCCTTGGACACCATCATTGTTAAATGCGTGTACGACTCTCTCTCAGAAGCCCTTCAGTGTCCCTGTCTTAGCATTCAGACCCAACACCCTGCCAAGGGAAAGAAATGAAGTTATTCAATTGTCATTCCTGACATGTGAGCTGCCTGGGTGACCGAGCGGGCATTTTGTCAGGTACCTGCCTCTCTTTTTACAATGCTGGTAAGTCAGCCAGCTGGGGGCCTCGCTTCTTTCTACTGTCACGAGTATTGGGGTACCCTGAGTTCCCTCTGGACCTAGTCTATGCCTGTTTTCAGCCACTGAAACATAATAAACAGCATTCATTATCTTCCAGGACTTGGGATAGTTGGGATTGTCCAGCAACATAGAACCAGATGTGTGTGTGTGTATGTGTGTATGTGTGTGTGTGTGTGTAAAGAGAGAGAGCATTTTCATTGAACTACTGCACAAGATTGTGGAAGTTGGCACATCTTAAAATTTGTAAAGGAGGGCAATGATCTGGACACTCCAGTAAGACTTGTTATAGGAAGCTAGAAAGGAGCCGTGAGGGAGGGAGGAGAGGGGAGGGTTTAAGGGGAGGGTATGGTATATATGTAACGAGATGGGCAAGAATACTGAGGGTGGACTGGTCTAATAAGGTCAGGAGATGAAATGGAAGAGAGAATGGGTGGTAATTGATAAAAGAATCAAGACTTGTTACAGTCCTGAGTGTGACTTGCTCAGGGCATGAGAGTGAAAGTCAGGCAATGTTTCTAAGTGCACATTTGAGACAGAAGTGTTTCTGTCCTAGGGAGCCTTGGTCTTTCACTCTTAAAGCCTTCAACTGATTAGATGAAACCCTCTCACATTAGTCAAAGTGAACTAGTTGTCTATTAGTCACATGCACAAATCCCTTCATAGCATGAAAACACCTGATGAACTACTGCATGGCTATTTCAAAATTCACAGCAGATTAAGTCATAAGCAGGAAAGGAACTTCAAAGGCATGAAGAGCTGTGGAAATAAGTTATTTAATAAATATTGACCTCCTGTGTGGCATGGAGCTCTGCGTAAGGCAGAGATGGATGAGTCAGTCCAAAGAGCTGCCCTGGAGGAGTTTGCCATCTGATGGAGAGGCTAAGATCAAATGTGCAGAAGTAAAATGCCAACGGGCCACCTTAGGAGATCCTAAAGTCTGTGTGAAGGTAAAGACATGGGAGCCCCAACGCAGAGAGTTTGCTAAGAACGAGAGTCTGACGGGCCACTGGAGGGACTGCCTCTCCAGTAGCATGGCATGACTGCTCCAGCGCTGTCTCTCAGGATGCCATACTCCTATTGTTCTTTAAAACCTATTTCAATGCATAACCATTGCTTTGCTTGTCTCTATTTAATGAGGCTCACGTTCATCGGAAACACCATGGGAGTCAAGGGACTCTGGTTGTGGCTTTCAGCCCCTTCTCCAACACTTAACCACGTAGTTGGCCACATTGTAGCTGAGAACATATGACTCAACATGATATGAAGTTTTCTCTTATGCAAAGCCTTATCAACTTATTATAAAATCATACAGATGTACCGAAGTTTGAAGATTTTGCCATAGCCAACAACATATAAATCATGTAAGCTCAATAATTACTAATACTTTTGTAATTCTGTGCAAAATCTACGTGTGTGTGTGTGTGTGTGTGTCCCCACATGTGCATTTCTCTTTGCTTTCTCTCTCTAGTTTTAGTATTGAATCAATACTAATTGAAAGTAAATGGTTGATGTCATGACACTGTATATTTGAACATACATTTAAAAATAGGTACATATCCTATATTACCCCAGTAACTAAGAAATGTAGCAGTAATCCCCACTCTCGTGCAGTGTTTAAGACATATTCAAATTTTCCCAATGGTTAAAGCTCTTTTATGTTCTAACTTATATCTAATCAAGATCCTGGACCACCTTACCAACTCTCTCTCTCACACACACACACTTAATTATTATTATTATTATTATTATTATTTTATCATTATTATTATTATTCAATGCTACAGAATGTGCCACATTCTGGATTTATCTGCTTGTCTCTTTATGGTGACATTTCATTTGATCTTCTGACTTGTACCTATCTTAGAAACCAGTCATCAGACATAACAGCTGGATGAGATACAGTTTAAACACATCTCCTAAGACTAATTGAACAATGGCAATTCTTGCTTCGCACTTCGTCAGGAAGGCAAGGTTACACGGTCGAGCCAGCGACCACCTGACCTGCCGGTACTATTGGTGCCTTTTCCCCTTCGTACCAGCGGGAACTCATTCAAACCAACATTTGAAAATTTATTTATAATTGAAACCCAAGATAAATTCTTTCCCTGGGATTTAAGGCAATCCAAAATTCTAGTTTATTTGTAGAACTGCTCCATCCTTTTCTTTTTGAGGGTGGATGCCGGGGGTTCTCTTCAATTACCATTGCAGAAAATGTTGCTGAGCTTAAACTCAAGTCTTCATGAATTTTAAAATAAATCCCCCTTCCCATGTATTTTAAAAGACAGCATTTTGCATGGAACTTTGACTCCAGCATTTTCACTCAGCATTAATTACATATATCAACTTTTCATCCTTCCTGTAAACTGATATTATTTATTAAACTCCCAAGAAAAGACACGATTAATCTTTGTGATTCATTGTTTCTCCTGCCAAGAACTAAAGCATACATTCAGAGTTGGGTTTGGATTTGGGTTTTCCCCCTACTGGGGCTGTATAATTGGGTTAGATCTGTGCGGCTCAAATCTCAGTACCGCTGGGATCAAGCAGCAGCGCCCTGGAGGTATTCAGTAAACATGGAGCCTTTGTAAAGCATCGTTTTTCCTTAATGGTAAGTAATTTAAAAATTTTAATATACTGAAATAAACTAAGATTTCAAGGAAAAATGCAAGAATCACATTTAAAGATTGCAGCCTAAGACCACTTGTGTTAAATAAGTTAACAGTTTGTCCCACACCCATGGTCTTTCCACACCTAGGTGATCAGTCACCTCTTTTCTTCAAAGTTTTTGGTTAAGAATTTTGGTTAAGTATGGCAACTCACAAAATTCCCAACAAATTTCACTAACTAATCTGAAAAATGTACCGAAAAATGTATCGAACCTGGGTCCTCTGGCTTTGCAGGCAAATGCCTTAACAGCTAAGCCATCCCTCCAGCCCATTTTTTTAAATAAAATATTTTGCTTTTTGGGCTGGAGAGATGGCTTAGCGGCTAAGCGCTTGCCTGTGAAGCCTAAGGACCCCGGTTCAAGGCTCGGTTCCCCAGGTCCCACGTTAGCCAGATGCACAAGGGGGCACACGCGTCTGGAGTTCGTTTGCAGAGGCTGGAAGCCCTGGCGCGCCCATTCTCTCTCTCTCTCCCTCTATCTGTCTTTCTCTCTGTGTCTATCGCTTTCAAATAAATAAATAAAAAATTAAAAAAAAAATATTTTGCTTTTTAAATTTTATTATTTATTTGACAGAGAAGGAGGGAGGGAGAGAGAGAGAACGAGAAACATCCATTTTTACTGGCCCAGCTCAGTAAGTGCTATTTACCTACCTCCTTTCCACACCTAGGCAAGAGTTCCTTTGCAGTTAATGTCTGTACACTCTTCAACTACAGAGTCTGTGCTAAGTGGTTGTAGCACATTCCTATGAGGCAGCACCATGCAAAGGAAAAGGTTTGTTTGGGCTCATGGTTTTGGACGTGGCACTCCATTACTGATTGGCCCTGTTGCTTTTTGATCAGTGCTGCCACATGTTCGGCGGAGTCTGAGGCCGAGCGAAGCTGCGCACCCCGGCCAGGATGTGAAGGCAGGCGAGGAGGAAGGGCTGGGTCACCCCTGTTCCCTTCAAAGCCACATGACCAATAACCAAAAATCCTCCCACGTCGTAAAGGTCTCCCCACCTCTCGGTGGTGCCACTCTAAAGAAGAAGTCTTTAGCACTTGTGCCTTTGGGGGACATGTAAAATCCAGCAGACATTTGCAAAGCATTAACTGTAGCACTGGAGAGAAATTTTAGTTGGTAAAGTGCTTTCCATACAAGCATGAAGATTTAGCACTCCGCCCTTGTAAGAAACGTGTAAGACAAAACAAAGGTAAACACCGGACTTGATCTTTACATATAGATGATTTATTAGAGAAAACAGCAAAGGCGGGGGCGTGGGGGAGATTCAGCTCTCCCTTGGGATGAAGGCTAAAGCACCAGGCCAGGCTGCGGTGTAAGCTTATAAGGAGGATCCTAAGAAAGACAGACTGGACCAGGTGTAGTTGATAAGGAAATTGTAGCTGCTTGTGTCCTTGTTCAGAATAGGCTTCTTCAGCCAGCATTGTCTATGGGAGGACACCCCGATGGTCTGTGTTCCTTCAAGGCCAACTAGGCTAAGGGGAGTACATGAATCAGGGAAGGGTGCCACATTTCTTTATTGGCTGAAAGCTTTAGGGATAGTTATTAACTCTTTAGTTCCCTTTAGTTTCCAGGGAAGGATATTACATCACTCCTAGGACTGACAAAAACGGGCACGTGTTTGTTTGTAGTGCCAGCACTGAAGAGACAGAGGCAAGCAGAACCCTGGGACTGGCATTCCGCCAGTCTGTCCCACACAGTGAGTTCCAGGCCACTTAGATACCCTGTCTCGGGAGGTAAATGGATCTATATTAGCTACTTTCTTGTTGCTAGGACAAAATATCCAACCAGAAGCAATTTTACAGAAGAAAAGGGGTTTAATTTAGATCAAGGTTTTAAGGGGAAATTTCTACATGGCATGGAAGCTGCAACAGGCCCACATCACAGCTCACCAGAATCTAGAAGCAGAGAGAGAGAAAGAAAACAACTTGACATAGAGCTGGCTGGAATGCCTCAAGGCCCACCCCCAGTGACATACTTCCTCCAGCAAGTCCCCACCTCCTTAAAGTTCTGCAGCCTTCCCAAACACCACCAAAAGCAAGTGTGTTTGAACACGAGTCTCTTGGAAACATTTTACATCAGCAAACCCCCCACAATGCCCAAGGAACGCTCAAGGCTGTCCTTGACCTTTACATGCACACACACATGCACATGTGCACATGTACACATACACACATGAACACACTTAGTCATGTGTGCACGCACACACAAGGCACTCACGCAATGGGTTGTCTGTGAGCAAAGATCCTTTCCAAATGCTTGATTGGTGATAATTCACAGTGGGGGCCACCTTATCAAATATTATTATCACCCTCACTTTAGAGATAAGCAAAATGAGGCACAAAGACTTAAACAACTTGCCCAGCATGAGCTCACAGAAGGTGGGATCTGAAACGAAGCATCTGGTTTTGTACTGATAGCACCTGTTCCCGAGCTTTGTGTTCAGATGACCTAAATAATGTTTGACGATTTTGTTGATGAAGCAGGAAAACGTGGAGTCATTTTTGCTTCCTCCTGCTACCCAGCACTGCAGCAGTCACCAAGGTCACAGCATGTCAAACGGCTCCTTACGGCTCCTGCGCTCCCCCAGCTGCACCACCTCCAGGCTACGCCCGCTCTCGGCTGGACATTCCTTAGCTGGCACTCTTGGCCTTCAATGTCTCCTTCCCTCATATCCAGCCGTCATATTCTCCCCAGTCATCCTCCCAAGCACAACTCTGTTTGCCTTAGCCACAGCCATGACTCCTGTTAGTTTGCAAACTAGAGTCAGTTCATATCAATCAAGAGCACCACTTACCTTTCCAAGCCTGTCTTCTATACTGAATTCCCCCAGTATGCAGACTAGGCCACTAATAGAAACATATGCCCATGCCAGGACCCTTTGGTACGTACATATGAAAGATGGTTGAGAATCCCATATTCCTGCTTTCCAGTACAATACGAAGTGTCTATCCTATACTGAGGCACACTCGGCACAAACAGTTAGTGGTGGGGTGGACTGTATGTACCAATATTTGGCACATTAGAAATTGATCTGGGAACCATCTAAAGTACAAATTGAGTGGAGCACAATGTGGCATGAGAGCTGAAATGGGGGACTACCTGTGGGAAGAGAACCAGCCAGAGAGAGCAGTGGACACAGGAAAGGTGGGGGGAGGGTGGTAAATTAGAACAGAGTACTATGACACGTATGTGTGGAAATGGACAGGACATGGTGGTGCACACCTTTAATCCCAGCTCTCAGGAGGCTGAGGTACAAGGATCCCCAGGAGTCTGAGGCCAGCCTGGGGCCATAAAGTAAGTCCCAGGTCAGCCAGGACTACAGTAATACCCTACCTCAAAAAAAAAAAAGTATGAAAATTCCATAGTGAAACCATTACTTTGAAAAACAAATACTATTGTCATCATGATTTAAAAGGAAAATAAATTATGCATAAGCAAAAATAACATATTAAGAACAATAACTATATTTTCCAAAATGTGAAATAGCTCAAAGCATGGTGGTACTTTGCGTTTTTGCAAATCTGTACTGTCTGGTTTAGTAGAACACAGATAGAGTCTCATATGTGCCTCTGCATTTAAGCTTTTGCATATCATGGAGCCTCCAGCAAACTATCATATGCTCAGGAAAAAATGACTATGGAAAGGCAAATCACATCTTAGTGTTATGATAAAACTCATGCTGATCTCAAAGATGGCTGGAAAAAGCTCTGGAGAAACCCCAAGGTCTTTGGTCTGTATTTGAAGAGCCATTATTTATGTAAATCATGTTTTGCTTTTATGACAATTCGCCCTAACCTTATATCATTTCCTTCATGGAATCCCCTTCTTTAGTTTCTTCATCCATCAGTGATCAAGGTGGCACTGTCTTTTTATGAAATCTTCCATCACTAATAAGATTCCTCCCGGCAGAAACTATAGATGAGTGATAGTCCAGGGCTCAATCTGCAGCATAAAAAATATACATTTTCCTTCAAATTTCTATAACACTCTCATTATATTTTTTATCATATTTGAAATATTCAGTTACTTAGTCAGTGAATATTGACTGTCTATCTTTGCTATATTTTTACTGCCTACCCCCTTCCCAGATTTCACAATCTGCCTTGTTTGCCTTGAGGGTCAACCAAATCAATCTTTTTATTAGTGGTATAGTTTGAGGTACACTGATGTTGTGGTAAAGATAATATTTTAGGGTCAGAGAACCTTTCTATAGGTCTCAAATTATACCATCTATATCATGTGATTCTGTCGTAAATTAAAATGTCTACTGTTCTTCAACCACACTAAAATAGGTTCCATTCCCTTTAAGCATAAAATTACAAGCATTGCAGCTGATGGGCAAGGTGGCATGTGTCTGCAATCTCAGCTTCTTGGGATCCTAAAGCAAGAGACTCACAAGTTTGAAGCTTGCTTGAGCAACTTAGCAAGTCTCTATCTCAAAAAAAAAAAAAAAAAACTTTAAAAAGGAATTGGGTATTTCTCAGTGGAAGAATACTTATCCACCTTAGGCAAGGACCTGGGTTCCATCCTTAATATGGGGAGAAGAGCTGGAGAAAAGAAAGAAGGAAAGGACTGGAAGAGGGAAGGAGTGATAGATGCGGGGGAGCAACAGTACATCTGAAAAATATTTATGAGGATAAATGCTTGAACCAAAACACCATAGACATATACCAACATGTTCAATATGCCCCTAAATGTTTAATTTGGCAGATGTGTAATAGCAGGTGTTGGATTTGGAATCCACCGGAGTGAAATGATGCTGTTGCCCCACTTTTCTGTAACGTTTGAATGAGTACCAGGAGTTTTTATAAGGAGCCACTTCTGACACGTATTTCTGCGGCAATGTTAAGTATGAAATGACATTTCTAGAACTCAATATCTTCCACTACCCTAAAACCGTCTTGAAGACAGAAGATGTGTATTTTTTAATCTCTGTATACAGTGTCTGTCACTTAATAAGTGTCACATAAACTTTTTAGGAACAAATGGCCCCATGTTGAAGAATAATACTAAATAAATCATGAAGTCCTTGGATTGGAAGTTCCTAACATAAGACCAATATGTCATAACCACTCATATTTGCTGAAAATATGAAGACATCACTGAATAATATATAACTGATGATTCTACTGTGACAGAGTTGTTGCCCTGGGCACTATGAGGTCACAGTAATGACTAAGACTGGACCATGCATCACAAAGCTCAGAGTGAAACCACATACTCTCTATTATGATAAACAATCATGAAACCAGCAAAGCACCTAGATGCATGATTCCTTAATTGACTTGGAGGCCCCGGGATATTCAAGTTCCACCCCTCACTTTTATTTCCGCTTCTAATTGACACATCACTAAAGGCAAGGGCTCATGGGATATCAAGGCTGTGTCATCACAGCCCCTAATTGATATGAAGGTGCATAACCACTCAGGGTAAAATGATGTTCTCACTGATGGGACGCATAGAGTACACAATTTGCATTTCACCAGAAAAAAAAATATTATTTTGGTTTCCTCTACAAAGCACTAATGTTCTCAATACTGCTGACTGTGCTGTTCTGAGAAAAAGCTATCAGGCCTGCCACACAGTTAGAAGAAGAGGAAATATGGCCTCCCTGGGTGTCAAATTTCCTTTCTGTAATGGAAGGACGTGTGCGGCAACGTTTCAAACACAGTCACAGAGGAAAAGGAGACTGACAGGTCAGATGGATGAATGAGAAGGAAAACACGTATTGAGAAAGAAGCTGTCAGAAGTGGATCCCACTTCTGAATCAGAAGTGTCCTGATTAAAAATGCCCATCATAGAGCCATTAGGAAGGAACGTGTAAAAAGGTAAAGCTCAGCCCTATCGTTGAAGTATTAGAGATCTCAGGGAAGAATCTGGGCACTGAGGGTACACTGCTATCCTGGCATCTATGATATTAACTACCTCTGTGTTTCAAGCCAGAAAACCTGTATCTTCATCAAGAATACTTTTTTTTTCTTAATTTAAAAATTCAGTAGAAGTATATATTTGGGGTGTTGTTAGTATGCAGTTTGAAGCTCATTTCTTCAAACTTCTCATCAATAATGGTTTATTTCTTTCCTATAATTAGAGTCCAGAACTTTCTGTGTTTACAGTGACATTAGTCGATTCCCTAGATGCTCTGGGCCAAATTAAATAAAGGACTGCAGGGAAATTTATCTATAGAACATGAATCTTTAATGAGCCTTCATCCCTATAACTCTTATAGTAGAGACAATCTTGCAGAAGCAGATCTAGTTTCTAGCCACCCACAAAGGCTGGAAGAACTTGAACAAAGGAATGAATGCCCTGGATGCTCCTGCCTCACATATAACATGAGAGGAACAGACTAGATAACCATTGAGGTCCTTTCTTGTCTGACCTTCAGACTTCATCATTCTCACATTTCCTTCCTCCATTCTAAGTGATGTACAACAGACCGTTGTTAATATGTGGTGGGTTTGTGGTGACCGGGAGACATTAGTTAGGAGTGCTAGCTGAGACTCAGCCTCACCTATATCACTTATTGGCTATGAGACTTTGAGCAAGTTACCTATGAGTGCCATGTTTCAGTTTCCTCATCCATAAAATAGGATAATAATATTTGTATCTCACAAAATTGCTAAGATAGAATAAAATAATTAATAAATAATTACTTTCCATAAAAGATTTGACAGTAAACATGAAATATTTAATGATACAGTGTATATTTTGCACCTAGGTATGGGAAAGAATACTTTCTCTGCAGACTCTCACTTATGTCATCAGACAGACCAGTCAAAGCTATGAAATTTCCAGAGCTATGAGGAAGATTTTTTGGTACAAAATAAATCAATGTCACCTGTTGATGTCAAGAGTTCTCTTATAGCATGAAAGAACACAAACGTACTAATAAAAGTGCATATCATGTTATAAATAAACAGAAACCTCTTATTGAGGATAAGCTTACAGAAAAGTGTCTGGATAAAAATGAAAATAAGGGCTGGAGAGATGGCTTAGCAGTTAAGCGCTTGCCTATGAAGCCTAAGGACCCCAGTTCGAGGCTCGGTTCCCCAGGTCCCACGTTAGCCAGATGCACGAGGGGGCGCACGCATCTGGAGTTCGTTTGCAGAGGCTGGAAGCCCTGGCGCGCCCATTCTCTCTCTCTCCCTCTATCTGTCTTTCTCTCTGTGTCTGTCGCTCTCAAATAAATAAATAAATAGAAAAAAAAATTTAAGAAAACGAAAATAAGAGGAACATAAAACTAAAGGATGAGAGAGAGTAAAATAGATAAATAAAGACCAGCTTCTGTCACCTGTTGTGTTGCCTGTTTTCACTGCCTTACTCATATCCATTTGTGGGTCAGATTTCATTTCTATCTGAATAATAATTTCTTCAAAACCTTGATTTAAAGAGGCTATGAACATCATATATACACAATGTATTCACATATAAAAATTTGATTTGACGTAAAGCAGCTCCCACTTTGAATCCCACAAAGAGGGTGTCCATTAGCAGCCATCCCTGGAACTGTGTATGTGTCCAAGGATATTCCTGGTGCCAAATACAGCTGAGCCACTCAGAATACCCCCAAGGTTTGATTTAGCCAGAAGCTCTTCTATGACCCTGGACACCTGGAGCCAAATCCCATCTCAAAAGAAAACTTTAAAACTGATCAGCAACAGATATCACCCAATTCTATCAGACAGATAGAATTGGGTGATATCAACCCATAGCCATAGATTCCAAACAAACTCAAGCCGTAATCTATTCAACAACTCAGTAAGTTGTTTGGCCATCTGATTACTGGCTCCCCGTTGAAAATAACTTCATGAAATATAGCAGGCAAGCATGATGCTTAGCAGAAAAATACTAAATAAAAATTATGACTTTGTTAACTTTGAAAAAAATCATCTATTTTAGTAGATTTTGGCTAGCAGATATACTGACGAGTCACATTAGAGATTTTATTGAAGTACAGTATTGGTGCAAAAGCCTAATAACGCAACCTAGAATGATACTGAAAGATAAGAAAAGCAAGAGAGGAAGGAAAGAAGGGACAGAGGGAAGAAGTAAGTAGAAATCTTGGTTCCAAAATTAAACCAAACAAAAAGCAAGCAGCCAGGAAACAGGAAAAGCCATCTACAGTCAGGGTGAGTTTGTGTGTCAGATTCATGCAAATACCATTCCTTGCCTTTTCTGTCACCTTATTGATTAAATCAGGTCAACTACGCAGCCAACAAATTTAAAAAAAAAGTGTATGACCTCTTTCGGCAATAGAACACATCATGCTCCAATTAATAGAGACAACTATATTTAAAAAAGAAAACACTTTAGTTAAACTGCATGATTATAATATTGTTGTAGTCACTTCCATGCTACTGGGATGAACTTCCAAACCAGACACAGTTTATGGGAGGAAGGGATTTATTTGAAGCCAGGGGATGTTCCACCGATGGCAGAAGTAGCTGGCCCTCTTGCACAGGTCCAAGCAGAGAGACACAAGCACATGCTAGCTCCAGAGGCAAGCTCAGGCTTGGGGACGCCTGCAGCAGCGGGGCCCAGAGAGCCCTCTGCACACCTGTGTTGGAACTCAGATCTGCCTCCAAGAACACCTTGGGGCTAGACTCCAGGATGTGCCCTCCAGTGAGTCCTCCTCCAGCCAGGCAGCAAGAGACAAGCATTGAAATAAAAATGTCTGAGTCCACTGGGGAACACATACTCAAACTACTACAAATACGGTTCTTTTTATTTTCAGGACTGAGGATTGAACCCGGGGCCTTGAGCACGCCACGACAGCACCATGCCAGCTGAGCTGTATCCCCAACCTAAAGTTTCACAAATTGATCAATCAATAATAATCTGTTAATAGGTTTCCTTGCTCTAATAATAAAATGGCATGATAAATAGTTCAATTAATACTTTTTGAATCTAAATTTACCCAGCAAGCCTGCTACCTCAATAGAGTTAAGAAAAATCTGTGGGAATAGTGATATCTAAGAACCAAAAAATGAAAAAAAAAAAGTCACTTCTAAAAACCATGCACCGAGTTTCTTTCAATTGATATTTTTTTAAAAAGGACAAAGAGTATTGAATGTTGTTGCTTCCAAATGAATTGTGGCTTTTATAAGTTCTGCTAAGTGATCTATAGGAGCAATGTCCAGCAAGCCAGCCTCCCTCATATTATCTACTGAAGAGCAAATGCGACTCTGCACTGTTAAGCTGGTCATTGTAATCAATGTGGCATCATTTAGAACATTCAGGATATAATAGTGGTCCTTTCATATAGTGCCTGAGGAGAGAATCTCTCCTTGCATCCTAGGTACAGTTGGAGGACTCAGACATTGCATCACTTGACCACTTTGCCTAAAGTAGATATTTAATATTTTTGGCTGGAATTTAGCACAAAGGGTAAAGCTACTTCTACACAGAAAGATGAGGGATTTGTAAAAAGTAAAAAGAAATGAAATAAATAAACTCAGAGTGGAGCAAAAAGCAAAGTTAAATGTTTTGTTTCTCCCTTTTATAGATTTCCATGGTACTCAACAACAGACAGCAAAATGCAAAAACTACTTAATACAACACTGAGTTGGTGGTAAATTTTTCAGGAAGGTTGCTGAAGAGAAGAAGAGCATCCAGACACCTAGTGAGGTGAACCAAGTTAAAGCAAAATGGCAAAAAGAGGGTTTAATTTAGCTAGGTTTAGACAGAAAATGACAAGTTTGAAGACAGGCAAAGACCCTGCATGCACATAATCGGTATTTGAACAAAATAGAAAAGCTAGAATAGAACCATTTCTGCTCAAAGATCTAAGAGAAGAAAATCATCCCAAAATTGAGTAGGACCCTTAGCCAGGGGTAGCAGCACATGCTTTTAATCCCAACACTTGGGAGGGAGAGGTAGGAGGATCACTGTGTGTTCGAAGCCACCCTGAGACTACAAATAGTGAATTCCAGGTCAGTCTGAGCTACTCAAAAAACAAAAAATAAGTAAAGTAGGACCCAAACCTGTACATGAAAAGACCACATCTCATTCTCAGGGTAGAAGAATGATCTGGATGACAAAGCAGGCTTGTCTGACCATGTGCTACTCTCTGGTACGCATTGTGCCAAAAATGTGCCATCAACCACCAGAGTAAAAGTCCTCAGGATGGTCTCGAGCTTTACTACAGCCATGCTCTGACCTGGACACAAAATACTGGGGGAAAGAAAATGAGGTCCAAGGGTTATATATTCTGCTTAAGATATGCAGCTTGAAAACACAGATATTCATTTTCATATATTCCACAATACAGATAGTAGAATGCGCATAGGCACTGAGCAAGACAAAATGAGTTGTTGAGAAACTGCAGCCAATCAGGACAGAAGTGAGGAAGCCATGATGTGAAGACTGGTGGTGAGCGCTGGATAAGCTGAAACATATGATTAAGATGAAACAACTGAGCAGAGAACATGAATTTTGTAGACCAAAGCCATGAAGCAATATCACATCCTGATGAATAGTTGAAAGGTATACTATTTTTTTTTTTGGAAAAAAAGTCAGGTGAATAAGCACGCAGACCTCGTCTTAGAAAGTGCACACCATGTGTCCAGCATATGCATATAGCTATATACTTCTTAGCAAAGTCTACAGTTCAGGTGTATAGGAATGTTTGTATTTATTTAAGAAAGTATATCACCCAAACTGAAGGAGTAAATAACAAATCAGACAATACATTTTGCTAGCAGAACAGGAAATACATTAGGTTAATGTTTGGCCCCTCTTGTCAAAATTAATTCCAGAGATGAATGTAAAAATTAACACAAAACTAGAAGAAATAGTCATGTGCATATAATTGATATCTCATTAGGGAAGGATTTTCTGAACATTATAGAAATACCAAAAATGAGGAAGTATCAGAAACAACATTACAGTTAAAGGGGTCATATTAACAACACTTATGAAGCATTTAAGAAAACACATCCCAGGCTAGAGAGATGGCTTAGCAGTTAAGACACATGTCTGCAAAGCCTAAGGACCCAGGTTTGATTCCCCAGTACCCACATAAGCCAGATGCACATGGTGGTGCTTGTGTCTGGAGTTTGGTTGGAGTAGATAGAGGCCCTGGTGTGCCCATTATATCCCTTTCTCTTTCTCTTTTTCTCTCTGCCTATTTTTGTCTCAAATAAATATATAAATGAATAAAATATATTTTTAATTACAACAAAAGAGAATATATTCCTATCTAAAAGAAAATGGCCAATAGAATAAAGACTGATAATTCTCAAGAATGAATACAAACAACTCTAAGCATTCTTATTGAGTGCCACCTCTTGGTGCTGAGCTTTGATAGCTCTGAGATGAATTAAAAGATCTTGTGGAGTTTATAGTCTTCTGGAGGAAGAACATTCTAGTAGGTGGATTCTCATTTTATGGTTAGTTGCTTAAAATTGATTGGCCTCATAAAAGGATCCACAGTAGTACTTTTATAATCATCTAAGGCATTTTCAAGTGAGCTATTAACTCATACCAGAGTGTATTTTATATCAACATCAATGCATTCGACACTATCCATGCATATAGCGCTGTAAGACCACACTGCTTGCTAGGGCTTAGAGGGACAGGATGCCATTCAGTTCTCAAAACTACAGAAAACTGCCAGAAGTTTCTTTACCTTATATATAGGGAAATTAAGGTGCTTCAAGAGATTTAGCAAGTAATCAAAACACATATATTAAATAAAAGCCTAAGCCATAATTTAAGTCCTCCCTAAATCCATGAAACAAGGCAACAACATTTGCAAAGTGAAAGATTGCTCAGAAACATATCAATTAGGTTAGATAATGTGTACCATAGATACAAGTTTGCTCTCTATAAAACATAGATAGCAGCTTTGAACATGGGCGAGATTCATCTTTTCTTCCTTGACCTACAATATATTTTCACTTTGAAAACTAGCTATAGGATGTTTCGTTTTTATTGGTTTCATTTTGTCTCCGATAGTCATTACTGATGCAGTCTGATTAAAGATACTCTTGACCTTGAACTCTCTCCCTATTCCTAGGCAGCAGAGCAGGATGAAACGTATGGCACCAGAGTCACAGCAGCACAACTGTAGGCCTCCCCAAGAATTATGTGGCCATGGTAGTGATTTGCTATCAACAATTTCAAGGCTCCTCACTCAGAGCAGTGGATGTGTGGCCTTAAAGTGTAAACCTACAGATCAGGCAGGCAGTTTCTCTCCTATGCAGAGCAGCCAGGCTTTTCAATGCATTCATGGAATCTATATTTTCCTTCACATGACCACCACACTCCGGAGAATTTGGACCAACTCAGCATGCAAGGACAATAGGGCCGGCATCCGCTCTGCAAATAACACACAGCACACTTCTCAAAATACATGACCTTGGGTGAAGACGAGGAAAGGGGCCGTGAGCTTGCATATGTACGTGTGCATGCATGTATCTCTCCACACATATGCCAGGAAATTAATCGTGTTATGATCATCAGCAAGACTTCTGACTCAATATTTGACTAAACAATGACCTTTGTAGTTGCGAATGTGTGAGCTTGAAAAATGAAAGTTCACCTTGTCATCATATTGCTGGCACTGGAATTTCTTCTTGGTTAAAAAATCTGAAGTGCTCATAATTCTCCGATGCTGCGCCATCCCTTTCTGGTTTGTTGAGTTTATTTTTTCTGGATGGCTTTGCTGTAGTAATAGATTTTTATTGCGTGATGCTCTACATTCTAGCAAATTTGCAGTTGATTATCCGAAGCTCATTCTGGACCAATTTCCAGAGATAGTTTTGCATGACCTTGTGGAAGCAAGTATAGGACAATGATCTTTCTTTTTATTTTCTTTCATCTTGTATTACTCTCACATGGGGAAGGTGGGAGAAAAACACAGTGAGGGGCTGACAATTATGTTCTGTTATGAAAAGATAAGGACCTCTACTTTGTAAAACACTATTAAACATATCAGTGTCTTCCCCCTTTTTTTTTGACATGCTGTGCACCATAACATTGAATCATGATTGAAACTGTTAGCATGTATATTCTTTCTATGTGTAGATAGATGAGATATATAGATAGATGATAGATAGATTAGATTAGTTTAGATTAGATTCACTTCATAGAATGAATATACTTTGGTTTTAGAAATAACTCCTCCTCATTATGTGTTAGTAATTATTTGATGAATTTCATTGTTTCTTGTGATAGTGGACCCATGTTGCCATGAAAGACAGGGTTACTAGTTAGGAGGCTGTAACCACAACCTGGCATCCATGACCTGTCCCATCGCTATGCAATATACTTCTCCAGACGTAATTCTATAAGCAACTGCATACTTTCCATATTGCATGCATATCGAGCTAGGACAAGAAAACACAACAGTTAGGCTGAGGACGTGGCTCAGCAGGTGAAGTGTTTGCTGCATGATCATGAAGGCTGAGTTCAGATCCCCAGCCCCCATGGAACATCCAGGCACAGCATCACGTGCCTACCATCCCAGCACTGTGTGAGTGGAGAGAAAAGGACCCCTGGGGCTTGGTTGCTACCAGTTCTAGCTGGATTGGTGAGTTCCAAGTTCAGTGAGAGCTCTTTCTCCAAAAAATCAGATAGAGAATGATTAAAGAAGACACTCACCATTGATCTCTGCTCTCTCTTTCTCTTTCGTACACATACATATTCACATGAGCACATATATCTGTACACATGTGTACCCATATGCATACAAACATGTGTGTGCATGTGCACAGAAAGTAAAGAAAAAAACACACGACATGCTTAGCACCTAGGGAAAGCTAGAAGGAAAATGAGCCAATGCCGATATTCATAAAATGCCATAGAAAATAAGAAAAGGCAAATGGTTGACGACAGCAGTGATGAATGTCAGAGATGGTCCATCATTAACTCAAACCTTAGCCTGGACTCTTGAGCACTGAGAGGCTTCCTCTGACCATGTGCCTATTTCAAGTCTCCCCACACTCAGGTGATCACCACCAGTGTGGTGGGCTTTCTCCAGCACAGGTTAAGCACCAAGGGATTTAAGGCACCATGCAATGGATCTATGGCCTGGATTCAATGGCACCTTTAATCCTATCACTCCTTAGGGCCCACTGAGTCCAAGTGGGAAAGTGGACTCTTCAGGGTCTCCACACACCCCAGTGGTTTCCACTTCTGGAACTTTGCTTAGGGTCTCCGTTTGCCTGTAGGCCTCTGCTTCCACTTGCTTTTCCAGCAGGCTTCCTCTGAGTCCCTGTATACCAACAATACCTTCCAAATGAGTCTCATTCTGAGGAGGTTGATTTCTTATCATTGTCTGTTTATTTGTCTGTTTTTTTTAAAGTCCTATGAGGACTTGAAAATCAGAAGCTGGTCTACATAGCCTACAGCCCTGAAGAGCCCCCAGCATATAGTGGGAGCATAGTAAATCTAGGTTGAAAGTAGAACAGCTGTTATCAAAACAATAAAATAGCAAGTACTGGTGATGGTGCAGAGCTAGGGAGAATGTATAACGGGGGAGCCACTATGGAAAACAATGTGGAGGACTCTTTAAAAAAAACCTATAATTAGAACTACTGTGTGATCCAACAATCCCACTCCTGGACATCCGTGCAAAGGAAATGTGATCAGTACATCATTTGTATCATTTTATTCATATATGTTGGCATGTATGTAAGTAGTTATATGAATATTATCCATAAAATAATAGAGTTCTGTGATTTACCAGTGTGGATAAAACTAAAAGACATTATGTTAAATAAAATATGTTAAATGCAAAATAAAATCATAGATTCTTATTTATGTGTAAACAGTAAAACATTGACTTCAAAGAAGTAGACAATAGAATAATGGTTTCCAGAGCCTGGGAAGAATGTAGGAAAGAGAAAGATGAAGAGAAGATAGCTGATGGGTACAGAGGTACAGTTAGGAGAAATGACTTCTTTTTCTCTGTGATAGCACAATTTGGATAACTATGCTTGTCAACAATTAACTGAATATTTCAAAATAGCTAGTGGAAACGATTTGGAGTATGCTTACTTTTTGTTTTTTAAATGCTTATTTATTTAAATATTTAAAGGAGAGACAGACAGAATGGGTGTGCCAGGGTATCCAACCACTGCAAACGACCTCCAGATGCACCACTTTGCACATCTGATTTTATGTGGGTGCTGTGGAATTGAATCCCAGTCATTAGGCTTTATAGACAAACACCATAACTACTGATCCATCTTCCCAGCCCCCTGAGTATTCTTATCTTAATTTTACAAGAAATGATAAATATCTCAAGTGATATGTTATGCCAGTTTCCTGTTCTAATCAATATGTATTATATATATGTATAGGAATATCACATTGCATCCTATAAATATCTACAATCACTATGTGTCAATTAGAAACAAAAAGAAAGGAAAGAGAATGAAAGGAAGGAAGGAAATGGAGAGAGGAAGGAGAAAAAGGGAGAAGGAAAGACAGAAAAGAAAGGATGGAAGAAAGAGTGGGATGTAAGGAGGGAGGGGAAGGGAAGTTGAATATGCAAATTATCTCTGAAGTCATCAAATCTTTATGATGGCAGGTCTTCAAATACCAATTAGGTTAAAATTAAGCATGTAGAATTAGTTTCATTATTTATTTGCTCTGTTTCTACTTATCTCACCTATGCAATGGCTATAATACCACCCACCTCTTTGAGTTGATGGCACAACTAAATTTTAAAATATGAATAAGCTGAGTGTGGTGGTGCACGCCTTTAATACCAGAATTTGGGAGACAGAGGTAGGAGAATTACCATGAGTTCAAGGTCACCCTAAGGTTACCTAGTGAATTCCAGGTCAGCCTGGGCTAGAGTGAGACCCTACCTCAACCCCCCCCCAAAAAAAAAGAACGAAAGAAATGACTAGAAAATACTTAGATATATAGATAAGAATATGTATGTGTATGTTTCTCATATGCATGTTGTGGTGTTGAGGGCATCCACGTGTAAGTGCAGTTGTGCACACTGCATGCACGGTGCAGAGGCCAGGGGGAAACATTGCATGTTGTCTTGTATAGCTCATTTGCATGTTTTCTTGGATTTTTCACTGAATCCAGGGCTGATGTTTTCCACCAGACATGCTGACCAGAAAGCCCAGCCATTATCTGGTATATACTCCCCACAGGACATGCATGGTCACGCCCTACTGTTTATATGAGTGTTGGGGAATAGAGCTCCAGGTAGATAAAGCATTCTCAGAAACTCATGCAGGGCCAGCAAGCACTCTTACCCTTCGAGCCACTTCCATGGCACTACTATAAGAGTTGAAAGAATGCTGGGCATCATTATTCACCAAGTAAGTAAAGTCAACCTTCTGATTTCTACCATCCAAAGTCGACATGAATTAAAATTTGAAGATTATGTAGTTCATTTCTGCTGGGACTGTTGGGCTTTGAGTTTATTTTGGCATTCTTTACATGGCTTACTATGTTGCATTGCTCTTTTATGTGTCTTGGTTTTTTGTTTTATCATTTCTCGTTTATATGCATATTATTCGCAGTCTTCCCTTAATCTTCCCCTTCTCTGCATGAGCAAGAAATAGCCAGTAATTCAGGTGGCTAGTAATTCAAGGCTGGGTAACACACCCATGTTGAGTCAGCAGGGACTCCGATTTAGAACCACATCAGCAGACATCTTCCTCTGTAAATATTTCAAAAATCAATGGACACAGCTGCTTTCACTACTCCAAATTACCATATGCATCCATCAATCAAATCTGTTTCCATTCACAAACAAGACTCATGATGTTATTCTTGAAAAAAAAAAAAAAGAACCATGAATCTGAATTTCTGTGTACATCAGTCTTAGTCATTCTCTTTCCCATCAAGAGACAGGGAGATTCATAACTTGGTGATAGGAGCAAACTGGGCATACTCTCATAGGTCAGCAATGTCCTAGAGCATGTTCAAAACTAAAGGTCAAACTCCCACAAGTCCAAAGCTATTTTCAAGGTAGCAGTCTCATTTCACTTCCCTTAAGATGATAAACGTGCTTATTTCCAGAAAGATTTTGTGGAGTTGCTTGTCCTCTGAGTAGCATTAGAAATAAAGTTAGGTTTAGTACTCTCCTAATTAAAGACGATCCTAGTACTTGGGTCAGGGTGGCTGGTCCTTGTACCACAAATACACCGTGCTCCTCCTTCTTCGCGCTCTTTCTCAAGCTCTCCTCATCTCTAGCCTACCATGATGTCAGTGCAGATTCAGGGCTCCACTGTGCATGAGCCCCAAGACCTTGGAAAACAGATTGAACTTTCTCTAAACCTCAAGTTCCTCATTCATAAAATGAGGAAACAGCATGTATCTGAAATAGTTGTTGTCTTGAATAAATTAGAAAAAGATGTGATTTGTAATTCATAGCATGTATTTCATGGCCAAGTGTGTCAGTGCTGAGATTATTCTGCCTAGCTTAGCCCATGCTAGTCTACCTCCCTCCAAGGCCCAACTAACCCTACACCTTCCCAATAGTTTTACCTTCATCACTGTTTCTACTATATAACTTTCAATCAGCACTAGGCTTCTATATTAACCACACACACAGACACACACAGAGACACACACACATACACAGTTGCAAAGATAAAGATAAAAATATTGACATCGCTTTATGAAATCAATTGTGAGGGCCTCTGCCAAGGAAATGACCATTTTCTTGTTCTCACAATGATATTTCTGGTGTCATTTGGTATACTGAAAAACTAATTTTGTGTTGTATAAAAAAAAAAAATCATGGGTTTCCAAGCAAATGCTACATGACAGTAATGGAGACAGTAGAGTGATTCGGATACCCAGGGAACAATTGACTTTGTCTGGTAAATTATGTCTAATGGTAGGCCTGGAAATGCCCAACCTTATCAAATACTAATCCTGAAAGGGGACAAGTCATACTTCAAGACCTGAGGACTCTGGGAGAGTGGGGAGACTTGTTCAGACATGTGCAGACAAGGTAAGAGAGGGCTGACAACCAAATAGGAGGAAATATGGGATCATCCAAATATTTTACCCAGGAAGAAAAAGAACTGACATAAATAAGGTCCTCCTCCCCACATTCCCACATTTAGCTGACAGCAGAATCAGCAGGCACATGTTTCAGAATACAGATGACCAGGGAGCAGCTAGTTTTGCTCGGAATCTTGTAGGAGGCTGTGGAAGCTAGAATGCATGGGGTTAATAATTCTGCCAATGGAGTATGGGGATCAATCAGACCTGAGAGTCTCACCTGCAGTTTCTTCTAAAAGAAGCATTCCTTCTGCAGTTAGGAATATTCTGGGTCCCAGAGAGACAATGAAGATGCTGCTTGCCCTATAAAAGCACCTGGAACCCAGGGAGGATGAGGGGAGACGTTGCGAGGAACTGTTCCAATTTTCCCTCTTGCCATTTGAGACCAGAAAACTAAGAGGGAGTAGGGACTCTGAGGAGAGCTGGGTGGTCCCCAGCTTGAATTTTAATTGCACAACTCTATTTCCAGGTGTTTTCCTGAGGGAAAGAGACGCCATGTGGTTGCCCACAGACCTTAGCAGCATCCTTAGGAGCCTTTCAAGCTCTGTGTTATCATTTTACCTACATCAAGAGAAAGTTCAAGGCAATTTAAATAATGTATATCTTTTCTTTTAAAAATCAATGTAAATATTTCATAGACTGTACGGTAAATAATAAATACATTTGGAAAAACAATATAAATATTTGATAGTTTGCAGAGCAACTGTTAAGCCTGGGATTACATATGAATGTTCCCAAAAATCCAATAAATCCTAAATTACATACAAATGGCTCAGAAGTGACCCACACAGAGTCATGGGCACAGTTTTCAGAAGCGCTGCGCTGGTGTTCCAGCTAGGGGAGTTTTAAATCAAGGTGTCATGGTCTGTAACAGCCTACATGTGAGTCATCCAAAATTTTGGTAACTCCCTAGCGCCTATGCCTTCTGATAATACTTGGATCACATCTTGAAATAATAAAAAACACCCTCTGCCTATGAGGGAAGCATGCAGGATGCCCACACCAGGCAGCTGCTGCTTTTAATGCAAAGAATTTGCAATCCTGCCACACACGCTCTCTCAGAAAGACAGATAACATCAAACGGCTGTGGCAAACAGCAGGTACAATTCTTTCTCACTCACCAATGAAGCAAATCTTGGAGTAGAAAGTTTCAACCAGATACATGCACTTTTAAGTTACCCAGGACTTGTTTTCTATTCATAAACTGCACAGTCCATACGACCGCCGACTCCTGGTCCTTCTTCTGCTTCCACTGCCCTCAGCGATTCCATGACGAAGTGGACCGCCAGATTCCACAGCACACGACTCGCCTGTGCCCTTCCCCACTTCTGTTACTTTCTGTCATTTGTGCCCTTCAAGACTCAGTCCCACCCCAGCACAGCTCCTCTGGGATATCATTCTCAGTGAGCCTTGCATTTGCCTCTATTGTAGCACATGTCCTGGACAACTCAAATAGTTGTTTGCATTATTTATTCACCACCAAATCCCAGAACCTAGAAGAGTGCCTGACACATAGTCAACAACATAAATATGTGTTGGATGAGTGGCCAAGCACACTATTTTCTACATCGTGTCCACAGAGCTTGATACGGGTCTCATCTACACTAGGTGTCCAACAAAGATACATCAAGTGGATAAGTACACCTAATCAAGCAATGTGTTTGTGTGGTGGAGGCTTAGGCATTTCATGAAAGAGAATGCAGGAGAGAATAAGGAATGTGCCAAATTATAGCTTCCTTCTTCTTACTGAAACAAATCCCTGGGGGAGATTATAAAGCGCATGCCTTAACAAATGTTTATAAAAGGGTTGGAGAGTATATTTTCTCAAAAATAAGTCCCCATAAGATCTTTAAAGGGCTCCTGGTTACACCCATATAGTATTTACGCACTACATACTTATAAGAAGCTGGGGGCACAACCACATTTAACACATTAAATTTTATATCAAATAGCCCCCACACATTGGATAGAAGCAAATTTATTCACCTCATTTTCCCTTGCAGGAAGCAAAGGCAAATGAAAGAAGATCTAATGACTTGCCCAGAGGCACACAGTGATGCAACAGTGATCCAATTTCTTCTTTGCAGCTCTGTAGAGCACATCTCTCTGAAATGTTAGATGGGGGAGTCTGGTGTTAAGATATTGCAGCTGTCTGTGATCTACCAGTCAGCAAAAATTCATGAAGGTTGAGCATCACTTAGGACACTGGCAGGAAGAGATACCTCAAGAAAAAAAATAAGACATGGTTCCTGGCCTCAGGGAGATGAGGATCTAATTAACTATAGACTTCTTGGTGAGACAAGCTCTCAAGAACACTCATCTCAAGGCACAGTGTTAGATGGCAGCTGTAATTGCTTGGAAGAAGTCATGTGTCGTTTCGGGTTCTTCCCTTGCATGGAGGAGGGACTGAAGCATAAAGGAAATTTGATGTGACTGGATTGAAAAGAAGAATAAATTTTCAACAAGAAGCTACATAAAGTGTCTTGTTCACAGGAGCTTCTTAACATCCCAGTCTAGTCACCATGAACAAAATGAAGAACCACTTCTTTCTCTCTTTCATAATTCTACTCAAGACTCAAAGTCCCAGTAAAGAGAGCCTGGTTAGCTGATACCATGACCATATGGGGCCAATAAAGAAAGTATCTGATAAAAGTTGCTTCTATAGAACCATTAGCCTTTTGCCCAGGAGTAAGAGCCTCTTATTGCTCTGTCCGTGGTTAATTCTTAGAGAGACTCCAAGGACTTTTCAGCAGGGAGATGAGCAGGAGGGTGCCACAGATAGAAAATCCTCCTTCCCACAATTCCTAAGAAAGGAGTTCAACAGACGGGAAGGAAATCCCTTCACTTGAGCCAAGGAAGAGTCATGATGGAGGCCAGACTTGAGTTCAGTATAGAAATGTTCACAACATTGACTCAGATAAAGAGAAGACAAACTCACGACCAAGCCCTGAGAGGTGAGGCTAGGACAATAGATCTCACTGTCAGTGAAGTAAACAAATTGCACTGGGGTGATGTCATAATAATAAATACATTTTGAAAACATGGGCATATCTGGTTGCCAGGCAAGAGAACACACACCAATGAAGAAATACATCCAATTACCCCAGGAGGAAAATTCAAAGGCTTCTCATTCTCACAAATGGGTTGATAGTGCTTATGTCAAGCGGCCTGTGTGAACGGTGCGGGCTGTGCCAATGGCTCTGTGCCAGCTATGCACATCACGGCTCAGACACGTCTCTCTGCTGGTTGGTAAAGAAAGAATTTTCACTAAGCTCAGTAAAGACTGGAGTGAGCCATGGAAGCTCACTCTTCTGTCACTGTGTTTAGCTAATTGGAATAAAACACAGTATTCAGTATGGATATCACTTGGGCAAGACAAAAAAATATCTATTCAGAGCACTTGTCTACAATCTAAATCACATATTACCAAAAAATTGCTTTATATGTATATAACACATTTAACTTTACTCTCTATTAATGCCCACTCAGTTGAGCCTTGCAGAATTTCTATGCTATACCTATGGTCTCTGTGCCTATTTTCACTTTATATAAGCTCTGAGAGGTAGATGGCTTGCCCAAGACAGAGTCATGATCTTGTGTAAATAAGAGTAGAAATATGATACAGCATGCCTAAATGTTGGTAGTCCATGTTCTCCTAAGGCCCAGGCTGAATTAAATACCCTAATAAACAAATAAAATAAATGATGAAAATCTTGGTTTAAAAAAATAACATTTTTTTCAATAGGAGAAAGGTGTAGAGAACATGTGTCATCAGGCAACTAACATTTACTTGGGCTTAACTCTATGGAAATTGATCTCTTCCAAGCCAAGCCAGAGCCTGTGACCATAAACCTGGAAAAAGTCATCAATGTAGAGTGCATGGAGATCTGCAAAGAGGGACACTGCCTTGTAACCAGCATGAGGAGTCCCAGTGCTTTATTGAGGACAGAGGTGCAACTGGAAGGATGCAAGCTACGCTTCCAAAGCTTCCCTGAAGAAGCCAAGAAGCAACCTGAACCATCAAAACCACAGCCACAAACAGAAGGGTGGAGGTGAGCTTTGGGAAGTTAAGAAATTTTCCAAGACTTCCTGTAAAGCTCCCAGTGCCCTAGCCCCGTGTAAACAGGATTTTAAGGAAGATCCCTGAGCAAGCTCCCAGGTCTGGGTCAATGGAATACACACAAAAGCCTAGGAAGTAATCATCCTCAGAGAGCTCTGAATCAAGCAGGAAAGGTCAACGTGGACATTTGGGCAAGGACAGAAGTGCAATTATAGACAAGAGATGTTGAGAGATGAGGCCCAGGTGGTCAGAGGAAGAGACACTCTAAGACAGAACAACCTATTAAAACTCTACCCAAGAATGACATAGCACTTGGCAAACGTGCTTCAACCCATGTTTCTTGCCAGTTTGCTTCAAAATTTAAGGCCAGACTTAAAAAGCATGTCTCAATGTATCATTCAGGCAGAGTCCTTTCTTCCTGCACCTGCTTTGTTTTTCCTGTTCTTAACCTGGATTTCTCTGAAAGCTAGCAAAGGTTCAGATTCCTGTGCCATTGTTTCACATCATTTCAAGACCCATAATGAGTGCTCTGCTCCGTTCTTGACACTGTACCATGTGCTGGAGTTCTGGTGTGCAAGACAGCAAAGACCTTGTCTTCAAGAAACAATTCTCTGGGCTGGAGAGATGGCTTAGCGGTTAAGCGCTTGCTTGTGAAGTCTAAGGACCCCAGTTCGAGGCTCGATTCCCTAGGGCCCACGTTAGCCAGATGCCCAAGGGGGCACATGCGTCTGGAGTTTGTTTGCAGTGGCTGGAAGCCCTGGCACGCCCATTCTCTCTGTCTCTTTCTCTCCCTCTCTCTCTGTCACTCTCAAATAAATAAATAAAAATGAACAAAAAATATTTTTTAAAAAGAAACAATTCTTCAGGAAATAGACACATATAAATAGATGCTTAGGAAACATGATAAGAAGGTCTATAAAATAAATAACATAATAACAACATAAATGCTAAGAGCAATGATTTTCCCCCTTCACTTATTTACAAATATTTGAATGTTGTCCAAGTGATCAGGGCTATTGTAAACACTTGGAACTGACTATTTAATAAGTCATGGTCCTTTTATTGGAATAGTCTATATTTAAATTTGAGGAAGATGCCCATCTGCATCAAAAATCAAGAAGGAACATTTTGGTCATGTTGAGACTCTGGTCCGAAAGGAATAAAAAAAATTGTTGTAGAATGAATCTAATTTGGTATCACTATAATGAAGAACAGCTCACCCTGTGGCTGGCCCTGAGTATCTCTGCCAAATCTTATGCATGGTCTTTGTAATGATTTGGAATAGGTAATAGTAACAATCCTAATACTTTATTTAAATGAGAAAAACTGTAGCACTCATCCTAAGGAGAACTCATTACAGCAGAAAAAAATCCACGAGAGGGCAGAGATGGGGCCGATAATCCTTTGGTGGCATAATCCTTACCTGGCACCACCTGTAAGTTTTCTGGTACAAGCCAAAGGGAGCCAGCACCAGGGTCTACAGCTGTTCTCCTTGGAGACAGCACTGCATTCTTAGATTGTGACACACTCTGTTTCTGACCAACCAGAAGTCCATCCCTCAGAGTTACCTCTGGCCACTGATTAGTACCTGCCAACCATGTGGTTTGAGGAAGATAAATGAGTTCATAAATTATAGGGTTTATACTGCCTGCTACATAGGAAATATCATGTAAGTAATGGCTATTGTTGTCATTACTATTATTATTCAGTAGTCAATCCAAATATGCTATGCAGTTGTTTTTGAAATTACTAACAAGCAAGGAGAAAATGGGGAAATCAGTTTATTGACTTGAGACAGAGAGGGTATGTAATTGGCTGCTGAATTCCAATTTTTTAATTCATATTCATCTTCCACTTATAAAAATTAGAGCACTATGCCCTCCTAGTTACAAAGACTGCAGATGTCATGCATATGCTTGTGTGTGTGTGTGTGTGTGTGTGTGACACAACAATGAAGAACATACATGTGCACATCAATCATTAAAAGGAAGCTATAAGCCAGGCGCGGTGGCACATATCTTTAATCTCAGCACTTGGGAGGCAGAGATAGGAGAATCACCATGAGTTTGAGGCCACCCTGAGACTCCATAGTGAATTCCAGGTCAGCCTGTGCTAGAGTGAGACCCTACCTCAAAATAAATTAATTAATTAATTAATTAAATAAAAGGAAGCCTGTTAACAACTCTGAAAGCAGCTTCTGAGCACCTTTTTTTTTTTTTTTTTTTTTTTTTTCCTGAGGTATGATCTCACTCTAGCCTAGGCTGACCTGGAATTCAATCTTTAATTTTAGGGTGGCCTCAAACTCTTGGCAATCCTCCTACCTCTGTCTCCCAAGTGCTGGGAAACCTATAGTTCAAAACTTAGTGCCATATAAACCAAGCATGGTAAACATACCTGTAATCCCAGGACTTGGGAGGTAGAGGCAAGAAGCTCAGAAATTCAAGGTTGTTCCTGGGACACATAGTGAGTTAGCATCTAGCCTTTACATGAGACTCTGACTCAAAACAATAAAGTATAGTAAAATAGGGTGAAATTTCTCTGAGAGAGAGTTGGAACTTCCAAATGACTGACATATTGCTCGAAACGCCCATGATCAAGTCATCTTTAATGGTGAGGTCTTTGTCCACTCCTCTGTCTACCAACAGAAATAAGGCATCAAGGCAAGATGAGGTTCCATCCAGAAAGCAAAGATATGTTTCTATGGATGAGATTTCAGGTTCCATGTAGACAGCCCTATTACAGAGAAAATGTACCCAAATTTTGTATGACGGACAAAATTATTAATAAATAATCACCCCAGTGTTTGTATAAACCTGGTTTTCATTTCAAAAACATACAGCCCACATATTAGTCTCACCTCAGATGTGGAATTTTTTAAGGAAAGAATTATTATGTTCTTAACAAAATAGGAAGTATTGCTATATAGGCTCTCATAACAAGAGAAACTTCTCTCCCAATAAAATGTTATTCCCACATCCTTTGAACAATGACAAGTTTTCCTTGGTTATCTTTCAAACAAAAGGAAAATTTGCTTTATACATTATTCCAAATTAGTTAGAGAAGGCCAAGTCCAATATAAATATTATACCCAAAGAAAACCAAAGGGGAAAAAGGAAGTTATACAGGAATCATAAACTAAAATACCCACAAAAGTTAGGAAGGGATATTAAGTCTTAGAGTGGAATTCTGGGTACAGAGCAGTGTATTAACCTCCCAGTTCCTCTGCTAGACAAAAACTACATGTCTCCATCCTAGAATTTTCCCAAAATCTAGAACAAACTGCCTTGTGTCCAGGCTGGAACTCAGTCTGCTCTGTGATAGTGCCCAACTGTAAAGATGGAGCAAAACCAAAACTCCCTTCTATACCTCAGATCAGCATGAGAATTTGACATTGCCAGTGCAAAAACTAGCACCCACCCTAAAAAACAATTTCCTCTTTTAATGTGAAAATGCAAAAGCAAGGTAAAACACTGGTGTCATCTTACACTTTCATAATCATAGAGCAAATATTTTTCATGATAAGTGCTGAAAGTGTGACTGTTGAATGCTCAGCCCAGCATGGGACATCTGTGCCAGCCCTTTCCCAAAGGTTCAGGGAACACTGCAGAAGAGAGAATGAAAAGAAGGTAAGGGCTGGAGGATGGGCAGTGCTACAGGACTGTCATCTGGACCCGAGATGGCCACTGTGCTCCTGCGCAGCTTTGGTGAAGTTTCAGTGATGCAAGGGCATCAATGCAGATGTCCTGTAACCTTCTGGCTAGCAAAGAGAGATACTATGTAATGAAAGTTATGGAGCTATCCCCAGCTACTGAATGGTAACAATACTATCCAAATTCTAAGAATTAACCCAATAATCTTCAGACAAAAACAAAATAGCCGAATGCACAAAGATGTTTACTGAAATCATCTCCATACTGTCAAGCCAAACAAAAAACTCAAAAACTGGAAACAATTCCATATCCAGAAATCATTTTATGATGCATTAACATAACATTGTGCTTCCTTCAAATTATTCATGATGGAAACCATATGAAACCATAGGGTACGTTTATTTTATAATGTTAAATGAAAAAAATAGATATCAACATGTACATATCCTCTGCCAAAAGATGTGAAAATCTTTGCATACAATATAAAAATAATAAATATGTTTTTATATAAATGGTGTTGGCCTGCTTAAAAATTCTTCAATATTTTTAATATAAAAAACAAACCATTCTATTTCTTCAAATAAATTTCAGTAAAGTCCTTTCAAGAAGCAATGTGGCTCTGATATAAATCCATGTGGCAAAATCACAATATATCTAAGGAATTTTCTTTCAAATGTAGGCACAGTAGAGGATTAAAACAGAAAGTTACGTAAAAGGGCTGAATGAAGAATAATGTCTGGGACAAGCCTGTCTTATAGAAAAGAGTTTCTTCAAAAGGAAGAAGCCAGGTGATAGGATTTTTATATTTTGTTTCAGTTTTTTTTTTTCTTTCTAAAAGGGTCCCTCTTTTAACTATTAAAAGAGAGAGATTAAGGAAATAAAAGAACACACTCAAAAAGAAAAAGAAATCTCTTATTGGTGAGCTATTCTACAGAGCTGCCAAATCTGAGTAGAAAAAGAAAATAGCAGCTTTGACAAGAGTTACCGACTAAATAAGATTCTCACACCTAAGAAATGAATGCCCCCACCAAAACACCCACAGGTGCTTTTCAAATGAAAGCAAAAAGGAACTCATAGCTAGCCATGCACTGGATAAAGCCCAGTATTTGAAGGTTAAAATATTTTCTAGGGAGAGATTGGAAACAAAATGCAATTAAGTAGAAATGAATAGTAAATTGAATTTAGTGCTCAAAGGTGCATTATATGTGGGTGTTGAGCTTCTTTGGACAGTCTGCACAGGGGGAGCAGAAAGAGCATTCAGCCAGGCTTGAGTACTAATCACAACAGTGCCACCACCTACCTCAACGAGGGCAAGTCACAACAGCGCCCGTCTGTGTGGGGTTCTGTTTCCTCTAAAGATGGAAAGAATAGGGGTTATGTTGTCCATATCGGCTCACAGAACATATCTGTTTCTGGTGGCAGTTTTGGAGGCTGGAACTAGATGTTTGGGGATTGTCAATCATGTGAAGAAGGACACTTGACATTGAATGAATATAGAGGCCAGGACCCCATGGCTAATGCTCTCCAGCCCAAGACTGCCATGGGAGCTATGATCAACAGTCAGGCTCGTTGGCTCATGTCAATGAATGTGATATGACAATATGACAGCCTTGGAATAGGCGTGCCTGTGAGAGGACTGTAGCATGACGTGTGTTAGGAGTTGAGCTTGTTAGGCGATTTTTAAAGGAAGGCTCCAGGAAGCATGGTTTTGTTGTGAATATCATTCTATCTGGAAGCAAAGTAATCCTATTGTTGGGTCTATCAGTGTGCATCTTACTGATTGACAGGAGAAATAGGGTGGAGCTAATGCTGTAAGTGGTCCAGGAGCAGTGGTTCCTCTTTTTAACCCAGAGAGTGAAATGCTTGGCCACTTTGGTTTGGACAGCATTCTTGTTTTCGATGGCATTCAGACGTGCTTGCAGAGAAGTTTCCTTTCTATCTTACTTGATCCATGATCAGAGAGTAAAATGGTCTGGTATTGATATTCAGTGAAATTGTTTACGTCCAACAGATCTCTGTGGTCTAGCTGTTACAGCCAGATAGCTCCAAGCTGACAGCAGTCAGGGCTGCATTTTTCTTTCTCCCCATGAAGAAAATAATTAACTCCAGGGGTAAGTAATTAGCTCAGAAGCCAGAAAAGGAGGCTCCAGGCTGGAAACTATTGAAAGGTAGTCAATCCATGAAGCAGAAGCTCTAGGAAAATGAACCAGTAAAAGTAAAAGCTATTGACTTGGAAATAAAACAAACAAACAAACAAAAAAAGACAGGCATATGAGCAGATGACACCATATCGCCATGCAACTAACCCCTGGATTACAGAGCTTCCACAAGACTGCTCCATTTCCATGTCCAGCCTGTAGCTTTCATTGTCAGATCATATTTTTAAAGGGTCAGACATAATAGTATCTCAAGTGTTTCCAACCTCTGTGGTTTTATAAAATCTTACTCCAAAAAAGAATTTTATTTTAAACACAAAATTGATTTCTGTTTTAAATAACCAATGTTAGTCTATTTGAATAATTTATTTTATTAAGCCATTATATTATGTGCTTGTGGTGGTTTGATTCAGGTGTTCCCCATAAGCTTAGGTGTTCTGAGTGCTAGGTTCCCAGCTGATGGATATTTGGGAATTAATGCCTCCTAGAGGGAGTGTATTGTTGGGGGCGGACTTATGGGCTTTATAGCCAGTTTCCCCATGCCAGTGTTTGGCATACCCTCCTTTTGCTATGGTCCACTTTATGTTGGCCAGGGGGTGATGTCCACCCTCTGCTCATGCCATCATTTTCCCCTGCCATTGTGGAGCTTCCCCTTGAGCTTGTAAGCTAAAATAAATCTCTTTTTCCCAGAAGCTGCTCTTTGTTGGGTGATTTCTACCAGCAATGCGAACCTGACTGCAACAGTGCTCAATTTAATTTCCAAAGTGTCTATACATGAATCAGGGATATTAACATTTACCTCCTGAAACATATCAAAAATGTAGAGATAATATTTAAGAGAAAATAAGTTTAACCAGGAGAGAATATACATTTTAGATTTTTGTGTAAACATCCTTGTTTCAGAGGTCTCATTTCTCAACTAGCATATCTACTCATAGTAGAGAATGTACTCTGATTTTTTTTCAATATCCTTAAAAAAAACTGTTTTGCTATGACCCAACCTATTTTGTGATGCTAACATTCCCAGTCCTTGATGGGTAATTGGTTACACAGTCTGATAAGTATGTAAGACAGGCACTTAAATAACTGAAAAGTGTTTAAGCAGCACATGCTGAGGCACATTTTCTCTCTACCCCATCTCTGAATGTCCTGGGGTATGTACTGAGAACACAATGGCATTAGATGCCACACGGCGGCCATCAGGATCCCAGGAAGCCCTCAAACAAATTTTGAAAGTGATAGCAGCATTCATGGCCTGCAAAATGGTAAAATAGAGATGACGTTGGTTCCAGTAATTAACTTTGCAGCATTGGGGGCAAGAAGCCCCCTGCAGAGTGCTTCGTGACTGCTTTCCTCAAGGGGACGTCTCACAATCTATGACCTCTGGCAGATGGAGTAGCATTTGAATACACAAAATCAGGAAAATGAAGACAATAAAAAGAAGGCAATTTGCTAAATGGAATGTGCATAAATTGAACTGCCTATAAAAGTTCATCAGAACCTAGGAAGAGATTTTTAACCATCTCCACAACCCCAAAAGACCCTGAAATACTCCCTTTTAAAAAATTGTGTTCTTGAATATCTATGCAACCACATCACAAAGACAGACCCTTGGTTCCTACTCAATAAGATCTTGTGCGCCTGTCTCTGCTTTCGAGTGTGTGTGTGTGTGTGTGTGTGTGTGTGTGTGTGCGCGCGCGTGTTCATTCACATCACATAGAAAGACACACATATTTGGCTGGAGAAGTAGCTCAGCACTTATGGTGCTTGCCTGTGAAGCCTAAGGACCCAGGTTCGATTCCCCAGGGACCCATGTATGCCAGATGCACAAGGTGATAGATGTGTCTGGAGTCTGGAGGCCCTGGCACACACATTCTTTCTCTTTCTGTCTCCCTCTTTCACTCTCCCAAATAAATAAATAATATATGTATTTGTAATTTTGTACACATTTTTATTTGATTTCTATTTGATAATGACAAAAGAATATGTTTCCCTTTCATAAACCTCCACAGAAGCTTTTGTGGACATGAGGTTAGTAGAAAGAAGAAATTCTGTAATGATGGACTAGGGAGACATCCTTAGGGGTCAAACTCTAAACTGTGTCTTCTTAGTCTTCTGTAATAGTGGCACTCTTAGAGATAGTGCCAGTGTTCACAGCTGCTGTTGCAGGGTTAGTGTGAGGCTCTGGAAAGAGGCGCCCCACACTGCATGCTCACACTCAGCACACCATTTGTACACGACACCCGTATGAACCATGGTTTAAGGCAGAGATTCTCACCCTTCCTGGAGGCTGAAATCACCACAAGAACTTTAGAAGTCGCCATGTGAAGCCGCATTGTGGGCCATCTACAGTAGAGAGCCTACACATCTGCACTTTTTTTTTTTAATTTTTATTTATTTATTTATTTGAGAGCGACAGACACAGAGAGAAAGACAGATAGAAGGAGAGAGAGAGAGAATGGGCGCGCCAGGGCTTCCAGCCTCTGTAAACGAACTCCAGATGCGTGCGCCCCCTTGTGCATCTGGCTAACGTGGGACCTGGGGAACTGAGCCTCGAACCTGGGTCCTTAGGCTTCACAGGCAAGCACTTAACCGCTAAGCCATATCTCCAGCCCACATCTGCACTTTTTAAGGCTCTTCAGCTAAGTCTAAGAACCAAGACATTGGGCAAAAGAAGGCCAAAAACCAACCTAAGATAAGTAAATGTGTCCTTACTGTGACATGGTTGAAATGGAACCAAGGTGGGCTAGAGAGATAGCTTAGCAGTTAAGGTGCTTGCTTGCAAAGCCAAAGGACTCACATAAGCCAGTTCATTTAGCATTCATTTACAGTGGCTCGAGGCCCCTGCATGCATGCCCATTCCCTCTCTCTCTCTCTCTCTCTCTCTCTCTCTCTCTCTCTCTCTCTCTGTGTGTGTGTGTGTGTGTGTGTGTGTGTCATAAAAGTAAAATACTTTTAAAAAGAAATGGGACCAAGATAAGTCCCCAGTGATATTTTTTGGCAATCTACCCCCAAGAACTAGAGAGCAGATGAAAAGACCCTCTTGCAGTTTGAACAGAGATCCATTTACCACTGTGACTTGTTTGTGAAGAATGTGCTGTCACCATGGAGCAGGGCTGAGTGAACCTTTCAGCCAAACTTAGAGAAAACAGCGTGCTGTTTCATGGAGAGAGACAGAATTGTAGCTTTCTGCAATGATGAAGAAGTGATTTCCACCTCAGGCCACATCTTATCAATGTCACTAGCTCTTTATTGGGGAAGGAGTTTGCCCAATGTTGCAACACTCCTTTCTGGGACATTTCCAAATATTCACTCCCTTTTGCTACCTTGTTGGCATGCCTTTTGTTGACTATCAGCCACCTAGGAACAAAGTTGGAGTGACAAACAGGCTTTGAATTTAGAGAACCATGTGTGTTATTGTCATGTGAATGTAGAAATGAGTAGATGCAGTTTTCTCTGAAACCAAAGAAATGTCTCAACCAACCAAGTGGTCAGCTTCATGACTTACCATTTAGTAACATTCCCAAGTCTGCAGAATCGTTTACTGTAACAATGACCCTGGTCACTGGCTCCAAATCTAGTTTTCAGTTCTGGCTCCTTTCTACCTGCTTGGAAGACAGGAACACTCCATACCTCTTAAAAGATCATATTTCCACTTCATAAGCTTTCATGGAACAGATAGCAATAATATAGTTCTTATTAATAGAGTATTTACTACAGTCTACTGGTCTAAGCACTTTGAATATTTGAACTCATTAAAGCCGCTCCCTGCTCTCTGAGGTCAGCACTAGTGTTAGACCCGTTTTGTCCTTAAGCCAAAAGAGAGCAGATCAAGGTCATAAAACTAGAGAGGCGTTTCAGGGCTAGCCAAGCTGGGACTCCAAGTCTCTTTGGAAGGAGTCAGGGAATGGCCATTCCTTGTTTGCATCACTTCCTTAGACCACATACTTCCTAATTTGCTGCTGACTTTTCCACTAAATTACTTTTAAGACCTTAGTTGTAGCTTATTCTGTGTTGCTATTAGAGAATACCACAGCTTTTGGAATTTACAGGTAACAGAGATGTACTTTCTACTGTGCTGGATGGAGGCTGTGCAGGGTTCCAATATCAGCATCTACTCAGGGCCTTCTTGCTGCACCATATATGCGTACATGATTATACACATGTAAGTGCACAAGAGCAGATGCACACACACGTGTACACTGGCATTGGAGGTCGAAGGTCAGCATCAGGTGACTTCGTTAATCACTCTTTTTATTATTTTTTTAACGTGAGAGGGAAGAGAGAGAATGGGCATGTCAGGGCCTCCAGCCAGTGCCAACAAGCTCCAGACACTTGCACCACCTTAGGCATCTGGCTTACATAGGTCCTGGAGAATCCAGCCTGGGTCCTTGGGCTTCACAGGCAATCACCTTACCCACTAAGCCATCTCTCCAGCTCCACTCTTGTTACGTGAGACAAGTTCCCTCACTGGAACTGACAGCAAGCCCCAGGGATCCTGTGTCTCCTGCTGTGGCACTGGGAATCCAGGTGCACACTGCCACATCCCGCCAGGTGCTGCTGGGTGTGTGAACTTAGGTTCTCATGCTTGCCCGGCAAACACCTTACCAGCTGAGCCATCTCCCAATGCATGAGCTTTTAGGGGACCACAGCAAGTCCCATGCTGCTGCTCCGAGGACATTTTCAAAGCTGTTCCTCCCATCTTGGGGTGCCAGAGTACTCTGTCCCTCATTAACACAGACAGCAAGCTAGGAACGTCCTAAATGTCATGAGTGTCTTGTGAGCTGTGCCAGAGCTTCACAGACATGTACCTAGGATTGAAACTGTGGGGGTGACAGTGACCATGCACTTTGGTTTATCTGGGTTAGGGACACCATGAGTTTACTCTTCAAGAGCAATGGAACTGTTGCCCCTCCCATAACTGGTGCCTGAGAATCATGCTGAACAACTAAAAACAAGCTAGAGTCTTTTATTCTTTAAGGGCCAGAGCTCTACCTAAGCCCCTTTTAGCATAAGCCAATTTTCTTAAGAATTGTTGCAATTATTTTCATTCTCACTAAAAATAGATTATGTATTACTTAGCCTAGTTAACAGCACATTCCCAAATCCCAGTTATAATTTTAAATATGACTCCATTCTGTGAATAACTCGTGATGCATAAAAACTACCATGTGTATTCTTATTTTCTATGTAACAATTCAAAATTAATATGCAAGTTATAATATACTTATTCCTACAAAATATGCACAAATATGCACTTGGCAGCAGCATACTGCTCAGAGAATTACCTTGAGGAATACCGACTCCACTGAGAAGTGTTTTGGAGTTTAAGAGGACTGAAGGGTCTGGGAAACAGCAGTGGGAAGAAGAAGAAGAAGAAAGAATAAAAAGAAACTATACCCAACATTTAAACCACCAAAAATGTGCTGGCCAGATTCAGTTGGCAAGAAAAGAATTTTATAATTTCTTTTCCATAATTTACCCTCGCTGGATAATTACATTTAGAAAAATAAGAGAGTAACCACAGATGTATATGTAATGAAATGTTTTTTTTTTTTTTTAAGTTGTAGATATACCCCTCATGGAAATAAAAGGGCCATCGAAGGCTATCATTATCAACTTAAGAACAAAAGCTGCATTCACCCCAACCAAAAGAATAATTAAAATCAGTCAGAAAGACACACAGCGCCAATCTTACCCACTTGTCGTTTCAGAAAGCTGGCTTGACAGTTGTACACCCACTCTCGTTGACAGCCAAACGCGTTTCTCAGGAATAGATCAGCTTCCCCAGGTGTGGGCAGCGAAGCATACACTTCCAAACCAGCTTCTTAGTCCGGAGAGTTCAGAACTGTGAAGGCACTGCTTTGCTTAAGTCACTCTTAGATCTCTGGAAACAAAGCAGTGAACAAAGGTTGGCTGTATGACCGGAGAAAATCACTTATCCTCCTTCTGGGGGTAGCAAGAAAGAAGGTGCTCCTTGCCTTTTCCAGTTCTACAGGGCGCCTGCATCCCTGCATCCTGAGTTCTTTCCCGGTTCTACAGGGCGCCTGCATCCCTGCATCCTGAGTCCTTTCCCGGTTCTACAGGGAGCCTGCATCCCTCCATCCTGAGTCCTCACCTGCATCCCTCCATCCTGAGTCCTTTCTCAATTCTACAGGGAGCCTGCATCCCTCCATCCTGAGTTCTTTCTCAATTCTACAGGGCGCCTGCATCCCTGCATCCTGAGTCCTTTCCCGGTTCTACAGGGCGCCTGCATCCCTGCATCCTGAGTCCTTTCCCGGTTCTACAGGGCGCCTGCATCCCTGCATCCTGAGTTCTTTCTCAATTCTACAGGGCGCCTGCATCCCTCCATCCTGAGTCCTTTCTCAATTCTACAGGGCGCCTGCATCCCTCCATCCTGAGTCCTTTCTCAATTCTACAGGGCGCCTGCATCCCTCCATCCTGAGTCCTTTCTCAATTCTACAGGGCGCCTGCATCCCTGCATCCTGAGTCCTTTACCGGTTCTACAGGGCGCCTGCATCCCTGCATCCTGAGTTCTTTCCCGGTTCTACAGGGCGCCTGCATCCCTGCATCCTGAGTTCTTTCCCGGTTCTACAGGGAGCCTGCATCCCTTCATCTACAGGGCGCCTGCATCCCTGCATCCTGAGTCCTTTCCCGGTTCTACAGGGAGCCTGCATCCCTCCATCCTGAGTCCTTTCTCAATTCTACAGGGCGCCTGCATCCCTGCATCCTGAGTCCTTTTCGGGTTGTATAAGGTGCCTGCATCCCTCATCCTGGGTCCTTTTAGGGTTGTATAGGGTGCCTGCATCCCTGCATCCTGGGTCCTTTCCCAGTTCTATGGGGCACCTGCATCCTGAGGCTTTTCAGCATTCTCATGACTGGATTTCTGTCTTCACAATTCCTTCCTGGCTGACCCTCTCAGCTCCTTCTGTGATTACATGGAACCAGTTTAGATTATCTAGTCACCCACCTCAAGAAAATTAAGTCAGATCTATTAAATCCATTCATCACTTGTTCACAGATACCAGGAAGTCAAACATGGACTTGGCTGTAGGCGACTACTCTGATGATACATTCATTAGCTGTGTGCCATTTACCAACACAGAGCTTCACTGGACCTTATTCTTATCTGTCAAATGAGAATTTTCCCTTCCTTTGAGGATTTAATCAAATAATGAGGATCAAGTGCTTAGCAAGGTGCCCTGCTGGGAGCAAGGGCCCAACCATCCCAACTCACATTGACACTAAAAGTAAAAATATAACAAAAATGACGCAAGTACCTGAGGGTTTTGTCATTGACATTATCTCAATTATTCCATTGCCCACTCCTTTATGTCATCTTTGTGATCACATGGAAGCAGTGTGTCACTTGAATTCATTTAGCTCTGGTTAGAATGGGAGTTTATGTCAAAAGACAGAAGAATTTCTTCAAACTTTGTAATGGAATAAAAAGTGAGCCTAATAGAAAGGGCTGAATCAGCTTTATGTAGCACAAAATAAAAATAAAAATAAAAACTGGGGAACAGACAATAGATATCAAAAGCCTAGAAATGGCACAGTTCTAGTGAACCGCCTTTCCAGCTTTTTAGAGGCTATCCAAGGAGTACCAGGGAAGCTTAGCTATGTGGATGTTTATGTCATTCCACAGGGTGGCCTTTGAATTCGTGATCTCAAAATAGCAGTTGCTACTTGAACAATATTGGGTCCATCAACATGTCATCATGGGAGGTGAAGGAAGGCAAAACTAAAAGATAAACACTAAAATAGTAGACAGGAAGCATTGGTGGTATCGTGGTTAGCATAGCTGCCTTTCAAATCTGTACTGTGGCTGGCTAGAGGGAGGAAGGGGTTCAGTGGAAGGAGTGTGGGGTGTATGGGCAAAGGAAAGTGACAGGATGGGGCTATGATCAAAATATACTTTTATGTGCATACAATTGACAATAAAAGTCCTGTAAAACAAAACAAAACAAAACAAAACAAAACACAGAAGCGTAAAGCCCGGCATAGTGGCTCACACTTTTAATTCCAGTACTTGGGAAGCAGAGGTAGGAGGATCGCTGTGTGTTCAAGGCCACCCTGAGACTAGAGTAAATTCCAGGTCAGCCTGAGCTAGAGTGAAACCCTGCCTCAAAAAACAAAAGCAGGGCTGGAGAGATGGCTTAGCGGTTGAGCGCTTGCCTGTGATGCCTAAGGACCCCGGTTCGAGGCTCGGTTCCCCAGGTCCCACGTTAGCCAGATGCACAAGGGGGCACACGCTTCTGGAGTTTGTTTGCAGAGGCTGGAAGCCCTGGCGCGCCCATTCTCTCTCTCCCTCTATCTGTCTTTCTCTCTGTGTCTGTTGCTCTCAAATAAATAAATAATTAATTAAAAAAAAAAAGCAAACAAACAAACAAAAAAACCAGAAGGGCATAAAAGTTAAATTGTTTTACAGTAGGAAAATAATTGAATAAATGAAAATGACATTTAAACAAGACAAAAACAAAAGAGAAAAAAGAGAGAACATGCCAAAATATTAAAAAGTAATGAAAATAAATTATAGGTGATTTCTTTCTTTTTATCTTTCTTTTCTTTCTTTTGCATTGGCTTGGATTTCTCTTCTGCATTCGCTAGCTTTCTAGTTTGTGAGAGACCAAATTCAATCTTGCTAGTAAGTGTCTAAAGTGTGTTAGTTTGATCTTGCATCACAGAAGAAGGTTCTGCTTAGACAGGCTTAGCTGGGTTCTGCCCGTGGCTGAGACGTCTACTTCTCGAATCTGAAAGTCAAGATAGAGAGCTTCTCTACTTATCAGACATTCGTATACTACAGTTAATCAGACCTAAAAGCAATCAGGGATCAGAACTAAGGCCAATGGGGTCCTGGATCATCAAAAAAACTTTGACAAATGTTTAAATTATTTTTTCCTTTTTTTTGTTATTAGATACAGACATATTTAGTATGTAAACATCACATGTTGGTACCATCCTTTCCCTCCTCCCTGTCCTTTTTTGGAAGAGGTGTTCCTAGTTGGGGATGTAGGTCAACCCCATGGGAACCATGGGTCATGCATTATAGGGGCAGCAGTCAGTTATGGAGGAGAGACAATGTCTCTGTGCAAAATGTTCCAACTTATGGCTCTAACAATCTTTCTGCCCCCTCTTTGGCAAAATTCCGTGAGCCATGCTGGGAATATTTTAAGTCTACTTGACAAATGTTTAAATTCTGAGTTGATGCAGACAGAACCTGACTGGTTAGTGTTAATGTGTAAAGTGCACACACTGGCCTAAGCTTACAGCAGGACATGGTAAGGAAGGGAGCAGGGGACAGGGAGATGATCCTCATGAGACAGCCCAACCCAGGACCTGCAAAGATTATGATCTCCCTCACATAACCTCAGCAGTCTCTGAACGGGCCGCTGCATCAATTTACTATGTGACCTCAGCAGGATCAATTATCCTCTCGAAATTTATTACCAGAAAAGACCAAACTTAATTGTATAGTTTCCCAAGTCATAGTCTTAGAAATAGTAGTGGGGAAAGTTTGGGGAGGAATGTGTATGGGAAATGCCCTCCCTACCTCTTCTCCTCTCACTTAAAGTCAGAGGAATAATTTTATCTCTTCTGTTTTACTGTGTCAGATTTTGATTAAAGAGAGGCTTTCACTGAATATATCTATATCTATATCTATCTATCTATCTATCTATATCTATCAATCGATAAATATAGATATAGACATAGATATAGATAGATATAGATTCAGTATTCCTTGACTGGATGACTTCCAGTGTAGTTCCAAATTATAGCCATCCACTTATAAGAACAGATGGTGGCCAAAAGTCCAAAACACAAGGACTTAAGTGTAAAGGCCATAGAGCAAAAGTCAAATGCAAGTTCCCTACCCCCCATGGGAAGCCAGAGGATCTGGTTCTCTGCCTGGTCTTTCTGCTCATCAGTAGCCTCACATTTCTTAAATGCTGTATTGTGTCCTGCGGTTATCCAAGCAGATCAAATGAGAGAAATACTAGGGTGTGATTTTTGTCAAAGCTTTAGATGGAAAGAAAGGGACTGAAGCACACACACACATTTCTCTGTCCCTGTCCCTTGTAGCTCGTTACCAAGACTATGGGAAAGGAAGAGACAGGCAATGAAGGGCAGAAAAGGGTCAGCATTTGGTCAGACATGGAGACAAGAATAAACACCAGGCCGCACTCTTTCTCATCCTTCTTCTGCACTCGGAAAACCTGCGAACCCAACTCCTCCTCCATCCACCGTAACAATAATGGCGTCCACTTAGAGAGCACCATCTAATGGTCAGGTTCCTTACTACATGTTCCCCATAGAGAATCATAAAGCTCCCATGACTCCTGTTCCTTCTTAGTGACTGCTTCTAAAGACACTGACAGCGGGATTTAGGAAATGCAAGTACTTGCTTCAAACCTCAGAACTGGCCACAGAAGATTCAAATTGTGACCTGCTTGGCTGAAAAGCCTGGTTTTACAACGTGGGCAGAAAAACCATAGAATTTATTGCAAGAGCCAACAGACACAAAGTACAAAACTAGAGAGGTCACATGGTAGTCAAACAGCTCGTCATCTGTTCCCACTAGCTAATTATTCTTTGTAATAAACACATTTTGAGTAATAACAGAGTACATAACTTCTTTCTTCCAAATGTCTTCTGAAGGCCATGACTTTTAGCAGAGGTAACTATTTTCTATTTTGGTCTGGCTTTAATTTGAGTAATAGTCTGATTGAACATAGATATTTATGACATTTATTAAAAGCTTTTATTGCTAATTTTGCCTAGAAAAAAATTCTAATGGAGATGTATGAGAGAATTTCCATAAAATTAATGTCCAAACTTAATGGATGTCTAAGGTATCATTACTAAAGGGAACACTCTACATCCAGAGAGTCTTTGATTAGAGATTAGATACAGTTAGATCACAACTTATTTAAAGCTGGATAGATGCCAGAATATCTAGAAATTCAATTTAAACACATTCTGGAGGCTAATACTTTATTTAGCTTGTGCCTTTATGTTGCCAAATGAAAAAGCTACAGTAACAAAACAAAAAAATAACATCGATTGGTTTGGTCAGCTGCAGGAGGATCTAAAGGCCATGGCACGCTTACTTTGATTCCTGCTGATGCCGACATAAAGCCAGTCACTTGAAGCAAGTTGAATGTCCATCTGCAAAAGCTGACAGCCACCCACACAGAAGCGCATTTAACCTGGACCATGAGCCTAGGTCTCCCACAATTCTTGACTGGCTCAGGCTAGACTGATGGACTCAGTGGGATTTCCTGTCTTCCCCGAGATCTCAAACTCCTCTGCTGTGATTTTAGACAAGGTGGGCCAATCTCTTGTCGCCTGCTTTCTTCTATAAAGGACTCAACAAAAACACTGATGGAGGGATCCCTCATGCTCCACATTCCTCCAACCGTTGTATTCTGAGAGGTCAGCCCCTTTCCTACACTGAGAAGCCTCTATTTAGATTCAGCTTTAAAGTGGCCACTTAAAAAGGAATACAGGCATGTTCACTTTATTTCTCTCTCAAGTCATAAGCCATTCTCAATACCCTAAACTATTTCAAGTACCCTGCAAGTGACTAAATATCTCAGAGCAAGGAAAGATATCCGCATTTCTGATGAAGTCAGGAATGGGACTGAGTTTTAGTCCTCTTTCCACCTGCAGACACATTTCTAGTTTGGTAAGCATAGTGAAGTCACCTGTCTCTGAAAACCATAAAATAAAAGGTAGAATCAGGAATTGCTACAATTTGGGTAACTCCTCTAGAATTTATGTGTTAGAAATGTAATTCCTGAGACTGGAGAAATGGTTTAGTGGTTATGGCACTTGCCTGTGAAGCCTAAGGACCCATATTCAGCTCTCCAGATACCACGTAAGCCAGACACACAAAGGTGAGGCAAGCACAAGGTCACACATGACCACTAGATGATGCACATGTCTGGAGTTCCATTGCAGTGGCTGAGGACCTGGCATACCAGTTCTCCCCCCCCCCCAAAAAAAAAATGTTTTTTAAAGAAATGTAACTCCAAAAATCACATATTAATATTTGTGTAGTGAGACATTTTGGAGGTGACTGAGTGATGAGGGAGGGCTCTGCCCTCATCAATGGATGAATCCATTCATGAAGTCATTGATTAGTGAGTTGTCAATAGAGTGGCTTCATTACAACCAAAGAACTCTCTGATAAATGCCTGCTCTGCCTTTACATGTGACACCCACCAGCATGATAGGATGCAACAAGAAATCCCCAACCAGTTGTTGGCACCATTTTTGTAAACTTCCCAGCACCCAGAACTTTGAGCTAAATTTAAAACCTCTGTTCTGTGCAGGAATTGGGAGATAGCTAAAAGGACAAAGTACTTACCTTGAAAACATGAGGACCTGTGTTTGAAGCTCCAATACACATTTAAAAATGCTAGGCATGGAAAATAGAGAAGTTGTCAATTAACTATATATAATGCTAGGCATGGTGCTGTGTGCTCATAATCCCAGATCTGGGGAGGCGAATACTGGGAGTCCCTGAGGTTCATTGGCTTGCTAATCTACCAAAATCAGTTCAGAATGAGAGTCTATCTCAAAGAATAAGGTGGACAGCAGTAAAAGAAACACCTGATATAGACCTCTGGCCTCTAAACCCACACACATGCACATGCCTATGTTATGTGTGTGTGTGTGTTATACATATGTGTGTGTATACATATGTGTGTGTGTATATATATATATATATATATATATATATATATATAAAACTATGTATGATACATATATGTGATATATATATCAAACACACATGCATGCATGCATATAAATGTGTAAACATGTATACATGCAAAAAAGAAAATCTGTGTACTTCTTAGAAATAACCCAATACCAACTCGTTCTATTAAATTGCAATAACTGAAAATGGACAGAGAGAATGAGTGATTCAGATTTTGTTGAAATTTGCTATGAAGACCTTGATTTTCAGATCTTGTTCTTACTTTCCTAGATCAAGTCAGAAGCCATAAACCAAAAGCCCACAGATATAATTTGTTTGGCCTACAAAAAATATGTGATCCATATAACATTCAAAAATAAAACCTGGGCTGGAAAAATTGCTCAGTGGTTAACACATTTGCTTACAAAGCCTATTGACGTGGGTTCAATTCCCTAGTACCCACGTGATGCCACATGCACAAAGAGGCACATACATCTGGAGTTCATTTGCAGCAGTTTGAGATCTGGTGTACCCATTCTCTCTCTCTCTCTCTCTCTCTCTCTCTCTCTCTCTCTCTCTCTCTCTCTTTCTCTCTCTCTCCTCTCACCCTTTGCTTGAAAATAAATAAATATTTTTAAAGAAAACCTGAATTACTTGCTAGCTTTCAGAAATTTTTAAAGATTCAGCAAAAGGAGGACTGCTGAGTACACATTGTCCGCAGCAGCACCTGGCATTAGCACTTGGTCTACTGAGTCTCCAGCCATCTCAATCATCCCTGGACAAAACTAAGTCAAGTTCTCCCACACTTACTTTGCTTGGCTTCTTAGTACATGACTGCCTGGTCCTTGTAGGCATGTGATGACAGCACCATCTAAACTGAACATTTAACATACAACCTCAGAGATCATCTGCTCTAGTTACTTCCTTCTGTAAATGGGGCTAGGGTTAGATATCCAGGGAAAAAACCTTGACTTGGGCTAGAAAGATGGATTAGTGGTTAAGGTTCTTGTCTGCAAAGCCTAATAACATGGGTTCAAATCCTTAGTGCCCACTTAAAGCCAGATACACAAGATGGCACATGCATCTGGAATGAATTTACAGCAGCTGAAGGCCCTGGCATGCCCATTCTGTCTGTCTCTCCTCTCTCACTCTCTCTCCTTGCAAATAAATAAATAAATATTTTTTTAATTATTACAAAGGGAAAAAAACTGGTTTGCTTAAATTACCCATGTTGCTGGTAGCAGAGCTAGAGTAGTTTCCAGTTCCTCCTTTAATCCACTGATCTCACCTCTAAACCGAATCATCCTCACTGGCACACTAGCCACCAATGCTTTTTCAACTTTCTCTCAGTTGTCTTTGAACCCTGACAGAAACCTGACACTGTGCTTAATCATCTGCTTTGTGTGGTCTCATTTCATTTGTACAACTCTGCTACAAGTTTGTAGCTTATGCCAATTCCATTTTAAAGATAAGAACATTAGGTTTAAGAAATCATCCTGATAGGGCTGGAAAGATGGTTTCCTCAGGTAAGTGTGCTTCCTGCATAAGCACTGTGGCTTGAGGAAGCGTGAATTCAGATCTCCAGAATGTACATTAAACACCTGGGGCATGGCCAGGTGACTTGTAACACCAATCCTGTAGGGGAACAGAGGCTGAAGAGTCACTAGAGTCATGATCAGCCAGCTGCAGAATCAGTAAAAAACTCGTGACAGAAACAAGAATGGGCAGAAGAGCAATGGCACAGAACTCTGCATGTTCTATTCTGCCTACCACAGGCAAGCCCACCCAGCAACACACAAACTGCTGGCCACAGACGAATATGTAGGGCATCTCCAAGGCACATACATGTAAACCACACTAAACACAGACACCACACACATACACACTAAATAAATAAACAGAAATAAACCCAGTGAGTGAGGGGCAAATGCACATTGGAATGCCTCACTTGTCTCACATCTGTTACAGTAAGCCCTTCACTGTTCCAGGTACTGCAGAGTAAGCAATGGAGATCTGAAGGGCTGTCCTCATAAAGCCTCCAGTCCAGGAGTACAAATCATTCCATCTATGCTAGCCCATACAGCCTTAGGAGCCTCATTCAGTCAGTGTTCCCTGACTATATATTCCACCAAGCTCATGAAGCTGTCTTCTCATTCTGCCACATCATCACCGGGTCCAGGAATTGTCCCCTTAAAGATGCTACATAAATGTCAGTTGACGTGAACACAAATGACTGGCCACAAAGGACAGCAGTCTTGCCTTCTCCCTGGAGGAAGAGCAGGAGGCACACCTACTGTTTTAGTTTGATGCTTTGTTGACTGGCAATGCTTGGTCAGATACCAACATATTCATAGGCTCCTCTCAACTTCCCTCATGTGTCCTTCCTATTCCTCCGAGATCTGAGGACTTGGTCTATGAAATAAAAGTGACAATAGTTTACATACTTCATGGAAGACAATTCTGTCACATTAGTGGGAAACCCAGGGTCCTTCGCACTTGGGCTTCTCTGCCAGTCTGCTGATGCATGCAAACAGACACCAGGGCAAAGCAAACAGAAACACCCATGTGCAATTTGATTAGAAGAGGGTGCCTGATTACATCCTTCCCAGAAGAGAGCCACTCTTTGCCCAGGAAGTGGACAAAGTTCCAAGCCCTCCTTGTGATGAGATCATCTGCTCGCTTTGTAGGGAGAAATCCCGTGAGCTCTCAGCTGACAGCTGCTTCGGGCTGAAGAGTGTTGCTGAGCCCATAGACCGCAGGTGTCTGATCATCAGTGATGCTGGTGCAGGAACCAAAGCAAGACATATGGAAGGAAGGTGCACACTGCTCAGGCAAGCCACCATCACCTGCATCAACCATGGGTGTCTCATCTAACTGAAGCCTCTCAGGGGTTCTGAGAACATGGATACACCACGGGTAGCAGGAAAGGAAGCCACCTCGTTAGTTTCCTTGCTTAACGGAGACTCCAAGGTAAAGTTTGTCCCCTAATTCATTGTTTATGCATCAATCATTCATATTAAAAAAAAATAAAACAAGGAGTAAAGTCCCTAATATGCATCTCCCCACACATATATCCCCCAAACACTCCAAGTTCTTTAATTAGTCATCATGAAACTAAAATCTTTTAAGTTGATACTTTGAACTTTTCACAAATATTTAAAAGATACAACTTGAGCTGTGGGGTTATGGAGACATAATATCTCCACTTGAATGTTGCTTTTTCCTGCCATCTTCATGTCATTCTGCCATGACATCTATTTATTGGCAACTTATATACTGTCCAGCGTCTCTAAACACCCTGTAAGGTGATGGGGCTTTAACTGCATGTCTTAAGCTAAAGTTATACCATGCATGTAAAAAGCTCTTAATAATGAACTCATATGCAGGAAAGAACTCAATCAAATAAGACTTTATTTTATCCATTACCTTATTAAACATTCCCATTAAAATTACAGTTTACTGTAAAAAGTGGTGATATCTCCAAAAAAATAGTCTTTTGTTCTTTTTTAATGCTTTATGTATTTGCATGGACAGAAAGAATGGGTGGACATACTAGGGCCTTTAGACACTACAAGAAAACTCCAGATGCATGTACTACTTTGTGCATCTGGCTTTATTGAGTTCTGGGAAATTGCATCTGGATAATTAGGCTTTAGAGGCAAGCAGCTTAACCACTGAGCAATCCCTCTAGCCCTAAATAGATATTTTAACAAGGAATTGTTTTTAAACTATTACATTAATACACCATTCATAGAGCCCCCCAAAAAGCTACACAAAACCAGGGATGCAGAGGAGAGATGTTTAATTCAATTTCCTATTTTCTGATTGTTAATGATTACACATTAAAGAAAGCAGTATAAGGACAACACAAAGATGCTTTTGAAACTGATAACAAAAAGACTGCATAGATCTAAGAGTTATGTGAATATAGTCAAAAAGTCTCAAGGTGTAAAGGTTGCTGTAAACTTGGAAATGGTGAAGAAAATATGTATATGTAAAATACACAATTAGAAGTTTTAATAAGATTTGCCAAATCTAAGAAAATGACAGCAGAAAGAATCAGAGCTAGGCTATTGATAACTTGATTAGTAAAGTATAAAAACTATAACATAGGTCCTTCCAATATTAGCCATAGCAAATACATAACACCAAATGTCAAGAATAAAGTCAAATTAAAAATGATAAATTGAAATCTATCAGAGAAACCTTAAATTTATATATACATAGGATGCAAACTTAAAAACAAGTTCCTTGAAACAGACCACATTTCAAATTTGATTTTGATAGCATAGCAGTGCAAGGGATGAGATAAGATCCTTCTAGTCTCCTACGGCACAGGATTAAATTCAGATATCAACTTTTCTACATGGTCATTCAGCATCCTGTGGGGTGGCTGGTGTATGTGTGTAAAATGCAATTAAAAATAGGTTCAAAATCTAAATTACTCAGCCACAGAAGTATCATTTCTATTATTCAAAGCAATTTCCTGTTGCCTTTTCTATACCATATAGATGTAAATACACTGCTTAGTCTATCTTTGGTTTGAATTAAAAAGTCAGTGTTTTGTTTTTTGTCCATACATAAAGAGGGGGCCAATGGAAAAACACATCTGTTTAGGGGCATCGTAGCATAAAGTCTCTGTGGTAATCTTCTGGTTGTTTGAAATATGTTGGGCTTTCTTTGAGGCCTTTATTAGTAGCTATTTTGGGTTTGCTTTGGTTTTTGTTTGTTTAGCTGTTTGGGAGGTTATTTGGTTGTAAGCAGCAGAAAGGGAATCTTTGCAGTGTCACAAAAAAAATTCAACAGAAAACAAGAAAACAAGGGATTCCATTTTCCTCTGTAAAGGACACATTTTCAATAGCTACAATGTTTTCTTAAGGATGTAAAGTTCTTAGAGAAGATGGTCAATGTCTGACTCATATATAAGACACAGACATACACAATACAAGTAGACATACAGTATCTTGATGGTATTAAAATTTCGTTGGGATGCGAGCCTTCAGGAAAATGTTCTGAAAAACCTCAAGAAACACTTCTTTAATCTCCATGGTGAGCCAGCTTCAGGAGTTCAATTTTCAATGCTAAGTTCTCAAAAGCAGGCTAATTACCCCTGAACAGAGGGTCAGAGCTGCGAACTCTAATACTTACTTCATTGTTGGAGATCCATCCGTGGCTTCCAAAAGCCACTCGCAAAGGAGACTGAACTGGAGGAGGTGAGCGGCTACCCACGAGGTGTCCCCCCATGCACTCCGTCCTGAGCACAGAGACCCCTCTGACAGCTTTACTTCGTACTGTCCTTCTCACTGCTTAGGAAGGAAAGAGGGATTTCCACTGTATATTGTTGAAATTTTTTTTAATGTTTTGACACAGAGTTACACTATGTAGCCCAGTGGGCCTCAAATCCTTGATCCTCTAACCTCCATCTCCCCAGTGCTGTGATTTTGGGTATGTACCACTACACCCAGGTCATCCTTGCAAACTTCTGCAGGAAGTTTAATGCATCTAATTAAAGTGTATGCACTTATCCATATAAATAAATGAATTGTTTTCAAAATAAATGTACCCATAGCAGTACCTTGCATGACAGAATATTATAGAACATGACATCCCAACTTGAGGGTCAGATAAGAAGGATGGAAGGGTTTGGGGGGAGGGGAGAAGGAGGTAGGGGAGAAATGCACAAAAACACAAATCCAAAATGAATTGGTACTGGAGAAACCTTGCTCCTGGATAGCAGACTAAAAGATTTAACCCTCAGTGGGAGCATGGAGGGATCATCTGGTAAGATGGGTCCTGGACAGGGTGGGATGAAGCCTAACCCTAAAACACTTGGTGCTGGCTGGTATATTCCAGTACCAGAAATGGGTCACAATCCATCTTGAGCTGTTGATCAGAGAGACCTATGAGGTCCCCAAAACAAGACAGATTTTTGTCAGAGCACTTGATTACCCATCTGAGGGCAAAGGTAAGACCCTATTGCTGAAGACAATATATGCTGCCAATGCAGAACATGGAGAGATCTGGCTGAATCTGGAAGGAAGTCAGCTCCCAGTTGATTATCCTGTATAGTGCTAAAAACTGTGACATGAGATGCTGGGTAAAAGTACCCAACAATACTGCAAGCAAGCTAACAAGATGTACATACCTGTGCAATAGTGACACCTACCTTTGGTAAGTAACCAATGGCTTTCAGGTTAGCTAAGAGATCCATTCAGTGGAAAGGCAACCATGGCTGGAACTGGGAACCAAGTCAGAATCCCATGGAGACCAAGATTATGGACTCCATTGAGAAGCTTCCACTAGTCTTTGGCCAAAAGTGAGGCTACACCCATCAAAATCTCTGCAAATTAACAATGTTTATATCATTAACCTATTTTGATCTCGTTCTCCATTGCAGAACCTTTCTTTTTCAGAAAGCAGTAAGGACCAAGGCAACCAAAATCTATCAGCAGGACAAGGGTCACTGACTCCATGTCATCTAGTGAACCACCCATCTAGTGAATCACAGCAGCCAGGGCCCAGATGGAAACACAAAGGAATGGGTGAGCGGAACAGGAACGCTGCTTCCTTGGAGAGCCTGGCAACCTGAACCAGGGCGACAGAGACAGACGCTGAGGACATGCACAATGCACCAAAGCAGAAATCCAGAAGCTACTGGGAGCTCAAGACTAAAGTAGACTTAAAGCGCACCCACCAAGACTCAAGGAATTTTGCAGAAGAGGGGGCAGAAAGAATGTAAGAGCCAAAGGGTGTGAGGGAATATCCAGAGTCATTGCCCCAGCCCATGACGGACCGCTGCTCTCACAGCCCATAACCCACAGCTCCATGGTGAACACCAGCAATCCCACTAGGGGAGATCCTCAGAAGCGTGGGGACAGGGAGGAGGGGCATGATGGTACCAACATGATGTATCCATATAAAGTTTCAACTTAACAACAAAAAAAGCCTTTCAAATAAAAAATAAAGTTAGTGAGGTAACAGAGTTAGAGCCTCAATCCTACAGAACTTTGATTTTATAAAAGAGGAAAGGCCCACAGAGACCTCTCTTTCAACCATGTGAGGACACAGCAGGAAGGCACCAGGCCATCTACAAGCCAGCAAGGAACCACTTGCCCAAAATGTAAGCCTCTAGAACTTTAATCCTGGACTTTCCTGCTTCCAGTACTGTGAAAAAGTAAGTCTTTACTGATTTTAAACCATCTCCATCCAGTCTGCGATATTTTGTTGTGACAGCCCAAATAAAAGAAGATGGTTTTGTTTTGTTTATGTTTTCTAATTTCAGTTTTAATTTGAATATGAGCTCTTCCTTGGTCTTCATTTTGCAGCTATTTCTCCTCAGCAGCTTGTTGTTTCACTTTCTTAACAACGTCCTTGATGAGCAGAAGTTCTTAATTTTAACATAGTGCAATTCATAAATTTTATATTTTCTGACTAGTGGATCTTTTGTGTTCCCTTTAGGAAACTTTTTTCTTACCCTAAGCTCATGTAGACATTTGTGAACACTGCTGCCAGCAGGTTTATTATTTTATTGGTTTTATGTTTTTCAAGATGGGGTCTCAATCTAGCATAGGCTGACCAGGAATTCACGTTGTAGTCCCAGGCTGGCCTCAAGCTCATGGCAATCCTCGTACCTCGGTCTGTTGAGTGCTGGGATTAAAAGGCGTGCACCACTTCACCCAGCTCTAGCTTTCTTATTTTATTTTCTATATGCAAGTTAATGTTCTCTCTGAATTTGAGTTTTTGTGTACAGTGTGAATTGATTAGTCAATTGGAAAGATGCATTGAAAAGGATTACAACACCTACATTGCTGATCATATGGCCATATTTGTAAGAGCATTTTGTTTTATAACTGTCTGTTCAGATGTTCTTTATGACACCATCCTGTTTTAATTCATTCTGCTTCATAATTAAATTACAACATCTACAGGATCTCTCTGATGTCTTCTTTCTTCACTCTTGATGTTAGTAATTTGGGTTTACATTCTTTGTTAGTTTCTTAGGGTTTTCTCAATTTCATTAGTGTCTTCAAAGAATCAGCGTTGTTTGTTGATCCTCTCTGCCGTATGTTTACTCTGGATCCCATTGATTTCTGGGCTTATCTCTGTGTCCTTCCTTCTGCTTCTTTTGCTTTGAATTTTCCCTTTAGCTCCTTTTATTTTAGCTTCTTGAGATGTAATATTACACCTTTGAATCTCAGCTTTTCCTCTTCTCAGATGCGACCACATATGTCCCTTAAATTGCTTTGTTAGTTTTATCCTGGAATTGAAAAACTGATCAGTTTTTTGTGGAGATTTCATGTCATCCCCTTAGTACTTAGGAGTGTGTTGAATAAGGAGCTAGAGAGATGGCTTGGGAAATAAAGTGCTGCTTTATAAGCAGGAAGGCCTGGATTCAATCTCCACTATCTACATAACATGTCAGGACTGCTGCAGCATGTAATCCCAGCGCTGGAGAGGTAGAGGCAGGAGAATCCCTGGGACTTGATGAGCAGCCAGAGCTCCAGGCCAGTGAAAGATCCTGTCAGAAACAAGTATACATACTAACATCTGTGGTTGTCCTCTGGACTCCACGTACTTGTCCATGCATGTGTAAACACACATACATACTTCTGCATGCACATGAACATGCATACACATATGCACACACTTGCATAATAGTAAAACGTATATTGAGTAAGTTCCAAACATCTAGTTATATTTGGCACTTACTTTTAGCTTTCATTATGGCTGAAAGGTATATGAGAAATAATTTTAATCTTTTAAAATTGGTTAAGACTTACTTTATGACCCCCCAAAATTCCCCATATTGATAAATGTGTACTTGAAATGAACTTGTATCCTTCAGACAGTAAGCATAAAATTTCATATGTGTTAGTTAAATCAACTACATGAATGATGTTGATAAAAAATCTTGTACAGGCCTGTCATGTTATCTGAAGATTCTAACAGTTATGTTTGAACAAGCTGTATTAAGATTATTGAAAGCCGGGCATAGCGGCACACGTTCTTAACTCCAGCACTCAGGAGGTAAAGGTGGGAGGATCTCTACGAGTTCAAGGCCACCTGGGACTACAGATAAGGTTCCAGACAAGCCTGGGCTAACATGACCACTTCCTTGAGAAAAGAGAGAGAGAGAGGTTACTGCTTATTCTAACACTTCCAAACATTTGTTATTCAAATCCAGTTTTGACAACAGGTTTGTTACTGTCTTCTTAATTTCAGTTAGATATTGTTTTCTGTATTTTGTAGTTATAGTATTATGCCCATGAAAATTTGAAATTGTTATGATCATTTTTACTCCCTCATTATTAAGTGCCCTCATTTCCATCCAGGGACATGTCTTACCTTCACATCTACAAAAATTTCCGGTGATGTGTGTGCACCATATATTCTGCTCTGTGTTACTGACAATCCTTCTCTTTCCTAACATTTAAAGCATGGCTCTTGTGAGCAGCATAGATACAGTCTGGGATTACAGGTGCCAGGAGCTAATACTCAGTTGATTTAAAGAACGTAAGTATAAGCAGCATTTCCTGTGCACCTGAGCTTATTGAACATGACCCGTGAGCACAAGGTACTTGGGGCTAATTCCAGCAGCACAGGAGGCTGGGAGCACAGACTCTCTCCAGGATCACGTAGCCTCTCACCAGCAGTGGCCAGGAAGGTGTCTCACAAACTATTTGCTACAACCAGAGAAAGGGGTAACCCTAAGAAAAATACTGGGATGGGAAGAATAGTGAGTGGAATTCCCGAAACTAAAGAAGTGCGTTTCCTTAGAACAATGTGTATGCTGCAGAAAAGCAATATATCTAGAATGAATAAATGCCCTGATAGCAATCCCTTAAAAGGAAAAACTGACCATAGTATTAGCCATGTAGAATTTTTCATTCATAAATTTCATATCTGACTCCATATTAGAGTCTATTTATCACCATTACACTGTGAATAATGTTCTCTGAAATTCAACTCTTGAACCTGTCTTACACTTTCCAGACCTTCTCTTGGAGGACCAAAGTTCTTAATAAAAATAAAGAGAAAGAAAGAAAGAGAGAGAGAGAGAGAAGGAAGGAAGGAAGGAAGGAAGGAAGGAAGGAAGGAAGGAAGGAAGGAAGGAAAAGAAAAGATTACACAACAAAATTCATAAGGTCCTTCTTGCATAAGACATACTTCAATGTAAAAATCACAAAAAAAATTAACAACTATTAAGTCAAAATAGGCCACAAGGTAAATGGTAAAATATTCTAAGTTCATTTTCATTTTCTTGTCTTCATAGTAATGACAGAGATCAACCCCAGTGCTCAAAGATTTGTTTTGGGAAACTTTACACCAAGAACTATCTGAATGCAATAAGTATGTCAATGCAGCTGTATGGTTAAGTGTTATAACCTCTGAAGTCAAAAAATTCAAATTTATAGTTGCCACATTAAGCATAGACGTTAAAGCATTAAAGTTAACACCATATACAGTCGTATAAAATATTACATGTGTAAAGGGGCTGAGTTACGTTCATACTGGGAACCATAATTTAGAGTTTCTTGACTTCTGAACATGTAACACATCACAGTAATTGATCTAGCTCCTTGGAGCTAATATAAAATATCTTGTTAACATGTTTTCTCTCCAATTCTTTCATCGTTTACCTTCGGGCTCTTGGAAAAATAATTCATCATGCTCCCATGTTTTCGTGCACCTGCCTCTAGCTAACATGGCAATGGAAAGGCCAAGGCAGCCAGCTCTGAGTGCAAAGCTTTGTACCTCATTCAGAAGTATTAGTGTGTGAATCCTTCATCTAGATAGAGCAAGGTGACAATTTTTTCTTGGGTAGTAGTGCTCTGTTTTCTTTTTTTAAATATTTTTGTTCATTTTTTATTTATTTATTTGAGAGTGACAGACACAGGGAGAAAGACAGATAGAGGGAGAGAGAGAGAATGGGCACTCCAGGGCCTCCAGCCACTGCAAACGAACTCCAGATGCTTGTGCCCCCTTGTGCATCTGGCTAACGTGGGACCTGGGGAACCGAGCCTCGAACCGGGGTCCTTAGGCTTCACAGGCAAGCGCTTAACCGCTAAGCCATCTCTCCAGCCCTGTTTTCTTTCTTTTGACACTGTGATAGCCTAATAATGAAAGGCACAGGGAAGCAGGGTATCTTGAGAATGCAGAATATATACTACTAACGTAGATGAGAAAAAGAGGGTGGCCTCACCTATGATGGGACATGCCAGGTTAGTTTCATGGTACTACAAGACAATGGTATGTCTTAAGGCAATTCTCTGGCCAGTGTCAGGGCTCTGGACACATGATACCCACTCACCTCTTGGCTTTGTTTTTACTGCACTGGGTCTTCAGTTCACAGTTCTCTCTGGTGCACACACATTGTTCTTTGCTCCATGCCAGGCAAAGTAACCAGTTGCTCATGTTGCTATCACTTGTTTCAGTCTTTTTATATGCACATATGTATGCATGCATGCGTGCTCACACACTCATGACCAGGTCTCTGGCCAGTGCAAACAAATGCCCATCAGACTTTATGTGGGTGCTTGGGGAACTGAACCCTGTCTATGAAGCTTTGCAAGCAAGCACCTTTAACCAAGGGGCAATCCTCAGTCTCAGCCCATGGTTATGAAGAGACTACTGTATTTCTAGCACTACTTAAGTTGATTCATTAAACCAAGTAGAAAAAAGGCTGGCTTTAGACTGCAGGCTAAATCTGGCCTGCAGGCTCTTTGGGTAAGCGAGAATATTTTTTAATTATGATTATATAAATTCATTCATATTTTCAACACATACATATAACTGATAAATAATGACTTGTTTTCCTTTATAAACTATAGAACTTTTACCCTAGTGTGGTATATAATCCCAACACTTAAAGGCTGAAGGAGGGGACAAGGGAGGTGGCTCAACCATCAAAGGCAATTGCTTGAAAACTCATGATCTCCCTGGGTAGCCCATGTAAAGCATTGTACAAACACAGTCCCACTCATTTTGCTAAAGGCCATCCCCAATTTTTTTTTTCATAGGAAAATAGCAAAGTTGTTTAGTTGTAATATTTACAACAAGCAAAAATAAAAATGTTGTCTAAGAAAAATTTACCTACCCTGCAGTAGGGGCCTCCTCTGTGTCTGGAAACCCTGATTCTCCTGAAATTTTGAATCACTTATCAGGATTCTTGGTTTTCATAAAGAGGAGGTTTCAGTAAGGGCATAGTTGTCCATTTACAAAGTTCATGCTTTAAGACCTGTCTCTACCACCGTATACTGGACACTAAGTACAAGCCCTAGTCATTATTTTCATATTTTTTTGTTCTGGCCATCACGCATTAACCTTGCCCAGACTGGACTTTGGCGGCTTCCAGTTGCATATTCAGCAACGGTTATCAGAGACTGAGGAGGACAGGAGCGGAGCGGAGCTCGGGTGCGGTCCATGCCATCTGTTTACAGCTCAAAGAATGGGCCTGCATACATTTCACAAATCTCTATGGTCCAAAAGCTTTCATACAGAGTCATATTACTCTCTTTACAAGAGCAGAACATATGTTCCCTGCAGCCTGGGAGAGAAGAGGCTTTCTATGACTCTGCCCAAAGTGTCCCTTTTTGCCCAGCAGCTGCTCCCTGGGACAGCCATGGGGTTGTCTCACATGCACATTTTAGCTATATTGTCATATTGCCAAAACATCTGGGATGAAAAAAAAATACATTTAATCATTCAAATTATTTTCCCCTAAAGCAATGCCAAACATCTGCCTAAGTAGAAACATATGTGTATTAGTCAGCCCTGGCTACCATAACAAAATACTACAGGCTGGGTGGCTTAAACAACAGAAATTTACATACTCACTGTCATGGACAATGGAAATCTGGGATCAGAGTAGCAGCCTTGTCAGGTTCTGGTGAGGGCTCCCCCCTTATAGCTAAAAGAGGGCCACTTCCTTCTGATGTCCTATAGCTACAGGACAGAGAGCAAAGGCTCTGGGGCATCTTCCCTTAAGGACACCAATCCCACCGTGAGGATGTCATCCTCATAACACTATCCTAGTTACCAACCGAAGGCCCCATCTCCAAATAACCATCATGTTCATGGACTGGGCTAAACTTGTGAATTAGCGAGCTGTGCCTACAGCACCATGTCGGCCACACCTGTGAGACCTGTGCTGGGACATGTCCCCCCCCAGCCAGCAGAAGTTCAGTGAGCCAGAGCGAGGCTGAGTGCCCCGTGGTTCCTTCATGGTTTCTCTTCCTGCTCACTGCATCCCCCTGTGAGTTTCTCTCCCAGGAATGCTGCACCAGGGCAAAACCCATGTGGGTACCATGGACTTGATGCACTTGGATGTTTTCTCTGGAACTAGCATAAATCCTGGCTGCCTGAGCTAGGAGAGATAGATATGTGCCAGACACTTCCCTGCTAGTGAGGATGCATAGACTTTGGAAATATGTAAATTGTAATTTCAGAGCAAAGCGAGCTGACTTCATGAGAGTCGTGTCAGTTGCAGTTAAATCATAATCCATCCCAAGTTCACTGGCTAAAACCAGAAAGCATTTATCACTGCCTGGCTGCCCCATTTAGTTGACATAGGACATACATGGTGGGTCTGTTCAAGGCTTCCTTCTACATCTATTGTTACAGGGTATGGGTGGTGATTAATCTGGAATAGCCTTGTTCACAGGCCTGGCAGATGTCTAGTTGGCATCTAGGATGACAAAAAACGACTTGGCCATGTGGTTGCCCTGGCTTAGTCTCATGGAAGTGGCAAATTCCATAATGCCATGTTCAAACCTCTTGAGGCTTTGACATAGGACTTCGGTCAACTGCTATTAGTTCAAGCCAGTCGCAGTGCCAGCCCAAATCCAAGGGTGGGAAATAGATTCTTCCCCTTACAGGGGAAGCCACAAAGCCACATCGCAGGTAAGAGGGACACAGGAAGAGTGAAGAAGAGAGGCTAAATGTCCCACAATCTACCAGAGTGGAGTCTTGAAAATGGAAATGTGTTCCTGGCACACCTCACCTCTTCCTTGCCAGGGAAAGAATGTGGAGCACTGCCTGTTAGAAAAGGAAAGAGAAGGGCTGGAGAGATGACTTAGCAGTTAAGGCATTTGACTGTAAAGCCAAAGGACCCAGGTTTGATTCCCCAGGACCCATGTAAGCTACATGCACAAGGGAGGAGCACGAATCTGGAGTTCATTTACAATGGCTAGAGCCCTGATATGCCCATATTCATATTCTCTCTCTCTCTCTCTCTCTGTGTCTGTCTCTCTCTCTCCCCGCTTTCTCCCTCTTTCTCTTTGTCAAATAAATAAATAAAAATATTTTTTTAAAAGGAAAGAAAACAGAATTCCAGGAGGCCAAGTGAAGAAAGGACTGTGTCCTGTTTGCCACGTTGACATCAGTGAACTATGTCACCTTCACAATCACTTTCTTCTTTCGAGTTGTTGTCTGATTATTTTCATTCTGAAAATAAGTGTGTTAATCAGATCATACAACCCGCCATGCCCTTATCACATGGGGGTTCTACATTTAAACTAAATTACTCCTTCTAGGCCTTTCTTATAGCACACCTAAATAAAGTTTATGTTGGAGGTAAAGACACATGTTTCAGAATCCTGATGATTAAAGATTGGATTGTCTGATTGATTGACTGACTGACTGACTGACTGACTGACTGACTGACTGACTGATTCTAGGTCTATCTTTCCCCCTGAGATTATGTGACTGGAAAGTGAGCTCTTGGGATGAATAGGATATTTGGTGGGCACATCTTTTCTGGATCTCCGCAGGATGTGTCCATTCCAGCAGGGCAAAAGTCTGTGGTCCCATGACCTGGAGGTGGAGGATACGCTCCTGAGGGGCCAGAACCCCCCCACCTTCTCATGGCTCGCTTCTCTCCTCACTCCATTTTCTGAGCTCTAACTTGTGAAGATGTTTTGAAAATAACTGACACATTTCAGTGGTATAATTACTATGCTGAATTTGTGGATTTAATAAGTGAGAAAAAAATGAATATCTGCTATGTTTGCCCCAACACTCAACACATTTTTAATAAGAGCAGAAACATCTTCATATTGCCTCCATGGCTCACTAAACCTTTGCATTCTCTTAAGTGTGCTACTGTATCTGGCACGTACTATGTGCTCATTAAATACTTTATAAATTTAAGTCCATTCAGCATGGGGAGAGGAGATTTACTTACTATATTAAGGTTGTATTTGCAAGTTGCCAAAATAGCCAGCTGAGAAATGAAAACTCCAGTCATTCTGATGCCTAATTATGCCACACATTCAGACATCTGGGAAACATTTGGAGCATTTTGCTTTACTCTTGAAGGTTTTGGTGTCCTGTGGAGGCAAGCCTCAGGAAATGGCTGTGGGTGTTTGTGGTGAGGGGAGTGTGCGATGTGGGAGGTAGTATTTTGAAAGTGGCTTCTGAGAGGGAATGCACCAGGAAAGTTGAATTGAAAATTAGTCCACTTCCCCATGGTGACTGCTATGGTAATGTAGGCTAGATTAAAAAAAAAATCACAATAAGTCAATTAACAGCAAGAGTCACCAGTGCCCATTCCCCTTTGCTTGATGACCCAGGATCAGTAATTCAACAGGACATATAGTTCATGAAAATCATCCTGGAGCATCTCAGTAAAATAGAAGTTATTTGTGAAAAGTAAATAGCATGAAGGCTTTGAAACCATATTACCAAATATTTATAAGTGGATAACAAAAAACAAAACAGAACATAAAATGTGAAACATCTTAACAATACAAATGGTTAAAATAATGACTAGCTTCCACTAGGGATGTACCTTGTCTGATCATGACACATGTGTGCTGACCCCACTCCACCCAAGCCTTGTAACTGCATAGGTGGGCAGTTTTATTGGGTCCATGTACGGCTCCTTTAAAAACAGGTCTCTTCTGAATTCACTTAACCATTGGTTGTGAATGTGCTCTATGCCAAGCATCAGCTCATATGTCTACCTCTGAAGGACTCTCAGAATAATAGAGAGATATATCAGTAATAATTCTTAAATATAAATTAAGTATTTTGTTGGTAAATTTTGGACTTTTGAAAGATCATTGGAGAAAATGTCAATGGTCTTTTTTAAATTTTTTATAGTTAACAACTTCCATGATTGGAACAATATCCCATGGTAATTCCTCCCTCCTCCCCACATTCCCCTTCAAAACGCCACTCTCCATCATATCCCCTCCCCCTCTCAATCAGTCTCTCTTTTATTTTGATGTCACCATCTTTTCCTCCTATTATGATGGTCTTGTGTAGGTAGTGTCAGGTACTGTGAGGTCATGGATATCCAGGCCAATTTGTGTCTGGAGGAGCACATTGTAAGGAGTCCTACCCTTCCTTTGGCTCTTACATTCTTTCTGTTACCTCTTCCACAATGGATCCTGAACCTTAGAAGTTATGATAGAAATATTTCAGTGCTGAGCACTCCTCTGTCACTTATTCTCAGCAACCTGATGTCTTCTGAGTCATCCCAAGGTCACTGCCACCTGAAAAAAGAAAGTTCTCTAACGAAAAAGTGAGAGTAGCATTAATATATGGGTATGAACATTAAGAGAAATGTTTATTGGGCAGTTTGATGAGCATAGCCAAACAGCAGCAGACATTACACCCCTAGGGCTCATGACTACTCCTGTTGTAGGTTTTCAGTATCAGGGATGTATTCTCTCCCACGGAGCAGTCCTCCAGTCCAATTAGAGGGCAGTTGGTTTTCATCATAACAGACGTGCCATTGGCTTATTTGACCTGGCTGGCAAAATATAAAACTTTCAGTGTCTACTGTGGAGTATCTACACTGGTGAATGGTCTTTTTAACAATTATAGTTGACTTACAACACATTGGTCCTCTCTCCAATCCTTCTGTGGAAGGCAGGGCAAAAGGGAACATTCGAAAAGAGGGAGTGGAGATAACTATGGAGATAAGAGTCCTTGTGTTGCAGTTACCTTCTTATTGCTGAAACAAACAAACAACCAGAAAAAGCTTATGGGAGGAAAGGGTTTGTTTCAGGCTTGCAGAGTCCAGAGGAAGCTCACCATGGCAAAGGAAGCTGGCTCATTCATCATACAACCAAAGCAGAGAGGCAGATATAACAGCCAAGGCTTGAGCTAGCTCAAAAAGAAAAGAAAAAACCCTGAGGGCTGGACCCAAGGTCCACCCCCAGTGATGACACACCTCCTCCAGCAAGGCTCTGTCTACTGGAGACATAGGTAGGAGCTGAATCTGAATCAGAAATACCTGAGGCTATAGGGGACATTTATATTCAAACTACCACACCTTGTTTCCTAAGATGAAAGCACTTTTGACTGCATTCTTCCTCAAAATGTATCCTTGTCACTTGAAACAATGAAGGTAGGAGAGATTCCTCAGAACTATGTATCTTTTGACAATGTCTCTGATATTGATATCATGTGTCTCTGATTCTGGATCCAGGAAGCTAATTCCATTCCCCAAGTCCATGTCTAAATCTTTACAGTTCTTTCATCCTCATAATCCTAACCAATGTGTCTTTATTCTCAGTTTGTAGTTTACATAATATTTGTGAATTTCTCTTTAATATCAATGATTGTAATATAAAATTGTTGGAACATACTGCCCCACCCTAGTGGCCCATCATGTATTCATTCTCCACCAACCGAAAGTTGAGAAAAGATTTAGACACCCAAGCTCTTTACTCAGGGAGCCTATTACCTGCTTCATTTGGGAAAGGCAAGTTTTTCATGGCTGGAGATGACAGAAAATTAATAGGACTCATCCTAACACGGTGCTATCAGGTACACACAGCTACACACATGCATTGGATTTCTAACTTTCATCAAGTCTCCAGATGCCATTGATTAGAGTTCAATGTTCAGAAATTAAAGAGTTAATAAATTGAGTGTTCACATTCAAGAGAAATTCTGTCTCTCCTCCATTTTGTTTTTGAAATGATTTTTCTATAAGTTACATCTAGTTAAATTCCTTAACAAGGCCCATATAAAGGAGTCAGCAGGAAGATTATGTGAAATTATTCTAAAACTATAGGCCATAGTATACTTAATTTTTTTAATTTTGTTTACACATAAGGCCAAATATGATTTATCATCAGCAGTCCTGGTCAACACTGCCCCTCCTTGCAGGTGCCTGGTTAAGACACAGAAAACTCCAAAACCCAGGACCCAGTTATACCATCTTGTATTGTTATATCCCAAGTTAACATGGATGGTAGTTAGATACTAATCTCTTTGATAAATTTGTCAGCTGGTAGTTTTATTTTCCACTTTAGGTCATAGTATGGAAATTACATGATAACAACATGCTCGCTCATAAAATTAAAAAGTCGTTGACAGACCAAAAAGAAAGCGAAAAAGAGCGTGTGGGTAATCAATAGATCACAGGCAGGAAAAACCTGGCACATTTTGAACTGGATAACAAAATAGTATTGATAAAAAGTGGAATTTTCCATAACTTCCATTGTACCTCATTTTCCAACTGCATGCTCCTTAAAATGATTAGGGCTCTTAACAACCAGAATAGAAGGAGCAAAGAGTAAAGAAAATAAATCTCTCCCTATTCAAAATTTGTAATATTGAAGCTAGCCAACAAAAACATAGGATCACTTGGACCCAGCTCTTGGCCATAATTAAATTAGAATGTGCTTAAATTCTTAATGGCATGGTATTTTACACTGGGTTTGAAACATACACCTAAACACTCAAGCCATCATGAGTTATTAACATAAAGTGCCCAATAACAGGAGAAGTACAGCAGCATGTTATCACTCCTCCCTGGCTAATGAAACCAGCCATCCTCTCCAGTGTTTCAGCCGCACAAACCAAAATTACTCTCCTTGTAGCCTGAAAGGTTTCAGAAAGCATGGAAGCCACTAAAAGGCAGCCTTTTGCCTGATAAAGTGACCTTGAAATAAATGCAGGGTTGTGTTTACTGAAGTGTGTACGTGTGTTTTCTTTTCAGGCTTTCTACCTGTCTACCTCTCAGCCCAGAGTAAAAGAAAATCTGTGCAAATCCCCAGACAGCCACACAGCATGACCACAGTCTGCTAATTGTTTCTGAGGTGCTTCCACATGAGAGCAATACTGTAGTTGAGAAAACTGAGGACATCTTTTTATTCATTGAGATTACTTTGAAAAGGATTTGAATTGTATACATTAAATGAGCCTTGGCATTAGGTTATAAGAGATGGTAGAATTCAAGCTATTAAGGAATAGCATAGGTATCACTGCATGTGATCCCAGCACTGAGTCTCAACACACTATAATATCAGCACTTAACAAGGATTAGGCAGGAGGCTCAAGAGTTCAAAACCAGTCTGAGCTACATAGTAAGAACGCATTTCAAAAACAAAACAAAAACACAAAAAGAAAAGAAATGGTGTAGGTAGAAAACAATTAACTATTTAATCGAACTTCTAATTAAAATTAAGTCTGCCTAAAGCCCTTAACCAGCAGTATTCGTGGGCCAGCATTGGGACTTAGGGCCTTGGCAAAAGCAATGGTCTCTCTTCTCCAGACATTCTGGCAGGAACCCAGGGCACTTGTGCCAAAGGTGTCTCGCTGAACTCTACCCGTTAGGATAATGATCCCCCTCATCATTAGGCCAGGCCTCGTAAAGCTATCTTCATAAAAGCAGGTGCCAGAGACTGACAGAGTCAGAGTGGACATGACTGCTCGTTCTATAAAATCAAGTGATAGCTGGCCACCTTCATGCCATAGGACAAAATGAATTGATCTTAGAATCCTCATCCAAGCCACATAAACTAGTAGAAAGTAAGGTCCATGTACACCTAAAGAAGAGAAGTTAACATCCAAGACGGAACTGGTGCCACATACATATTTTGAGATAAGATAAAAAAGCAATTTAACAAAGTCAGGAGCTTCCCAAGGTCAAACTCACACCATGTCTAGATTTGTCTAAGCCACCTTTGGGAAGCTCACCAGTGGCCGGTGAAAAGGCAGAAGTTTGTGAGAATGAGAGGATGAGGTGAGCTATGTACAGAAAATTACCATGTTGATCAGGAGGGCCATGGGTACACATGCTTTAGAAAGAACAGATCTGGGAGTACATGAGCAAGCTGAGAAGCCAGGCAAACAAAATAGACAGTGGAAATAAGCAAGAGTTGTGGATTTGAGGCCTTGTGTTCCTCATGTTTGCTGCTGCTCGGGGATCAGTAACTAGGGTTCTTAAGACAAAGGGCTGATTGGAAGATATATATTGACTTATGAAGAGGTCTTATATCAATAAAAACAACTTTTACTTAATGTCAGGTATTATTTTGAGGTTTTGTTTCCACAACATCCAAAGACTCTCTGGATTCAGGATGTCATTGCTGACCATGCCAAGGGCCACTCCTGCGGTGATCATGATAGTTCATGTAGGCATAAAGAGCTTTTAAAGGGAGGCAAGTCTGAATTAGACATGGGCTGGTGATCACATGTAGATCTTGTTAACATCCATCTCACAACCAGCTCATCCAAATTTTCCACTGGCCATTTTAAAAGCAATTGTGCGGGCTGGGGAGATGGCTCAGCACTTAAAGGCTCTTGCTTGCAAAGCCTATGACCTGAGTTGGATTCTTCAACACCTACGTAAAACCTGACATGCAAAGTGGCACAAGCATGTGATGTTCATTTGCACTGAGCAGTAAGGGACCCTGGTGTACCCATATATGCATATACACAAAAGTGTAAATGAATATTTTTTTAAACAAAAGTCAAATTATCAATATATCTCTGAACCCAGCAAGGGGAAATGACACCTACGCTTCTGACCTATGAATGAGTGCATAGACACGAATCCAAGCTAAGCCTATAGGAAGACAACTGAGGCTCCCTGGCCTTTAGTAATCCAAGCACCTCCTCACTCCAACTGCTTCTTCCCCACAATGTCTTTTGTTTTTCCTTACACTCAATCTGTGTTGGGTAAAGAGGTGCTAAACCTTCTTGAACAGTGTGACTAGATCTTGATTACTTCAGTAGAGAAGGTGGTGCCTCCATCCATCTTAGCTACAAAATGTGTCTGGAAGTGGGTTTCTCCCATAGCTAGCTCAGGGGAAGTGGGGACCAATGGAAACACATGCGCGTGTGGGCACACACACACACACACACTGCAAGAACAGAATATCTACAATGCACGTGTTTGCTTTCGTTGCATTTTCACCCAAATTTATGTAGGCTAAGAGAAGAAACTATTACTCTTAAAGAAAATGAGCATGAATCACAGGAATGTTGGGAGGAAGCCTGGTGGTCTACAGACTTAGAAAATGCACTAAACAGTCCTTTGAATGAGCATTTACGTCATTATAGACGACAGTCTTTACAAAAGGGAAAACACATCTTGTGTGTGTGTGTGTGAGACTTAGCAAAAAAATGTAGCTACTAGCAATTTCAGCATATGGCAGAAACGAGATAACTCTACACAAACTTCCATTACCATACCTGAGTTCCTCAAACCAGATTTTCTCCTAGAATGTTATGGGCTGAACTGTACCCTGTCCTTAAAAGAATACTCCAGAATGTGACTATTTTAAGACAGAGTGTTTAAAGATGTAATTAAGTTAGAATGATGTCATTAAGTTAGGCCCTGATCCAAGATGACTGGTGCTCAGCAGAAGACGAAGTTGGGCTCAGATAGAGCAAAGACCGTGTGAAGACCCAGCGAAGAGAATACGGCCCCAGCAGAAGCCGGCACCTTGACTCTGACAATACACTTCTGCTGTCCAAAGCATCAGATCGGAGGTACTTTGTGGAAGACAGGCCTAGCAGACAAACGCAAAATCCAAAGTCGTTGATGTATGACACAGATGACTCTGCCACAGCTGAAATAGATCCAGACTGTTGTCACTTACTTCCCCCAGTAGTTGCAGTTCAGCTCTCCACACACGACCGGCGCCTACCGGGGCCATCCTGGGACCCGGGGTAACAATGTTTCCTCCGCCGAAGCCCTGAGTCATGGGGCTGAGAGGGAGTTCAGTTGGGGAAGAGGTGATGTGTCTGCTCTTCTGCTTAATAAACTCCATTGGTCACAGTGAAATATTTTCTCCTCTCAGCCAATGCAACAGCCAACCTAAGTGGTTTCCTCACTTCCGCTCTTGCTCCTTGCAAGCCCTTCCCAGAGCAGTCAGACGAACTTCTCGACAAAGCCTCTGATTGAAAAGCCTCAGGAGCTCTGCACCACACTTGGAATGGCTCCTGAACTCTTCAGCAGGGTCTAGGCAGCTCTCTATGGTCCAGCCCCACACTGCATATGGAACCAGCCCTCCATTCTTGCCACTGTGGGACAAGAACACCAGTTAGGGGTACTTCCTGCCTTGCATATGTACCTGTTCAGAGCTTTCTACTATTTCCTGCCACAGGACCTCTTGGCACATGGATTGTTCCTAAGGATCATTCTTCCCCATGCTGTATGTGGCTAAGGCCTATTCAAATGTGAGCTTGTAGCCGGGCGTGGTAGCACACATCTTTAATCCCAGCACCCAGGAGGCAGAGGTAGGAGGATCGCCAGGAGTTCAAGGCCACCCTGAGACCTAAGAATGAATTCCAGGTCAACCTGAGCTAGAGTGAAACCCTATCACACACACACACACACACACACACACACACACACACACACACAAATGTGAGTTTGTAACTGCTTCACAGGGACATTGTCAGCCACACCCTAAACATGCCCACGCTGCACCCCACCTTTATCCAGCCTTCCTAGAAGGCAGTGAAGGTTGTTAAGTGCTTCCTTCGCTTTCAGTGTTCTTGCTTGTCTCTAATCAGGAAGTCAAGGGCTCTGTCTGATTTATCACCACTGAAGTTCCGTGGTTGGATGGGTGAATGGGTAAATAATACAGAAGGTGAGAACACTTTGTAAACCCAACAGTTTTACATAAATGTCAATTATACTTGTTAAAATTTTTAAGGCCTGTTAAGGTAGAACCTGTGTCTTCTTTGTTTATTCTTCCCCATGCCTCATTTCCTCAGAAAATGGTGACTAAGTTGATTAATGCATTCATTATTTGAAAATCATATTATGAATGGACTGTCATAGCAAACAACTTGTGATTTATGGCAATGAGTGGGCTTTGAAACAGTTCCACGTATCTTATCTCATGTTATTCATTACAGTGGAACTCTTAATCCCATTTTGCAGAGAAAGAAACTGAGACCAAATGGTCAAGTAAACTACTCATACATATATATAATGTATGTATGTGTGTATGTATGTACATGTATGTGTATATGTATGTATGTATGTATATATGTGTGTGTATGTATATATGTGTGTGTGTGTGTATGTATGTAAGTGTGTATGTATATATACATACATATATATATGTTAAGGTGTTTAGTAATTACACTTCCCAGGGACAATGGGGACCAATGAAACAATAGGGTGGGAGAACCCATACACCTGGAAATAACAGAGTGTCCTGTAAATTAGTTTGATAGCAGAAAGGAGGACTTTCCTGGAATAAGGCTAGGTTGAACCACTAAGTAATGATTTTTCCCATATATTCTAGTTTTTCCTTCATGCAGCAAATTCCAAACTTGAACTTTCTCTTGTATTTCAATCTAATATATTATCCTCACTTTAATTTAAGGAAAATTTCCATGTAAATTGCTTTGTTATTTGTAGCACAGTATTATGTTTTTGCTTAATGAAAAAATTATATTGCTGTCTTCAAAGGTTAGCTGCTCATTGAATAAATTAGATATCAACTTCCAGAATATTAGATCAACATTCACAACAGATTGCATAATCTTTTGAGAAGATATTCACAAAATAATTTTGCCACAAAAATGATTTCTGTGGTCTGGGCTGAAAAACAAATTATAACATGTAAAAAATATTAATAACATATATAATAGTTATGGTTAACAACTATATTACTAAAAGAGTGCCCCAAAAATGATTCAGAAAAAAACCAATGTAACAATAAGCAAAAATGTGAATAAGAGTACACAAAATATATAGCTAATAAACAACAAAAAGATGCAAAACAACAAAAATAAATTAATACATACATAAAGAAGCATCAGTCTGCAAGAGGTAAAAACTGTAAAAGTTGAAATAATGTTGAGGGATGAATTAGAACTAGTCCAAGGGTAATTTTACAATATCCATTTGATTTTAATATGTGCATAATTGTGGTTCTAGCTCTATTGCCATATCTTCTAGAAGTGCTAGTATAATATGAGCATAATGAGTGGTTATTACTTTTGAAATGTTTTACACTTTATTCAATAAGTAGATTTGATTTGCCTCTATATATTTGGTCTTAGGTGTCTGCCCAAGGTAGACACAGATTTTCAGATGGAAAATTTACTCAGGAATAATTGAGTAGGGGATAAATAATGTGTTCATTGAATAGAATTGAAAAGGTAATTGCACTAATGAAGCCATAAGAACTTTTAAACAACCACTAAGTACCATAGTCTACATTAATGCTGCCCACCCTGGAAATAAGGGATATGGAAGAGACCGTCAGATTGGTGACAGTCACAGGGGAGCTCTAATCTTCACTACGCTGCTTGCTACCTAAGCTTTGGTTCCCATATCAACAAAATGAATGAAAAATATATTTTAAAATAAGGCATATCTCATTTGGTTACAGGTTAGAATAAACAAGAAGTAGCAAAATTATGACACATATTCTATGCAGTAAATATCAGTCAGTTCCCCATGAACTTGGACTTAAGGACCTGTATAGGAGAGAAGGCTGAGTTTGGATTGCCTTTGCTGCTTGAGCAGCCATTCATGTTCCATTCCCGGGTGGTGGCTTGATCCTGTGCTAGAGCAAGGTGGCAATGCGATTCCAGAGGTGCAATATGCAAGACAAATGTGCTATTGAGGGGCTTTTTGAATATATGTCATGTAGCTTATCCTGTCACTAAGAATGGGACAAGGAAATCTTCCTGAGCCCATTTTAGGAAACAAATGGCTCTTGGGATGGAAAGGTGGCTCAGTGGTTAAAGGTGCATGCTTACAAAACCTAACTGCCCAGGTTTGATCCCACATAAAGGCAGATGCACAAAACGGCGCATTCATTTCGAGTTCATTTGCAGTGGCAAGAGGCCCCGGGCACGCCCATTCTCCCTCTTCTCCCCTCATGTCCTCCTCCTTCCCCTTCCTCCTTTGCTTCCTCTGCTACGTAGCAAAGACAGTAGCTGCTATTAGCACTATTCATAAGTGTGCTATTGAGATTAGCACCTGCCACACACGGCCTTGCTCTGTGCAGGTGGATCATTCCCTTGAATCCTTCCAAACTAACATAGTGTCTAATACTACTGCCCGTGACTCAGTGGCCTATGAGGAGGAAGCTTACATTTCAGGGTAACAGACTGGCCCAAAGCTTTAGTTTTGCCTGGAAAATCTGGTGTCCCACTTGACAGCAGGCAGCTTTGTCGTAGACTTATGAGGGGGTCCTATAAATATAGGGTGTAAATCAGCATGCTTCAGGACGAATGCTTGATCAAGAAGAATAAAAACTATGACCTTGGTCAAAGCCAATAATTCTAACAATTCACCATGTTTATCAACAACACCTGGCATAGATCCCAGCCTGCCCAACTGGCTGGCTGACTTAATTTTTCAAAAATAAAAATAAAAATGAAGAAGTGAAAGTCTGAGCCACACAGGCTAGTGAATCTCCTGGTCTAGAATTTAACAACGGTTCATTCAGCGAATTTCTGTGAACAAATTGTATGGGTCAGTTACCTCAGTAGCCAGAGAGCATACAGAAGTAAAGAAAACGGACAGAAGTATCTTTCTACACAGGGCTTTCTCACTGCATGAACCTGAAAACACACATACAAGTAAACTGTGAATACTGCCCCGTGAAAACTGATATGAAGAAAAATAAATCAGGGATAGCTGCCTCAGGCTCTTTGTGGTGATATAACAAAATACCACACACTGGCTGATTTATAAACGCTGGTAATTGATTTCTTACAGTTCTAGAAGCAGAGAAATCCAAGACAAAGTATCAATATCTGGTGAAAGCTTATTCTCCATAGATGTTATCATCTGAGTATGAAGAGAATAAACCTGCCTCCTCAAGCCCTGTTACAAGCTTTCCTCTCATCAATAGTACTTCTCACCTCCACACAAAGTCACTTTCTAAAAGGTCCCTGTGAGTTGATTTTAGATGACATGAAATAGCTACATATCTGGGGGGTAATGCTCTAACATTGTCCATTGCACTATAAGCGTGATAGTGAGGAGACGCATTCAGGCAGAGCGGTCAAAATGGGGAGCTCTGAGCTGGAGAGATGGCTCTGTGGTTAAGTGTGATTCCCGATGGACCCTAAGATCGCCTGAATCCAATCTCCAGAACTCACATAAATAGCCGGGGATTGCCAAGCACATCTGTAACCCCAGGCCTGTGGGAAGCTGGGACCACAAGCTCTGGAATCAATAAGAGACTCTGTAACAAAACAAACAAACAAACAAATATACATACATATATTTATATGGGCAGGTAGTTGACAGAGGGGACTACCCAACGTTGTCCTCCAAACACCAAAGGTGAACTCACTGGGTGCCAGAAACAAGCACACAGAATGCCGTAGCAGCACATACGCATGCAGATACCACACATAAGCTAGAAAAAAGAAACAATGAGGTGCTCTGTTTGATGTTAGAGGGACAAAAGATGTTGACCTGTATCCACAAACTCAGTGAGTTGGGGGGACACCCCAGACAGCTAAGTTCATCAAATTATTCTCCCAGGTACACAGTGGATAGAATGAGAATGGAAATGGAAAGGTATATTACCACTTTTACACTAGGTTGTGATCTGAGTCCTCCTTAGTACCGTATGCATATTTGCATGAGTCCTGTCTGTTAAATAGAATTTTAAACATTTACAAGAATATAGTAAGTAAGACTTGCAATTTTCATGAAATATTCAGAAATTATAGTTTTCGCCAGCAATCATCATTTACATGTTTGGGAAAATAAAACTTGTTAAATTTATAACTATTGTATTTATTAGTGATATAAATGATATATAAATAATTAGAAGAACGTTAAGCTTTCATACTTCTAAGAGTATTCAATGATTAATAAATTAATAATACATTTGGCACTGAAAAAAGTACAGAGACGTTAATGTGTCTCTCCAGCAACAAATGCCCTTAATCCTGTTATACATGACAAAGCGAAGGCTCAGTAAACTAACTTATCCTCGTGGCACAATTACTAAAGACTTTACCACAGCTGCTAATATCTTCCCAACTATGGCAGTAAATGTTTAAAGTGTGTATCACAAAACTCTGGCAAAGATGAACTTTTAATATTCCTCTCCTTCTTACCTGAGCCTAAATCAAACTACTAGTGTTATCAGAGTTAATTCGGAACACCATCCAGACATGAGCACACACACACACACACACACATGCACACACACATCACTTAAACAATATGAGGTATTCCTAACAATGAGTGCTTTTTTTTCTTTTTCCTTTCTTTCATAATATAAACGTACATGGGATATCACCCATTAAAATGATCTGAGGAGGGAAATGATCCTTATATGGTCTTCCAGTGACCCATACTTCCATGGGTAATTATCTCCCAATGAACCTGAGCCGTCCTCATGACTCATTCACAGGCAATAGAAAAAGCAGAAGTGAAACTGAGGTCACTAAAAGCCAGGTTAGTGGAAGCTCTGCCGGCCTCCAGTTGGTCTCTTGGATCCCTCCCTCTGGGAGGAGACGAGCTGTCAGGAGGGCAGGGAGAACGGCTGTCAGGGCTTGACCACAGCATGGGACCAGTTCACTGTGCAGTAACCTAGCCTATTTTGGCATGGAAAAGAGGCCATCAGCCCTCAGGTAGCCAGCCTCAAGGCAGTGAGGCCTTCAGAGGTCTTCCATCTCAGCTGCCCAGTGACTAATCTCGAGAATGTCTCCAACAAACAAGAACTGCCCAGCCAAGCTCCTCGGTCTCAGAGCTCTGAGCCATCGGGGCGAATCGCTGCTTTTTAAACCATTATGCTTTGGAGTGGTCTTTATGCTGCAATGGATAAACAGTGATTGCCCTGCCAGCACTCCATTTGGCATGTGCTCAATGTATTTTTAGTTAATAAACACCATATCCCTAGATATTAACTCTCTATCCCTAAATGATCAGCCATACTCATTTTTATTCTGCCCATACTCAGAGTAGCAATAACATACACTTTATCTAATATTTCAAAATTATCACCTATTAAGATATCCAGACAAAGAATATTTTCTTTCTCCTTTTTCAGGAAATAGTTGGAAACTAACTTAATAATGAACATTTTCCAAGTAGCATTCCATTCTAGAACTCCTGGGAGTTATAAAATAACCCAAAACTAAGAGGGTGGAATGGCTCACCCTTTAAATTCTTTATATCTTGAAGTCTTTGATTTAAATCATTATTTAAAAAAAAAAAAAACGAATCACACAGTGCTCTTAATAAAGCATTATTATTTCAAGGGAGAGGATAAAACTTTCCAAATGCAAATGTTTAGCTAGGGTAGAGTAGTAAAAGATTCCAAGACATTAGCCAGGAGATGGATTGCTTTGCTGTTACAAGACTGGGTAACAGTATCACTGGAACCAAATTCCCGTCAGATTAGTCTTTACTCAAAATGAATGTTTGTAATTATGAAATGAAATAAGTTTTAATTTGAATTGCCTAAAAAGGGGAAACCAAATATTGTGTAATTACAGGAGAAGAAATTTGAGATGGAAAACAAGATAGTGTTATTTACAAGTAAAAAGGCTTTTATGGGATTATGGGGCTTTAATGTGCATATTTGTAGGATTTGGGGTGGCAGAATTTGGAACTGAAATATTTTTCATCAGCGTTTATTTACAGTGTGCATGCAAGAAATGGAATCCCAGACACATCTGATATTGGGCTTACTTAAACCTTTTATATCCCTACTAAATCTGAAAAGATTCAATGTTAGCCACACATAATGGAAGTAATCGTGGAGTGTGATAAAATAAGTATTTGAAAACCACATGCAACTTTTAGGCTCAAATCCAGAGCCATAAAATCCACCTAGAGACATAATGAGCCTCCTTTCTCCTCCTTGGAGGAGTGAGAGCGGTGAGGCAGAAGCGTGTCCTTTCCTCTCTCTGCAGTCCACCACCTGCGTACAGGCCTGAACGGCTTGGCAGTGCTGTGTTGCAGAGCCCGCCCGCAACTGTCATTTTGCTCCTCTGGAGGGCAGCCATTTCTTATCCTTGGCAAAGTGTGACTTAAGTGACTTTTTGTCTGCTTTCCATTTCTTCTATCCTCTTTCCTATGGCCCCATATCTCACCTTCAGGACTATAGAACCATAGGAGACAGGCCTGCCTCCATTGTCTTTCCTACAAGCTACACTGCTCAGCTCTAGGATCTCTGAATCTTTTGCCTCAACAAAACTTTCCCATCAGCAATCTTCTTCCTCTGACAAGGGCAAACCAACTTACACTAGACATTGTGGAGAGGTATTGTCTGTTTTCAAGATATGGCAAAGACAGTCACTGCTCATCATATACTTGTTTTATCTTCACTGATCTCATAAATGGTTTGATTACTTGGAAAATGACAGTTGTGGAAGCAAAAATTTAAATAAATATTGAGTGTTGAACACCAATAGTCACGTGACTTAGTGGCTTCCTGTTTCACGAGCCTCTGTGTATCTCCAGAAGGCCCCAGAAGATAATACCTCCTCTTAAGCTTCTGGGCTATGAGATGTATCCCATCAAGAACCCACTTGTGAAGCCCAGCTTTGTGTCACAGGCCACTTGATTGAACCACCATACTCTACACGCTTATCTGAGCTCAGCCAGGGACTGAGAGCCATGCGTCCCCTGAGGACTGAGAAAAACACATTAGGAAGTGACTATGAGACTCTGCTGACAGAGGGAAGCAGCTGGGCCATCCAGGGACAAAGCTGTTCAGTAGGTATGGGTACAGCCAGCTTCTGCTGGGAGAAATGCACCAAAGGCAGCATCTGCTTAGAAACAGATAAAAAGCAATCAAAATAGGGTGGGAGGGATGGCTTAGCAGCTAAGGTGCTTGCCTGCAAAGCCTAAGGACCCAGGTTCAACTTCCCAGGACCCATGTAAGCCAGATGCAAAAGGTGGTGCATGCGTCTGGAGTTTGTTTGTAGTGGCTAGAGGTTCTGGCAATCACATTAACTCCCCTAAACAAATAAAATAAACCTAAAAATAAATGAATAAATCAATAGCACCATTGCTCTCTATGAAAAATGGAGCATGCTATTTTTAATCTCTTTTTTCCAGTTGAAATAATTTGTAACATTTTTAAGAGTAAATCTTTAGATACCTGAATCAGAATCTTTACTAGTTATGAAATGCTGGACATTTCTAAAGTTCTGTAAATCTCACCTCTCTTTACTATAAATGTGAATAACAATTACACTCGCCTTCCAGGGTTAACAAAAACTGTCCCATGTAAAAGATTTAACACAGTGTCTTAAATGTAGTCACTACTTAAGCAATGTCAGACATTTTTATAGCAGATCTGAAATAGGAATCAAAGAGAGCTGAATGTTACAGGCTAAAGGGGGGAAAATGGGCACACAGGATCCTCTCATCAAGAGAGAAAAAGAACTGGAAGAGAAAGAATTAGGCATGTATGGAACACCAACAGTGATAAAGGTTGGCCGTGGACAGACTGGCTTGGCACCTTTGGTTCCCTTCTCCCACCACCTTGACATTCCAGGAATCCACATGTCCTGTGATCTTTCTCTCTTGCAAACCTGCGCCTGGGGAAAACACTAGCTGGTATTTACACTGAGGGGGGCAAACTGTTCTGATGTTCTTTCAGGGACATTGCCAGTTTAAGCCACACTGTCACCTGGAATATGCTTTGCTTAGGGGGTATGGAAGATTATTGTGAGAAGGGTCATTATCATTGTATGATATGATAGAGCAAGAGACAGTGGCAGGTAAGTAAAGGAGGTCTAAGATAAAAAGATAGAATATAGCAGAGGGCTCCTTATCAACAGACTTCAAATTACATCATGAAAATAGCATAGTAATAATAGTTAGCCGCTACAATGGTCTGAATTTTAGGTGCTTCCCCAAACCTAACTTCATATGTTAAAATTTTAACCCCTAAGTTGATAATGTTTGGAGGTTATATCTTCAGGGAGTAAGTCATAAGCAAGTGAACCCTTATGAGTGGGATTGGTGCCCTTATGAAAGAGGCCCCAGAGAATTACCTTGCCCCTCCACATGTGAGGACATGAGGAGAAATGTGCCATCCATGAACCAGGAAACAGGATCTCACCAGGTGCTGACTCTGCCAGCACCTTGCACACAGCCTTTCCGTGAGAGCCATGAGAAATAAATTTCTTTTGTTTATAAGCTGTCCAGTCTGTAGCATTTTGTTATAGCAATATAAGGGCTACATAGAAGTGCTGAGCACTTAGTGTGGAACATTGATTTACCTGCATTACCATGTATTTAACAATCACAACAGAACTTGGAAGCAATTACTACCATTGTCCTTCCCATTTCATAAGTGAGGAAATACAAAGAATTTTTTAAAATCCATCCACAGCCCACCAGCAACACAGTCTGACTGCAGAAGAGAAGATGGGGTCTCAGCTACCCTATTTTACTGACTCTCATTCAATAGAAAGAACAGTGACAATACTGCACTGTGAGAAGTCAAACTGCAATTTGATTATGGTTTCCTTCTTTATGAAATGATGGGATTAAGCTAAACATTCAAGTCCCAATCTTATGGTCTAGATATAAAATTTCAAAATAAGTATATTTTATGTTCTTTTAATATCATTTTGCCTCAGCAACATGATTGGGTACTCAGCATCCTCCTATGAGAATCTTGTGGTTGGGAAAATAGCTCGACTAGAAAAGCATTTGCCGTGTGTTGCAGTCCCAGCTAGCCCAGTCTCAAAGGTTGTAATCTTCTAATTGCAGTCCAGTGTGCCTTGCTGGTAGAAATCACCCAACCAAGAGCAGCTTCTGGGAAAAAGATTTATTTTGGCTTACAGGCTCAAGGGGAAGCTCCATGATGGAAGGGGAAAACGGCATGAGCAGAGGGTGGACATCACCCCCTTGCCAACATAAGGTGGACCACAGCAACAGGAGAGCATGCCAAACACTGGCATGGGGAAACTGGCTATAAAGCCCATAAGCCCACCCCCAACAATACACTCACTCCAGGAGGCATTAATACCCAAATCTCCATCAGCTGGGAACTTAGCAATCAGAACACCTAAGTTTATGAGGGACACCTGAATCAAACCACCACATTCCGCCCCTGGCCCCCATAAACTGATATCCATACATGATGTAAAATACAATGCATTCAGTCTGACTTTAAAACTCCCCATAGTTTTATCAATCCTAAAGATGTTCACACATCCCCATAGTCCAAGATCTTTTAACTGAGACATAATACCAAAAAATAACCTCAAAAAACCCATAATGGCACAGAATATTCATGCTGCAATAGATGGCATTGGGCATAGCAAAGAAACATTCAACCAATACAAGATTTAAACAACCAGGGCAAACATCAAACTCTGTATCTTCAAGTCCAACAACTCTAGCCCGTGACAAATCTTCAATTCCGATAATTCTAACCAGCAACAAGTCTCTGGCATTCCAACTCCGCCCCTCCAGCTAGGCTACTCACAGTCCTGGGAAACTTCATCAGGGCCAGCAGCTCCTCGGCAGCCATCTCATGGTCCCAGCATCTCCACTGGGTCTCCACTGCAAGCCACGGTTCATCCTCATGGCCCCGTGGAGTCTCTATGCAGGCAACCAGCAAACCCGCTTCACACTGCCCATCGCCATTTCCAAAACACAAGACCATGTTGCAAACTCAATGATCCTCTGTCCAGCATTTCTTATACTCCACGATACCAGGTAGGGTGCCAATTTGTTAATCCAAGGGGGAATAAAGCAGACTTTGAAGAACAGGACACTCCTTGAGTACTCAGGCCCCTTCAAAAGAGTCGACATTCTTCCTGTTGCCCCAGCACAGGTCAGCTAGCCCAGTCTCAAAGGCTGTAATCTCTCAGTTGCAGCTGAATGGGCAACAATTCTCCCAAAGATTTTTCTTTCCGTGCCATATTCCTCTGCTCACACCAGTTCATTTCTATGCAAAGCAACCCTGCACAGCTTCTCAGGACATGGGCATAAGAGCAAGCTTCTAACACAAACTGCTAGCCCAGTTCAAGCAAAGCTCTTTCTCACCCTCATAAGCCAAACCTCACAGTCCATAGTTCTTACTGCATTCAGGTCTTTCAGCTCTGACCAGAATAGTCCATCAAGCTGTACTTACAGCACTGCAAGGCATCTCTTAGGCCAAGGTTTCAACTCCTTCCACATTCCTCTTGAAAATCAGCTCCAAAAGGCCAAAACCACACAGTCAGGTGTCTAGCAGCAACCCTACGCCTGGTACCACTTTACTGTTACAGACCCAGCTAGCCCAGTCTCAAAGGTTGTAATCTTTTAGTTGCAGTCCAGTTCGCCTTGCTGGTAGAAATAACCCAACCAAGAGCATCTTCAGGGAAAAAGAGATTTATTTTGGCTTAGAGGCTCAAGGGGAAGCTCCACGATGGAAGGGGGAAATGGTGGCATGAGCAGAGGGTGGACATCATGCCCTTGGCCAACATAAGGTGGACTACAGCAACAGGAGAGTGTGCCAAACACTGGCATGGGGAAACTGGCTATAAAGCCCATAAGCCCGCCCCCAACAATACACTCCCTCCAGGAGAATTAATTCCCAAATCTCCATCAGCTGGGAACCTAGCATTCAGAACACCTAAGTTTATGGGGGACACCTGATCAAACCACCACACCGTGCAAGCAGGTGGACCTGACTTCAGATCCCCAGTACTCACTTAAGTTCCATGTATGATGGCATGCACCTACAAATCCAATGCTTAGGTGGAGCTGACTAGCTATTAGCTGAGTCAAAGAGCTCTGGGTTCAATGAGAAACCTTACCTCAATAAATAAGGTGGAAAACAATTAGGCAAGAACTCTAGCCTTTAGCCATTGACCTCTAGCCTCCATACACACACATACGCATACACACACACAAGCGTACATGGACTTCACATACACATGCATTCCCACACATATATACATGCACACACATACACACCACACACAAACACATGCACACATGTATACGGATTTTACATGGAAAGGTACTCACACAGAGACATGCATGCATACATGCACACATACCACACACACACATGCACACACAGACATGCACTGCACATACACATGCACCCACACACAAACATACATACATACATGTACACAAACTCCACACACACATACACATGAAAAAAAGAAAGAGACAAAGAGAGAAGGAAAAAAGAAACAAAGAAATTGGAGATGGGTGGAAAGGAAAGAAAACGTAAAAAAGAAAATGTGGTTCTGCAGAGATTCCCACTGCCTTCCCCTAGAGTTAGTCCCAAGCTAATTCACTCAGCCACTAGAGCAAAATTCTTGTTTTCTGATTTAACAAATTTATTTTACATAAAATAGTGCAAACCAAGTCACATAAAATATCTAGAGGTATGACAGATCTTGGTAGTACTCCTAAAATGATTAGCTTTCATCCCTCTCCAGGTATCAAGCTGGTTCCACAGAGCTGGTCCCTCATTCCTTTCATATGTCATGATAAATGGCCAAGGGCAAGGCTCCGAATCAGTGTTCAATAGGTACTTGTTGACTGATTGACCAAGAAGAGAGAGGCTTTATGTGCCCTAAAATCTATTTTATTAAGTATCTGTTGGAATAAAGATATAATTTGAAATTAAGTCTTGAAAAATACATCTTCATCATCTAACAAGTCAGGGATTTAGCAAAATATTTCTATGTGCTCTGACCTGACATCTTCCTGGCCAGATCTCATGACACATGCCCAAGATTTTTTGCTACTCAAAGTATCAAGGGACTGATAAGAAATGAGAATGTCTGAGCTTACCCCGGACCTCTGAAAGAGAACCTACATTTTGACAAGACTCAGATGATTTCTTAGCATGCTGAAGCTTAAAAGGCAAGGTACTACTATATTGGAGAAGAGCAGGAGAACCTGTACCTTAATGCATGAAGCTGCCTCCAGGATCTCTTGTTTAAGAGGTGGGGAGGCAGCTCAGTATGGAGGCATTTGCTTTGCATGCACACAGCCCTGGATTTGATCTTTAACACAACAAATGATTTAGAAAGAATTTCTTCTTTAAATCTTGAAGGCTGCTTTGCATTTCTGGATGCAACTTTAGCCTACATGCAATTAAACATGCATACTTTGCCTACACATACACACGCACATACACACACAGGACTTATCCTTGCTCTTCAGAATTTTGCTATATACTGAGGGACAGAAATGTTTAGAAGAAAGAAGACAGGGGAGAAGGGAGGGAGGGAGGGAGGGAAGGAGGGAAAGGCAAAATAACCACCATCCATTGTGATGGTTCAATCATGTATGAAATAATAAGGAAAGGAATTCCTTGGTTAACCTGGCATTCTCAGAAAGTTTGGCAAAATAGAAGAGTAATCTAGACCTTTACTATCTTTTACCTCAAGACAGAAAACTTTTCAAAAAGTTATAACACCAAGGGAGGAATATATTGCTTATACAAGTAAACCCTCCAGGGGCAACTGGCTTCAGGCATAGCTGTATGCAGGGCTGAATCATGTCCTCAGAGATGCATTATCTCCACTGTGTTTTCCTGTGTTTTAGTTTTATTCTCAGATGGGTTTAATTAGTTTACTATAGAAATTTTAGGCTGCCAATAACTTCAAAGAAGGAGCACAAGAGAGATTCCCTTTCTAATTATTCCTAAATCCTTACTGGTTTATATCATTCAACTGCCTTGGAAACAGTTGTCTTGGGGCTGGAGATATAGCTCAGTGATAGAGTGTACATGTAAGGCCATGGATTTAATTACTAGCATTAAAAAAGATCTATTGCCATGGTTGACAAACTACACTTGAATTCCTACTCTCACTTCTTAGTTGCTGTGGCACTTCTTTACTTAATTTGTAGGAGCCTAGATGTGGTAGAACTATATCTGCTGAACTGAAGCCCTCCCTACTGGAAGGAGGCTCTTAAGAGTCAGGAAATAGGTGAAACTTGCAAAATTCAGGAAGTAAACAACATTCACATGTCTCAGGAAACTACTGAAATCAAGATTCAGAAGACCTTGCACAAAGGTTAGAGAAGTATTAACTGTTGGGGGAGAGGAGACACCAGCTAACACACATCACACAGGGAGTTCCAACGAGTCAGCTTTCATGGGGTTTTCATTTTCCATGCTGGAGTGGGTTTTTTTGATCATACAGCCACGTGTGAGTCACCCATGCTCCTGCAAGGAACCACAGTAAACTCACTGGTTCACTCGGCCATCCTTGAGTACAATGGGTTCTTAGGTCTGTCATCAGTGCCCTATTTGGGGGAAATAGATGCTTGCTCACATCTTTTCAGGAAAAATCACACAATATTCTCTATAAAACTTCAGATAGTAACACCCAGTTTGCAACAATAAATGTAATGAATACTCACTAGTTAGTAGCTGTGATTATCAAAATCTCTATAAATACATATTTGGAAAGAAAGTGACTTAATTATTCAATGTGTGGAGTTTCCATTTTTGTTTTCTGAAGTACAGTCCTCAGTTGTAAGTTTGTAAAGGCCCGTACACAATTAGATAAAATACCTGTACCTGGGCTGGAGAAATTGCTCAGTGGTTAAGGTGCTTGCTTGCAAAGCCTAAGGACCCATGTTCCACTCTCTAGATCCCACGTAAGCCATAAGCACAAGGTGACACAAGCACCAGGTCACACACGTGCACAAGGTGGTGCACACATCTGAAGTTCAATTGCAGTGGCTGGAGGCCCTAGTGTGACCATTCTCTCTCCCTCTCACTCTCTCTCTTGTTAAAAAAGTAAAATAGGGGCTGGAGAGATGGCTTAGCGGTTAAGCGCTTGCCTGTGAAGCCTAAGGACCCTGGTTCGAGGCTCAGTTCCCCAGGTCCCACGTTAGCCAGATGCACAAAGGGGCGCAGGCTTCTGGAGTTCGTTTGCAGAGGCTGGAAGCCCTGGCGCGCCCATTCTCTCTCTCCCTCTACCTGTCTTTCTCTCTGTGTCTGTCGCTCTCAATTAAATAAATAAAAAATTTAAAAAAAAAAAAAAGTAAAATAAAGGTCAGTCTGTTGGGCTTGCCTCAAAAAAAAAGTAAAAAGTAAATGAAAAATAAGGATCTATATCTAATGTGAGCCCTAAAAGAAAGAATATTTGTCAAACCAGTAGGCTGTGTATGAGAGACAGGGCTCTACTGAAAGAACATTAGGTGAGTTTTTTAGACTTTGAACAGGTTTTACAAAACAACGTTTTTTAAAGAAGAAAAAATTAAACTGTCAGGTCACAGAGATTTAAGCATTATTTGTCTGTGGCTTCCACAGGCACTTTTGATTCTCGGTGGGACCTGGTCTTATTCCATAGGAAGGTTTATGGTAAAGTCAAACAAACAAACAAAAGAGAGAGAGAAACATGGTAAGGGTGGTGGCACACGCCTTTAATCCCAGCACTCAGGAGGCAGTTGTAGGAGGATTTCCATGAGTTGGAGGCCACCCTGAGACCATATAGTGAATTCTAGGTCAGCCTGAGCTAGAGTGAGACCCTACCTCAAAAAGCAAAACAAACAAACAAAAATATCTCCACATCAGAATCTTAGTTTGTATCACTGCCCTGATTTCTACACCTTTATTTCATTTGCTCAAGTAGATTTTAGAAACACACCCATTGGTTCAAGTTCCATATAGGCCTCAACCTGGACAAGAAGACTTCACAAAGCCCTGCCCAGGCCCTATGGAATGAAGCCCTAGAGGAACGGGCACTAGAAAACAATGTGCTTTTTGTAACCTATAGTTGTAGACGAGTGAATGCATTCCTTGACTAGTGTATACACATGTCGAAGGGCATGACTTGTTGTACTATCAACCCAAATAATGGGTCCATACCACAGCTCCCCACACAAACAAGACCCTGCATGGAAAGTGAAAGAGAAAAGCAAAGGAAAATACCAGGCTTAATCTCAACAGACAGAGACTGTTTATGGAAGCACAGTGAGGAGTCTCCCCACAGGATGGAGGCTGAAGCACTGAGCTAGGCTGGGGTTCAAGCTCACAAGAAGGATCCTAAGAAAAACAGACTGGACCAGGTGCAAGTCCAAGGGAAGTAGATAAGGACCTGTAGTCATTTGTGTCCTTAGTTAGAATAAGTTTTTTCAGCAAAGTTGTCTAGGAAGGATGCCCAGATGGTTTCTGTTCCTTCAAGGCTTTCTGAGTTAAGGGAATTTTTTTTTTTATAAATCGAGGGAGTCAGGCTAGCCTGGGACTGAATGCCTCTGATGTTTCTTCAAGACCTTCTAGTCTTAGGACAGTCATTAACTCGTTAGTTCCCTCTGGTTTTTCAGGGAGAGTCATTAACGCTTCAGACCTACATACTTTTACCATCAGCATTAACCATTCACATGAACTTAGACTCTTCAGAAATGGCTGTGGACGAATGATAATGTGCTTAAATTTCTCTAGAGCTACTCCTGAGAAGTTAATGGAGTCTCAATTAGTATTTTTAATGTCAGATCACCAAAAATCTGCCTAGGGAATCCCAGAAGTACTTTGTTAAGAAAACAGAAAGGCTCAGAGGTGAGCACGGAGAGCCTCTGAAGAACCGTAGGAGATGCAGAGGAAAAGGACAGGCGGGCAGGACCGTGACAGCTCTCATAAGTATTTATCACTGGCACCGTGAGGACGGACGTCTTTTCCTCCCATAGTTTCAGCTTTCTACTTCAGGAAAGTACTTGCTGGAGCTGGAGGATTAGGTTAACTTTCCTATTTGATAAAAGGGAAGAAAAAGGGAAAGGCAAGGAGAACCAGCCGCCGTGTAACAATGATGACCTTCAAACTGCTGAGCTCAGGGGTCCAGACTGCTGGTGCTAGCGGCAATCTCTCAACAATTGATTAAAGGATTAACCGTCCAATTTGTTCAAAAGAACACAAGATTCATTTACTCATAAGGTCTGGGAAGACATACACCTATATTAGCATAACAATAACCTACACCAGAGGAGTCAGACAGAAAAGCCATTCACACTCATACCCTGAATGTTAAAACTAGCAACGAAGTTGAAAATAGGATCTACCTTGCCATTAGCCCAAAGAACAGTAAGAGTTCATGTTGATATAGCCTCCATTTCTCATGCAATGAGGTCTAATTAGAGGTAAAATTTGTGCATCAATAGAAATGTAGGTTAATAGCTAACACATCTCCACAGGCTTATCTGGAGCGATCCCTTCTCATTCTGACTGGCAGGAAAGGAAGTGAAATCTCAGTTGCAATAGGTCCCAGAGAATGGTCAGCACCACCCTGTCTGTATTCCGCAGAAGATGGGTCAGCCTGGACGGGCATCATGGGTGAGTAGTAAACTCACTGCAGGGAGGCAGGTGCTGGGCAAACAACATAATCTGGCCCCACCTCTACTGAGCAGAACTGTTGATTTACAAGGACAAGAGCCTCATTGCCTGTGTCAGCACAAAGGACACACACCCATCTGGGGAGCATCAGATGCCATAGTTCAGGTATGGGAATAGGTTTGTTGGTCACAAGGTAAGTCTCTCCAAGCAAGTCAATGCAGGCAGAAGTACCTCTGGGAACTGGCAGTGAGTGTCAAGCTAATCTGTTTGCTGAGATGTGACAGTCCTCACAGGCCATTCAAAGGGCAAGGAGATACCCGTAACTATCACTACTGATCTAAAACCCAGGCCTACCTTATAAGGATGAATCTGCACTGAAGATTCAAACCTGTAAGAAATATTTATTCAAGGAGAAAGGAAGGAAAGAATTGAGATTTTAGAATCAGAAAGGAAGGCTACAGGTAAGCAAAAAGAAAACCCTAATTTTGTCAGGTGTGTTGGCTTTCTTCCAGACTGGCATGTCTATCCATTCTCCTCCCTTCCTCCATTTTTGCAGTTAAGAAGGTAATTTAGCCAGTCCTTAGTTGATCTTAAGTTTTAATTCCCTAGGTATGTATCTGGTATAGCATTTCATCTTCTGCTGCTCACGCTGATATTGAGTGCCCTCCCTCCTTCAAAATGCAAGTCCACGTAGCTCCCCCAAACTGCTGTCTCTGCGTGGACTTCACTCTCTCTCCCTGGATATGTCCTCATGGCTCCGCTGTGCTGTGCAGAGTTTTCTTTAACTTAAGGTCTCTTTCAAGTAGAAGACAGAATAAACCTTTAAAGAAAGTTCTGCTGCACTGTACTGCAGTAACTCCTTTGACTAGTTACCCAATCTTCTGACTGTTGGCTTAGTTGGTTTGTTCATGGTGTCTTTCTTAGTGATTATCACATCCTTTTTTTGAAGTATTTTTAAAACATTTTATTTATTTACTTATTTGAAAGGGAGAAAGAGGCAGAGAGAGAGAGAGAGAGAGAGAGAGAGACTGGGTGCACCAGGGCTTCCAGCCACTGCAAATGAACTCCAGTGGCATGTGCCACCTCATGTCTCTAGCTAACGTGGATCCTGGGGAATCAGACCAAGGTCCTTTGGTTTTGCAGGCAAGCTTCTTAACAGCTAAGCCATCTCTCCAGCCTAATTATCATATTCTTTATCATGGGTAGAGAGCAAACCCCAATCACCCTACCAAGGCAGGGCACATCTTTCTGAGCTCATATCTTCCTGGGTTTCCAACACCAAACTCTGCCTATGCTTGGGTCACTGTAAGTCTATAAGGGCCCTGTTTATGTGTCTGGGCTGAAGTGGATAGATCAAGGACACATAGCAAGGAACTAATCCAATTAGCATCAAAATCCACAAACAACCAAGCAAACTCACCCTCTAGTTTCAGCCACTACTATATACAAGGGGAGAGAAGCCCAGTTTTTGTTGTTCTTGGTTTGGTTCCTGTGAAATATACAGCTCACGTGGGCATACTACCACACTTTTTTTTAAGTTGCTAGGTCTTGTTTCATCAGCATTCTTATTAGTTTTTCATCCCTACCTCTAAGGCCAGCTGGTTTAATAACTTTAGTGAATCCCCAAGCTGCATGATACCAGAGTTTACATTGGCCAAGGCCAAATGGTTCAGGATGTCAGTGTGTGACCTTATAGGAAGAAAGGCATAGCAGCTCGCCTCACTGCATCACTATTACTAAAGACCTCAGCATCATCTGGATTTCTTTTTTTGTTTGTTTGTTTGTTTGTTTTTGTTTTTGTGTTTGCTTTGATTTATTTTTTAAAGTTATACTCATAACTCCTTCACCCCCATTTCACTGAGGACCCTATTTAGTGGGATTATTGCTATTCACTGTGGGGTCATAAATGCATCAGTCAGTCTCTTTGAGTGGGGGGAGCATGCCTCAGGATATTCCTGCCCAAACTGTGTCTCTAACAATCTTTCTGCCCCTTCTTCCACAATGTTCCCTGAACCTTGGCAGGCATGGTAGAAGTTTGATTTAGTGTTGGGTTCTCTATAACCTCTGGAATTCTGCTTTCATGAGTTTTCAGTGACCACAATGTCTGTCACTATGCTCTGGGAGCTGGTTGTCAGAGTGGCTGTGAGAGCAGTACTCATGTGCCCTTCCTCCGCAATGTCTCCTGTTTCTCAGCAGATGTGGTAGAGGTGGCCTGTCTTGAGATAAGCAACCAGTCGGCTATCTTTCCTTATCATACTTATGGATTTCAGACTTCCACAATATTTTCTGCCATCTGTAAAATAAAACAGCTTCTCCAACCAAGAATGAGAGTAACTTGAGTTAGAGAAGCTAAACATAGCTATTTGAAAGACTTTTTGATGTGTATACCCACTCTTCTTAACCAAAAGCAGTGAGGGCTTTTCTCTGGAATCTATGAATTTCCTATCCATGGGATTCTGACTTGGTTTCCAGTACCAGGTATGAATCGCCTGCAACAGAGAGGGTCTCACGTCCAATCCAGAACGTTTCCCTCATACCCTGTGCCACTGTGGTGTAGCTGTGTACCTATTGCCCACCTGATTGTGCCACTGCGGTGTAGCTGTGTACCTATTGCCCACCTGATTGTGCCACTGTGGTGTAGCTGTGTACTTATTGCCCACCTGATTGATTTTGTAGCTTGAAGGATACACTGCTTAGTCCTACTATTTTTTAATCTGCAATTTTTTTTGATTTTTAAAATACCACATTTTATTCAGATTTTATAAAGGAGTGCAGAAAGGGGAAAGTTGGGAAGTAAGGAGAGATAAAGAGGGGAGAAGTACACCACACAGAGCCCAAAAGCCCATGTAGGCCACACGTAGCTCAGGAGTCCACGTGACCAGGGTACAGATCTGAGAGAAAGAAAGTGAAAAGGAAAGAAAGTTCAAGGAGCTCCTGGCTTGTGGGGAGCTGGAGGGGATAAAGAACCCACGTGGAGAGTAAGGGCTAGGGGGAGCCTCCAGGCTGGGCCTGGGCTAAGGTCAGGCCTGAGCTGGGATCTGAGCCCAGGCCCAGCCTAGGGAAAATCTCAGCCACAGCTGGAAGTTCCCAAGTGATCAGAGAGAGCAAGAGAGCCTGCCCTCCCCTTGCAAAGGTATTTATAACCTTAGAGTGATGGCCTGTCTTTTGGCCCAGGTGAACCAGAGGGTCAGCTGGCTAGGGACTGTCTCAGGAAGAGATTACCTCTGGCACCTTGAGTTGTGGAGTCTGAACTTGACCAACCACAATGTTTAAATCCTATGAAAGACCTCCCTCCCAGGAAGGATTCTGATTGTTTGTGTCTCTAGGGACCTGGGCGAAAGAGAAAAAGTCAGCCCGTGCTTTTCACCTTGAGGAGTCCAGTCATCCTAACTCTACTCCCCTTCATTTCCCCTCTCATGAGAAGACACGTTAACTGCTGTTAGAGGGCAAAGGATGAAGACATCAGATCGTTGACTATTTTCTGCTGAATGGGGCACGAAGCGGTAGCAGAGAACTACTCTAAAGGACCCCAGAAGTGTATTGGTGGAGTGCAGGAAGATAGTGTTGGAAGAGAATGTTGGGGAGAAAATAACGAGAAGTGAGCACACAGCAAACTCATGGCCGTCAGGATTGTCCTTCTTGTGGACTGCTAGGCCTTAGGAGGCATTCGAGGGAATCCAGGTAGACGGAGTGGGATTGTCTCAAGACCATCTGAGCATGAGGTGGCTCAGATTTTCTTTCAGAAATGTTCATTGAATGGAAAAGTAGTGTCTGACATAGACTTAATCTATTATAGTATGGCTTATAAAACAGAGATATTAGCAGAATTATCAGAAACATATACACAACATTTAACTTTGATAATAGCCTTCCAAAGTGTACCTTTTAAAATTTGTTCTGGGGTTTCCAGGGCCAATGTTTGGTTCCATAGAGCCATCAGATGCCATTAAAGTCTGTACAAATATATTTTTGGTCTCAGGACTTATTTACGGATGTCTTAGCACAGGTTATGAGAGATTCACCATTATTCCCAGTACAAGGAAATCTTCTGAATTAAGTGACTGTTGGTCAAAGTCATATATATATTTCAAATTTGAAAATAACCCTTTTGACATCTATGGTTGATTTCCTTATTATAGAATTAGACCCATGAGAGCTGGGGACATGTCTTAAGGCCTTGTTTGTTTCCCCTCTTGGAAAGCTCTTATTGTATTACTTAATAGGCCATATATATATAGTATCATTTTATATTTGTTTATACATTTCTCTTTGAGTGTTTAAGACCAAGCAGAAAGCCAAAATGTAATCAAGGTTTAATTTTGGAGGTCATTGTCCATTTAAGATGAGTCAGGGCCATGCTGGCCAGGTAGTTTCCCTTCTTTGGGAAGCCAGGAGTTCTCATTGCTCCTCAGTTGTGACTCTCCTGTTTCAGACGATACACCAATTTTTGTTTGGGTCTCTATATCCCCCCTGATCAGGAAGACAGGTGACTTACCAGAAGGCCAGTTTAGAAGTGTCCCATCATTTCCAGTGGCCTTATGACCTGGCAGCACAGGCCAAACTATTGGCCGTTTTAGCTCCAATGATCCCAATTGGCTTTTCCCTCTACATAGGTTATTAATACACTTAGAAAAGAAGTCACACCAACTTGGATGTATGTACATATAGAGTACATTTGGTTACTGAAATAGATTTAGTTAAAGAATGGCACAAGAGCTTAAAGTCATTTTGTCCAATCTTTTTGTCATTTTGTCCAACCTGTGGCAGCATGGGCCATATCTGAGGCGTAGAAAGTAAGCACATCTTACCCTTCAAATAAATATCTAATGGTTATAAATACAACCTAGTACCAGTCTTGAAAAAATACAAATCTGAACCAATTAATATAACCTAGAAATTGTCAGAAAAGTACAAGAAAGTATAAAACCTTAGTACCTGTGTTTGAAAATATCTTTGATTAGTCCAGATACATGTGTGTATACCAATTACCCAAGAAACATTGGAAACTTTATCACAGTGCTTGAAATTATTCCTCCCAGATGAGGACCGTTGTTTTAACATGAGGCTGTACCCTAAAGTAGGGAATGTGTCTTAAGAGTTAATTTTGTTATAAGCACTGGACTTGAGCTGCCAAAAATGAGACAGTTATTTTACATATAAAAGAGCAGAATCTGGCCATTGTTGAGCCAAAACAGCTGAGCTCTATCTAATACAAACCTTGACAAATTTATTTTGAAAGAGAAAACACCATTTGACAAACAATGTGTTTAGTTTAATCTTCATTGATTTTATGTACCATAGAAATTTTTATTAACATAAAACAATTTTATGTTTTACCCATGACTTAAATTGGATAATGCTTAGGTAAGGCATCCCAACACACTTTACCCAACAGGAACATCAAGGTTACAATGACTGAAATTAAATCACTTAGACCTAAGTGATTAAACCAAGTGATGACCATTCAATAAAATTAGCGTAAGTAAAACAGAAGCTATCTTTAAAGTCACAGTGTTTTTGCGTATGAGTAGCTCATCCTTGGAAATTAAACACAAGTGAACCTTTATCTTAAGACTCAGTTTCTCCAATAGTTAAAACCTTGATGAATAGAGGAACCTAATTTACTTTACTGAGAGTCATAAAGCCAGTTTTTATAACCCTTAAACCATAACAAATTAGAATCAGTGAGCTGTTAATGAGTGAGGCCTTAACCATAAGACTCAGTTTCTCTATTGATTAAAACCTTACCATCTGGTAAACATTAGGTTTTATCCAATTAAATGTCCTCCCCTGAGCAACTTTCATTAGTGTTATGATGTCCTAGTGACGTCTATCCTTTCTCCATCTCCCTTTTGGGTCCCTTTTTCTGGCTTCCCAATTCTAATAAAACAGAAGTTGTCACCTGGAGCAGCTGTTTTAAAGTTCTTATCTGGTTTGGTTACCAACTTTTGTAATTTCTTACAAATATCAGAGATATAGATGAAAGATAATATGCCAGCATTTCTAGCCACTGCAAACAAACTTCCGACATGCGCTACCCTGTGAATCTGGCTTATTTGAGTACTGGGGAATCAAACCTAAGTCCTTAGGCTTCCCAGGCAAGTACAGAAACCTCTAAGCCATCATTTACTTGCTGCCTTTTTTATCTATTTATACCCTGATATACATTTTAGGCCTGATGTTTGCCTTATATAAGGAGTTTGTAACCTGATCAAATATCTTGACTCAGTTTACCTATTTGACCTTTTTGTCTAGTGAGAAATCTCATTTGATACAGGTGACTTTAGTTGTCACCTTTACAAAAGAGCCTCTCCTGGCTTTATACCAGTTTGGCCTCAGACAATAATGCAGGGCTCCAATCCCAGCAGGATGGAACCATCCAGACCAAGAAACCATGGCAGAGGTAGGAGAGAGAGAGAGGAAGAGAGAGGGAGGGAGGGAGAGAGAGAGAGAGAGAGAGAGAGGGAGGGAGGGAGGGAGAGAGAGAGAGAGAGAGAGAGGGAGAGAGAGAGAGAGAGAGAGAGAGAGAGAGAGAGAGAGAGAGAGAGAGAACACAAAATGTAACCAGGTTCGATTCTCCAGGCTCCATGTTAGCCATCGTGGCACATGCGTATGGAGTTCGTTTGCAATGGCTACAGACCCTGGTGTGCCCATTCTGTCTCTCTCTCTCTCTCCTTGTCTCTAATGATTAAATTTAAACAATTAAAATTCTCAAAATCTCTTAGTGGGTCCTCCAGTATGTAATGGGGAAATTGGGGTTCTGGAGTGCAACCTGGAACCCCAAGCCCTGATTTCATATCTGCAAACTAACCAAAGAATTGGCAATTCCAGATTCAAGAGTATGATATTAAAGATTCCACATTTTATTCGGATTTTACAAAGGAGTGCAGAAAGAAGAAGACTGGAAGCTAAGGGGAGATAAGTGGGGAGCAGTATACAATGGAGCCCAAACGCCCATGGAGGCCACATGTAGCTCAAGAGTCCATACAACCAGATATGGACCTGGGGAAAAGGCATGAAAAGAGAAAAGAAAGTCCAAGGAGCTCTTGCCAGGTGGGAACTGGAGTGGATAAAGAACCCACATGGACACTAAGGGCTATGGGGCCCGTCAGGCTGGGCCTGGGACTCAGCTGAGCCAGCCCAGGCCCAGCCAAGGGAAAAGCACACCCACAGCTGGGTGATCAGAGATAGTAACTTTTTTTTTCTGGCAATCAAAACACAGGTCTACAATCATTAGAATTCTGATTTCTGAAACCAGAATATTGGCATAGCCTGACACAGAATCTATTTTTTCTATTTATAAACGGACATGAACACTATCATTGGAAATATATCGTCCTGGGCTGGAGAGATGGCTTAGCGGTTAAGCGCTTGCCTGTGAAGTCTAAGGACCCCGGTTCGAGGCTCAGTTCCCCAGGTCCCACGTTAGCCAGATGCACAAGGGGGCACACGCATCTGGAGTTCGTTTGCAGAGGCTGGAAGCCCTGGCGTGCCCATTCTCTCTCTCTCCCTCTATGTCTTTCTCTCTGTGTCTGTCGCTCTCAAATAAATAAAAGTTTAAAAAAAAATTTAGGGTTGGAGAGCTGGCTTAGCGGTTAAGCGCTTGCCTGTGAAGCCTAAGGACCCCGGTTCGAGGCTCAGTTCCCCAGGTCCCACGTTAGCCAGATGCACAAGGGGGCGCACGTGTCTGGAGTTCATTTGCAGAGGCTGGAAGCCCTGGCACGCCCTCTCTCTCTCTCCCTCTATGTGTCTTTCTCTCTGTGTCTGTAGCTCTCAAATAAATAAATAAAAAATGAACAAAAAATATTTAAAAAAAATTTTTTTTTTAATTTTAAAAAAAAGAAATATATTGTCCTGATAAAAATTAAGCACCTGGAATTACAGTTCTCAGCTGTAGCTTAGCATTCAGGACACCAAAGGTCAGTTTCATGTAATCTCAGCACTTGAGAGTGGAGGTAGAAGGATCAGAGGTTCAAGATCATCACCCACTATTCAACAAGTTCTAGAACATTCTAGGCTAGATAATATCCTATCTCAAAATCTAAAAAAGAAATGAAAGAAAGTATATAAAGTTAAGTCATCTTTATTTTCCACATTACCAAGCATCTATTAGCTTTCTGATAGATGAATTAGAGATTTTGGCAAAGTTAGGAACATTTGATCATGTCTAATAGAGTGAAGAAATCCTGTTTAATTCCTATCATTCTTTTCCACAGTCATTTAGAAAATGAGCTTGGTCACTGGAGAACAGTATTCTGAGGTCAGTAAGGGTAGCACTCACAGGTTTGTTTATTCTGTGTCTGACCCAACTTCTTTTCCACAGAAGAAAAACATGACAATATGTGAGACTTTGGAATGAATTGCTGGCACTGTTTCAAAACCGGCTCAGACCCCAAGAAGGTTTGATGCCGTAGGAGTGGATCAGAGCCAGGGGGACGAGACAGGCAGCGTAAAGTTCAGTGCTTCCATGAATGGGGAATTAAAGGCCAATGTCGTGAGCAAGAACAGAGACAGAAAGGTAACTCCGACAAAGGCTGTGCCCAGCCAGCAGTCCTGGCTGTCACAGGCATCATGCAGCTTCACAGTGGAAGAACAGCCAAAATGTGGTCCTTTTTTGTTCTGATCAGAATCATTTCCCAGCAGGGTTGCTCTGCCAAGCACCTTGTAAGTGTAAAAAGGTTCTCAAGGCCAGCTCTTCATGCTCCCTGGCCTCTTGATGAGTGAGACCAGGTGATGTGCTCAGTGTGTTTGTTTTTTGTATATGCCTTGGACACAACTGATTTTGGTTTTTATAAGACAGCCAGGGAGGAATTCTAAAGGAGCACAATTGTGATTTTCCACTAAAGAGAGGAAGGAGATTAATTGGCATGAGGCAGTGTTCAAGGTTGACTCAGTGACTTTGAGCTATGGGCAAACCATATTCCCAGCATCATGGAAATTTAAAGCCAGACAGGACCTTGGAGATTGGCTCACCAAACTCCATGTTTTCCAGATGGCTTGCTAAAGTCAGAGAGAATCAGCAATTTTCACAAGGTAGCATGGCCTTATTGGGAAAGACTGTATTAAAACCAAGAGTCCTAAACTCAATGTGTAAATTTGCCTTTGTACCACTGTCTTCTCTCTATCAGCTCAGAAACCATTTTACGCTATCTCAGGAGAATATGCAATAGTCACTCAGATACAGGATGACTGAATGCTACCTCAGTCTCACAAAACCCCCACCGTCCCAGGTATTGCCAGCTAAATTAGTGATTGGACTTCTTCTGTTCATGTGGTATTTTTAAAAATATTTTGTTTTATTTATTTGTTTGAGAGCCACAGACAGAAAGAGAAAGAAAGAGAGAGAGAGAGAGAATGGGCACACCAGGGCCTCCAGTCACTGCAAACGAACTCCAGACGTGTGTGCCCCCTTGTGCATCTGGCTAACGTGGGTCCTGGGAAACCGAGCCTCCAACCAGCATCTTTAGGCTTCACAGGCAAGCGTTTTACCACTAAGCCATCTCTCCAGCCCTCATGTGGTATTATTTTTATTATGCATGGAAGTACGTTCATGTGTGTGTTCTATGCATGTGTATGTGGAAGCCAGATGCTAACCTCGGGTTATTCCTCTAAGAACACTATCCACTTCTTTTGAAACAAGGTCTGTCATTGACTTGGAGGTCACCGATTAGGCTAGACTAGCTGGCCAGGGAATCCCAGGGTCCACCTATCTCTACCTGCTTGGGGCTGGCACTGGCACCTCCCTGGCATTTTTTACATTGGTACTGTGGATCATACTTATGTCTTCTTTACTGACTTTATTGACTGAGCCATCTTTGTAACTCAGGGTATATTTAATATCTGGAGTTATACATTTCTGCCAAGAACACAAGCAGACTCATTATTATTCACAACAATAACATGAGAGAGCCCATGTATGGATCTTACCCTTCCCCTGGGGAATGCTCCCAAACGTCTGGAGAACCATCTGCTTACACCCACCAAGTGTGTTCTGGATAAGCTACCTGAAGAATATGGGTGTCTGGACTTAAGCATTGAAAATCTTATTTATTTATTTATTTATTTTTTACAAATACTGATCAGTTCAAATCAAGCATACCTACAAAATAATCTGACCACAATGATTCTAGATAGAACATTTGTTGAACAATTTTTCAACATTTAAGTAATGCTACCTATTATGAAAGAACAACTTTGTTATTTAAATGAAGACAGACTTCTGAAGAACCATGACTATAAGGCATCCTACCCCGCACCCCCTGCTGAACTCCATCCCCTCTATACTCACTGGAGCTCCACTGCCCCCCACATGTTTCCTGACCCTAGACATGAAACAGCTGCCACTTAACCCTGCCTTAAACATTGGTGGCAAAGGCTAAAACCTCAGGCCTCTCCCTTTCATGTTGCCATTTGAGAAAAAAGACAGCTGCTCACCCTACATTCAAGGCAGCCTTCATCCACATGGAGAATGTGTTGAAGTCATTCTCCGTGGCTTCGTCTGATTCCCTCCAGCTTGTACTAGCATTTGGCTTTCATGGGTGATAGGGAGCTAAAATTCCACTCAGTGAACCATGATCATGTAGGTCAATCCCCTTTCTTTTCACATGTTTCCATGGTCTCTGGTTCCCTTTCCCCAGACCTAGTTCCCTGCAGCTTCATCTTCTCTCTGTTTTATTTTAATTTTAACTGGAGCTGTTTGAGGTCTCTATAATACTCACCAAACAGGGGTTGCATAATGTAGATCATTTGGAACTGTGGCTAGGGAAGTGTTAACATGTGTTTGGTGCATATTAATTGCTCTGAACAGTTGACACAGAATATAATAGATAAATGTTATTTAATCAAAGAGAATTCTGTAGCATTTACACTAATATAACCAGATGCATCTTTGACAGTCTATACTAATACCTACTTCTCCAGACTTTTAGTTGGCTCTCTCAAGAAATTACTTCTTCCTTTTCTTCATGGGCTGCATGTCCAGGTTGGAAGATAGAGAGGTAGAGAAAAGAAAATTGAAAAAAAAAAGAAGAAGCTACAGAAAAGGCAAGGTAGGAAGATACAAGACACATGACAGAAAAATAATGGATCACAAGTCAAGATAGTTGTTTTCAACAGAAGATTCAGCTTGCTCTTTGACTCAACTTCTTTACTCTTTAAAATGAAGAACATAGTTTCTCTATTGGTGCTGTAGAGTGCACATGGTGTAGACTATTAAAAAGTGTACTCAGGGGCTAGAGAGATGGCTCTGCAGTTAAGGTAATTGCTTGCAAAGCCTATACACCTGGGTTCAGTTCCCCAGTACCCATATAAATCTGGATACACAAAGCGGTGCATGCATCTGGAGTTCATTTGCAGCAGCTAGAGGCCATGGCATGCCCATTCTCACTCTGTTTCTCTTATATCTATCTCTCAGTGCTTGCAAATAAATACATATTTTTTAAAAGTGCATTCAAGGTCTGGAAAAATGGCTTAGTGGCTAAGTTATTGACTGTAAAGCCTAAGGATCTAGGTTTGATTCCCTACCACCCACATAAGCCAGATGTACAAGGTGGCACATGCATCTGGAGTTTGTTTGCAGGGGCTGGAGGCCCTGTCACACCCAACTCTCTCTCTCTCTTTACCTCTCTCTCTGCCTTTCTCTGTCTTTTTCAAATAAGTAGTTAAATAAATAACTATTAGTCATCATATTTTTCTAAGTACATAATAGGATTATTCCTCTATTCCTTTGCCTCCTTAAAATCAGATTTCATCACATCACTTGTTTTGTCCAATGATAAGTGAATGTGCCATGTGAATCTTCCAGATAAAGAAAGGCAATAGGGCTGGAGAGATGGCTTAGCAATTAAGGTATTTGCCTGCAAACACAAAGGACTCTGGTTCAATTCCCTAGGACCCACATAAGCCAGATGTATAAGGGGGTACATGCATCTGGAGTTCGTTTTCAGTGACTGGAGGCCCTGGAATACCCATTCTCTCTCTCCCTCTCTATGCCACTTTCTTTTTTCTCTCTCAAATACATAAATAAAAATAAAAGTCGGGCATGGTGGAGCACGCCTTTAATTCCAGCACTCTGGAGGCAGAGGTAGGAGGATTGCCTTCAGTTGGAGGCCACCCTGAGACTCCATAGTGAATTCCAGGTCAGCCTGGGCTAGAGTGAGACCCTACCTTGATAAACCAATAATAATAATAATAATAATAATAATAAATTAATTTTTAAAAATTTTTAAATAAAGTTAATAAATTCGTAGCCTTCCTGTTTATTAACAACAAACATGCTAAGAATGAAATCAATGTGTCACTCCCATTCATAATTGCCTTAAAAATGAAGTAAACATGTTATGAAATAATAATAATTTAATGTCATTCAAGTTCAAGAGTACAGTAAATCTATGCATGTAATTTATAACCTAGTTGAGATTGATTAGCAATTTTAGCCCTTAAACTGTTATCATTTGTGTAGTGAAAAAAATGTGCATACATGTATGCAAATGAAACTGTGGACAACAAAGGTAGAAAGTGTCATCATAAACTGAGTTTCCTGTTGTGAAATCTGCATTCCATTTCATTCATAAGACATGCAAGTCCAGAAGTATTCTTTAATAAATACCATTGTCTTTAAAACAATTAAGTATCTTGAAATAAACCTAACCAAGGAAGCAGAGGATCTCTCAGATGAAAACTTTAAAGCACTCAAGAGAGAAGACACTAGGACATGGAAAGACATCCCATGTTCTTGGATTTAAAGAATCAATATTGTGAAAATGTCAATACTACCAAAAGCAATCTCACATCTAATGCAATCCCTATCAAAATTCCAATGCAATTCTTCAATGAGATAGTAAAAATACTCCTAAATTTCATTTGTAAGCACAAGAAACCTCAAATTGTGGAAAAAATTTTGAACAACAAAAATAACCCTGGCAGTATCACCATACTTGATTTTACATTATATTACAGAGCCATAGTAACAAAAACAGCATGGTGCTGGCACAAAAACAGACACAAAGATCAATGGAACACAATAGAGGTCTCAGATGTAAATCCAGGCAGCTACAGTCATCTGATTTCCAACAAAAATCCCAAAAATATGCACTGGAGAAAAGATAACCTCTTTAACAAAAGGTGCTAGGGAAAATGAATATCTATATGTTAAAAATGAAAATAAATCCTTATATCAAGTACAAATGGATAGAAGACCTTAATGTACAACCTGAAACTCTGAAACAGCTAGAGGAAAAAGTAGGGGAAACCCTCCAACATATTGGCATAGGCAATGACTTTCTGAATATAACCCTAGTTGCTCAGGAAATAAAACCACTAACAAACCAGTGGGACCTCATGAAATTACTAAGCTTTTGTATAGCAAAGGACACTGTGAATAAAGCAATGAGGCAACCTACAAAATGGGGTAAAATCCTTGCCAGCTATACATCAGACAGAGGATTAATATACAGGATATACAAAAAACTCAAAAAACTAAATAATAAAAAGAAATCAAGCATCTTAACTTTTAAAATGGACTATGGAACTAAATAGAGAGTTCTCAAAAGAAGAACTACAAATGTCATATAAACATCCAAAAAATGTTCTAGATCCCTAACCATCAGGGAAATACAAATTAAAACTACTCTGAGATTCCATCTCACTCCTGTCAGGATGGCTACAATCAAGACAACAAATGACAATAAATGCTGGTGAGAATGTGAAAAAAAAAAAAGGGAACATTTCTATACTGTTGATGAGAATGTAAACTGGTATAGCCATTGTGAAAATCACTGTGGAGGTTCCTGAGACAGCTAAAAATAAATCTACCATATGACCCAGCTACAGCATTCTGAGGCATATATCCTAAGGCCTCTTCTCACTGCCTTAGAGATACTTGCTCAACCATGTTTCTGCAAGGAAATGGAACCAGACTAGATGACCATCAACTGATGGATGGATAATGAAGATGTGGTACAGTTACACAATGGAGTTCCATTTAGTGGTGAAGAAAAATGGAATTATGAACTTTGCAGGGAAATGGTGGATCTGGAAAGGATTATACTAAGTGAGGTAACCCAGACCCAGAAAGCCAAACACCACATGTTCTCTCTCATATGTGGATCCTAGCTACAAATGTTTAGGCATGTATGTGAGTTGGACTAAAAATTGGTAGGAGAGGCCAGTAAGCTACAAAGGGGTTATAAGGGAGGGATGGGGGACTTAAGGGGATGTCATTTTATATATGTAAGTAGATAGATTATTAGGGATGGAATGGCCTAAGTGAGGTCAAGGGAAGAGATTAAATAAAGGAAGCATAGGGGGAGGTTAGCCAAAATGTAAGATTCTATGAATAAGCCACATGGAAACCTGGGTTTTTTGTTTTGTTTTTGTTTTGGGGGGTTGTGTTTTTTTTTTTTGTTTTGTTTTTTTTTTGTTGTTTTTTTTGTTTTTTTTTTGTTTTTTTGATAATAGCACACCCAGAAGCCATAGATTGTTACTATAAAATTTTCAGTGCCGCGTTTAGGATATCTGTCATTGAATTGTTGGCCAGGAAGGTCTCTGATGCCTCCAAAACATTACAGGTCATTGCCAAGTTTCTTGGTTTTCCACCAAAAATAGATGGCATTGCTGAAGACTCCACATGGTTTGGCTGCAAGGTCACTGAGAAGTCAAGCTGGAGCTGAGCTGAAAACCTCCTCTTTATAGACCAGCTGACAGAAAGATAGAAAAAGCTATGTTGCATGCAGCCCTGTGGGAGAAAGAAGTCATCAGGAGTGATAAACAACAGTGGACACTGCAAGCCTTAAGTTTGGCCAGCCATGCCAAATGACCCAAGAGATACAATAGTTGTATGGCTGTTATGGAGGAAACAAACTGCTCTCTAATTGGACTAGAGCCACTCTCCATAGAAGGAATACATGCCTGGTACTGGAAACCTAGTCAAAAACCTGTGGTCATGAGTCCTAGGGATGTAATGCCTGCTGTTATCTGGCAAAATTCATATATTAGATATTCAAGCAGCCCTGTAAGCACTTTTCTTAATGTTCATACCCATATATTTATGTTACTCTCATTTTGGTAGAAAAGTTTCTCTTTTCAGATGGCAGAATGACTCAAAAGTCACCATAGTGCTGAGAAGAAGTGACAGAGGAGTGTTCAGTACCAAAACATCTCTATCACATCTTCCAAAACTCAGGTGCCACTGTGAAAGAGTTGGCAGAAAGAATGTAAGAGCCAAAGGAAGAGTAGGTCTGCTATCATCCAGACACAATTTGGCATATGTATCCATGACCTTGCAGTGCCTAGTACTACCTAAACAAGACCCTCACAACAGGAGGAAAAGTTGATGGCATCAAAACAAGAATTTAACTACCCACTGTTCTCCATGTTCATGAGGCCCTTTGTGTCAATCTCTCTTCCTTCTCACATTCAGCCACAGAGAGATACCACCATTCTCCATGGGCTGAACTCGTCCTGGAAATCTAATCCTTTCATGAATGTGGAGTGGGTAATCTTTCAATACTCTGAAACTCCCCACTCTTCACTCAATGCTTCTTCCACTTGTGTGGGGAAAACAAGTCTCAGTAGTTTAGAAAGATTCATGCCTCATTTTATTGAAAAGGGAAATCAGTGCATTCACATTATAGATGGTGTGGCTGAGTAATTCGTTGAAAGCATCATTATCTATAATTGTGATAGCACACACTTTAAAATAAAGTATTGCACAGATCAAATATCCCTGATACATTTTCGAGCAAATATGTGCACATATGTAATCAGCTGTGGTAATCAACTGCACATCAACAAAGAATCGGAGTGTTTTAGGGGCGTAAAGATGCTGTTACAGTGAACAATCATTTGGCAGTGTGGCTTATTTTAATAGACACATCACTTTGAAATAAGTCTTCACCATCTGCTTCAGCCTCTAATTACAAATGCAACAAGAACATAATTCACAATTGCATCATTAAAAAGTAAGACATAAGGGATTTAATGCATGCCTATGTCCTCTTTTTTTAATGCAACAGACGTCTGTTCATCTTGTATTTCCGGCACAAATTGGCGGTAAAACTTTCTTTCCCTTCATGCTGAAATTTCCCAGGGAGTAAAGTACTGCAGAAGTCAACAGGAAAGCCATGGAGGGAGCTTAGATGCAATACATATTCATGGCCGACAGTCCTATCGATACGATACTAGATTTACTTGCCAACACCATTTTTCATATGCAAAAAATATTTAAACAATGTGTGCATGAAGAATTTTTAAGTATATATTCAGCAAGAACAAGAAGACAGATAAGACAATGTCATCTGACTAATGTAAGAGGCTTAGAAATTCACATCTTTAGGTGTCTTACAATAGGCTAACCTTTTTGCAGCCCACTTTCCAAATGTCACCAAAAACTTCTTTGATGAACCAGACTTCTGTGACTGCCAGAATTAGTTTAATAATATAGTGTAAGAATAGTACTAAAAAATAAAAAGGGTGAGAGAAAAGATGACAAAGGGACATTTAATTCAGATAGAAATTATCTTAAAAATGTAAATTTCTTCTAAACATAAAATAAATTATAAGTATAAGTTAGGCCTGGATAGCTTTCTTAACAGTTAAGGGGTTTGTCTATGAAGCCTAAGGACCTAAGTTTGATTACTCAGGACCCACGTAAGCACGATGCAGAAGGTAGTACGTGCATCTGGAGTCTGTTTGCAGTGGCTGGAGGCCCTGGCCTGCCCATTCTCTCTATTTGCCTCTCTTTGTCTCTCTCAAATAAAAAAGGAATAAAATATTTTTCAAAGTAAAAAATTAAATATATAAGGTACTTTGTGGAAGTATTGAATAAATATCTGTGAAAACTTGAAAAAAAATAGTACTGATATATCTTGTTTAAGGTCAATTTTCTGTTTTTTTTTTTCCTTCCAGATGAAATACTAATTATTCAGTGTACTGAAGAAAAGAGATTCTATGGCATAAACCGTCAGTTTAGAGATTTGTGTTTTTTAATATTGTCCTGCCTGAAAGAATGGCATCCTCTACTAGAAAGGTAAGAGTAACTCTTAGAGCCTTGAAGTCTAGATAGGACTATTAAAGGAAATGTATAAGCTAATTTTGTTTTCAAAAATGAAAATAGCAATCACACCTTATTTTTTAAAACACAAAAATGCATACTCAACTGCATTACTAATCAGTGCAGGAGGTTTAATAGAACTATATAAAAAGAATAAGCATATATATGCATGAACACATGTATACACATACATTCTCCGTCTGTATCTTAGAAAATGGGTTCTAGGACCTCTTACAGATCCAAACTCTTCAGATACCCAAGTCCTTATTATTAAATGGCACAATATTTGTGTATAATTTATGCATATCCTACTACATACTTTAAATTATCTGTGGATTACTTAAAATGCAATGTGAATGGTAGGTAAGTAGCTGTTATAATGTATTGCTCAGGGAATAATAAAAATGCGTTCAGTGCAGACAAATTTTTAACTCTTTTGTTTGAGGTTGGTTGAATCCTCAGATGTGGAGGACCAAGTTGTATAAATGTTCACATGTTTCTTCAGTAATCCCAGCATAATCCTAAAGAACAATAATAGCTTTTCCTAGTGCTGGTAGTTTTCCCTTGTCTAATATTGCTATCCTCGTGGTTTTTAAAATGAAATATATGGTTTTTTTCTAAGCTAAGTAGAGAAAGAAATAGCAATTGCTTTCCTGGATTGATATCGCACATGTGTAAAGCTTCATGATTTCTCCTAAATAGTTTGTGTCATGGAATATAGACAGGTGGCGTGTGTTCCATTCTCTTGCACTCTACTTGAAATACAAGACAAATATTCTTACCACAAAGTTCTACTGACAAAATATGCTATATAATCCCTCTGTACCTAATGGTCCAAGAGATGGCCAACAGTAGCTTAAAAGTCCTGTTTCTTAGATCTGAAAAATCCATTAACCTCATCCACAACCATGAATGGTTTATTATTTTTCTGAGAAGTTAGTTTGGTGCGTACTTACTGCTACACTCAATCTCATAGCATGTTAGCATTTTCCAGGATTTCTAAAATGCAATGACTTGGAAAACCACATAAAATTCTCTTCCAGTTTCTTCCTCCTTGGTTTAGTATTTCTCTCTTTCTTCCTATCTCTTTCTTTCTTTTTCATATTTTTCAAGGATGCTTCTCACTCTAGCCCAGGCTGACCTAGAATTCACTATGTAGACTCAGGCTGGCCTCGAACTCACAGTAATCTTCCTACCTCTGCCTCCCAAGTGCTGGGATGAAAGGCGTGCTCCACTATGTCCAGCATTTCATTCTCTCTATTTATGAGATACCTGACCTTCTCTCACCATGGGAGTTATAGTCCCTTCAACACAGTTGATACTTCTTACGTGACGTAGGATCAGAGAAGGCAGAGTAACTTTCCCAGCCACAAGAGGGAAGCTATGCCTGTTGGTTACTGATGGCTGCCATCTTGTTACTATTGTGATTAACCTTTTCCTGTCATGGCAGAGTCATTTTCTGTCCTCTAAGGTACTTCAGAAGACCTCCCTTAGCTTTCAGTCTCTCAAGCAATCACAATTGGTCAAATAATTTTCTGCATTCTCACTTATATGAATATGTAGATGTGTGCCTATGAGTGGGTGTGTAAGTATATTACACATATGCATAATATGGCCTGCATATTTTATCTCATGAAATAAAAAAAAATCACATTTTGCTATTGCACATATAAAAGAATCAATTCCTAGAAGATGTTGTTATAGCTGCAAAACCTAGGTCATAAGTACATAAAAGTTTTTAAGACATTTAAACAATACCACAAAGTTTTAATACTGGAATGTAAAACATCATTTCAACAAAACCTTCTCATTCTGTTTTCCAAATAGCATAATTTCATTTTCATACCAAAGCACTTTCAGAATTTAAATGTCATAAGATCACAAGAATATGGGCCTCAAGGAGTCCTCAATGGGACAAAAGCTCCTGATTCATCTTTGTGTCTTCAGTCAGAAAACAAAGTCCTTAAACCACTTCAAAAATCATAGCTTATACTGTACTTTTATTTTTCTAAAATATTCAGAGAGACTCTCTAACACCCCAATTGCTCATAAAGCATCTGGGATTTCTGCCTACCCACCCCCCGCCCGCCCATGGACAGGAAGTTCTCCCTAAACTTCCTGCAGCCTTCTCAGACTTCTTTTATCTGTGGAAAAGAACAACTATCCATTCTTCACTACAACAAATAGCTTTTTCTGTGCTTTATTGGCTGAGGTTTTTTTTTTTTTTTTTCAGTCTTACCTTTTCTTGATTAAATAATGTAAATGTTTTTATTGTTTTATTATTTTCATTTTACTGATATGATTCTGTCAGCATCCATCTTTCTCCTCGAAAATTTTATTTTTAAAAAAATTTCAATCATGTTTTTCAGCCATATTGACTTTTAAGTTATGGCTTCTGCCATTGGAGTTTTTTCTTTATTTCCACAAAGTCCACATTTTTCCCAGATCAAATTTTGCACATCGAAATTTTGTCAAGGAGATTTAATTTTGCCATCAATTTTCCAGCCAATAACAAATTCCACCGTGAGTCATTTAGTTATTGTCAGTTTCATTTTGTTGCCATCAGTTCTACTAGTAATAGCCATTATGAATTTGACAAAAGAAAGATGCCTTGTGTTTATTTCTTAGCCAAACCCATGAAAAAATGGTCAGCAGTTTTTTTGTGAGGCAAAAATAAAGGCAAGAGTTGAAGTATGTGAGAGAACGAGGGCAAGAGAAAAACAACAGGCAGAAAAATGTAGAACCAAAGAATGATACCCACCAATAAAAGAAGCCACAGCACTATTATTGTATTGACAGTTCCATGGCTAAAAATATGGTGCTGTCAAAATGTACTCCAAGCAAAATAGTGGAATCTATACACATATTTTCAGCTTAAGTAGATTTGCAGTTGTAGGAAATGAAGCTGAATTCCACCCACCTGCCCCCACACACACAAAGAGCTCAATAGGTGCTGTGGAAAGAGAAGGCTTGGCCAGGCTTTGGTCAGTTGTCCACCTGTTCATCTCTCACCAAGCAGGTATGAGACTTTCACAATGTGACAGGGACTGTGCTGAGCCTGGAGGATACAGGAGTACAGAGATCACCCTAGCCCCTGGTTGTTCTCATAGGAAAATTGGACCATGCAGTGTGACAGATGAATAAATAGAGTACACACACACTGTGTGAAGGCATTCATAGAGGGAGCGGCAGAGGCAAGAGGGAGCAAAGCCTCTGGGGTGGGGAATGGTCCTAAAGGATAAGACACACAGGAAGTGACAGTTGCATGGAAAGCAACCCCTCCCCCTCTCCCCCACACACAGAGGGAAGGGCTCAGGCAGCTCAAGGAACAAGAGAGAGGTGTCTGGAAATTAGTGAGCAGTAAAGAACTCCAACTAAGGCAGCTCCCTCTAACAAGTGTGAATTGGTAAACAACAATGTTTATTTTGAAGAAATTTTAAATCTCTGTGTTCAAGAATGTTAGAGTATGAAGCCAGAAAAATTAGTTATACTTTGTTTTCTACCAAACAAGTTGTCTGCTCACTGTATTTCAAACCCATTCCCACTGTAAGCATGCAAGTCATCTTTCATATTAACGGATATAAGAGGGCATTTTAATCTGCTGGGGGGGGGGGGGGTTGGATAATTGGACGTCTGCTCTTACTTGAAGTTCCTGAAACAGAATTTTCCCTTTTGGTTTAACCCAGAATGTGAAACCCCAAGGAATATTTCAGCAACAAAACCTTCCCCCCATCAAACACAGGAAGAAAACTAATTTCATTTCCTCCTGTTCCTTCCTGCCACAAATCTACCTTCATATCAGAAGATAAACTGACCCCCAAACACAAGTGTAATTCAATATTCCACTTCAAATGCCATCAGATTTGGAACCCAAGTAATTAACAGCTCACTAGGGACCCTATTGAAATAAAACCAACTTTGATCCTATCCCCAAATCCCTGGCAAAATGGATGGGCAGCTCAACCCCCTCTTCTTCCACATTAATTGAAATGAATATCCATATTAGAGCGTGGTGTGCACAAAAGCAGGAAATAAGAGGTGTGTGCTTTTTGGATTCATTATTAAAGGCACTAATTTGAGTATTAGAACAGTATAAATGTTCATGTGAACAATTATTCTCCATCCTGAGCCTTGGCTCTCTGGCATGTGTAAAAAAATGGCGCACAAGATGTGACACATCTTTGCTTTAAGGTCCAAACCTCTGGTTGTTTTATTATACCCCAGAGAAGGGCCATGGCTTATTTCTAACATTTCAAAATAGAGAAAATGACCTCCTATCCCAGTGAGGAACTATGACCAAACTATACACCAGAGTTGTTTCCAGAAATGTGTTCCTCTTTTGTGCCCACACCTCGATTATCCATAGTTGTTCACATAGAATGGTTCCAAAATATACCAACTTTCTTTGCAGGTGTAACGTTGATGAGGCTGAATTGGTCCCTGATGATGAATCACTTTGAACTTGATAACGGAGGAACCATGAGTAGTGGTGACTTATATCTATACAGTAGTAAACATCACTGTTTGCACCCCTGCTTTCTACCAGGGACTGTACTGTGGACCTGAAGGTTGCTTTCTTCCAATTCTGCTCTTAACCACCACTTCACCCTTCCTCCCAGCTATTGCACAAGAAGATGGTCATAAATCCCAGTGCCCTCTATGTGCTTTACTTTCTACAACTAAAAGTAAAGAGCAGGAGGAGAAATAAAACTTACCCCCAACCAGGCATGTTGGCACACGCCTTTAATCCCAGCCTTCAGGAGGCAGAGTTAGGATGATCACCATGAGTTCGAGGCCACCCTGAGACTACATAGTGAATTCAAGGTCAGCCTGAGCTAGACTGAGACCCTACCTCACATAAACTTCAAAAAAAAAAGAAGATAAATAAATAAATAAATAAACAACCTACCCCAAAGAACCATTGTGAGACCCAAGCATAATTTAAAAATAGAGCACTTTAAAACAAACTTCTACCTAAGTGCATGATTGTTACCAAAATTTTAAATACCTACAAATTGCCAAGTAAGGAGATAGATACTTGACTAATGTCTCATTAATGCCCACATGGCCTGAAAAGTAAAAATTAACCCCACTTTCCAGAGAGGGAAATGGGTGTGCAGAAAGAAGACGTTTTGGCCTGGGGTGTCACTGGAATGGGGATGACCTACGTTGTCCATGAGTAAGGCCTCTCGGAAAAGGGGCAGGGATGAGGGAAAGGGTGGTACCAACATGTGTTGTTTACATGCTAAATATGTCCATAGCTAATAAAAATAAATTTTAAAAAATGTTACCAATAACAGTAAAATACTCTGCGATTGTGCTGGCAAAGTGAAATTCAGTTTGAAACCTTCTACTGTATTCTGAATTTTTGAAAGTTTTTAAAAATAACCTGAATATATTGTATGTATGTAACCACAATGTATATATACAAGATAAATGCATATTGGTAATCAATGTGATGAGCTGTCAATCACACATGAACATAGGTACATAAGGAATGAAAAGTCATTGAATCAAAAGACATCACCTTGAACTCCTCAGAACCCAACTAAGTGTAATTAACATGCGGCAAGGTGAAGAAGGGGTACCAGCGGGTGGTAAATTCCTGCAGGGTATCACAGCAAATCTTGGCCAAGATGTCTTCCCATCTACTTCGACAGCCATTGCTTTCCAAGTGGCCTTTGTCTAGGCAGGACACAGTTGGATTGGGTGATGGTTTCCAGTCACATTTCCATGGTTCCTGTGGAGTTTAATGACTTGTACTCTCTCCTTCAGAATTCTCAAGGTCTAACAGAGGCCTCCTGTAGCTATGATCTCTGGGAGGGTTAACACAGCAGGGTGTGCCCACCTACCTGCAGCCCCATAGACTCACATGGGCAAAATGTCAAATTAAAATTATCTGTAGAGGCCTGGGAGGGGGGATGGTTTAGTCAGTAAATTGCTTGCTATGCAAGCATGAGTTTAGATCCTCAGCACCATGTAAAATCCAGGCATGGTGGTATGTACCTGTAATTCCAGAACTGGGATGGGAGACAAGAAGATCCTTAAGACTTACTGGCTAGCTAGTCCAGAAAAATCTGTGAGCTCTGGGTCCATTGGAATACCTTTTCTAAAAAAGTAAGGTGGGGCTGGAGAGATGCATTAGCAGTTAAGGTGATTGCCTGGGAAGTTTAAGAACCCATGTTATACTCCCCAGAACCTGTCTAAGCCACAGGTATATGGTGGCACATGCCTCTAGAGTTTCTTTGCAGTGGCTAGAGACTCTGGAATGCCTGTTCTCTATCTCTCTCATTCTCTATCTCATAAATAAATAAAATATATTTTTTTATTTATTTGAGAGCGACAGACATAAAGAGAAAGACAGATAGAGGGAGAGAGAGAGAATGGGCACTCCAGGGCTTCCAGCCACTGCAAACGAACTACAGACACGTGCGCCCCCTTGCGCATCTGGCTAACGTGGGACCTGGGGAACCAAGCCTTGAACCGGGGTCCTTAGGCTTCACAAGCAAGCGCTTACCCGCTAAGCCATCTCTCCAGCCCTAAATAAAATATTTTTTTAAAAAATAAGGAAGATAGCAATTGAGGAAAATACCTGATGTTCATCTCTGGCTTCAGCATACACGCACAAAGATGTTCACCCACCCCATCCCTATATAAACTCACATACACATGCCAGAGACAGAAGAAATTATCTAGAGCCTAGAAATTACCCTGGTGTCACTATGAATGAGCTGTGTGGTCAAAAGAGGAGTTACTTTACTTCTCTGCACCTCACTTTGTCCACCTGTTAAAAAGGAGAGAGATTAAGTACACATACCTCTTCAAAGCCTGAGTATTTTTCTACAGTAACAGCATAACTTTGAAAAGGCATGCATTCAACACAGCAAAGCCCATGAAGAGTGCAGGTGGACGCTCTACATCAGCTCCCTGGTGCCTCCCTCTCCTCTCCCTCCATTACAGAGGTTGAAAATGAACAGCTTCACTTCCCAGACGACCCCCCGCAGTGAAGGTTCGGTTTGGCCCTAAATGTAGATGGTGCCTCTGAGAGTTCAAAGGCACACAGAGGGAGGTGAGGGGGCATGACCACTTTCTTATTCCCCTTTGCTACTGTCCTTCTGGTAGCCACAGCCCAGGAAACCCGAGGCTTTTCCTCAGCCGTGTTCCAGGTGCCTCCTTCAGCGACCTGGGCAGGGTACAGCGGTACCAGGGATGATAGCTTCCTCCTTCCCAGATCCCATGTTTGGGTTGTCCTCTCGAATACAGCAGTAATAGTAGCTTCAGGGTGGTAATTCCTGTGGAAGTTATTCCTGAGAATCTAGCCTAATAGTTCCTGTGCAATGGATTTTATAAGCACTTTATTCCATCTATAAAATGCCCCTCTGTTTAAAATACCAGCAGTGGCCTCTGTTTAATCCATTAATTAAAGAGTCTTCCATCCTTCTGGCTCTTCTTGACCTCAGATTTCCCAGTCTGTGGAGGACAATAAACTTGAAAATGAATGAGCCCTTGGTATGAGTCTAGGCTACCTCAGGAGCCGATCTTGAGTTTTAGAGATCTGTTCTTATTTCATGAAATGAATGAATAAGGGAAGGCTTCAGTTATATAAAGGTGAGGCTAAGACAATCCCACTGCACATTTCTAGGCAAGATGTCATTCAAGATGAAAGGGAGAATGCCCATGGCCTGGGTGAAACTAAATGAGAGCATGCATCATACATCACCCTGGACAGTCACTGGGCAGTCATCAAAAAAATCAATTGATGGTCTGGAGGGATGGCTTAACAATTAAAGAGTTTCCCTGCAAAGCCAAAGGATCCAGGTTCAATTCCCCAGGACCCACATTAGCCAGACACCCTAGGGGGCGTATACATCTGGAATTCATTTGCAGTGGCTGGAAGTCCTGGCATGCCCATTCTTTCTCTCTTTCTCTCTCTCTCTCTCTCTCTCTCTCTCTCTCTCTCTCTCTCTCTCTCTCTCTCTCTCTCTCCCTCTCTCTGTCTGTCTCTCCACCTCCCTGTTTCTCTGTCAAATAAATAAATAAGTAAAAATAAAGTATTTTTAAAAATCAAATGACAATGAATGCTGGCAAAGACACGAGGAAAGAGGAACCCTCATCCACTTCTGGTGGGAGTGCACACTTGCACAGCCACTATAGAAATCAGAATGGAGATGCCTCAAAAAGCTGAAACTAGATCTACCATTAGATCAAGAAAATGGATAGACTTGGGAGGAAAAAAATCTTACTAAGCAAGGTCACACAGGCTCAGAAAGACAAATGCCACATGTTCTTTCTCATATGTGGTTCCTAACCTGGAATGGCTCTAGTTGGTTGTTAGTAGCAGTAACCATCAGAAGTATTTACATGGAACTAGAATAAAGCTAGGAAAAATAGGAAGGGGGGAGAGGAGGAACAGAAAAAAGAAAGAAATTGAGGGTGGGGGAAGCGGATCTTCAGAAGGCAGGAGAAAGGGCATGTGTGTGGGGGGGGATTAAAAAACTAGTGATAACATTAATCAGTACCATAGAAAGATTCCTTCTGGATGGCATTCTAAAAGATATAACTCTTAATGAGAAGTGGAATAGGGGAAGGGATGGTCCAGACAGAAGTGCCCTGTAGAAAGTTGAAAAAGCTTGATCCGAAAAACCTCAGGCTCCAGCTGGAAAATCCCAGGTCCACAGTTGGGTTTCTCCCACACACACACAATGAGCTGTTAATCAGAAAGACCCATGAGGTCTCCATACCAATGCAGGCCATTGCCCAAGCATTTGGTTACCTGCCACAGGTAAAATGAAAAGACCGTATTACTGAAGACACCTCCAGTTGTAGTCACGGAACACCATGAGACCGTGCTGGAACTGAGAGGGAAAACTAGTTCACTCAGCAAGTTCACACCTAGCTAACCCTCACCATGCTAAAAAGTGCTATGGGGGCTGAAGAGGTTGCTTAGCGGTTAAGGCGCTTGCCTGTAAAGCCTAAGGATCCTGGTTCAATTCTCCAGGTCCCATGTAAGCCAGATGCACAAGGTAGCACATGCATCTGGAGTTCATTTGAAGTGACTAGAAGCCCTGGTGCTCCTGTTCTCTCTGAAAGAAGGAAAGAAAGAAAGAAAGAGAGAGAGAGACAGAGAGAGAGAGAGAAAGAAGGAGGGAGGGAGGGAGGGAGGGAGGGAGGGAGGGAGGGAGGGAGGGAGGGAGGAAGAAAACTTCAAAAACAATAAAAATGCTATGAGAGCTGATGAGGGATAATGGTCACCAACAATGAACACAAGCAAGAGAGCCTTCAGCTGGGCAAAAAGTGCTCACCTGTGCAATAGTGGCACACAGCCTATCTGGGTAACCAGCTGTTCTTGGACTAGACATGAGGCCTGATTAGTGGGAGAGAACGTATACCTAATATCGGGTACCAAGTCAGAATCCCACGGATAGGAAATTGAAAGATTACAGAGAGAAGCCCCCACTGCTCTTTGGATAAGAAAAGCGGGTATACACATTAAAAAGTCTCTCAGATAACTACATTTGCAGTCAGGTTCACATGGCTGGCAGAAATTACCCAACCAAGAGCAGCTTGTGGGGGAAAAAAAAAAAAGAGGTTTATTTTCGCTTATAGGCTCAAAGGGGAAGCTCCATGATGACATGGAAAATGATGGCATGAACAGAGGGTGGGCATCACCCCTTGGCCAACACAAGGTGGACGATAGGAACAGGAGAGTGTGCCAAACACAGGCTATAATACCCATAACCCCACCCCCAACAATACACTGCCTCCAGCAGGCATTAATTCCCAAATCTCTATCAGCTGGAAACCTAGCCTTCAGAACACATAAATTTATGGGGTGGGGGTCATCTGAATCAAACCACCATACTATGCTTATCCATTTCAGTCTTAGCTACTCTCATTCTTGGTTGGTGAACCAGTTTTATTTTGCCAGAGAATACTGGGGATATCCAAGATCAATCAATATGAAGAAGAAAAGATAGTCTAATGTTACCATGAGACATGTTACCTCTACCATACCTGTTGGGGCCCCGGAGAAATTGCAGAGAAAGCAGGGACATGAGAACTTTTCTCATTGCTAACCTGACAACCAGCTTCAAGGAGATGGTGACAGATACTGTGGTCACTCAAAACTCAGCAAAGCAGAAATCCTTAGGCTACAGAGAATTCAACACTAAATCATACATGGTACATGCCAGCCAAGGCAAAGGGAACATTCTGTAAGAAGGGTGGAAAGATTGTAAGAGCCACAGAGTGAGTAGGAATATCCCTGAGCGAGGCTTCTCCCCCACAGACTGACTAAGGCCTTCATCATGCCACATGAATACCAGTATGCCCAGTAAATACCACTGAGAAGGGCCCTCAGTGCAATGGGAGTGGGGGAGAGGAGATAAGAGTATAACCTCAAAAAAAAAATAATATTCTTAAAATGTATTTATTTATTTAGGTCTTTTTTTTCAAACAGGGTCTCTTTCTCCTGTTCCACTGCCATTCTCTCTACCCCTTTCATTCCCCTCTTTTCCTTCCCTTTTCTCTCCTAAAGAGCAGATGAGACTGTGTTAAGCCAGGTGGCATTAATGAGGATCAGATACTTAAAATCAAGATAATTTTCAGAAGCAGCAGTTGCTTTCCATGGGACTCTCTTGTTTATTTCTGCTTAACCATAGTCAGCTAGTGGATTATACACTGGCTTTGCTATTTTTCTTCCTTACAGAAATGTTTAAATAAGATTATTCATGATACACACTTACTTATTCACTGTTATTTATCTGGTATTTATTCTACAGATTTCTCCATAATTGACTCATTAAAACTCTTCTGTATTCTCTTCTCATAATGCAAGTCCAGGCCTCTGTGTCTTGGTAGAAATATCTTTTACATACGTGTATAAATTGGAAACCATTTTTCTGATTCACCCTCTCATGTCTCTTTATAAACTGCTTTCAGAGCCGTGGGCTTCTCTGAGCAGGAAGCTGTCCAAAGGCAAGGTTTTTTGTTTTCAGCACTTTTCTGACGAGTTATTAATTAGCTATTCTGAAACTACTTTGCAAAAGTCACCCCCAAAAAACAAAACAAAAAAAGGCAGAGAGCCCCAGGGGACCACGGAGGGCATAACATAGTAGTGGCTCCGGCGCAGTATGTAATCCATCAGTAGGACTGAGAGCCAGCGTTCTTCTGTGAAGTTTTGAACCTGACATTACAGCCCTGTCCTAGCCTCGCGGTCCCAGGTTGGCTGGGGTGGCCGAGAAACTGGCATGATTGACCTCATGGCCACAAGGACTGTCAGTCTTTGTGGAACAGGCAGTGTTAACCCACACGCTATGCAGATGCTAAGATGATTCCTAATGACCCTACATGATATCACAGAAGCCACAGTGCTCTAGAAATTGGCAGTTTGGATAAGAGGATGTGTGTGTGTGTGTGTGTGTGTGTGTGTGTGTGTGTGTGTGTGTGTGTTTACAGACCACTGATTGTAAAGAAGAAAAGCCATATTCCATCTACTGCCCTGGGAAAGCTTTAGGCAGAGGTGCAATGACCAACAGAGCTAAAACTTTCTCTACGTCAACGCTGATTTTTTTTTTTGAAAGTATCTAATCTCGATTAACAATTCTGAATGTGCCACACTAGTAAATTTTTTTAATGTGTGAGGGGGTCACGCAAATCTTCTTACAGTAAACTTTGCTCAGTGGAGTGCTCTTAACAGGCATTATTTCTAATGTGCCATCTTAAGGAGAATTATGCCTTGTATTGAAACCACTCCTGTATATCTCCTATATTTTCATATTTACCGTCTCATTTTTTAATTGTGATTCACACAGCAAATCTATGATGCAAGTACTACCACACCTTTCATTTGATGGATGTTTGACCTAAAGGTTTGAAAACATTAGGTATCATGCCCTGGTCCTCAGTGATCCTAAGAGCAGAGTTGAATCTCCCAACCAAGGCTCTCGACCTAAAGAAAGGACTCCATCCATTCGGCCACCTTCCACCCCCATGGCACATGTGTCTGGAGTTCATTCACAGTAGCTAGAGGCCCTTGTGTGCCCATTCTCTCTCTCTCTAAAATAAAAAAAAAATTAAAATAAAAAATAATTTAAATTTTTTTTAAAGAAATTAAATAAGTAATTGTTG